>NW_024412452.1:13132325-13272405 GCF_014898765.1 Herpailurus yagouaroundi
CAGGCGCCCCTGTTTTTAAATACATTTTTCAGGGGCGCCTGGGTGGCGCAGTCGTTAAGCGTCCGACTTCAGCTCAGGTCACGATCTCGCGGTCCGCGAGTTCGAGCCCCGCGTCGGGCTCTGGGCTGATGGCTCGGAGCCTGGAGCCTGTTTCCGATTCTGTGTCTCCCTCTCTCTCTGCCCCTCCCCCATTCATGCTCTGTCTCTCTCTGTCCCAAAAATAAAAAATATATAAAAAAAAAAAAGTTGAAGAAAAATACCTGCATTGTTTTGACAGTTTGGTTTTCATTGATTTTAGGAATTGGGGAATCACCTCACAGAAGAGAAATTTATTAACACTGATTTAACCTTATTTTTGGTTGGGAAAACTGAGTCCAAGAAGAGGAAATGATCTGCTCAAGGTGGTAGATTATTCTTGGTTTCAGACTCTTAAGAGGAAAAAAGATTTAGAGAAGATTCACAGGCATGCTAAGGACATCTCCTGATCTCCATCCTGAGGGGAGTCTGGGGCCCCCAAAGGACTGGTGGGCTGCTGGCAGTCATGGGGAGAATCAGAACTGGAGCTATTGCTGGAATTTTCTTTTTTTTTTTTTTAATTTTTTTTTTTTGACATTTACTTATTTTTGAGACAGAGAGAGACAGAGCATGAACGGGGGAGGGTCAGAGAGAGAGAGACACAGAATCCGAAACAAGCTCCAAGCTCTGAGCTGTCAGCACACAGCCCGACACGGGGCTCGAACTCACGGGCTGTGACATCATGACCTGAGCCGAAGTCGGCCGCTTACCCAGCTGAGCCACCCAGGCGCCCCATTGCTGGAATTTTCAAGATGTTGAGTAGTTAAAACAGAGATTTGGTCCTTGGGCCTTATTTGGATATTTTATTATTTTCTTAATATGTATAACCATCTAGAGAGTTTATAAATAAGTCTAAAATGGACGAGTCTAATTTGCCTGTGTGTCCTTAGTCCCAGCAAGACTCTACTCCCACACTCTGTTGACAATGCTGGCAGAAGCCACGATGACATTAGATCCACTCAACTCCGCTGTGACAGTGGCATCGTTATACAGACCTCACGGGATAAACAACTGGCTCTAAGCTGCCCTGATTTCCCTTGAGTTCACAGGAGAAAACTGATGGAAAAAAAAAAAAAATCTGCCACCTGGTTACAACTTTTCGTGTAGTGACACCTGCTGCCAGGACCTGGAGACGCAACGTGAAAACCTTGGTGCCTATTTTGGGAGAGGCTCTGGACCTTCTGTTCTTGTTCCAAAGGTCTTGCCCAAGCCCTCACTCACCCACAGCAAAGCCCATGGATTGGAAGCAGGTGTCTATGCAGATTCCAGTTGTGGATGAGGAGGTGACACTACAGAAGAGCCTATGAAGCAAGGGATGGCTGGAGAGGCTTCAAAGTGGGCACAAGCACTCAAAGGAACCTCCTGGCACAGGAAGTGGTCCCAGAGCAATCTCAAACAGTTATGTTGAAACTTGAAGAATGTGTAGCCTTCTTTTGAGGAGGAAACTTCCAGGCATGAGATTGTTTTTGCAGACTTGTCCACTGACCTACCCAAGGTTATAGTTAGAGAAAATACTTCAATATTTAAGTTAAAAAAAAAAACATTTTGGAGTATGATTTAGTGCCAATGTGATGGTAAACAGATACAAATATCGGTCCTGAAAACATATGGGAGAATCTATACAAGATTTGGTCATCCAGATAGTCTAAGACATGCTTGTACTTTTTTAAAGATTTTCAGCAAAATATAAATCAATATTAAAATTTTGCACAGAATGAACAAACTCTAAGAATACTCTGAGGCCCCCAGTGGTTCATGGAGAAATATTGGGTAGACCGAGTTTGGACTTGGATGGATGGTTGTGATCAAGAGAATCAAGGTGGGCGTGCAAGGCTCAGAGGGCAGTTGGACTCTGGTTAAAAAAATTGTCCCTCCACCCCAAGTAAGAGCAGATTTGGACTGATCAACAATGCAGGCATCCCTGGGCCTCACCTTTGGATGACTGAACCTTGAAAGTTTTACCAGACCGCCCAACCTGCTCCATCAGTCATAAGGGGGTCGCCTAGAGTCAAGAGGAAGTTACTGGAAAATGCTGAGGGGGTCAAGAGGCAGAAGAATAGCTGCCCATCTTTAAGTGGACTCAAGATGACTGGGGTCAAGGCTGAGCTTGTCCTAAATAAGGGACAAATGGGATGGGTCCCTGGGATCAGAGACACAAGCTGAAGCAAGACCCCAAAAAGTCACCATCCAAGTCACAGCACAGAGGCAGAATGTTGGAGACCTAGTGATAATTGGACTAGCCTTTCCATTGATACAGCAACCACTGACTGACCAAACACTAGTTAGTGATATATAATCAGAGACTTCCTCCTCCAAACGCATTTAAATGTAGGCTATAGAAAAGGGAAAGATTCCAAAATCTTACGTAATGTGGAATCCAACATCAAGAAAAGTACGAGGCAAAAAAACTACATAGACCATTCTCCTTTCTTTTTTTTTTTCTTTTTTAAAATTTAGATATCATTGACATAGAACATTACATTAGTTTCATTTGTACAACATAATGATTCGATATTTGAGGTTTTTTAATGTTTGTATATTTTACAAAATGATCACTCCACAATAAGTCAAGTTAACATCCATCACCATACATTGTCACAAAATTGTTTTTCTCGTGACGATAACTTTTAAGATCTACCCAGCAACTTTCAAATATGCAATACAGTACTATCAGCTATAGTCATCATGCCATATATTACATCTCCATAAGGCCACTCTCATTTACAAACAATAGTTTTTAATCCTAAATAAAACATCAGCAAATTGAAGCCAGCAGTATTAAAAAGAATTGCATACCACAACCAAGAGTGATTTAGCTGAAGAAGGTAAGGACATTATAAATATTATATTTATAATATTTATATATATAATATATAATATATAAATATATTATATAATATATAATATATTTATAATATTATAAATATTAGTAACACAATTTATTACATTAATAGGTTGAGGGGAAAAAAGCCATGTGATCATCTTAATAAATGCAGAAAAATAATTTTGTAAAATTCAGTACCCATTCCTGGGAATGGATCTTGCTTATCCTGTCAAACTAGGCAGAAAGCCAAGAGAAATTGGCCTGGGTATGGGTGTGGGGCCATGAGCTAGCAGAGGACAGGGAAGGGTTGGTAGCCTGCAACCTCTCAGGCTGTGACCTGCTTGAGGAAATGGTCTGCACGAGGGGTGGAAGCTCCACATCTGACATCTCCGGACCTCAGCCCTCAGCCCAGGGAGTTTTCCAGTCAGGGGCTCTCTCTTTTTTTTACCACATTAAAAATTTTTTTAATGTTTATTTATTTTTGAGAGAGAGACAGAGCGAGAGCAGGGGAGGATTAGAGAGAGACAGAGACACAGAATCTGAAGCAGGCTCTGGGTTCCAAGCTGTCAGCACAGAGCCCGACACAGGGCTGGAACTCACAAACCGTGAGATCGTGACCTGAGCCAAAGTCGAATGCTTAACCGACTGAGCCACCCAGGCGCCCCTTTCTTACCACATTTACAAAAGCAGTACACGATCCTTAAAGAAAACTTGACAAAATACTGAAAAGTAGAAAGACGAACACAATTATAACTATTTCCACCTTCAAAACAACTTTGCAAATGTATCAATGTATCTTAAACTGTTAAAAAATTGCAAGTTTGTGGAAGTGTCTTTATTAACATAGTTACAGTGATCGGATCAAATATGCTTAGTGGTCCCAAAGTCATGCAATGAGGACAGGCACTGTTGCATTTAGAATAAATTCAAAGCTCCTTTACACATCCTGCAGGCTGACATGGGATGGCCCTGCCTGCCTCTCCCACTCCTTCCTCATCCCCTGACCGTGCTAATAAGATGCAGTCTCTTTCCTGCTTCTCTGCTTCAGCTGCAAAGTAAACAGTCCTCTCTGCTCCCACTCAGCCTGACCCAAAACAGCCACCTGAACCTGGCCCCAGGAGTGCCTGAAGAGTTCATCCTGCCCCTAGAAGCAGGCGTATCCAGCGACATCAAGCTTAAACTATAAGTTTCTACAGGCACCTCTGGGCTGGGGAAGCAGGCAGCAACCTAATACCGGTGCCTGGACAACAGGGTGCCCAGGAGAGAGAGCTCCACTCTGAGCCTTGTCAACCAAATGCTGGAGGCCAAGGCAGGGCCTGCCCCTAGGGCCCAAGCTGCAGCCTCTTGGAACATTGATGCCTTGCTTGAGATGTGCTCTAGCTGCCTAGCTCAGCACTCAAACCTTCTTAGGCACTTCTGAATCTTCATAAGCAGAAGTCCACTATCGTGGGTGAGGCAAAGTATAATCTATCCTCATTATTCACATAGTTGTATAAATTTGCCATGAGCACTGAATTAGCGAATACTGAACTGCTCCAAGGGAAAGTACCGGGAAAACAGGGAGATACAGGGTTCCTGCAAACCTATGGTCACATTTTTATCAACTGATTAACACACAATCTTTTGTGCATAAATGAACTATTTACTACCCAATAGGTGCCAGGGCCAATCACGTGGTTATTTCATTTACTCCTCAGAACAACCCAGAAAGGGCACCGTTTTTGGAGAAATGAAACAAGTAACCCAAGGTCTTTGAACATGCTCTTTGGGACCAAAGTGGTTATTAGGCAAATACCAAGTATTCAGTAAACGTCACTTCTCTCTTCAGAAAGTCAATGGTCACTAAGGAACAAAAAACACAATGCAGGACCCACCATCACTGAGAGGCTTAGGCTCCAGTCACAGATCTCTCCTTAAGAGAAAAAGCAACTCCAGAGGCGCCTGGGTGGCTCAGTTGGTTAAGTGTCATGATCTCAGCTCAGGTCATGATCTCGTGGTTCATGGGTTTGAGCCATGCATCAAGCTCTGCACTGGTGGTGCGGAACCTGCTTGGGATTCTCTCTCTCTCTCTCTCTCTCTCTCTCTCTCTCTGCCCCTTCCCCACTTATGCTTTCTCTCTCTCTCTCAAAATAAATAAACTTAAAAAAAGAGGAAAAGTGACTCCAATGTCCATCCTTAGACTTTTCTTTTTTTTTAATGTTTATTGGCTTTTGAGAGAGAGAGACAGAGCTCAAGAGGGGAATGGCCAGACAGAGAGGGAGACACAGAATTCGAAGCAGGCTCCGGGCTCTGAGATGTCAGCACAGAGCCGGACGCAGGGCTCAAACTCACAAACCGTGAGATCATGACCTGAGCCGAAATGGGACGCTTAACCGACTGAGCCACCCAGGTGCCCCAATCCTTAAACTTCTTTTCCACTTCATTGTTGTGCTCAAAAGAATCAAGTGAAAAGTGAACCAAAAGTATCCCTGGTAACAAAGTAACAATTATAGAACACTATACACTCTAGACAGTGCATGTGTGTGTATATTTGCATGTGAGTTTATGTGCATGTGTGCACACATATATATGGAGAGATTAACAGCAGGTCCTCATGATTAACTACTATAAACATGTTACCAGGATACTTCTATCAGAAATACTTTGTGTACTCTGGCAATCCCATTAAACCTGCCACGCACCAGTTTACCGGCTTTCCTAAACTTACAGACAGAAAGATAATTGTTAAGCCTTAGAGAGCTTTACATGGGCAGGAGAGCAGAAGTGAGTTAGGAGAGTGTTTTCATCAAGTTGAAGTTGCTGAGAAGATGGGGCGCCTGGGTGACGCAGTCGGTTAAGCGTCCGACTTCAGCCAGATCACGCACGATCTCGCGGTCTGTGAGTTCGAGCCCTGACCCCGCGTCAGGCTCTGGGCTGATGGCTCGGAGCCTGGAGCCTGTTTCTGATTCTGTGTCTCCCTCTCTCTCTGCCCCTCCCCCGTTCATGCTCTGTCTCTCTCTATCCCAAAAATAAATAAAAAACTTTGAAAAAAAAAAAAGAAGTTGCTGAGAAGAAAACAAAAAAAAATCCCATGGTCACAATCAGATTGTTGGTACCAAAGATGAGTGACCCAGGGCGGGTCCCCAGCAAGCAGGTACTAAACTAGGATGGGCCACGCCCTCGAGAATCAGAATAGCATTCTATGATCAGAGGAGGCAGGAATGCATCTGCTCAGGAAGTGGGGCAAGGCAAGGCTGTTATTAAGGCAATCTGGGCACAGCGGTGATTATAGGCAGGCCAACCTGTCAGAGTGAGAAGAGAAATGCATAGCACCAGCTCCTGCCATGTAGCGAGCTTTTGCATGCTGACTTGGGTCCAAATAGTATTATCTGGGCAGTTACATGGCCTTAAGCCTTTGTGGGGAAAGCACCTAATAGTAAAAATATTTTTTTTAATGTTTATTCATTTTTTGAGAGACAGAGAAAGACACAGCATGAGTGGGGGAGGGGCAGAGAGCGAGGAAGACAGAATCCCAAGCAGGCTCCAGGCTCTGAGTTGTCAGCACAGAGCCTGATGCAGGGCTCAAACTCACAAACCCGGACATCATAACCTGAGCCAAAGTCAGACGCTTAACCGACTGACCCAGCCAGGCGCCCCTAAAGTACTTACCATTTGAAAACAAGATATTGGATATATATTTTATTACTCCAGTGTTTAAGAAAAATATATCCACATAGGGAAAAAGACTGGAAAGTAATCAGTCAAGACCATGTGGGTGAGGGTGTGGGCCTTGGAGATGATGGAGCAACTAGAACTGAACTGAAGTCATGGGGCTGCCACATGAGCCCTAGCCTGCTTACCTTCAGCTGATCTATGTTTATCATGTTTAATCCAAAAACTTTAAGAAAAATGCCAACAATGGCATTTAAAATAGTGAGGTAGTATTTACGGACTTAAAGTTTTTAGTTTATTATTGCTTTTGTCTGGTTTCCAAATATTTTTCATTAATTACTTCCATAATGAAATAAATGTATTCATTCATTAGGCAAACCTTTACAAAGGGGTTAGTATGCACCAGATACTAAGCAAAGAACTGAGGAAGAACATTGATAAACATGGTCCCTGTCCTCCTAGAGGTCTTAATCTAGCAAAAGAAATGAACACAGGGGGGCGCCTGGGTGGCTCAGTTGGTTAAGCGGCCGACTTCGGCTCAGGTCATGATCTCGTGGCCTGTGAGCTGAAGCCCCGCGTCGGGCTCTGTGCTGACAGCTCAGAGCTTGGAGCCTGTTTCGGATTCTGTGTCTCTCTCTCTCTGACCCTCCCCTGTTCATGCTTTGTCTCTCTCTGTCTCAAAAATAAATAAATGTTTAAAAAAATGTTTAAGAAATGAACACAGGACAAGTGAGCAGTAGTCACAGACAAGTACAGGATGCTAAGAGAATACATGACAGAGGAGCATATGGTGTGGGGAAGGATGCAGTTAGACAAGTCTTTCTGATGCCATAAAGCAAGTTTCAACAAATTTCAAAAGATGGAAAATATACAGAGCATGTTTGCTAACCACAATACAGTCACCTCTCCAAATGACAGGAAAAGTTACCTTAAAAATACCTGGGTGGCTCCATTAGAGGAGCATGTAATTTGATCTCCAGATCATGAGTTCAGGCCCCATGTGGGGTGTAGAGATTACTTAAATAAATAAAATTTAAAAATAAATTTTTACCAAAAAATCCATATGCTTGGAAATTAAGAGATACATTTCTAAATAATCCCCAAATCAAAGAAGAATTCAAAGTAGAAATTAGAAAATGTTTGAACAAAAAAAGTAGGGGTCAGGGGGTGCCTGGGTGGGTCAGTCAGTTGAGCAGCCAGGTCTTGATTTCAGCTCAGGTCATGATCCCAGGATGGTGGGATCCAGTCCTGCCTCAATCTGTGCTGAGCATGGAGCCTGCTTGGGATTCTCTCTCTCTCTCTCTCTCTCTCTCTCTCTCTCTCTCTCTCTCTCTTTTTCTCTCTCTCTGCCCCTCTTCCCTGTTCACATGCTCTCTCTCTCAAAAAAAAAAATGGGGGGGAGGGTAGGAATATTTTTTAAAATGCTTGAACAAAAATACCATATATCAAACTTGGAGTAGCTAAAGCAGTATAAGAGGTACACATGTACAGCTGACACCTGAAAAACATGGGTTTGAACTGCATCAGTCCACTTATAGAGGGATTTTTTCAGTAAATACAGTACTATAAATGTATTTTCACTTCCTTATGATTTTCCTAACAACACTGTCTTTTCTCTAGCTTACTTTACTATAATATAGCATAGAATACATTTAATATTCAAAATATGTGTTAATTGACTGTTTATGTTATCAGTAAGGCTTCTGGTCAACAGTAGGCTATTAGTTTTAAAGTCAAAAGTTATATGGGCATGGGGGGGGGGGGCGGGTGGTCAGGATCCCTAATGCCACATTAATCCCACATTGTCCAAAGGTCAACTGTGTATATGTGTGTGTGTGTGTGTGTGTGTGTGTGTGTGTGTGTGTGTATGAAATTCCAGAAAGATAAAATTCATCTGTACTAACAGAAACCAGATCAGTAATTGCCTGGGGGTCAGGGTGGTGGTTAGGAGGAGAAAGGGTGGAGACTGACTAGACCGTGCAAGGTGTGTTAAAATTCCTCAAACTGTTCATCTAAAATTTGCGCTTTGATCTGGATGTTAATTATATTAAATATTTTTTAAGACTCCGAAGGAAGACAGGGAAAGAGGGAGGAGCGGGGAGGGGAGGGAGACAGGGAGCCCCAGCGTTCCCACGAACCCGCTAGGGATCAGGCTCAGCACCGCACAAGAGGCGCGGGGTCGCAAGCCGCGGTCGGTCGAGGTTGCACTGGGATTGCAGGCGGGTGGAGTGCAGTTCCTCTTCTCCGACGCCAGGCGGCGGCGTGGGCCGGGAAGAAAGACAGTGACCCTGGAAGAGGCGGCGAGGAGGCGGGTCTGAGCGCCGGAGTCCATGTGGGTGTAGCGCGGGGTCGCCATGGCGGAGCTGCAGCAGCTGCGGGTGCAGGAGGCAGTGGACTCCATGGTGAAGAGTCTGGAGAGAGAGAATATCCGGAAGATGCAGGTAGCGGGCGGGGGCCATGGCGGAGAGTCCCAGCGGTTCGCAGTTCCCTTCCCGCAGCCGCGACGCGCTGCTGCCCGCCTTCCCGCAGACCCGAGTCGGGGTGTCCCTGGGGTCGCCGCGGCGTCCTCAGAAGCACCTCTTAGTCTCAGAACTCCTGGAGCTTCCGCCGAGAGGTTGAAATCTGTGATCCCTCACCACGCGCAGGGCCGTCCCCCCCCCCTCCCCCGCCCGCCCGCCCGCCCCAGGCCAGCTCGAGGGAGCTGGTGTTAGACCCTGGACCAGGGTTAGAAAGCTCCCAGGGTGAAGCGTTCTGCCTACCCCGCTTGTCTGTCTGGAACAGCCCCTTCCTCAGGTGACGAGGCCGAGGCCCAGAAAGGGCACGGCCAAGGTGAAACACCGGAAAGGCAGAAGCGCTTGGCCTCCTCCGTGGCCAGGTGATACCTGCTTCTGTGTCGCTCCACACAGCTCTGGTTTATATGCATTTCTGCTTTGATCCCCTAAATGTATGTGGCTGTTAGTCCTGCCTCCTTTACTGAATTGTGGGTTTCTCTTGTAGTGCTCTGGAGTCATTGATTAATGGATCAGTGGCCCCCTGGTGGAATGTAGATTTCTAGGTTACTGACCTCTGAACCCTGTGATATAGGTACCGGGTTTTCAGAACTTGGCTTCCAACTTGACCAACCGCCACCTTCTTCGTCCACGTAGCCATCTGTGCAACAAGTGCCAATGAGCTAGCAGCAAGAAGACCACGAAACACTCTGCTAGGCTTCGAGGATAATTTTCCCATTTGTGGGTTTAGGTTGTTGATGTCTGTTAGAAGGAGAGGTGCAAATGTAGGCGCTCCTCTGTTGCACTCCATGGTTATCTCTGCCCCAGAGGCTTTCCTACCTAACTTCACTCTGCCCACCCTCCCCAGGGCCTCATGTTCCGGTGCAGTGCCAACTGTTGTGAAGACAGCCAGGCGTCCATGCAGCAGGTGCACCAGTGCATTGAACGCTGCCATGCACCTCTGGCCCAAGCCCAGGCCCTGGTGACCACTGAGCTGGAGAAGTTCCAGGTGAGGAAAGCCCAAACAGAGGACTCCGGTCCTTGATATTGCTCTTTTGCAGGAGATGACAAGTGTTTGGCTTTAATGTCTTGGTTCTTTTAACATTTGAACAGTCCTGTGGCCAGCCAGTCTTCACA
Source organism: Herpailurus yagouaroundi (assembly GCF_014898765.1). Lineage (NCBI taxonomy): Eukaryota > Metazoa > Chordata > Mammalia > Carnivora > Felidae > Herpailurus > Herpailurus yagouaroundi. Next base: position 13,142,502 of record NW_024412452.1, read on the forward strand.
GGGTTTGAAATTTGTGAAAAACTCCTGGAGGTTGAGTGCTATAAGTATTTCCCATAGAAACAGTGTTGTAAAAGGGAGTTCATGATCAAAAGCCTTTTTCCCCCATAGACACAAGATATAATACGTATAGTGTATAGCATAAAGCTTTCTAAAACATGTATTAATTCATTCTTAAAATAGTACAATCCCCAGGAAAGTGAAGTAGGCTAGTCTTAAAGAGGTGCAGATTAGAGCAATATCCTGCCATCATTTTGTGGATTCGCCCACCCAGAACCCCCCCCCCCCCCCGTTTGCTATACCCAAAGGGCAGCTCCTGTGTCACTAAAGAGCAGTCATTTATATCAAGCATTAGTATTGCTGACTCATTGATGCCTTCCTCACAAGCCCTTCTGAGGTCGCTAAAAGCAAAAGGTATCCACTGTATCTGTCTCTGGAGAAAAGGGTAGCCACAACTTCATTTTATTCCCTTCCTATGACTATACTTTCCTGCAGGTTGGAAAAGCAGAGCCCCCTTCTGAACCAGTTTTTCATAGCCTGAGATTCTGTCTGCATGGGAAAAATTGTATCTAGTATACAATTTTTACATTCTGCTATACAGAATTCTTCAAAATGACTGACACTGTGAGGAATAACTTAATCCAAGGTCCCGAACTACAGCTAATTTTGTAGATAGGCTCTTTGAAATTTTGACTGTTGAATTGCTGTGTAACTTTCTCCTTCTGTTAGTCCTCTACAATTAGATTTACTCTTAGATTTACTAATTAGATTAGATTTACTCTGCCAGAACTGCTCTGGCCACTCCCCTCTATGGAGCTAAATCCAGTAGTCGTGTCTCATCCCTCATCTTACTCAACCTGTCTGCATCACTGACACAGTGATCACTCCCCTCCTCCTTGAAATAGTTTGTTCAGTTGGGCACCAAGACACCTCTCTCTGGTTTTCCACCTGTCTCCCTGCCCATCCTTTCTTGGCCTCCTTTCCTGCCTTTCCCCTCTCCAGCATGTGAGCATGAGAGTGCCTAGGGCTGTCCTTGGACCTTTTCTCTTTTGGATCTGGTTCTCTAGTCTCATAGCTATAAATACCTGCTATAAATATCATATATAGCCTGACAACTCCTACATTCATTCATATCTCTAGACCAACTTCACTCCTGATCTCCAGATTCATATATCCACCCTCCACTTATTTTGTCTATCTTCCCTCACTGGAATATAAGTTCAGTGAGGGCAAGAACTTTATCTGTTTACCCATTGCTATAGTCACCAGCATTAGAAGAGTACCTGGCACATAGTAAATACTCAATAAATACTTGTTGAGTGTTTTTCTGTTACAAGGACAGATATTAAAGAATCAAAATATTTCTAAGTCTTTTTTTAAATTTTTTATTAATGTCTGTTTATTTTGAGAGAGATTGCACCGAAGCAGGGGAGGGGAGGAGAGAGAGGGAGAGAGAGAATCCCAAGCAGGCTCCAAGCTGTCAGCACAGAACCCACTAGAGGCTCCATCTCACCAACCATGAGATTATGACCTGAGCCAAAATCAAGAGTCAGGCACTTAACCAACTGAGCCACCCTGGCACCCCAAAATGTTTGTAAATCTTAACTATAGCTGACTAACAGTAGCCACTGGGTACTTCTCATTTCCTGGGAGGGGCTTCTGTACAATTTATTCTGTCTTGTAATGCTTTGTCTGGACCCTCCTGTGCTACCCTCCATTTCAGTCAGGATAACCTTGGTTAATTGCACTATAGTGTCCCTTTAGTTGATCAAGATTATATTTGTCAAGCCAAAATATGTAGCAGAGGGCCTAGCACATGGTATGCACTTGGTAAATGAAGGCCAGCCTTTCAGCCTTCTCTACCATCTTCCTTCTTGCCACAGGACCGCCTGGCCCGGTGCACCATGCATTGCAATGACAAAGCCAAAGATTCAATAGATGCGGGAAGTAAAGAGCTTCAGGTGAAGCGGCAGCTGGAGAGTTGTGTGACCAAGTGTGTGGATGACCACATGCACCTCATCCCGACCATGACCAAGAAGATGAAGGAGTCTCTCTTGTCCATTGGGAAATAGAAGTCTTTGCAACTGGCCATCTGGGCTGACAGCGGGAATCTATTTAAAAAGAGAAATGGGAGTTTTGGTCTTTAAAATGAAGTTTATGAAGAAATTAAGGATGGCAGCAAGTTTGAGGCATGTGTCACTTGCCTCTGGACACTGGTTCCTTTATGTTTCAACCCTGGAAAGTGAAATGAAAAAAAAGTGGTGCTAAAATTTGCGTCGGAGATAGCACAGGAGAGTTTTTGATACCTAAATTTCACATGCTTGTCCTGGCACTAGGGATCTCCCTTGTACTAAGCCAGAGCCCTCCAAGGTACCAGATTCTCTTTAGCATACAGGTACCAACAGGCTGGCAGGTTCCTGTAACCTTTCTGTGATCTGGTGGTATGAGCAGAGGTGTTTCTGTTTGTTGCCAACCTCCTGTTCACCAGAAGGGTCACTAAATCGTTTTCCGTAAGCTGTAAAACAAAGTCCGTGAGGTCACTAATTTAGAAGGGAAAAGAGGTTTCTGAGCTTTGTTTTGCTTGGTTTTATTTTATATACAAGGGCATGAAATTGATTTAAGATGTGGCATTGGGAGAGGTAGTTTGGATAAGAACTTTGAACAGTTCTTATGGATATCTGTTTCTGCCAATGAAGATGTGGATATGCATTTCTCGAAAGATGCATTACGTCTTTCAGCTGGAAGACCCTGCAAAAACATGAGAGGCGATGTTACGCTGGGTATGGAGAGACCTTCCGTCTCACTGGCTGCCATGATGGGCCCTGAGACTGTCTGCAGCAGAGTGACAGGACAATCTTACAGTGATACTCTCCCTTGAAGGGAAGTGGGGGGGTTGATTGCACTATATACCAGTATCCAGGAATGAACATTGAAGGAGGAACTGTTGCCTTCTTAAGAGAAATATTAAGTACTGGATATGGAAAAACATGGTTTTTACAGAACAGAATGGAATGAAATCCTAAACTCAGCATTGCTTGTCTCTCCCCCTGAAATAACAGAGCCATATCGAGACAATCTCTTGGCAACAAGAAGGTCAAAGGAGAAAAAGTAATCAACTCAGGGGTGAGCTGTGATTCCTTTAAAGCAAAAGAGGGGCAAACCCTGCCTCTATTACCAAATACCACTTTTGCCTGGGGCCTTTACAGCAAGCAGTGTTCCTGCCCCAGCTCTAGCACCTTTTCATTTTGATAAGGACCTTATTGTCTTTTTACCATCTTATTACTTAAAATGATAATATAGCCTGTGTTTGGTGTTTCAAGGCTGTGATATATTTTCCTAGTGGTTCAGTTTTAAAAAATAAATAAGGTTTAGTTTTTCCTCCACTACTGTGTTTCTTGACATATATCTGGGCAATGAATATATAACTTTCTTAGGATGCTTCTCCTTGTAATGTGAAATAAGTTTCTTCAAATGTCATGAAGGGTGAAGATTTGTTATGAGTTATGGTTCAAATGCAGAACTGGTTCATTGTAAATGGGAGAAACTTTGAGGACAGGCACTATGACTTAAAGTCCGTTAATGTAAAAAGAAACTGTCTATAAGGCTAAAAAAAGAAATTCGATATGCATTTCAGGTCTCTAGCTTCAACTTAACAGTAACAGCAAGAGATAGAGGGGTAGTTAAGGAACCCTCTTGAGAAAATGGAATGTCTAGGATTTTGAGTACCAAGAATACAAACTATGTGATGAGTTTAACTAAATCTTTACTATCATTAGTATTAAAATAGATCCATTCCTGAAAATTAGGAATGAATTGAATTTTGGACAATCATCCCCTCCCCTACTTAGAATCACCAAAGCTTTACTATTTTGGCCTAAGTCTTATGTAATCCCAATTTTATTTATCCATAAATGTGTATTCCTCTGTTTTGGATAACCTAACTGGGAGCAAGTCAGAGATCACTTTTTACATTTGAATTGATTTTTAAGTCAAGAGTGTCTCAGAGATTACTCATGTTTTTTATATAGGAGCAAGGTACATTAAGTGGGGTTCTGGAGACATTGTTACAAGAATTGCAGGACTGTCAGGGAATACACTTCCACGCTATAGATTAAAGTTCTTAGAAACTGAGGCCAATCACCCAACTTCTCTGGTGTCCAGAGGTCTTTAATTGATGTTACTGAACCCTAGGCTTACCATGACAATATGTAGGAATATACGCCAAAGAAATTAAGGGCCTGCTCCTCCAGAACCTAGATTCACTTAGTATATTGAAGAAGATAACCGAAACAATGCACAAAGAAGGGGATTAAGTGGTTTCGCCTAAAAGCTAGAGACTGAACCATTAAGCCAATCTTACACACGAGGAAACGGAATTGAGACGCGAACTTGAGGCCCCACCCCTCACCCCTTCTTGGCCAATCGCTGGCGACGCAACCGAAAGCTCGAGCGTGATAGGCGAGTTAAGGCCTCCCCCTAAGCCGTAAGTATCGCGAGGTAAAATGTGAAATCCGCCAACAATGGATTGGCTGACGGGATTGGTGACGTCAGACGCAAAACGCCGGGCCTAACGCGGGAGCGTGAAGGACTCCACGAATTCCGTTTGGAGGCATCTTGGAGCTCGCCGAGTAAGCATCATGAGCAAAGCTCACCCTCCCGAGTTGAAAAAGTAAGTATGTGAGAGGTCTGCGTCTAAGTAGTAGCTTCTTTCCGTGCTTCGAGTTACTTAGGTCCTTCTCCATTTCCTCCAGTGTGCCTGGCGTGCGTATTCGGGCCGAGGCCGCGGAGAGCCTGGGAGCGTCCCGCGCCTGTGCCTGAAGCCCGCGCAGACATCTCGTTTAGGCTTGGTCTGCATGGTTTGGTTATCACTGACGGGCAAGCCGCCTCTGTACTGTCTTCTCGCCTCTCTAGCTAGATCTCCCGAGCCCACGTCTCCCAACGCACTCTCACGCTCTTTCTCCTTTGCTTGGAGATCTGGGGTGCCATTCTTTGTTGAACATCTTGAATAGCGTTAAGTTCTAGATAAGGTGGCTGGAGAGTAATTTATATATAAAGAACTAAGATGGGCAGAATGGACGTGCTTAATAGTGTATGAGGAGTCAAAAGCAAATTTTTTTAAGTTTATTTTGAGAGAGTGAGCACGGGGGTGGGGAGCAGAAAGAGAGGGAGAGAATCCCTCCTAGCAGGCTCTGCACTTCCCTAGAGTCAGAGGCGGGCCTCCAGCTCACCAACCCTAGAATCATGACCTGAGCTGAAACCAAGAGTAGGATGCTTAGCTTACTGAGCCACCCAGGCATGCCCTATAAAGCCACTTTAGTTTTTTAGTTTATAGCTGTCTCTGAGGTTTTGTTTTGTTTGAGAGAGTTGTAAGCAGGAGAGGGGCAGAGGGGGAAAGGTTCTCAAGCAGACTCCAGCACCGAGGAGCCTGCTGGGCTTCATCTTAGGAGACTGAGATCATGACCTGAGTAGAAATCAAGAGTCCCACGCATAACCGACTGGGCCACTCAGATGCCTCAACTTTGAGCTTTAATTTGGAAATCCTATTCCTTTCTTTTGCTTTCTTGTGCTTAAGTTAAATGTGAATGTCATTTGATACCTGGCTCTGTTACCAGCTGTGTGAGAACCTTCCTTGTTTGGTTTTTTTTTTTTTTTTTTTTTTTTTTTTTTCCTGTCAGAGAAGACTAGGGTTTTGGGTTTTTTTCCTGCACCCAGTAAAATCAACTCCAAACAGGATATTCCTATTTAAGATAGACGCAGTTTAGGGGCGCCTAGGTGGCGCAGTCGGTTAAGCGTCCGGCTTCAGCCAGGTCACGATCTCGCGCTCCGTGAGTTCGAGCCCCGCGTCGGGCTCTGATGGCTCAGAGTCTGGAGCCTGTTTCCGATTCTGTGTCTCCCTCTCTCTCTGCCCCTCCCCCGTTCATGCTCTGTCTCTCTCTGTCCCAAAAATAAATAAATGTTGGAAAAAAAAATTTTTTTTAAGATAGACGCAGTTTAAAGTTTTAACCTCTTCAAACACGCCTGACTGAACTTAACATGTTCCATGCCTCCTAAGTATGTCTCTATTCTGTTTAGACCATGTAATGCCAAAATTCTGCAGGTAGTAGTTAGATAACACAACAGATACAAAATTGTTTCAGGGATCAATTTGGGAGAAAGCCATCTGGCCTCTGTATAGCTCCAGCTCCATAAAGAAGTCAGACTTAATTGAAAGGTCATATTTACATTTAAATGCACATTTGTATCAAAGCCATTTGTGCAAAAATTATAAGCCTAACTTTAAGAAAAATCAAAATTATTGTAAAACGCTAATCTGAAACTTACTCTTTTATTGATGAGCTGATAAAATCTTACAGGTATCCTGGATTTATCAAGAACTGATAAAATGGTGATTATTTTTTAACAAAAGAGTCGTTCTCTACGTGTAATGTTAGATTTCCTATTTGAGAATTTCAGAGGATGAAACTAGCTTTAATATTTTTCTCATCTCTACATTTCATGTGTTGTGAAGTCCTTTGAGACCTACCTCAAAAATGACCTTCAGTTTTTTTTTTCCTTTACCGTCTCATAAATACCATCTTTTATTCTTTTATGCCCTCCTCCTGGTTTAGCCTAACTCAGTAGTTCTTAACTAGGGGCTAGGAATTCGGGTTCTGTCAGCAAGCATCTAGTGAGTAGAGGCCAGGGATGTTATTCAACATTGTACAATGCACTGGACATCCTTCAACAAAGAATTATCTGGCCCCAGATGTTAATGTGGAGGTCAAGATACCAAGGCCTAACCAAATTCTCCCTCCCACCTCTTAAAAATTGCTGCCACAGTAGTCTTGCCAAAGACTGGACTCTGTTTTACTAATTTATCACTGTGTGCATGGTAAAGTCCAGAGTTCTTGACCTGGCATTCAAGCTCCTCCATCTAAAATCCAAGCACCAAATATTACACACACTAATATTTGCCCTATTCTCCAGCCAAAATGAACCATTTGTATTTGCTTAAACTGTCTCACCTGCTCTGTGGCCTTGGGCAATTTACTTAACCTTTCTGAGACTCAGTTCCTCATCTATACAGTGGTGGTAATAACAATATATAACTCATCATAAAGTCATCATATAGTCATCATAAAGATTAAGTCTTGTGTGTTATGTTGCATTGTATATATCATATTAAAATAAAATTACCATACTAAATATTTTTATTTGTGTGTCTTCTCACACCTTTTGTCAGGCCTGTCTTATTTATATTTAAATTCTCCCATGATATGTTCTGCATTAAAATTGCATGAAATTTCATATTTTGTAGCCTGTAACTGGAAGAGGGAAAAACTGGTTTGACTACATAGCTTAGTATTCTCATAATATCCTGCTGAGATGGGATTTCCCTGTTTAATCCAGATTTTTTTTAAAGCTTCAAGATATGTATTTATTTTGCTAAAAAATACTTAAGTGTTGAGGAATATCTTGAACACTTAAGATTGATGCTTAATATTAAATAAAAGAACTCTCCTTATTGTCTCAAATATAAAATAGCTATTGATTTGGATATACTTTTATTACCTTCTAGTTTTCTCACAGCTTTGGTTTTGCTAATAACCAAAATCTAAACACATCTTTGTTTTTGTTATGGCTATAAAATCCAGTCATCAAGGGGCACCAGACTGGCTCAGTTGGTAGAGCATGCAACACCTGATCTTGGAGTTGTGAGTTAGAGCCCCATGTTGGGCTCTAAAACTTAAAATTTTTTTTAATGTTTATTTTTGAGCGGGAAGGGGAACAGAGGATCCAAAGCTTAGGCTTCATGCTGACAGCCATGAGCCTGATACAGGGCTTGAACTCACAAACGATGAGATCATGACCTGACCCAAAGTCAGACACGCTCATCCCACTGAGCCACCCAGGTGCCCCAAAAATAATTTTGAAATCTTTAAATATAGTAAAGTCCAGTCATCAAAAATTAGGTCAGTATTGAACAACAAGAAAGTTTTTGTAATTCGTATCAGGATAAAGACTCAATTGATGTACATTAATATAATCTAAATCCATTCCATTTTTATTATCTTGCCCCTTCCTAAATTCTATTTCTCTGTGTAAGTGCTAAATCAGGTACCCCTTTATTCCTGTCTCCTTTACAGCAGTACAAGGTTTTTGCTATTTTAAATTTCATTATTTTTATTGTCCAATTTTAACAAATTATATTGACTGTACCTACTTTTGTGCTTATTTATGCTTAAATTTTTTTAATCATTTATATAATTTTACCCTTTTTGCTTTTTCAGATTTATGGACAAGAAATTATCATGTAAGTTTTTTTGGGGTCTTTTGTTTCGTTTTTAGTTAGTTGCTTTCTGCATTGTCTTGGCAATATAATGTTTGGAGCAACTTTATAAAGATTTACAGCACACAGGACCTCTAATTCACATCCATTAATTAAGCAGGTTTATTGAAATCTTACACAAGCAATTCTGTTATCTAATCTTTTTTAATGTTTGTCTTTTTATTTTGAGAGAGAGTGCATAGGGGAGTGGCAAAGAGAAGAAGAGAGAAAATCCCAAGCAGGTTCCGCACTGTCAGTGCAGAGCCCATTGTGGGGCTCAATCCCATGAACCGTGAGATCATGACCTGAGCCAAAATCGAGTCAGACACTTAACTGTCTGAGCCACCCAAGCACCCCCCTAATTTCTGATGGTTAACAGATTGCACAGTACTATTTCCTAGAAGCCCTCCCTCACTTAGACAAAATTAATGGGATTTTCCTATTTTGTGATATTTGATAATTTAACAACCTTTTTTCCTTTAAAGCAAAGGACTTGGACTATGACTAAAAATCTGACCTGTACAGTACTTGAAGTATATAGGAGTTAAGACCAGGGCTTCAAAGGCAAGCAGCCTTCCCTTTGAATTCCATTTCTAGCCCACAGTACTTGTAAAACCTTGAACCAGTTTCTTAAGAAGCTCTATACTTCATTTCCCTCATAAAAAGTTATGATAATTCTACTGGATAGGATTTTCATAAGTTTTTTTTTCTTTAAAATTTTATTTTAATTCCAATATAGTTAACATACAGTGTTATATTGGCTTCAGGTGTACAGTATAGTGATTCAGCACTTCCATGCATTATCCTGTGTTCATCATGGCAAGTGCACTCCTTAATCCCCATCATCTATTTCACCCATTCCCGTACCTGGATTTTTGGGGGGGTTTGTTGTTGTTATTTTTGAGAGAGACCAAGTGTGATTGGTCAGACACAGAATCTGAAGCAAGCTCCAGGCTCTGAGCCGTAAGCACAGAGCCTGACATGGGGCTTAAACTCACGACCTGAGCCAAAGTCAGACACAACCGACTGGGCCATCCAGGCGCCCCCCCCCCCCCTTTTTTTTTTGGTAAGTTTAAACATGGAATTAAACGTGAAATGTGTAGCACACTGCTTGGTAGATAATAAGGACAATGGATTATATATCTCAGGTACCTGAGTTTTATTCCACTTAATTTTTAATGAACAGTTGATATTTAATGGTCAGTTTTATTAAACTTCTTTTTCCCATTTTATAGTGAAATTAAATGGTGGCAGACATGTCCAAGGAATATTGCGGGGGTTCGATCCCTTTATGAATCTTGTGATAGATGAATGTGTGGAGATGGCAACTAGTGGGCAACAGAACAATATTGGAATGGTGGTAAGTAAAGATAGAAGGTTTCTCTTGGAGATTTTGTATTTATCTTGGAATAAGGATTAATTTCCCTTCTATTAAAGTCTTGGGGTAAAATGGAATTAGGAAAATAACAGGCAAGATTAAACTTTCCATCTCCCATTTAGTTGGACATATGGCAGTCATTCAGCTGTGATGTAATCTCCATTCTTGTAGGTTAGATCTGAATCTTACGCAGAACACTCTGAAGTTCTTGGATTTGAAACAATAGTAGGAAGTCATTTTTGACTTTGCTTTAGCAAAGTCTTTATAATAGAGGCCAAAGTCAGTCCTTCGTTATAGTCAATTTTAACATGCTTATGAATTCCCAGAAAATCTTCTTATAAAATGCATGTTCTGTTGGGGCGCCTGGCTGACTTAGCCAGAAGAGCATGTGACTCTTGATCTCGGGGTTGTGAGTTTGTGCCCCACGTTGGGTGTAGAGGTTACATAGAATCTACATTTTTGTTTTTTAAGATTTTATCTAACAAGTGCCCATGTGATCCAAATCTGCCAGGCCAAATCATACTTTTTGATTTTAATTGTATGTATAATTAAACCCAGATTTTCTGACTTGTCACACCCAAATTTAAAGGTGGCCTTCAGGGTAGGGGCACCTGGTTGGTTCAGTTGGCTAAGCGTCTGAGGTCATGATCTCCTGGTCTGTGAGTTCAGGCCCCATATTGGACTCTGCTGACAGTTCAGAGCCTGAAGCCTGCTTTGGATTCTGTGGCTCCCTCTGGCCCTCCCTCACTCACACTCATGTCTCTCAAAAATGAATAAATGTTTTAAAAAAAAGATTTTTTTTTTTTTTAAAGTGGCCAAGGTAAAAGTTGCAAGGGATGATCACAGTGACAGCCATTCACATGAAAGAAAATAGGAAAAAACCCAGAAACAATTATAGGAGTAAACATTTCTATATTCATTAGGGCATGGTGGTATGGCTACTGAGAAAGTTTTTGATGTTTGTCAACAAAACCCAGACTTTGAACTCCACTCTTTGTCCAGCACAGGACAATATACCCAGTAAGTGGTAAGCCCCAGATTTCTTGGGAAAAGTAAATTAAAAAGGACAACTTCTGCTTTAGCAAATTACTGAACATAAAGATCTCTAAAAGGTGGTAAAAGTTCATAATTGTTAGCCTTGCCTTTTTTTTTTTTTTTAAGTTTATTTATTTATTTATTTTGAGAGTACGTATGGGCACACCAGAGCAGGGAAGAGGCAGAGAGAGAGGGAGAGGGAGGGAGAAGAAAGGGGAGGGAGGGGGAGGGAAAGAGAGAGAAAAGAGAAACCCAAGCAGGCTCTGCATTGCATAAATCAGGGTCAGACACTTATCCAACTGAACCACTCAAGTGCCCATGCCTCACAATTTTTAATCACTCTTTCCAAAGTGTATGTTAGTGCTTCTTGCAAATGCTTTTCCATTTGAAAAACATGATGGTCAGGGCTGGAAAAACAGCTTAGAGTCAGTCTCTAGATAGGGACGGGGGAGACTCCCCTCCCCCTCCAAGTTTTATGCAAATTGACCTTCCTTTTAAGGTATATTTTCCTTGAACTTCTATTGAAAATGAATAAAACTGTGGACAAATCATTAGCACCTAGTTTCTTCTAAAAACAGTTCTTAAATAGTCCCAAGATTTTTCTCTAGCCCTTCCTCTTACAAATTCAGAAATATTGATTCTAAGAGGGTAGTTTTGATTTTTAGTTCGTATCTCAACAGATTTGTTAAAAAAGATTCAATAATGACTTTGATGTCTAAAAGTCAGTTCTGGGGCACGTGGCTGACTCAATCGGTTAACTCTTGATTTCAGCTCAGGTCATGATCTCACGATTCGTTAGTCCAGGCCTCAAGTCAGTCTCTGCTCTGTCTTCTTGGGACTTTCTCTCCCTCTGTCTCTGCCCCTCTGCCCCCCCCCCCATCTCTGTCTCAAATAAATAAGTAAATAAAACTTTTTAAAAGTCTGCTCTAATTTGGGAAGACAAGGTTTCAGAGATTTGTGTGACACTTCTTGGAATTTTATCAGAGAAGGAATCGAACCTAGATCATCTGTCTCAAAATTTTCCCCCTGAATTTTTAATTTTTTTTTAACGTTTATTTATTATTGAGAGACAGAGCATGAGCATGGGAGGGGCAGAGAGAGGAGGAGACACAGAATCCAAAGCAGGCTCCAGGCTAGCACAGAGCCCGGACGCGGGGCTTGAACTCCTAAACTACAAGATCATGACCTGAGCCAAAGTCGTACGCTTAACCGACTGAGCCACCCAGGCACCCCTTCCCCCTAAATTTTCATGGCCTTAATTGTTACACAGAAATTGGTTAAAAGCAGTGCCATCTCGAAGTCATTCAGATAATGAGTACCTACTTACTGTGTTAGGCAATCAGCTCTTCCACCTCTGATGCTTGTTGTGTGACCAAAAAAATGTTTGTGTTAGTAGGCAATACTTGCAGCTGATTAGCACTTGGAAAGTGAAATAATGATAACCTATCAGTTGTCCTTAATAAAAAGACATTCTGGGGCGCCTGGGTGGCGCAGTCGGTTAAGCGTCCGACTTCAGCCAGGTCACGATCTTGCGGTCCGTGAGTTCGAGCCCCGCATTGGGCTCTGGGCTGATGGCTCGGAGCCTGGAGCCTGTTTCCGATTCTGTGTCTCCCTCTCTCTCTGCCCCTTGCCCGTTCATGCTCTGTCTCTCTCTGTCCCAAAAATAAATAAACGTTGAAAAAATAAATAAATAACTAAATAAATAAATAAAATAAAAAGACATTCTAAAGAAAATGCAAGGATGGCTTTTCTGAGGTTGAAAGAAGGGAAACAAATAGGTTAGTTTTGTTTTTACAAGTTGTTTGGCAAAGCCAAACATTGCCTTTGTTATTCCCTTGTTCAAGTCATTGACCCACTGAGGCCATTGAAATGACTTTATACTATTATATTTAGAGTAGTGTGTGTTCAGGGCACTTGTGTGGCTCAGTCAATTAAGTGTCCGACTCTTGATTTCGGCTCAGGTCATGATCTCACAGTTCGTGGGTTTGAGCCCCGCATTGGGCTCTGCTAACAAAGCTGAGCCTGCTTGGGATTCTGTCTTTCCTTCTCTCTGCCCCTCCCATACTTGTGCTCTTTCTCTCCCTCTCTCAAAATAAATAAATAAACTTAAAAGAAATGTGTGTGTTCTGAAGGGGAGGTAATCTGTATCTGTTAACTGGATAATTACCTAATGATGTCTCAACTAGCCTGTTCTGAGATATCCCCAGAGTTGTCAGTGGCCTCACTTCTGTCTTCAAGATTCCACTCCATCCCTAGAGTTCCCCTAAGAATGTAGTAAAAATTCTATATTAAGATGCTGCATAGTTCAAGAGTTCCTACTAGCTTTGTGGTTCTATAGCTCCATTTTAGGTTTGTATTCTTTAGTAGATAGCTCTGCCCTTTCAAGAGACAAAAAGCCTTTGCAACACTTCGCAAAAACTAGCCTTGAAGCACACAAGGAGCACTATGGAATTCTAGACCTGATGGTTCCAGTTTGATTTGGAGAATGAGGCCTAAACACAATGAGAAAAGAGGAGAATTACTATATAACAAAGGTGTCCACTCGCTAGCCTTATTTCGTGTATTATGTGAGAGGACAAAGAAGTGTGCAATACCTACCATTTTAGAAAATGTTGATGAGAGTGACACAGTGTTATTTTGTTTTTTAATAATGCCCCCAAAAGCCTCTGATCTGAACGTTTGAGTTATATGAAATAACTTCTCTGCCATCCTCCCCTTCTAGGGAAAGGGGTCAGCAGAAATGGACACATTTAGCAGAGAGCAAAGAAAGCTAGTAGTTTTTCATGCTTTGATCAGTGAGATCTGATATTCACCATCTGTTGCAAATAACCCAGGAATTAAAACTCTGAGAACTAAATAAGCATGTTTAGATTTTTATTCCTAACTTAGAGTAAAAGTGTATAGGCTCCTTCAGTCCCTATTTTCAGGACATTGTTCTTTTTTTCATGCTGCTTTTTACTTCTTTGCCACCTTCTCATCATGCTCATTGCTGTTTGTATCTGCCAGGCTCCAAGACACTCCCACCTCCAAGACATTGTTCCTTTCCGATCTGTCAGCTGCAGTAATCACACGCAAGTTTGTTTATTTAACAGGGACTTACTGAGCCCTCTCTGTGCCTGCTACCGCTTTAGGCACTGGGGATACTGCAGCTGCCCTCATAGAAATGACATTTTCACAGCCCCTGGGTGGCTCAAAGTGTCCGACTTTGGCTCAGGTCATGATCACGCAGTTTGTGGGTTCGAGCTCTGCATCAGGCTCTGTGCTGACAGCTCAGAGCCTGGAGCCTGCTTCAGAGTCTGTCTCCCTCGCTCTCTGCCCCTCCCCCACTCACGCTCGCTCTCTTTCTCTTTCAAAAGTAAACATTAAAAATTTTTTAAAAATAGGGGCGCCTGGGTGGCGCAGTCGGTTAAGCGTCCGACTTCAGCCAGGTCACGATCTCACGGTCCGTGAGTTCGAGCCCCGCGTCGGGCTCTGGGCTGATGGCTCAGAGCCTGGAGCCTGTTTCCGATTCTGTGTCTCCCTCTCTCTCTGCCCCTCCCCCATTCATGCTCTGTCTCTCTCTGTCCCAAAAATAAATAAACGTTGAAAAAAAAATTTTTTTTTTAATTTTTTTTTTTTTTAAATAAATGACATTTTCCCGAGGAAGACCATAACAATGTATATGATAAATAAAGCAAATAGAATGAGGGGAGAAAAGAACAAGTTACAGCTATTTTTACTTCAGCTGCCTATAGGCATAGATCCACTTTTAATCCTAATCAGAATGCTTCCATTTCTAGTATTTCCTCTCATCCCCCTCCTGTCTTTTCACCTCGCCAGCTCTACTGGACCTGATCTGTGATTGCAGTGTGACCTACAGTCCACCAGGGGCTCCTTATTTTCGAAGTCCCCTTGCCTTCTAGTTTGACGTATTTTTCTGCCCCTTGTATTCTAACTCTCTTGAACTGTTACTGGCCATTTCACCTATGCTCATAAATATCCTTCCTTATCTTCATTTGCAGAATGATTACTGATTAAGCACTGTGCTCTTTATAACTTCTCTTCCTGCCTCTAAGCTCCAATTCTTTTATTGCCAGAACAGTGGTTATTCCCTCAACTGTGAAACTTCACTGTCTTACATGGTTTTATGTTGTCCTCCAAGTATCTTAACATTGGTGTTTGAAGTCTTCTAAGATTTGAGTGCAGGCTGTCTTTGTTTCCCATTTCCTGTCATAACCTTTTACTGCATTCAAATTAGAGTCTTTCCTTATCCCCCTATACTTTCTCATCTTGGTTTTGTCTAGAGTTTCTGGTCTTCTGTCAAAAATCTACCCCATTTTCGAGACCCAACTAAATGCCATCTTCATAAAGCATATTTTTCACAACTTCCATCCTGGTTTCTTCCCTAAATAATCTTGTACCCCTAAACTGACATATTCTGTACATTTATCCTATTGACTTAACAGATTCCTTGGGACCGAGAGGAACATGTTGAGTACTGCGGTTTAGAAGATGAAATGAGTCATGGGGACTTGACATCTCAAGAGTACTTGTTAGTCTTATTAAATCTAGAAAATGTACATCTTTTTTACAAAGGGCTTAGTAGCTTGTCATAATTAAGATTTATGTAATAATAACCCTGTGTCTTGAAAAAAGGCCTCACAACTGATTTTTAATACTGAAAAACCATTAATTTTGTGAAAATTCTTTCATCAGTATGTCAAATAAACTGTTTTTTTGTTTTTTGTTTTTTTTTTTAAGGTAATTCGAGGAAATAGTATCATCATGTTAGAAGCCTTGGAACGAGTATAAACAATGGGTGTGTTCACCAGAAGAAACCAACTGCTTCCACGTGTCCCCTTCATAGCACCTGTTTTACTACAATATAAAAATCAGGTCATGCATTTTCATATTGAACTTTTTTGTTAAATAAACTTTTTTAATAGTCAAAAAATGCTTTCTCAGACATTCCGAACATGGAAAATTGAATGTTAGCTTTTACTCTAGTTTTTTCTAACACAAACTGTTCCTGGTTGAGACTGATTTATTCCAAAGCTTTTATGCATTAATATTGAAGAATCTGATTAAATGTGAAGCATGGCTAGGATGGCTTTTTTTCATCTTTTAATGGAAAGATAAAGAACCTGCAAACGTGAGCAGATTTCTTCTGAAACATTAACTGTAATTTTCAACTCTTGTAGTAGTTTTGATGTACTCTTGACTTTTCCAAGTACATCTATATTCCAAGTATACTGCAATTGAAGTAAAACACAGGAAGTAACGATATAGTTGTTTATTTTGAACATAAACAGGGAAGATTTTTTGAATACAAGAATAGAAATAGAACTCTAGAGAAAAACATTCCAGTGTTTTGTGGTTCTTTGTAGAATATAAAGAATAGAAATAATGCTGCCCATAATATATTCATCTAGGTCATAAATTTTATGGCGCACAAACTCAGATGAAAAGATACATTACAGATGGTAATATCATAAACCTAACTTCAAGAAACCTACCAAGCAGATGCTGTACTTTTTGTGATCTGGTAAAGCCTACAAATCTTAAATCACTTTAACACTGTATAAAATGTATATTCGGGTGAGTATGTAAGATATTTGCAAACCACAACATAATGGATGGCTTATATGTATCTCTAAAATGTTTCTTCTGGCTTATAAAAAAATGTTTACAACAAAATAGCTAGAGCGATCAAACCAACTTAATCCCAATAAGGGGAATTGATGTCAAGTCTAGTACATTTTTACTCTTCTCTGGCAGCTCTTTAAATTTTCACTGATATGGGCAGGGATTTTTTGCAACCACATAGAGCTAAATTATAGAACTGGTTGTACTAAGCATGCTTCCTAGACCAAGAGCATCACGTAGGAACTTAACAGAGATGCATATCTTCATCTTATGCTTGATATGTTGATAATATGTTTTGCTCTTGGAGGAAGCAATTTCCAGTGCCCTTTTGGAAAACAATCAGATACAACAGCAACATTTTAAATTGGGGTTCTGGTAAGTAAATACAGATATCACAAAACAAGTCTGTGAGTAATAGAAATTAACTATTACCAGTTTTTATTCACCAATCTTTAGCATATATATAACACAATATTACATTCTCTACAATATTGTCTTCATTAAAACCACGGGAAAAAAATGTGACTGCGTCTTAACAAGTAAAATTTTTAAAAAGCTGACCTTTTGACAGAGCATAGATTTAATCACCGCCTTTACATCAAATATATCTTGGCAGTTTTATCAGCATATTAATATTCACAATTATAGTAGAGACAAAATCATTTTAAGTAAGAATATCATTTTGCTGAATATCTACTGCCATAATCTGGTGATGGACTTTTTTGTCTCAACGATACTTATTCTGTTATAGTTACTTTTATTTTTTTTTTTTTTTTTTAATTTTTTTTTCAATGTTTATTTATTTTTGGGACAGAGAGAGACAGAGCATGAACGGGGGAGGAGCAGAAAGAGAGAGGGAGACACAGAATTGGAAACAGGCTCCAGGCTCTGAGCCATCAGCCCAGAGCCTGACGCGGGGCTTGAACTCCCGGACCGTGAGATCGTGACCTGGCTGAAGTCGGATGCTTAACCGACTGCGCCACCCAGACGCCCCTATAGTTACTTTTAGAATTCACAAGCTTTTACTTGTTTTGTCCTACTAGTGACTAGAGAGACAGCCATTGATGATCTTTGTATGATAGATGTAGAACTGGTTCTTAAGTTTGGTTGCATATTAGAATCATTTGAGAAGCTTTAAACTCTTACAGATTATTCCAGTGTGCAGCCAAAGTTGAGAACTGCCTTAAAAACAAGATTTCAGCAACCGGTTTCTCACCCCAAATGCTACAGTAGTTTTAGAAGCATTTAAGTTTGAACATAATGCTGGATTTGATTGTGGTGTCATTCTGGATCTCCTAGTGTCAACTGCTCTGGAGAAATCTAAGTTGCCTCTTGTCTGTCAGTGCTTACTATCAAGATTACTACTAGAGTTCTTATTGAGAGAAATGATTCTTCACAAAAATGAACCTGCTTTGATAATGCATTCAGTTTCTTGGGACTTTTAAGGCACTAAAAACCCTTTGGAGACATCTTAAACCCCCACATTAGTGATTCTCAACCCAGGTTGCACTTTAGAAACTTTTTAGCTACAATGCTGAGATCCTATCCTCAATCCATTAGATCAGAATCTCTGGTTGCATGGGGGTCTTTCAATATTTCTTAAAGTTCCATAGGTGAGGATTTGATAATAGACTGCCAATTTCTTAAATCAATAGCCTATATTTGCTTTCATTTTACTTGAGATTTTTGTATGACAAAGTTCTCCTAAGGCTTCTGAATTTCACCCCTAATAAAATCAAGGGGGAAGGAATCCAAAGAATATTCAGAAAGTCAAGGCTTCTAGCATGGGCACATCTACTTTGAAAAAGTATAAATTAAAGCCAAGCATAGGCTACCAGCTCTAATAGTTAAGTGTTAACTATCTGACTGAAGGTCACTTCCAGCTGTGAAGCACAAATGAACTAGTCCCCAACTAAAAGTTAACATCTTTAAATTCTTTCTCAAGTGCTCAGCATGAAATAAATCCAGGGCCCCCACCCACCAGACCTAGTGAATCAGAATCTCCAGAGGAGCTAGAGAAACCACATGCTTAACAAACTTCAGGTGATTCTATACTGTTGGCAGATATTAAAAGAAGAGTTAAGAAATTTTGGAGATGGTATAAAGATAGTAGTTAACCCCTTCATGCTTAATTAGAAACCTGTTATTTTCTCATGACTCACTGGGATTACTTTTGTTAAACAGTACTAATATATGGCAAAATATCAGATTCAAAATCATCTCTGCTCAGATTGTGTTCTTTTTTGCCAGTGATATTCCATTTGGAACCAGGAGGGGGAAAAGAAAGTGATCAGTATCATTTCATAGTTCAGTTTTAAGTTTCTCATATAAGTCCTCTTGGTCAATCATGTCTGTGTGCCCATTCCAGCGATGATAAGCAAGGAGAGCGGCATTGTGGGCTGCAATGGCACTCATCTCCATGGCACTTGCTGCACACTCTATGCCATTGAGGTAGTAAAGTCTATCGTGGAGTATGATGGAGGGGCATTTCTCTGGAGGCTTATAGCGAGGATATGCAAGCCATGGCTGCTTCACAGCATAATCATAAGACAAAAAGAGCTTTAATATTTGTTCTTTAGTGAGGATTTCTTGAGAAAAGATCTTCCAAACATGCGCCCTTTCTGTTGATGGTTGAGGATTATCCTTTTCTGTTACAGAGGACACAATCCCAATGCTATTAATGAACAAATCTGAATTATCAGTGGTTAAGATTGTACTGAGATCAAATTTGTCTAAGGCTCTAGAGCTAAAAAGAGTTGAATTCAGTTGCCCCTTAATTAAAGTTGTCACTATATGTTGGTAGTACTGATGGAATTCCTCAATTGGAGGATCAAAGTTGAGAAAAGTTATGTTGGACATTTTTCGATTCAATGGAGTGGCCACCAAGACGATATCATAGAAGTCTGAACGTGTCTCAGATCCAATTTGGTAGACCACTTCATACATCTTTGTGGGATTTCCTAGAGGAAAGAAGCATTCATGTTAGTCTTTCTAGCACACTATACTTTATACCTTCCAAAAATAATTATGTTAATAGTTTATAAAGTAGAAAATAGTTAAGGTATAATTCTAAGGAATTAAAAAGACGTTTAGGGGCACAGGGGGTAGCTCAGTCAGTTAAGCGTCTGACTCTTGAATACCATGTCAGTAAGTAAAAAATACAGAATTTTTACTTTTAAGAATGAGATTATTCTTTAATTCCAAGGAGACATGCCACTGTACTTGAGCGCATTTGGGAATATTTCTGTGTGGCACAACATACACACAATTTATAATTCCATCATTTGGAAATGAGTGCAAGATGACAGAAGAGTGGTTTTTCTCCCTGAGCAATTATTTTCTAGAGGGGAAATCAGGAACAATAAAATAGAATTTCAGGCTCACCTGTCCGCTTGGTCCTTGTTTTCTCCTCTATGTACATTACTGAGCCAGTTATAAGGTTGCTTTTGGACGCACGAAGGAGCCCTGAGCAAACAAGTTTATTTCCACCTTCTACTGCCCAAAGGCCAGAATCCGCACAGGACATTGATACTGCCCCTGTCAGTGGTAGGAAAAAAAAAAAAAATGTATTTTAATTCTGACTCTGTAAAAGTCCCTCTACCTACTTTCTCTTCCCAATTCAGGTGAGTTCTACTCCAAATGTCTCCAGACATTGCCAAATAGCCCCTGAGGGCAAAATCTCTATGAAAGCTAAGGACTCTCTCCCCCTAAAAATGCACAGATCTACATATACACAATTTTGCCAACAATGTCTGAGGTTTCAGGAAAAGGTAAGTCTTCTCTAATTCATAGCCTAAAGTAAGGAGTCACCACACATCAGGTAAGCCCTTTTGTGAGCTAATATCCATAATATTCCAAGCCTGGGCTTACCCACAAAGCCATTGATGTTCATGCTTTGGCCATAATTGACCCTCATGACAGGAGCAACAATTTCATTGAGGAATTTCTCAGAGAAGCCTGCTTTCTGCAGGGTTTCAAGAAGTGTTCGGTTAAGCATTCCAAGGAATTCGTCCCCTCCAAGAGAATGTAGTAACTTTTCTACGCTACTGAAGGCATAGTCATGAGACTGGTAGCGGTAGATCCTTTTGAAAAGAAGAGGAATAGCCATTAAACACCAAACAAGATGGGAAGGGAAATTGCATCATAAGATTCAAACTTTTCATATCTCCTTCTACTGAACTTCTACCTATCATGTAAGATGCACCTCAGTCACCATCTTCCCTGGGTATCCCAGAAGTTCTTATCCCCATCCCTACTCCCACCTCCTCTGGAAGTACACGGTCCTTGTATACTCTTCTGCATTAATAAGGTCACTGCGAGCACTTTTAAAGAAGTGGGTATGTCATATGTCTCATTCAACTTTTTATCTTCCAGCAGCAGTTAAACATTTCTAAAATTAAACTTTATCTTTCTACCAGGCTTGATCCTCTCCACCCACCCCCTATCCCAGCCAAAATGTAGGCTGGGATGTTCGTTCACTGCTAACATCCCACAAGTCATCCTCAGTTCATCTAATTCCAAATTTAAATATTTTCACTTCTGCTTCTCCCATCAAAAAAGAAAACCTTACCAGTCTTTACAACATCTCTCTTCTCATTTCCCTGATCTTAACTCAGGATTTATATTCAGACTACCAAGCTGAATAACTGATCTACCTACCTGCTTCCAGTTTTGTTTCTTTGAAACATTTATGAATCTCTCAGAAACCTAAAACACATCTTTTGTCATCAGCTTATGCAAAAAACAACTTGTGGGGTGCCTGGGTGGCTCAGTTGGTTAAGCATTCGTCTTTAGCTCAGGTCACAAACTCGCGGTTTGTGGGTCCAAGGCCCACT
Organism: Herpailurus yagouaroundi; assembly: GCF_014898765.1. Classification (NCBI taxonomy): domain Eukaryota; kingdom Metazoa; phylum Chordata; class Mammalia; order Carnivora; family Felidae; genus Herpailurus; species Herpailurus yagouaroundi. The sequence goes on from NW_024412452.1 coordinate 13,163,680, forward strand.
TCAGGCTCTGTGCTGACAGCTCAGAGCCTGGAGCCTGCTTCAGATTCTGTGTCTCCCTCTCTGGTCCTCCCCTGCTTGTACTCTGTCTCTCTCTCATAAATAAAGATTTAAAAAACATTTTTTAACTTCTTACTGCTGCTTAGTAAATAAACTCCTGACCAAAAAAAAGGAATGTATTTTAGAGCCAAATTCATCAAGTCTAACTGCCTTTGCTCTAACTGCAGACAGAGAAACAAGTAAAAGAACTCTGAAAGTCTCATGACAAGTAGAAGGCTCAAGCACAAGCTGGCCCCTGTGCCCTCAACCACACACTTACCCTCCACTGAACAAACCTGACCCATTCACTGATACCTGAAAATGCTCTGCATGTTGCTCCAACACTACATTAGCTCTTCTCTCCAACCAGAACACACTTCTTTCAGCTTGAACCCCACCTGCTCTGCAAAGTTTTGCCCAACTTCCCAGTTCACAGTACCCATGCCACTCATTCAGCACTATTACTTAATTTTTAGAAAATCCCACCTGATATTTTCTTGAACTTCATGGACTTAAAAGAATATCCACATAAATTAGTTGATGCTGACTTCAGAATGTTATTTTTCAAGTGAAAAAATGAGAAAAGTTATTTTTCAAGTGATACAAAAATGAGAAAGGATTCCTCTCCCTCAAGGAGCATACAGTTAGGTATAGGTAATAAGGCATATGCAGAGATAAGTAATGAAACAAAGGAAGAAATAGGTGCCAAAGAAAGATCTCTCTCAGTGATCCCAGGAGAATTTTTACAATTTTCTTCTCTCAAAGTTGTAAAGTTTTTGAGCAGGGACAATGTCACATCCATTTCAGTATTACCTCCTATCTACCAGTGAGTATAGTATATAAAACATTGAATACATTTTTGTGGGAAAAATTAATACCAGTGCCCAAACTGAGAAACAAGTCACTCCTTCCAACCATATCAATCCCTAGGAACTTAAAAAAAGTAGACGGTGAAAACACTGAGTTCTCACTTGAGAAAACAGACTGAGAGAAAAAGGGATTCTCAAGAAGATTTAACAGCTGCTTACTCATCAGAAACCATGAAGGCCAGAAAGTAGTGGGTCAAGGTGTTGGTAAGGCTGGTTCCTTCTGGAATTTCTGATGGAAGATTCCATTTCTTGCCTTTTTCAGTTTCTATAAACCACCTGCATTCCTTGGCTTGTGACATCTTCCTAGTATCATTCCAACCTCTTGTTCCCATCATCACATTTCCTACTACTCTGATCCCCCTGCTTCCCTCTTACAAGGACTCTTGTGATTACACTAGGCCCACTTAAATAAGTGAGAATGACCTCCCCATTTCAAGATCCCCAATGAAATCATTTCTGCAAAGTCCCTTTTATCATGAAAGGTAACACATTCACAGATTCCAGGGATTAGGGTATAGACATCTTGCAGGGGCAGGGAGGCATTATTCAGCCTACCACAGGGGGCTACTCCATCGATACAAACAAGAGTTAATAGTGCCTTGCATCAAAGTGTAGCAGTGAGGTTAGTGAGAAGTGATGGAATTCTACATACATTTTAAAAACTGATAGGACTGGGGGACCTGGGTGGCTCAGTCAGTTGAATGACTTCAGCTCAGGTCATGATTTTGTAGTTCACGGGTTCGAGCCCCACATTGGGCTTGCTGCTGTCAGCAGAGCCCACTTTGGATCGTCTCTCCCCCTCTCATGCCCCTACCCCACCTGCTCACTCTCTATCAAAAAATAAACATTAAAAAAATTAGTAAAATTTAAAAACTGATAGGATTATAGACAGACTGGATTTGGGAAAGGAGAGAGAGAAAAGAGTAAAACATTCAAAATATTTGTTAGGAGTAAGTGAAAGGATCAGTCTCAGATCAAGAAATGTTAAGGGGCACCTGGGTAGCTCAGTCAGTTATGCATCTGACTCTTGATTTCCCCTCAGGTCACGATCTCCCAGTGTCTGAGATTGAGCCCCACGTTGGGCTCTGTGCTCTCCCTCTCTCAAAAACTAAACATTATGTTCTTGATTTATTGGAAGAAACAAATGTAGGATACATGGCCCTTTGAACAACATAAGGATCAGTGCTATATATTTGATGTGTAAGCAAATACTAAAGACCAGAGAGAGGCAGTAATTCAAGGAAGTTTGGTAATTGTTTTCTAAATTTGAAAATAGTAGGGGCGCCTGGCTGGCTCAGTCCATAGATGATGTGACTTGATCTCTGGGGTCAGGAGTTAGGGCCCCACACTGGGTGTAGAGTTTACTTAAACAACAACAAAAAAGTATAATCTATGTATCCCATCACTGGGTCTTTTTCACAGTACTATAATATCCAGAATTCACTTTAAAAGTGATTTCTTAATTTCTCCCAGGGCAATTCTCTACATGCCAAGCAAGCCACGGGTAAGAAAACTAACAGATATAGGCAGGTCTGCATCTGGTGCCATCTGAACTTGATTTTCCTGTAGAGCATGCAGCAACACGCCACCTACCTTCTCTACAAAGTTACTGGCTATTTCCACCCAAGTCCTATATATTTTCTTAGTTACTGGTTTATTGCTTGTCTACTAGAACGTATATTCTTTGAGGACAGGGATGTGTTCTAGGTTCTACATCCACAGGATCCAGAATAGTGCCTGGCACATAATTAGGCAGTCAATATTTGGTGAATGAATGAAAGATTGCTACTTTAAAATAATCTGCACTGTAGCTGACCTTAATGTGCCCACTGGAAAGGTGTTCAAGGAATCATCCCAACAGTGATGTTTAGAAAGAGAAATCCCCAGGGTGCCTGGGTGGCTCAGTCGGTTGAGCTTCCGACTTCGGCTCAGGTCATGATCTCGCAGTCTGTGAGTTCGAGCCCTGGGTCGGGCTCTTTGCTGACAGCTCAGAGCCTGGAGCTGCTTCAGATTCGGTATCTCCCTCTCTCTCTGCCCCTCCCCCATTCATGTTCTGTCTCTCTCTGTCTCAAAAAATAAACACTAAAGGAAGAAAGAGAAATCCCCAACTACCCTAAGTTAAAAAGCTAGAGTGTATTTATCCTACTCAACCCTTAAATCTGTCCTTGTCAGTACTTAATCATATGACATGTAATTTTACCTTTTTTAACAATTTTACTACATTGAAACATTCATAGTAATGAAATATCATTAGCACTTACAAGCTGAATTTCTCCAGCATCTAAAATTGTAAACAAGCGTAAAAATTAGCACAGGCCAATGGCCTTGGGAAAAAGGCTGCGTCTTTCAAAGTTAGACCAGTTATTTTATTTTTCCTAATTACCAAAACAATATACACAGAAAAGTTTGAAAATACAGAAACACTTAAAGAAGAAAAAGTGGAGGGGCACCTGCGTGGCTCAGTGGGTTAAGCTTGCGACTTCGGCTCAGGCCATAATCTCATGGTTCAGGAGTTCGAGCCCCGCATCGGGTTCTGTGCTGATAGCTCACAGCCTGGACCCTGCTTCAGATTCTGTCTCCCTCTCTCTCTGCCCCTCCCCTATTTGTGCCGTCTCTCTCTCAAATATAAATAAAAATATTTTTTAAAGGGGGGGGGTGGGGAGTGGCACCTGTATTCTCACTACCTGAAACAGTGCTGGAATTTAGTATCAATTTAAATTCTTGGGGCACACAGCTGATACTCTGCCTCAGGCTACTGGCTCACTGAAACATCATGTCACAATTAAAGTTCATTTAAGTTTTGTGGTCCTTTCTACCAGCTCTTACACACATTACCTCATTCATCCATACAATGTCAGCACAGTGCAGAGATTAAGTGTGAGAACTCTGAAGCCAGAATGCCTGAGTAGGAACTCCAGTTCCACCACTCACTAGGTGAGTGTACTTGCACACTTGAAACCTCTGTGCCTCCACCTTCCATATCTGTAAGAAGCTAATAACTATACCTGAGAGAGGTATCATAAGAATTCAAAGCATTAACATTTGTAGAGGATTTAAGAGTGTGTGGCAGAACTAAATAAGTATTTGCAAAATACAGTCGGAAGCAAAAATTACTCTTAATTTTCAAGTGGATAAACGGTCTGCATACTTTATATAAACCATTTGTCTAACAATCTTACAAACAGACCTTAAAATTAGGTAGAGAACTGTTTCAAGAAATTAGAATTTCTAAAGACCATCTAACTAAAAGGTCTTAAGTTAAATGGAAGGGGAAAAAATTACCTCATAAACTTGTCCAATATATCCTCTACCCACATGTGCATTCGGAGGGACTGAAATCCATAGTGCCAAATTAGTTTAATCATGTTAATTATGAACCAGCTGCTCTCCTCAAACACCAGAGTCTCTCCATTATACACCCCCATTAGGCCACCAAAGCCCTGAACAGTAGAGAGACCTGCAAAAACAGAAAGGGTTGGCTAAGTCAGTGGTTTCTGTGTTGACCAAATGAAAGAAGGTAATCTGAAGCTATCAGGGATACTCTGAAGTGAGTGAATTCCAGGTTTCCCCCAGTTCTCAGAAAACATATTAAAGGAGCTCTATCTTTAGAACAGCATGTAATACACTGCTCATTCATTATATTGTCCAAAAGCAGATATCTAAACGATGGGTCAGATGCTCATGCAGATATGTCAAAATTAGACTGGCTATTTTTAGTTGCAAAAGACTAAAAAGTGAAAGGAAAATGCCAGAATACCAACTGAATTCAACTTCCAAACAAATGTTAGACAGGAGTATGACCAGCATAAGTTGCTCCTGGCATACATTTGTCCAGGAAGGAAAGAGAGACCACAGGAGATGTGGAAGGCAGCAAAGAGAAAGGAAGCATCCCCATTCCTGTGCAAATCCTATTTTGCATAATTGGGTATTTCAAATAACTAAAAGGAGGTATAAATTACACAATATTCCCTGAGCAAAGGGCCTGCAGAGGCCTGCTAGCCTTTCCTCACAACCTGTCTAGCTCCTCTGGTGGCAGGGAAGTAGTCATATGTTCCAGGTTCTAGGCACACGTCTGCACCCATGCCTGTGTGAGTGACTTTAAGCCAGACATTTCAAACTTTGGGCCTCATTTCCCCAGCTGTAAAATGAGTACACAAGGTTTCTACGGACTCAAACCATTCTTTGATTCTTCAGCTTGAACCCAGAGGTTTAAGAACTAAGAACAGCAACCATCCCCACCCCACCCCCAACCCCTGCCCCCGCCCAATGGCTGTAATTCCAGATAACTGAAGATACAGATAACTAGTGTCCCATTACGGGGAAAGTGGCTCCTAACTAAGCTTGTACTTGTACTAATTGCTAGCAGCAAAGTGAGGAAAACAGTTTTGCCAATTTCTCTGTAAAAAACAATTAGCAAAGCAGAAAAACTTCAGATCCCTATCTGATAAAAACATCCATGGATGGTCACACAGAAATCCACTTAGCTCTTAAGACCAAATGACATACCCAGGTCCTTGACAAAACGCTTCATGTGCAGATTTAAAGGATGGATGACAGAACCTCCTGCCTCATATTCTTGCCCTCTAACAGTCATGGTGGCCAGGCGGCCTCCCACCTCTCCTCTTTCAAACAGGTCAATCTTCACATCTTTCCCAAATTTCTGCCGCAGATAATAGGCTGCTGAAGTGCCACCAATTCCAGCTCCAATAATTGCTATGGGTGGGGAAAAAAAAAAAAGGAACAGTTTCTTTCCCTCTCAGCTATGTGGGTTTTGTTTTTGAATAACAGATGTTACTTAAGGCTATAATCACCAATTTAGGGAAGCTGGGCACGGGAGGCAAGTCACAGTTGCCGTGAAGCTAAAACTCTGTGAATCTAGGCAGACGCTGTCCACCCACCGCCCCCCCAACCCCGACAAAAGTGGTATTACATTCACGTGCAAATGGACATTAGAATTTTTTTTTTTTTTTTTTTGCCAGATCCCCAAGGGTTCTCACAGTTCTTTGTCAAGGCACCACTGGATCCGCACACCCTTCTTTGTGCCCAGCGCATGGGAACAGAGGAGGTGGGCCTTTCCAGCACGTATTTCCAATAAAGTGGCCGCCATTTTTACTAAGATTTGTTCTGTCTCATTAATACAGATAGGTTAATGTTCCCACAAAACAAAGCTTTACCGGGAATAAAAAAAGCAAAACAAACGCAGCAAAAACCATGAATGAAACTTGAGAGTGGATTATTGCCGCTGTGTAGTAGTCCTAGATAGGGAAATTGTGCAAGCTAGGGCCTCTAGGAGCAGGCCCACCTCAGCAAAGCAGGTGATGGAAATGGGGTTCCAGTTCAGCCTATCAAGGGAAGCAAACAGGGTCAGCTTGTTGGCACTGCTCAGTGTGCTACGGCCGCGTGCGCCTGTCATCTGCACAGCGAGGCGGCTCGTAGTTCCAGAACAAACCAGAAGACTGGCCTCCCAAAGGTGAAGCAAGGGAATGAGGAGAGGGGCCTCCCCCTCCCCAGATCCCAGGCCTCCAGAACAAGGGGCTGCAGGGACGCCTGGCTGCCCTCCGCCCACCCCAAAGCCCCCTCCCTGGCCCGTTCCCCAAGTGGGCACATCGACACGCCCGGGAAGACGCGGTCCCTGGGGCATCGACAGTGGCGAGCCAAGAAGACTATGACCTCCGAGAAGGATTCGGAGCGCGTGGCCTGGCGGGCTTCGCAGCCGACGGGCCTGGTGCACTGCGCAGCGGCCGCCCGGAGCCGGGCGCGCTCCAGCAACCCTCCCGCGCCGCCCCACCCCTCACCTACCGATCTTATCCGGCGGGGCCCGCAGCTCGGCGCTCCCAGGGCACCCCCAGCTGCACATCAGCAGCCACAGCCCCAGAAGCGACGAGCCGAGCTGCCCAGCCGTGCGCCCCATGGCCACCGGAGCGCAGCAGTCAGCTCCGAGCGCCCCACCGTCGGCCAGTTGCTGCGAGTCTGCGCGCTCTGCACGCCCCGCCCCCGGCCGGCCTTGCCCCTCCGAGCCCCGCCCAGGTCCGCTTCCTGCTGGCGCGGGCTCCAGCATCCCAGTTCTGCGCGTCGCTCCAGGAGCTCCCAAGCGTGGTCAGCCCGGTGCCCAGGCAGGCCTCGCCCCTCCGAAACGCACCCTGCTTCAGGGACATAACAAAGGCACTAGGGGCGGAGGCTCACCCAAGCTCGCCGCCTTACTCCCCATCTATTCAGGTGAAGCACCTTACTTCTTCACTACTGCCCTCTTCTGTCACTTCAACCTCTCCCTGTCAAAGAATGCACAAAGCAAATCGCTGTCAAGAACAGAACTGTGGAGCAACAAATGCTTACTGAGTGGTCACTGTGTTTCGGGACTGTTGGACATAAGCGTAAAATGAATGGTTAAATAGTGGTAGGTGAAAGGGAAAATGAGGGAGACCAGGGATGGGGTCGTCCAAGGTGAAAAGTAGTGACAGACATGTGTGCCCATATCACACGATGGAACATTATGCAAGTATTAAAAAGAATGTAGGATCCGGGCGCCTGGGTGGCTCAGTCCGTTAAGAGCTGGACATTGGCTCAGCTTATGATCTCCGGGTTCAGTTTGTGGGTTGGAGCCGGTCTGTGCTGACAGCAAGGAGCCTGAAGCCTGCTTCAGATTCTGTGTCTCCCTCTCTCTCTGCACCTCCCCTGCTCACACTGTGTGTGTGTGTGTCTCTCTCTCTCTCAAAAATAAATAAACATTTAAAAAATTTTAAATAGGTGAGAAAAACTAGTGACTGAGTGAGTGATGGGTTTATAAGATCCCTTTCTGTAATTAAAATTACACCATCTCCACTCTTCACCTCCCCTCCAAAAAAAGAAAACAAAACAAAAACCCAGTATATGAATATGTAGAATAGTATGGATGGAAGGAAAATAAGTTGAATAGAAAGAAAGATTGAACTTGGAAAAAGGGAGTGTAAAATCCAATGCAAAGAGCATTCATTCATTGGACAAATTTTTTTGAGTTCCGAGGGCAAGCGATGTTCTAGGTGCTTGAGAAGAATCAGTAAACAAAACAGATTTTTTAAAAAGTTTTATTTTAGTGAGGCTGGCATTCTACTGGAGGGAGATATGATCATTAGAATAAATAAGTAAATTATACATTATATAGAGTGGGGTAAGAGGAATGAGGAATGGGTTGCAATTTTTTTTTAATTTTTTTTCAACGTTTATTTATTTTTGGGACAGAGAGAGACAGAGCATGAACAGGGGAGGGGCAGAGAGAGAGGGAGACACAGAATCAGAAACAGGCTCCAGGCTCTGAGCCATCAGCCCAGAGCCCAACACGGGGCTCGAACTCACAGACTGCGAGATCGTGACCTGGCTGAAGTCGGACGCTTAACCGACTGCGCCACCCAGGCACCCCTGGGTTGCAATTTTAGATAGGTTGGTCCTGGTAGGCCTCATTGAACAGGATAGCATTTGAGCAAAATGTTGCAGGAAGTGATGGAGTAGATCAGGCAAGTATCTGGGGAAAGAGCTTTCTAGGTAAGAAAAACACCTGGCATGTTTGAGGAACAGCAAGGAGGCGAGTAAAGCAGAAGAAGAAGAGGACAGCAAAGGTGTTCATAGAACAAGATGCAAATCATACAAGAAATAAACACTTCTAGTTAAGAACATAAAAATATGAAGATTAAGCCTCATTTTTCACTACATCTAGAAGTTACAAAGAAAGCACTACACTCTGTGTGTCTTTTAATTTCCTTTTTCCAAACTACATTATCCCCACAACACCTTAGTGTGTTAAGCCTACTAGGCCTTCAATGAATATGTGTTCATTAGAATTGACCATGTTAGTGACCTTGATATGGGTGTCATATTTGGAAACTTTCACTGCTGCTGATGAAACCTTGGGAAAGAGTTTACTGAAAGAACTCTCAGTGAAGAGACGGTGTAAAGGACTTGCAAAGTGGAAGGTGGGTCAAAGGCTTTATCATTCTTCACTCTTACTCTTTCAAAATAATACTGCCACTGAAACCCCAAAAGATTTTTAAAAAGGCCATGGAGGAAAACTGTTACCACATATACGAAGAGTAATAATAAGGTGATATAACAAACATTCATTCAAAGGAGTACTGTTCAAGAAAGCAGTCTCCCTAGTAGGCTAAACACTGACTAAGGTTTTCTCCTTGACCAAACTCCAGTCAAGCTCCTCTGAGCAATCTTCTCAACTAGACAGGCCTCAACCTTGGCTTATTAAGACTCGAACAAAACACTAACATTTTCTAACAGCTCAAAGCTATGTCCTTAGGACGACCCTAGCTACCTTTAAACGGTCTGCCTGAGAAAACTCAAGGCTGACAAAAGACTTTACTGCTTGTTCCAGCCAACACATGAAGATAGAGCCCCTGTCTCATAGCCTCTCGGGAGGGTAGGGGCCTAACTGAGAAAGTTACCACCCTTTCTCTCAACTTTTGTAATTTTTCACTTCCTGGACTCTACTGTGCCCCTGCTCATCCCCATCCCTATTCTCCCTTCAAAATGCCAGGTTACATCTGTACAAATCAAAGTTGAGTTCAGTTTACTATGGACTTTTCCCTATTGCAATAGTATATTACTGATTAAAAGTAAAACTTTAGTGCTGGCTTTGCTTATTTTTTGACAACACTTAAATCTATAATTCTGCCACTGCTCCATGTTTTTTTAACTTTTTTGAAACTACCTTGAAAAAATTCATTTTCTGCCTTTTTCCTTCCTCACATCTAACTTTTTTCTTATTCTACATAACCTAAATAATATTTACTATCTGTTAGGGAAGACAGGAAATTCAGAAGCAATATAAGAAATGATCAACATATTTGTCAGATGGCAAAAGATAGAATTTGAAAAGTTAAAAAAAATAATACATGAGAAAAATAGCTGTCACTAATATGACAGTCAAGATTGTGGCATATATTGGAAACAAAAAGAGCTCTACAAATTGGTAAGAGGTAAACAACTCAATATAAATACAGCCTATATAAATAGGCATTTCACAAAAGACAAAACAAGTGCCAATGATTAAAAAAAACCAAAACACATGTATGCAAATGTGGAGGTGTGGAGTAAGTGGGAAATCTCTATCTTCCTCTCAATTTTTTTTTTTTAAATGTCCATTTATATTTGAGAGAGAGAGAGAGACCAGAGCATGAGCAGAGGAGGGGCAGAGAGAGGGAGAGACACAGAATCCGAAGCAGGCTCCAGGCTCTGAGCTGTCAGCACAGAGCTCCACACAGGGTTCAAACCCACAAACCGTGAGATCATAACCGGAGCCACCCAGGCACCCCCCCAATTTTTTTTTAATAAAGTTCTTCAAAAAATGAAATACACGTAAAGAGATACTCAACTTCAGTAGTAGTTTAAAAATGCAAATTAAAACCAACATGTACAATTTTTCATCTATCATATTAGCAAAAATTAATAAGACTAATACCTCAATGAAAGAGAAAACAGAGTGGAATGGATGAGATCTCCGGAACTGACTTTTTTTTTTTTTCTTCAACATTTATTTATTTTTGGGACAGAGACAGACAGAGCATGAACGGGGGAGGGGCAGAGAGAGAGGGACACAGAATTGGAAACAGGCTCCAGGCTCTGAGCCATCAGCCCAGAGCCCGACGCGGGGCTCGAACTCACGGAGTGCGAGATCGTGACCTGGCTGAAGTCGGACGCTTAACCGACTGCGCCACCCAGGCGCCCCCGGAACTGACTTTTAAACATTGTTGATGGGGGTGTCAATAACTAAAACCTGTTAAAAACAGTTATCTGTTTTATAAATATATATATATTATATTATATGTATATATTACATGTATATATGTATAATATATGTATAATATATAATATATAATAATATATAATGTATAACATATATTATAATGTATTATATGTATATATATTATATGTATAATATACGTATATATAAATATACCATCTAATTCAAAAATCCCACATTTGGGAAACTATTCTAAAGAAATAAAAGAATGAGTTATAAGGATATAGGTACTAGGATGCTTACTGCAACATTGTAGTAGAAAAATAAGACAAAAGCAGGAGTAACCTATTATATGTATTTTATATATAAATTTATATTTATATAATATATAAATTAACAAATAATATATATTTATATGACATATACAAATATATACTCATATAATACATAATATATAATTAAAACTTACAAAACAACATAATAAATTTTTCATAAAGTTTTTAAAGTTTAAAAGATACTTGTGCTATATCCATACAATGGCATATTATTTGGCCAAAAAACAAATGAAGTATTGATACACGCTACAACTTGTATGAACCGTAAAAGGCATTGTGAAAGAAGCCAGTCACGAAGAACCACATGTTGTATGATTCCATTTATATGATATTCCCAGGATAGGCAAATCTGTAGCAATAGATTAGTGAGTAGGAAGTTGGATGGGGTGGGGGATAGAGAGTGATAGCTAATTTATAAGAATTTTGTTTTTGGAGTAATGAAAGTGTTCTAAAATTGATTATAGTAATGGTTGCACATCTTTGTGAATAAACTAAAACCACTGAACCGTATACTTCAAATGGGTGAATTATATCACAAAAAGCTATTTTAAAAATACTACCCACTATTAACTCTTGTCTTATTCATCTTCAAAAGACTAATATTTAGTATCTTTGAGTAAAATGAAGAATGTGCCACGGATTCGAAAGACAATTCCAAAAATGTAAATCTTAGGGTGTAGCCTAAAGAAACTATTCTAAAGAGGATACCAGGTTTTTGGATGTGTACATTCTCCTATGTTTAAAAATATTTCACAAAAATAAACAAATATAAAAATATTTCACATAATTTATAAAATGCATCACGAAATGTTTAATGACTACACTGAACCACATCTCAGAGTCCTAATTTTTCCGCCTCCTTCGAGGAGGACTAAAATTTGTATATCTTCAGATTCATTTGGTTTTAGGATTATTTGACCGATTTGCATTAAGTAAATCTTTCTTAAGTATTTTCCAAAGTGCATTGAGTATACCAAGGAAATGAAAATATCTGAAAATATTTTCCTGGTTCTCAAAAATTTGGTTAACATCAAGACAAATTATTCCTAATGCACATTTAATGAACAATAATTTAATGGAAATAGGAATCCCACTCAACTGTATTGGGATGAGAGAAGACAATATCCTTTTTTATAACGATGAAAAATAGCAGACTGTAGACCCTTATTATTTTTGAATGAATAAACATCCTCATGTAGGAACAAACGCTTGCCTGTAGAAAGTTCTAAAATACTTCAGCAAGGTAACTAGCCACCAGCGCCGCTGGTGTAGTGGTATCATGCAAGATTCCCATTCTTGCGACCCGGGTTCGATTCCCGGGCGGCGCAAGTAGCTTTTGCTATGAGATGATTTGAACACTGTCACTCTTTTCTTCCTCGGGAAACAGTTAGAATTTTTAATTTCCAAGAAGATTTCTCTTTCATTATAACTCACTGTTGAAACATTCGAACTTGGAACCGTATGACAAAAAACTACACAAGTCCCGAAATAGTTAATCCTTACGCCTGCGCAGTCTGAGACATCCCTAGTGTCGGCTAGAAGAGCGGCTGCGCAACAAGTGAACCTATGGATTGAGGGAGGTTGAAAGTGCAAGATTATTCTGCGCCTGCGCGGCCCGGGTCACTTCGCTGGCTGCTCCTAAACTCCCGGCTCGCCGCCATCTTGTATCGGGGCTTCATTGTTCGCGTTGCGCCAGGGGGTTTAGTGTAATTGCCGCGGAAGGAGTAGACGGAGTAACCTCCGGTTAGCCGAGAAACCCCGCTTTTCCGCAGCCATAGCCGCTCAAAAGATTTGGGAGGTAGTAAAGGGTAGGGAGCTGGACCCGGAGGCGCCGCCGCGACAGCAGCAGCCATGGAGGACGAGATGCCCAAGACTCTGTGAGTCTGGGGCAGCGATGAGGGGGGCGGGATGGTGGTCGTCCCGGAGGGAGGCCTCGGCTCGGCGCGCTCCCCAGCCTATTGTTCTCTGTGGACTCCCAGATATCACGGCTCTTCTCCGTAGCGCACACCTGGATGCTTAGAGACCCAGCCCCGGGCTGTGAAAGGACAAGGTGGAGGGAGAGGGGCTCAGCCCTCTGAATTAATCGCATCGCCTGAGCTACACCATAGCGTGGCCTTTGGCCCCGCCACGGGCCGTCTGTGGTCGTAGGCCTGGAGAAAAGACTTTTTCATTCAAACCTTTTTTCAGAACTCCGTGAACCTTTCTCTTTGTCCCATGCTTTCCTTCTCTGTTTTTCCCGCTCCCCCCACCTTCTTCATTAACCTCTTTTGATCTCTATAGCCGTCTCTCTTTCATTTCACTTTGATTTCCTCCAGAAACTCTCCTCTTCCTTTCATTTGCTTCTTGTTGATAGCTTTTCTCTTGAGGCTACTTGTGCTCAGTTTTTAGTGAGATAAACTTTATTGTTGCAGTTGCCAGTTGGAAAAAAGCCAAATAGTTTTCTTTAACCTCTCTTTGGCTTTCCTTTTGTAGTGCCCCTCCCCCGACCATAAAGCCGAAAACCCAACACCGTAAGGATTTGGAAACTGCTTTTTTTGAAATGGAAATCTCACCTGGAGGTGTATATAGCTCTCGACTGAAGGGAAATGGATTTAATGCATTTTTGTCATCGCTTGCTACTTTGTGATTGACATGTTGGCTGAACAAGCGGGCAGATTTTTTGAAGCAACAGTTGATAAATACCTTAACAGATTTAGTCACCTCTGAGATTTGTTAGTGTTAAATGATCTCAGCTGGGGATATTTTCTTTGTCACGTTGCTTCCCCCACAGCGTTCTCCTTTGTTTTTCAAAGTATTCTCTGAAGAGGTGATTTTGCCTTTGTTGCTTTTCCCGAAAAGAAGAAAAGGCCTGATGAATTTTTGACCTGGCTTTTTGTTTTTATTTTTAGAATACTGGCGATTTGAGAACTCCATGCGTTAAAAATACAATTTCAGGTTTCTTTCTGAAACTTTGTAGATGTTACAGTTGTGACGAAGTTGATGGATTATTTTTTCACCACCAAAAGTGTTTCCGTTTTTAATCTGTGAGAACTATAGTTACACTTGTTTTCTTAAGAGATCAGTGCACTTTTTGCTAGTTTATCTGGTAATCTGTTACTTTGAATATCTTCTTAATATGATGCAAGAATTACTGCAAAAAGCAAGGGTGTCCCTTGTTTTTTGAAAGATTGTAGATTAATATTCCTTAAAAACTATTAGCCTCATAGGCTTTATGGAAACCGTTTTTTCCTCCTGCCTCTTTGCTAGAAGTATGATAGCCAGCAGCATATTGGATTAAGCACTGCTCATCTTTTATAATGTCTTTAAATTTAAGATTCTTACATTATTTTGAAATTTTTAATTTCAGAAACTGCCAGAAATATCTGGGAACTTAACCTTTTTATTACGTTGATTTGGGAATATCAAATAATGAAGACAACTTCAGCTTTCTCAGGCCAGTCTACAAAAGCAGGTAGTTAAATTGTACTAGTATGGGGACAGGGGACCAACCATTGCAGGAGAAATAATGAAGGAAATTTTATTCAAATACTTACTGAATGCATATGATTGCTAGGTTCTTTGTTAAATGCTTTATATGCTTGTTTAATCTTCATCAGAACTCTGCAGTAAAAAGTCCATTTTTGCAGCTGAGGAAGAGCTAAGCTTGAAATTTAACTCACCCAGGGTCATATACCTTTTTGTTCATCATCCTGCAACTCTACTGTCCTCAACTCTTAACTCTTACTGCTAAATGTGCTTTGTATTATTTACTAGAACACTCCATCCAAGAATCTTTTCCCTAAAGTAGTCCATGCTCTAACATTGCCTATTATCTCCCTGGTTTCTACCTCCTCAACCAAAACTCCCCATTCTTCCAGTAAGACCAGTCTTGATTAAACATGAGTAAGTTAGTTAAACGCAGAAGTTTTCCCAGCAGTGTTTTTACTTTTTATATAAAATGTTTGTTTTAATGATCCTGCAAGTCAGGGTCTTTTTAATATGTTCTTAGCACAGTATCCAGTCTGTGGTAAGTGATCACTACATTTGTTTTAAAAGCTGGTATAATTCCAAGCAATGAATCAAGATTTTCATTCTTGAGGAAAAGGTGGTCTAAATCTCAGTGTCATCTGTGTACCTAAGTGGCTCAGAGGAAATACCTTCATTTGCCACAGATGAGCGTTCATCATTGTTAACTTAGAGATTGCCAGTGTTCAATTTCTTGTCAGCAGTACCTAGGAGACATTGTGAGAAGTGGTTTGATTTGGGGTATATTTTGAAAGTAGAGCAACAGGAATTACCAAGAGACTGGAAGTGGGGTGTGAGAATGAAGTCAAAAATTAGTAGGTTTGTTTACAAATGTGTAATATCAGTCATCTAAAAAGTTTGGGGGCAGCTGGGTGGTTCAGTTAAGCGTCGTCTTGATTTTGGCCCGGGTCACTATCTCAACAGTTCGTGGGATTGAGCCCCATGTGGGCTCTGCACTGAGAGTGTGGAACCTGCTTGGGATTCTCTCCCTCTCTCTCCCAAAACAAATGAACTTTTAAAAAGTTAATTAAAAATGTTAGTTTGTGACACACCTGATTGGCTCAGTTAGTAGAGCATGTGGACTCTTGATCTCTGGGTTGTAAATTCCAGCCCCACTGGGGTGTAGAGATTACTTTAAAATCTTAAAAAATGTTAGTTTGTTGCAAAATATAAAAATGAGAACAGTCTTGAGAGCATGGAGTCTTAGGATGTCTTGAGGCACAGCTTTAGATACATTTATTCAGGCTGGTTTAGGTATATGGTCTGAACTCCCAAGTGAAGGAAGTGCCAGCTGCTAAGAGGTTCAGGTATCAGAAAAGTGACAATTGTTAAGTAATAGGTTATGAAGCTGATGTATATGTACAAGCGTTTGCTGTTCTACATGATTTCATAATTAGTAAAAGACACACACATTTCCTTCTGAATCAGCATAACTCAGGCAAAACGGGATAATTATCTAGCAAATTGGAAATGTTCGATAGTAATTCTGAGAGCATACAGTTATCTCTTTGACAGATATTTACAGAGTACTTAAAATGGTCCAGGTAGGGCTCTCAACACTAGATATATACTATGAATAAAAGTGAGAATCTCTACTCTTAAGGAATTTGCTATTAGATAAAAACTTATTCATGTTTTTAACTCATTTACAGAAGCGTCCTAGCAAATTCTGCACTTCGATACAATGTTTGCATGTCAAACCCAATACAGCATTCTGCTTTGTAAATTTTTACTGTGGGTTAAATTTTCTAGAGCTATACTAATAAAAATGAGTACTTTAAACATTTTGGATTCCAGTTTTATAACTATTTGAACTTTATTATCAGCTTCGAAAATGTATATTAAATTGGTGTGAAATCCTATCCCTGGCAGAACTGTTGAGTGTTAATTGGTAGTACTGATGACTTTTTCCATTGATTCTTCTCGAGTAGTTTTCATTTTGAAAAACTTAAAACCCACAGAAAAGTAAAAAAAAATACTATGTTGAGGACGTAGGTACCTTTTTTGTGGATTTACCAGTTGCTAATAGCCAAATTTGCCTTATCCAAGTATATTTTTTGGATGAACCATTTGAAAAGACTGACATTTCAGGCCTAAATGCTTTGCCATGTATTTCCTAAGAACAAGGGCATTGTCTTACATAGCCACAATACAATTTTCATATTAAAGAAACTATTTTGGTACACTATTGTTAGCTAATATATACAGTTCCTATTCATATCTATCCAGTTGCCCCACGAAGACATTTTTTAGTCCATGGAAGTCTGTTTGCCATAACAGTTCTACACAGGATTGGCACATAATCTCAATGTTGGTATAATAAATATCAACATGGGATACTTCAGTCTACGCTGTTAACGAGAAATCCATGGAACAGCTAAAAAGGGATAGTTTAATGTTTAAAAAAAAAGCATTTGAAAAATAAAAACTTAGGGGCGCCTGGGTGGCGCAGTCGGTTAAGCATCCGACTTCAGCCAGGTCACGATCTCACGGTCCGGGAGTTTGAGCCCCGCGTCAGGCTCTGGGCTGATGGCTCAGAGCCTGGAGCCTGTTTCCGATTCTGTGTCTCCGTCTCTCTCTGCCCCTCCCCCGTTCATGCTCTGTCTCTCTCTGTCCCAAAAATAAAGAAACGTTGAAAAAAAATTAAAAAAAAAAATAAAAAATAAAAAAAATAAAAACTTATATAAATGTAAGAAAATTACATGTTTTGTTTAGTGGTCTAATAGACATGACAGAGAACCTTGGCTTACTGCTGCTCCGGTATCAATTTTTGTATCAGCTGGGATTTTTTTTAATGCAAGGAGCAAAAAATTTAAGCAGTAAAAGAATTTATAAAAACAAGCTATTGGAAACTCCCACATTTGCAGGAAGGTTATGGAACCTGACTTAGAAAATGTTCAGGAAAGAGAGACTGCTGTCAGGCCACAAACTCTCAGGATGCTACTGTCACACCCACTGAGAACCAGATAACACAGCCTCCACTTTCACTGGACATGGGACTCCACTGCTGTTTGCCACCAAAATGGATTTTCTTCAGTCTCTGCTTCTTTGTCTTCTGTTTGTCTATCTTTGTCTTCTGTTCTCAGGACTAGTTACTCTAATCAACCTCGCCTAGATCACATGCAGGGGAGACTACAAAACCCTATCAAGACTTTCCGGCTTCTATAGAGAAGTGAGCCTCTGCCATAGAATGAGGATTTCTCTAAAACTAGGAAGCAAGATGTTTGGCAGCGCTCCCCAAAAAATAAGTAACCAACTACACATGTAACTTAAATCTGTGCTGTTAATTGGAAATCCTCTTGGCTTCAGTAACAGAGTAGTATGTGACAAAGTATGGAACAGCTAAAGAAACTAAATGAGAATGAATTTTGTGAAGTATGGCGTGTTCTACAAACTATAAGAAACTTGTTTATTTTTCCATTGAAAGTATCATGAGTATAAAAAGGGTCTGCAGATTTTAAATTTGGGCTTTCTGTTTCAGATTAATATTTATTTAGCAAATAGATTTGGAAACATTAAGCTGATAAAAATTTGAAGTAGGTAGGTATTATTTTAACTTATTGTTAAGAAGCAAAACTAATATGGGTTATTTTTATTTGCATGAGGAAGAAAAATATTTTGCTGTTTGATTTGTTTGATATGAAAATGTTATATATGTTACTTGCAGTTTATTTTAATGGTGTTGAAGGTTGAGAGCAAGTTGTTTGTGTAACTTCTCCTAAAAAGCATTTCTCTAAACAGGTGTATGTAAAATTTATATGTAAGAGGCTCCTGGAGCTTACAGTAAGCAGCAGTCTGCATTAAATAAACAATTGTAAAGCAATACAAATCCCAGTGCTTTTTAAAGTAGCTTTTTTTAAAAATTACATATCTTCAAAGTAGGTAATATCACTCAGAATATATCTCAGAAAATTGGACAATTTTGGGAAGAGTAGATGACAGCATTTTGGTTCCCTAAATACTGCCCGCTTGTCACTAGATTATCTAGCTTTAGGAGAGTAGATGGTAGAATTAAATTTTCGGAAGAGCCATTTTTTTTTTCATTTACACATATGCAATCCTAAGGTTTTCTTATAGCTATGAGTCAGGTGAAAATAGGCATAGAAGAGTTGAAAAGATGGTACAGAGTTCTCACATAACCTTCACCCAGCCTCCTTTAATGTAAAAATCTTACAAAACCATGGTATAGTTATCAAAACTAAGAAATTGGCATTGGTACAATACTGTTATTAACTACAAGGTTTATTCCAGTTTCCTCAGTTTTTCTACTAATGTCCTTTTTCTATTCCAGGATCCAATCCAGGATACTGCATTGCATATAGTCGTCTCATCTCTTCACTCTCCTTTAATATGTGAGGAGGAGATGTCTTTCATGACTGTGGCATTCTTGAGAGGGTTTCTCCCACTATACAGTGACTACTTTTTTTTTTTTTAAACACTATTCATTAGAATTGAGTCACTAAGACTAGCCTACACTCAAGAAGAGTGAAACTAAGCTTCACTTCATAGAGGGAGATGTGGATATACATTAAGAGAACCGATTCATTGGTTAGAACCAATCATTAAATATTTCAGAGGAGATACTTTGAGGCTCTACACATATTCTATTTCTGCTTAAAATTTCCATCAAGAGGGGCGCCTGGGTGGCTCAGTTGGTTGGGCGTCCGACTTCGGCCCAGGTCGTGATCTTACGTCCGTGAGTTCGAGCCCCGCGTCGTGCTCTGTGTTGACAGCTCAGAGCCTGGAGCCTGTTTCAGATTCTGTGTCTCCCTCTCTCTCTGACCCTCCCGCATTCATGCTCTGTCTCTCTCTGTCTCAAAAATAAATAAACGTTAAGAAAAAAAAAATTTTTTTTTTTTAAATAAAAAACATTTCCATCAAGTAAAAGATCCATGGGTGGATCTTGCCAATAGCAGTTATTACTGTAGTGGTTTAGTGGCGATTTCCCTCATTCCTTCTACATTTATTGATTAGAATTCTGCAAGAAAAAGCTAACCCTCCTCCCCAAATCTAGGTTACAGTTAAGGATTAGTCATTGTATTTGGTTGTCCGTGTCTTTCAAAAAATTTTTTTGTTTTCATTTTATTTATTTGAGAGAGAGAGAGCCAGCATATTCATCAGGGAGAGGGGCAGAGGAAGGAGAGAGAGAATCTTAAGTAGGCTCCATGCTCAGTGTGGAGCCTGACACAGGTTTGATTCCATGACCCTGAGATTATGACCTGAAATCAAGAGTCCTGACACTCAACTGACTGAGCCATCCAGGTGCCCCTCAAGTTTCTTTTAATCAAGAACAGCCCACTCTTTTTAATTTTTTTAGGACTATTTATTTTAAGAGTCAGACACTTAACTGAGCCACCCATGCACCCCTAGGACAATTTTTAAATTATTATCATTGTTTATTTTTTGAGAGAGGACACACGTGTGCACGAGTTGGGGACGGAAAGAGAGACGGGATTTGAAGCGGGCTGTGTGGTGTTAGGGCACAAGCCATGAGATCTTGACCTGAACCAAAGTCAGATGCTTAACCAACTGAGCCAAGTGGGCACCCCAGGACAACTTTTTTTTTTAAAAGAGATCAAACGGGCACCGGGGGACTCAGTGAGTTTAAGTGTCCAACTCTTGATTCCCACTCAGGTCTCATGTCCGCACAGGTCATGATCCTGGGGTCATGGGATCGAGAGCCCTGCATTGGGCTCAGCACTGAGCATGGATCCTGCTTAAGATTTTTCTCTCTCTTCCTTTGCCTCTCCCCCATGCTCATATGCGTGTGGTCTCTCTCTTTCCCTCTCTCCCTCAAATAATAAATAGATCAAACAAGCTGTCTTGTATAATACTTCATATCTGAATTTGTATAATTGTTTTATATGTCCAATATTCTATAAACTTAGGTCTGAATTTAACCTTGATTAGATTCAAGTTAGTTTATTTGAATACTTCATAGGTGATACTGTGTAATTTATATTGTACAACACAACACAATTTCTCGTCCATCCATAAAATGATTTAAAGTTTTGATCACTGGCCCTCAGTGGTGAAACAGCCAAAGCTCTCTCTTAGGTTAGAGTTTTCCCTTTACAATGTTAAGTAATCTGTGTTATAACTTTGGGACCCTGCAAATATCCATTTTCACACCATCCTTTCATGTAATGGTTTTGCATCCATTAATGATTCTTGCCTGACTTAATCATTTCAGTAGGGCTTATGCATAGTTTACTAATTTAATTCTCTCTACACTTATTGACCAGCATTTTTCTGTAAATGAGAGTTTCACCCTCATCAACTAGAGCTATTAGATTATACCACACTGGAGTTTCTACTCAGGGCAAGATGAATGCTTAATTCCTTCCCTTTAATTACCAATGTTCAGGAAAAGGACCTGATGTAATAACCTCTGATACTGGAAAAATTGTTGTTGGGTATAGATGTTGCTGTTGATTTTTGAGTATCATTACCTGATCTTTAAATGTTCATTGTTTCTGAAGACTCAGTCCTTCTCCCTTTGCCATTTTAACCTATTCCAATGCTTTGGTGGTAAGCACTAAATACATGTCTATTGAACGAGTAAATGGAAGGAAGGAATTGAATCTATACTTTCTGGCATGTGTGGATGTTTATTTTTCTGGGGAGAAAAATGAGCAATTACAGTTGTTGGGAGACGCTTTCTGATTTCAGAAGTGATAGACCTCCAACTCTTATATCTAGAAGTAATCTCATTTCAAAATCCCATTTTTAAAATTTCTTTAAACCCTTTAAAGATTATCCCAGTCATGTGGTCCTGTAATACACCATTTACATTAATTACATTTGTTAGTCACCAAGGCATATTATCTGTTAAAAGTCTCCTGGAATCCTCTTCCCTCTATACTTCACTGATTAGTAATATTCATTGGAAGATTTCCCATCCCTTCATGACCATGTGCAACAGGTGCTAAGTGATTTACCCATGATTTTTCAAAAATATATTGTGTAAACCAAAGTATTGGTTGGATAGTATAAGGGGAATTGTATGAATTAAAAATTGAGGAAATTTTAATGTTCTCAGTAATACTGTAGAAGTAGAACTAACTGCAAAGCTTCCCAAAATCAATTGTATAAAATATTCTACACATCTAATAATTCATTTGAGATTTTTTAAAGTGTATCTTCCTAAGGTAAGCCTACAAACTTAGAAACAAAGAACAGGTTTAATTTGCAAAACCTTGACTAAACACACATACGTAAGATTATCCTCTACTAGTGGTGTCAACGTATTTACAAGTAACATGTCATACATCTGCTTTGAAAGAAAATTTGAAGTTCTCACAAACTTAGAATCTCTTCCTCATAGTGTAGTTTAAAGCAGAGATCTACCTATTCCCCAAATTTCTTTTTCAGTAAGCACCTTTAGAAACCGATGCAAAAGAAGCAAATTTAAAATGGTAAGTTGTTTTTCTTTGTGTTTCAGATATGTCGGCAACCTTTCCAGAGATGTGACAGAAGCTCTAATTCTCCAGCTCTTTAGCCAGATTGGACCTTGTAAAAACTGCAAAATGATTATGGATGTAAGGGTATTTTACTTAGTTAACTCTCTTCTTTTTTATGTTTTTATTTTTATTTTATTTTTTTAATGTATGTTTATTTTTGAGAGACAGAGTATGAGCGAGGGCAGAGAGAGAGGGAGACACATAATCTGAAGCAGGCTCCAGGCTCCGAGCTATCAGAACAGAGCCTAACGTGGGGCTCGAACTCAAGAACAGTGAGATCATGATCTGAGCCAAAGTCGGACGCTCAACCAACTGAGCAACCCAGGCACCCCAGCTTTCTTCTTTTTTAATACATAATTTAAACCCATGACTTCCAGGAATTTTTTTTAAAGAATAGTTTTATATTTTTAAATATGCTCTGTATCCAACATGGGACTCTTGAACTCACAACCCCAAGGTCAAGAGTCACATATTCACCCAACTAAGCCAGCCAGGTGCCCCTCCTCCATGAACTTAGTTTATACAAAAGTGCCTGGTTGGCTGAGAAGAACATGCAACTCTTGATCTCAGGGTTGTGAGTTTGAGCCCCACATTGGGTATAGAGATTACTTAAAAAAAATAAAAAATAAAACCTGCAAGGTCATTAAAAAAAAAGCACCTGGCTCGCTCAGAAGAGCACAAAACTCTTGGTCTTGGGGTTGTGAGTTCAAGCCCCACATGTGGTGTAGAGATTACTTAAATAAATGAAACTTGAGGAAAAAAATTAGGTCATATAGTCTAAATTCCTAGTAACTTTAATATCTTTGAATCAGTCTTAGCTAATGAGTTTAATTTGTTTTACTAATAAATAAAGGAAGAAGAGAATGGAACTAATCATTTCCTGAGCAGATGACAACTATAGTAGGTTCTTGTTTTAATGTGCACTGATGCATCAGCATTGTTTTATATGTGGTGTCATTGGCTAATCTGGAAAATCAGTTATTACGATTACATTGAGAAATTAGGTCAAAAATAATGGGTTGTGAAAGTGGGTTTTTTTTGTTTTTTTATGAAAGTGTTTTTAACTTTTAAAATGTCACAATTCAAGCTTTTCTTGTGTGGTGGCAGTTCCCATTGATCAGACCATAATGTATAGAAAAAAACATTGAATTCATTCATCTGTGATTGCTGTTAACCCTGAAGCATAGTATGCATAAAAAGGCAAGTCTGGGGCACATGGTTGGCTCCATCACTTGAGCATAAAACTTGATTTTGGCTCAGGTCATGATCCCAGAGTCATGGGATTAAGTCCCACTTTGGGCTCCACGCTCAGTATGGAGCCTGCTTATGATTCTCTCTCTCCTGCCCCTCTCCGCTACTCTCGAGTTCTCTCTCTAAAATTAAAAGAAAAGACTGAATTCCAGTCTATTCACACTGTTGGACAAAGGTGTTCATATTTATGAATGTTATAGTCTTTGGAATATGAAGGCTGATAGTGTGAATGCTTAGGTTCTTTTTATGTGAGAAATACAGTTTTTTCTGGGTACAGATTAAGTAAAATGAAGATACTTTTTCATTTGATTACACTTAAATGTAAGCTGTTTTTTCTGATCACATTCTGATGCCTGACAACACTGACCTTTCTAATAGAATTACCATTAAGTGTAGCATTAGTTTGAATTACGCAATTTTTAAAACATTTTTATATTCTCTGATTTTTTTTTTTAAGTTTTATTTATTTTGAGAGTGAGAGAAATGCGGCGTGGAGGGACAGAGAGAGAGAGAGACAGAGAGAGAGAATCCCAAGCAGGCTCAGCCTTGTCAGCACAGAGCCCGATGCAGGGCTCAAACCCACGAACTGTGAGATCATGACCTGAGCCAAAACCAAGAGTCAGACGCTTAACCGGCTGAGCCACCCTGATGGTTTTAAAATAAAATAATGATTGCCTTGTGGTTGCCTCCTTACTCTAACGTTTTTACAAATCCTTGCCAATCACTTGTTTAAAAAATTAATTGTGCTTGAAACAAAATAGTATATTTCTTTAGTGTCATTCTGGTCTTTTGAATTAGTTTCCTATTTTAACAATTATACTTAGATTATGGAAATAATTTAAAAAAATGGACTCTAAAGTCATTTTATATTTTCCAGATAGGTATAAAATAGGGGTGTTTTGGGGCGCCTGGGTGGCGCAGTCGGTTAAGCGTCTGACTTCAGCCAGGTCACGATCTCGCGGTCCGTGAGTTCGAGCCCCGCGTCGGGCTCTGGGCTGGTGGCTCAGAGCCTGGAGCCTGTTTCCGATTCTGTGTCTCCCTCTCTCTCTGCCCCTTGCCCGTTAATGCTCTGTCTCTCTCTGTCCCAAAAATAAATAAACGTTGGAAAAAAAAATTAAATTAAAAAAATAATAATAAATAAATAAATAAAATAAAATAAAAAAATAAAATAGGGGTGTTTTTCTGCCGCTTTAATTTACAGTAAAGCATCCAAGCTTCACCTATTATCAGACCTCAGATACTTGAAACATCAGAAAAGAAGAGAATTTTTAAAAGACTTCTAAGCAGGCAAAAAATTGTCAAAAAGTCCACATTCTTTTTGTTTGTTTGTTTTTTAAGTTTATTTATTTTGAGAGAGAGTGAGAAAGAGCAGGGGAGAGGCAGAGAGAAGGGGATAGAGTATCCAAAGCAGGTTCCATGCTGGCAGCAGAGAGCTCAATGCAGGGCTTGAACTCCTGAACGGTGAGATCATGACTTTTGCCAAAGTTGGACACTTAACCAACTAAGCCACCCAGACGCCCCCCACCCTTTTTTTTTTCACAGAGGGAGAGCATGCAAGCTGGGGAGAGGGGCAGAGGGAGAGAGAGAGAATCTCAAATAGGCTCCACACTCGGCACAGAGCCCAACTCAAGGCTTGATCTTGCAACCCTGGGATCATGACCTAAGCCAAAAGCAAGTCAGATACTCAACCGACTGAGCCACCCAGGCGCCCCAGAAAGTCCATCCACATTCTAAGATCTAAAAACTTCCTTTACCAGAAAACCTCTTTAGTTTTCAGAGCCCGAAACAGGTTTAAAAAGGTTGGGTGAGATTTTCTACTTAGCAAATTAGAAGCAGTAAGGATATATGTGTGTTTATAGCAATAAAGGTAACACATAACAGGGAAGGGAGAGAAAAGATCATTAAAAGCCAGCACTGAGAAACCATGAGTCTGGTCAAACTTAACTAATGTCTGTAGCATAAAAAA
Source organism: Herpailurus yagouaroundi (assembly GCF_014898765.1). Taxonomy (NCBI): domain Eukaryota; kingdom Metazoa; phylum Chordata; class Mammalia; order Carnivora; family Felidae; genus Herpailurus; species Herpailurus yagouaroundi. Next base: position 13,188,825 of record NW_024412452.1, read on the forward strand.
ATAATTATATGATAAGAAATGTGTGTTTAGCTTATATATCCATCCATCCGTAAGTAGGACACTTAATCATTAATACAAAATTCAATTATACGTAGTAGTATAGTATAACCTGTTGAAGAAGATAATTTGTTTTGTTTTGTTTTAATGTTTATTTTTGAGGGGGTGCCTGGGTAGCTCAGTTCGTTAAGCATCCGATTGACTCAGGTCATGATCTTGTGGTTCATGAATTCGAGCCCCATATTGGGCTCGTGCTGACAGCTCAGAGCCTGGAGCCTGCTTCCGATTATGTGTCTCCCTCTCTCTGCTCATCCGCTGCTTGCGTGCTCCCTCTCTGTCTTTTTCAAAAATAAACACTAAAAAGAGAAGGTTTATTGGGGGAGGTGTGGGCTCACATTGAGGAGGGACAGAGAAAGAGGCAGAGGATCTGAAGTAGGCTCTGCGCTCAGTGCATAGCTGGATGTGGGGCTCGAACTCACAAACTGAGATCATGATGTGAGCCAAAGTCAGAGGCTTAACCAACTGAGCCACCCAGGTGCCCCAAAGAAGATAATGTTCTATAAAATTACTATATTTCATTTTTTAAGTGTTTACTTCCTTATCTGAAGGTTTTACTTATAGAATGGACCCTTCATTCTCCTTGGCCTAATTATTGAGATATACAAAACTTTACGTAATTCCAAGGTAATAAGAGTGTACAACTTAAATTTGACTTTTGTGTTTCTTCAACAGACAGCTGGAAATGATCCATATTGTTTTGTGGAGTTTTATGAGCATCGTCATGCAGCTGCAGCGCTAGCTGCTATGAATGGGCGGAAGATAATGGGTAAGGTAAGCTATCATAATTAAAGAAGGTGACTTGAGGGATGTCTTGGTGGCTCAGTTGAGCGTCTGACTCCTGATTTTGACTCAGGTCATGATCCCAGGGTTGTGGGGTTGAGCCCTGTGTCCGGCTCCTTACTGAGCATGGAGCCTGCTTGGGATTCTCTCTCTCTGTCTCTCTCTCTGTCTCTCTCTCTCTGTCTCTGTCTCTCTCTCTCTCTCTCTCTCTCTCTCTGCCCTCTCCCCCACTTGTTTTCCCTCTCTCTCTCAAAGTGAATGAATGAATGTGACTTGAAAATTTTTGTTGCATGCACTTTTGTTTATCTTTTGGAAGTGCTATATTCACATTATAGCAAAAGGTCACATTTAATATTTGAAAGATGGGATTAAGCTTTTAGAGGACATGTTTATGTTGGTATTCTTCATGGTGCCTCACATGGTAAATACTAAAATATTTGTTGAATTACTCAAGCTTGGATGAAACGTCTAGAACTTTGGATAGTAATAGGGAAGAAGAAAAGGAAAGAATTTATTGTTACTTTAGATAAGAAAGGTTAGTTGAATGTTAACAGAAGTACGTAAGATTAGGATTTGCCAACATTTGCGCAAGTGTAGGTTAAAAGATAAGTATTAAAACTGACCAGAACTGGTATCCCCTTGAATGTTTCATCTACAACATATACTTTTCTATTTGTTTATAGATATAAATCTTGTTAATAACTGATTTTGAGCTTTATTTTTATGGAGTATAAATGTTGAAAATTTTTTTAGGAAGTCAAAGTGAATTGGGCAACAACCCCCAGCAGTCAAAAGAAAGATACAAGCAGTAAGTATATTTTATACTCTTTGAACGTTTGTTTTTATTGTACACAGTAGTTTTATTATAAAGCATATAAACATCATACATGTTTGCAGTAATGTTTTGATCGTTATCCTAAGATATGATTGAATGTGTTTGTGTTAATAAATTTAAGAACAAATCTAATCTTTGTCATCAGGTAGTACCGTTGTCAGCACACAGCGTTCACAAGGTAATTGTATCTTCTTAAACATAAAATGAAATCTCTTGAAAGGGTATTCACTAACCACTTGAAGTTTTTTGTTTGATACCGGGGGGAGGTGGGAGGGAGGAGGTCATATTTCTGTTTGTCTCTCAGGCAATATTTTTCCCCCTTCTTCCCAGTGTTGACCAAGTGTGGCTTGTCCACTACTTTGGTGCTATTTCAAGCTCTCTGACCCCCTTGGTAGCAGCTGATGCCTTAGAAATACTTTCACCAACTAAAGGGCAAGATACCCTGCTTCCTTGAGGTCATGGTCTGTGCTTCATACCCAGATCTTCTGATTGCTTGAGTTGCTCCTGAAACTGTGTTTCCCAAATGGCAATCCAATATGTTGCTTAAGGCCTGCCAAATGGGGGTAACTTTTCTTTCCAAATATACTTTGTCAAAGTTGATGTATGTGTTCCTTTAAAGTGTTGATCCAACTATTTTGTATTTTTAAAATGTTTCCTTTTTTGTGAACATTGTCTTTTTAAAAAAAAAAAAAACTTCACATATGGGATCGTTATTTCTCTCCAATGCTTTTTTAATGGTTCTGATATAAAGTGAAGGGATTACTGTTTTCATTCTGTTGCCTTCAGTCTTAGTTCACTTGCACATGGATTCACATAAACTGAATGGTGTAATGTCTGGGCAACCAAAACTGTTGGCTTTTGAGAAAACTGTCAAATACTTTAACATCAAACTGTTGCAATGCAAGGTATTTCTTTGATTGTTCTTCACAAAATATGGTTAAACCAAGTATATCATGTAGTTAGCTTCAGCAGATTGTCTTAACTGAGGCAAATCTAGTCTACGTATCTCACAGTACCACTATTTTATTTTAATTTTAAAACTTTAATGTAGTGGTAAACTGGATAAATGTAAATAATTACTATTAGAATGGTAATTAAGTCATTAAATTTTTTTGCGAAACTTATACTAGTTTATTGTCTTAGACCAGTGTAGTCATTGGCTGTAAGTAGAAATAGAATTGTCAGTTTCCAGTTAGATATGTCACAGTCTTTAAGAGAATCTTTCCTATATTATGACCTTGATTCATTATGTGTAAAATTGATAGAATTTGTATAGACATAGGATAGTGTTAAACTTTTCTATAATCCATAAATTAAGATTACTTTATTGAATAAATGTTAATATATTTTAAATTCTAAAATTTTATTTTTCTTTTCACTTCCCCTTCCTTCCCTTTTATAAGATCATTTCCATGTCTTTGTTGGTGATCTCAGTCCTGAAATTACAACTGAAGATATAAAAGCTGCTTTTGCACCATTTGGAAGAATATCGTAAGTAATAGAAGATAAACTTAAACTGATTTTAATTAGAAACAGTCTTATGTAGAAGTAATTTGAAAATCTGTTATGAATTTTGGACATTAATTTTTAAATATTTGAATATAATACATTTCGTTTAGAGACTATTTAAGCAGTTTATAGCCCAAGACTGTTTTCCCATTGATAAATAAATCTTCGGTCTTCAATTATTTTAAAATCCTTTTTCAGTTAGCATGAGCTCTTAAGAGACAAATTTGCTATTGTCCACATTGTTTCTTTTATATAAGTGTCTTGCTAACTTGGTCATAATCTTTAGTAACCTTGTGCTGTGACTAAGGTATTTGGACCGTTGGGGCACTTCTATGATACCATGCATTTTGTGTCAATATATTTTAACAAAAAGAAACCTTAACAATTGACCCTAAAAAGCAGTTGTTAAATGTTAATCCCCAGGTATCTACTCTTTTGTGGTTGTTGTTACTGTTAATAATAATGCTTTTATGTATTTTGTGGAGCACTGTCTTGCTTGCATTTGTTATTAATCATACAGTTTAGGCCCTTTGTAAATAGCTCACTGAAGGTAGTGTTCATCATAAGAGAACTTCAGTATTTTGAAAAGCATGCCATAATACAGTAAGAATAAGTTGATTACAGTATTTACTTATAGGTACTTGTTGAATTTAGAAAACAGATTTTTGGGATTTCTCGTTGCTTTATTATTTTTCTAGCTAGAAAGAGTAGTAAAAAGGGCATGTTAGCTTTGGTTTAGTTTGAGAAACAGACCAACAGCAGAGATGAAAAGATGAGGACACTGGAAAATAAATGCCAATAGTATTGGTGGTAGATTTGGAGAGTTTTCATTTGAAGAGTTGTAGTTCATTGGTAGGATGAAAATGAACAGTGAACATGGAATGGCTGGAAGATTAGGGTTTATAAATGGACTCTTCTGTTAGGCAACATTTTTCTTTGTGAGAACTGATTAGGAAAATAAGTAAAGTTCTAATTTACTGATTGTTGCTTTTAATCTTAGGGTTTTCATGATGGTTAGCTTGCTTTCAAATATCTAGACTGGAAGGTCTTAACCTGTGGCCTCTCAAAAGCTCTATAAATCTCTGTATACAAAATTTTGTGTTTGTTTTCATTTTGGTATGGAGTATCTTTGTAAGTTTTATCCTATTTTCAGAGTAGTCACAGGACCATAAAAGGATTAAAGAAGGATTAAAGAACCCTGATCTAGATCTTTGCTGCTTCTTCCTTAGAGAATCCTTTCAGAAATAAGTAAGACTTAAATATATTTCAAGGCTAACATATCCTGAAACTTAACTTTAAGAAGAAAAAAATTTTCTAACATTTTAACAGATTCAAACAGCTATTTTATTAAATGCTTTGATTTTGGTTGAAGTAGCTTCTGTGAAAACATGGGGATTTTAGTTTGGGATTAGATAAAGATTGTTTAACAGTCAGTGATTTTCAGTTAAATGACATTCAGATTTTAATAATTTCATGACTTTAATCATGTATCAGTAATTTCTTTTTGTTAAATATGTTGGTATAATAATTATAGTCTAGATTTTCTTATGATTAACCATAATTATTGATGTGTGTGTGTGTTTGTGTGTGTGTGTGTGTGTATATATATATATATATATATATTTTTTTTTTTTTTGGTAAGTCCTTTCTTTATAACTTACAGATGTTACTTTTAATTTGAGGTAACATATAACATTTAAGTTTTAGGCTACCCAAGGAGTTAGCGTTCCTAAATTTAAAAGAACCATTCTCAGTTGGTAGCATCATTTCCTTTTTCTGTTAAAGGAGATAAATATATATTGAAAGGTTCTCGTCATGATAGTCAGGTATTCTCTGTAGAAATCCTACAACAGTGCTCAGTTTATAGATGGTGTGCAGTAAGTGGTGGCCTATTAGAATATGTAGTATAAAAGATATAGTACTTTTGTGCCCTAATTTATACAGTTTATATTCCTTGAGTTTAGAGTAGTTTAACAAATTTTGCTATAGAAGTGAATCAGCTACCAAATTAAATGCATGTGTACCATACCGATAATTTAATATAAGTATTTTTTCATATTGAGAAGTGACTTGCATTAGTTTTCCCTTTCACCACCACCTCTTTGTCATTTTGACTCTAAACACTTAATAAATCACTTCTAAATTGATCGAAATGTGCTTATGTATACTTTAATATAAAATTATATTGCATGGCTTTCTGACTTGGGTTTTTGTTGTGAAAGTGCCTGTTTTGTTCATGTGTCCTGAGAGAACAAGCATTGTGACATACCTGGCTAACTTAAAAGCAGATTGCCTGTGAAGCACAATTTGAGTCCCAATTTTTTGAGGTATGGAGTTTTAGCTATCATGGCTGGGTTTTTTTACTCAATCTCAAATAATAGGGCTCTGGTTATTTTGCAGAGTATCTCTGAAGAATGGACAGAATTGCCCTGGCTAACTACAAGCTACGGTTCACAGTGGATAAATGTTGGCGTGCTTTTTTACTTTCTGACTTTTTAAAATTTTGCTTTTATATCTTGTAGTTTCCAATCAATCTTATATGATTGCTATTTTAAAATTCAGTATAAAATCTTTTCTTATATAGTTTAAAACTAAAGTGTGTGTCTACTGTTTTTCTTCAATGATTTAGCATTTCTGAAAACATCAAGTTCTCAAAATTTACCCATAGTCCAAAAGGGGGGTGTCAATTGATCTGAGAAAATGAAGTAATTTAATTAATTTAGGAAATATACAGCTTTTCATTCTTTCAGTTTCCAGTTTTATATTTTAATTTTTTAATGATTAGGTAGTATGTGGTATCAAATAGAAAATTAAAAATTGCATGGTTAAAGAAAGCCATTCATCTAATGTGCCTGTGAACCCTATAAATGGTTAAGCAATTTCATACGAATAGCTGCTTTTACCATGCTTAAGATTTGAAAGTTTAAAAACTTTTTGAAGTGGGAGGCAGTTTTTGTACAGTATATACATATATGTTAAGTAGCTATTGATTTGCATGTTTATAAAGCCTCATTTGCTAATACATGATAAATGTTATAGAATAAAAAGGTGAATATGCATTAAAGGTTCATTTTAATGAAGATGAAACATAAAAATGAGTTGTGTATGACATTCTCACTTGATACACAGAGGAGAGTGTGTAAACCTAAACTTCTGATTATTTCTGATTTCAGAGATGCCAGAGTGGTAAAAGACATGGCAACAGGGAAGTCTAAAGGATATGGCTTTGTCTCCTTTTTCAACAAATGGGTGAGCTCAATTAAAAAGTGCATGTGCAGTCCTTTAAGAGTAAAGAATAAAAGTACTCATTTTGTTTTAATGATTTTATTTCATCTGCCATTTGCTCATTTCACTGATAATTAATGCCTTCACAAGAGGGTATCTTTTTTTTCCTGTTTGGTCATTTATTCAGCATTTATTTAGCACCTGATGTATGCCAAGTACTGATAAAATGTTTTCAAAATGTAGAAAGTAGAGATGTTTAAATTATCAGCCAAAGGTAGATATTGAAAATCTCATTTACTTAGTTAATTCATTATCTCCCTGTTTTGTATTCTCATGATAATTTAAAAGTAACTAATAACATTTTCTGTGTTTGCTTCATATATATGAATATGTATAGCTTTTGATTATTATAAATTGATTTTTATATATGTTATTTTACTGATTTCTCTTAGTTGTAGTAATTTTCCATTGGTTCTTGTGGGGTTTTTTTGTTTTTTATGAATTTCTAAAATATAAAATTCTATTATCTGCACATATATACAATTTTATCTAAAAAAAAGTAACTCATTAGGGCACCTGGCTGGCTCAGTCAGAAAACCATATGACTTTTGATCTCAGGGTCGTGAGTTCGAGCCCCACATTGAGTACAGAGATTACTAAATAAATAAATAAATAAATAAATAAAATGCTCCAGTTGGTGGGAACTTTTAAAAAATTATATATTAATGTACTTGAAAATGTCTTCTCATTTCTTTCATTTAACAATCATTTACTGAGCACCAATTTGCATGCACTTGAAATTTTCAGGTTTTGTGGAAAAGGAAGGATAGTGCAGTTTGTCAAATGAGAGGCAAGGGTAGGGTAAAGGGAAACCCTTTAGTGTGACAGCTGGAAGAAATCTTTGACATATCCTACATCCTACATACAATGTAATCATGTGCTGTTGTTTTTAAAAATAATACACACACACACACCATGGAAATCTTTCCGTAACCAGTAATTATAGAACAATATAAAGAAACTCTATAATTACTAATTATGGAAAGATTTCCCTGGTAAATTAGATGAAAAGTCTCATTTGTGTTAAAAAAACAAAACAAAACATGCATTTGTTGGGTATCTGTTCTAGCAGGGATAAACAAAAAACTTGCTGCAGAGTTTCCTATTTGGAGGTAGGAAGTAAGAGGCAAGTGGAGGGCAGAGTGGGAAGCTTCTCACATTATACTGTTTGAATATTGAACCTTGTAAATAGATTATAAATTCAAATAAATGATTTACTTATTTTAGTGTAATAACTCAAGATTCAAAATAGTTAAATGCCAGAGATATCACACTTCAGAAATACAGGGGTGAATCGTGGGAGAATATATATGCACTGGAATATATGCTAAGATTTCATTAATTTTAGATCTTAGTGTGTTGCTTTTATGTTACAACTGTCATTCCAAAGATAAATAACAGAAACACTACTTTCTGTATAAGAACGCCTTAGGGAGTTAAAAAAAAAAAAATGTCTTAGAAAATGAGCAAGCAGGGGCTCCTGGCTGGCTCAGTCTGGAGCATGTGACTCTTAATCTCATGCAAGATTGAGTTCGAGCCCAATGTTGGGCATAGAGTTTACTTAGAAAAAGTTTGAAGAAAATGAACCATTAAGAGTTTTTGATAGGGGCGCGTGAGTGGCTCAGTCTGTTAAACGTTCAACCTCAGCTCAGGTCCAGATCTCACGGTTTGTGGGTTCGAGCCCGGCGTTGGGCTCTGTGTTGACAGCTCAGAGCCTGGAGCCTGCTTTGGATTCTGTCTTCCTCTCTCACTGCCCCTCCCCTGCTTGCACTCTGTCTCTTTCTCTCTCAAAAATAAATAAACATTAAAAAAATAGAAGTTTTTGATAGTATGCAATGTATTTTAGAAATATTTTTCTTTGGGGCGCCTGGGTGGCTCAGTCGGTTGAGCGTCCGACTTCGGCTCAGGTCACGATCTCGCGGTCCGCGAGTTTGAGCCCCGCGTCGGGCTCTGGGCTGATAGCTCGGAGCCTGGAGCTTGCTTCCAATTCTGTGTCTCCCTCTCTCTCTGTCCCTCCCCCGTTCATGCTGTGTCTCTCTCTGTATCAAAAATAAATAAACGTTAAAAAAAAATTTTTTTTTAAAGAAATATTTTTCTTTAATAAACGAGTTATATGAAATAGATACTATGTCATTTCTTAATGGCTTCCGGTCAGGTTTATGACCATGTTACGGTGCCAGTTTCTTCTGGGTTTTAAAAAATACATCTGTTTGCAGTTATGCCAAATATTGTCAAACTTTCTAGTTACTCTGTCTGCTTACAGTGGAACTAATGTCTGGTTATTCCTCACAATGAATTCTTACTATCCAGATATTTTCTATAACAGCTTGCAACCATTTTGCCCAGAATTTATTTTCTAAATCAGAAATCTGCCTTAACAATGTTTACATGGCTTGCAAGTTTGGGTAAGAGAATATAGAATGTACTGCAATTGTATCTCAGCTATTCATAGTAACATCATATTTTGGGATATGTTCAAATGTGTTATGCAGTGTAGCTGTCATCTTCCTTTCATGAAGTGAAAATGTCTTCTAAGAAAGTAGGTAAACCTGTGAAGAAAGTGAGTAAGCCTGAGAGGTCAGGGAAAACCCATGTATTAGAAGATAACTTGAAAATGGTAAAGCAGGGGCGCCTGGGTGGCTCAGTCGGTTAAGCGTCCGACTTCAGCCAGGTCACGATCTCGCGGTCCGTGAGTTCGAGCCCCGCGTCGGGCTCTGGGCTGATGGCTCAGAGCCTGGAGCCTGCTTCCGATTCTGTGTCTCCCTCTCTCTCTGCCCCTCCCCCATTCATGCTCTGTCTCTCTCTGTCTCAAAAATAAATAAACGTTAAAAAATTTAAAAAAAAAAAAAGAAAGAAAATGGTAAAGCATATTGAGAGGTAAAAAGATAAAAGTTCTGCCATATGCATATGTTACCTACCAAATTTAAGAAATTTTTTATGTAAGATGAGAAAATAACAACCAAGAGTGTTGTTGGTTTCGAAAGCTTTACTGTTTTTGTTGTTGTTGAATTTTTTTTGTTAACGTTTATTTATTTTTGAGAGACAGGAACAGAGCTTGAGCAGGGGAGGAGCAGAGAGAGGGAGACACAGAATCCGAAGCAGGCTCCAGCCTCTGAGCTGTCTGTACAGAGCCCAACGTGGGGCTCGAACTCATGAACTGCGAGATCATGACCTGGGCTGAAGTCGGATGCTTAACCAACTGAGCCACCCAGGCGCCCCCCTCAAAAGCTTTACTGTTAATCATAGCATCATATTTAGGAAAGGTAGAAAAATACTTGATACCATGGGTTGATAGCCACAATTAGTATGAGTTCCTTGGAGGATTGATATATAGGATTTTAATATTTTGTGCTATTTTGGGGAAATAGGTTGAGGGCTTTGGTGGACTAGGAACTAATTTTTTCCATTTGAGATTATGGCATATAAACCCCTACTATGTAAAAATCACTAATCATATTTAAAATAAGAGAGTCAGAATATCTATATATGGCCTCTGGAGTCTCCAAGAGATGGATTTGTATCCTAATAGCCATTCCTATGGTATGTTAATTTTGAGGAAATAATTTAATTTCCTAAGTTAGTATTTCAGCTTCTGTAAAATTTGTGTTATGTGATTGGCAGTGCTCTGGTGTTGTGAAGTGCCACAGCCCTAATTGCAGTTACCCCCAACTCCTTTGCCTCTCTTCTTACGTTGGACGTTTTAGGGACAATTGCCAATACCGATGGAACGTAGCTTTTCTGCCTACTCCGAAGTAACTAAATACTGCTAAAGAAAAATTGAGTCCAGGGGCGCCTGGGTGGCGCAGTCGGTTAAGTGTCCGACTTCACCCAGGTCACGATCTCGTGGTCCGTGAGTTCGAGCCCCGCGTCGGGCTCTGGGCTGATGGCTCAGAGCCTGGAGCCTGTTTCCGATTCTGTGTCTCCCTCTGTCTCTGCCCCTCCCCCGTTCATGCTCTGTCTCTCTCTGTACCAAAAATAAATAAACGTTGAAAAAAAAAAATTAAAAAAAAAAAAAAAAAGAAAAATTGAGTCCACTGGTTTTACTTCTAATTTAACACTTAACACATTTTAAGTGAGTGCATGGTACTATCTTTGTAAACCTGTTCTTTAGTTTGACTTCCCATTGTTTGCTGTCTCTTGCTGTCTCCTCAAATATTCCTTCCCCTTCTCCATCATCACCCAAGCTGACGACTTTATGTTTCACTGAAAAAATAGAAACTATCATACAGGAATTCCCTCAGCTTTCAACCACCAAACCTACATAGAATTCATCCACCTTCCTTTTCCTCTATTACAGTAGAAGACATGTCCTTCCTGTAAAAGGCCAAATCCCTCACAGTTGGGATCCTGCCTCTCTTGCCTTTTCAGGGACCTTGTTCCTATGCTTATTCTTTTGTTTTCCTACTATAGCTTTATTGAGGTATAGTCACATACCATAAAATCTACTTGTTTAATGTGTATAATTCAGTGGTTTTTAGAATATTCACAAAATTATGCAACTATCACAATTTTAGAATATTTTCAGTACCCCGAAAAGAAACCGTCACTGTCCTTTTCCCTCTATGCTCTCACTTCCTCAGCCCTGAACAACTTTTTTTTTTTTTTTAAGTTTGTTTATTTTGAGAGTGCTAGCAGGGGAGGGGCAGAGAGAGAGGGAGAGATCCCAAGCAGGCTCTTCACTGCCAGCAGAGTCCCACACAAGACTCCCAACTCATGGACCATGAGATCATGACCAAGCCAAAATCCAGAGTCAGAGGCTTAACTGACTGAGCTACCCAGGTGCCCCAGCCCTGAGCAACTATTAATCTACTTTCTACGTATATAGATTTCTCTGTTTCGAACGTTTTCTGTAAACAGAATTGTATAATATGTTCTTTGCTATACTCTTGTCCTTTGTCATCAGTCTTTCCCTTTGTTAGATCATTCCCATCGACCAGAAAACATGTTCTAGTATATATTAATCAAAACCACACTTGGGGCACCTGGCTGGTTCAGTCGGTAGAACGTGGGTCTCTTGATCTCGGGATCATGAGTTCGAGCTCCATGTTGGGTGTGGAGCCTACTTGGGGGAAAAAAAAAAAAACTTGATTCCATATCCCTTTCCTGCTGTGTCTCCATTTCTCTGCCGTAATTTAGAATCAAACTTCTCAAAAGATTTGTTTCCATACTGCTTTCACTTCATCTCCCATTCACAACTGTCTACACAAACACATGCACATGCCATAAAAAGTTTCTTCCTTCTCTTATGAGTAGCTTTGTTTGTTTTCTAGGGCTGCTGTATCAAAGTACCATAAGCTGAATGACTTAAAGCAACCAAAATTTACTTTCTCAAAAGTTTTGGAGGTAGAAGTCCAAAACCAATGCTGTTGTCATGGCTATGCTCCCTTTTAAGACTCTGGAAGAACATTCTCTTCTTAGTTTCTGACAGTTGCCAGCAATCCTTAGTATCCTTGGCTTGTAAATACATAAGTCCAGCCTCTGCCTTTGTCTTCACATGGCCCTTTTAAGTTTATTTTGAGAGAGAGCATCCAAGCAAGAGGCAGAGAGAGAGTGAGAGAATCCCCAAGCGGGACTCAATCCCATGAGATCATGACCTGAGCCAAAATCCAGAGTCAGATGCTTACTGACTGAGCCACCCAGGCACACTAAGTATTTTTTTTTTTAAGTTTATTTATTTATTTTGAGAAAGAGAATCACAAGCAGGCTCCTGTTATCAGCATGGAGCCTGATGTGGGGCTTGAACTACAAACCATGAGATCTTGACCTGAGCCGAAACCAAGAGTCAGATGCTTAACCAACTGAACCACCCAGATGCCCCTGTCTTCTCCTCTTCTGTTTTTAAATTTTTTTTAATGTTTGTTTATTTCAGAGAGAGGGGGAAGAAAACAGGAGTGGGGGAGGGGCAGAGAGAGAGAGAGAGAGAGAGAGAGACACAGAATCCAAAGGAGGCCCCAGGCTCTGAGCTGTCAGTACAGAGTCCAATGTGGGGCTTGAGCTCACGAACCATTAGATCATAACCTGAGCTGAAATTGGATGCTTAACCGACTGAGCCACTCAGGCACTCCTCTCCTCTTCTTATAAGGACATCAGTCATACTGTATTTAGGACCCACCCTGATCCAGGATGATCTCACTTAACTAATTCGTCTGCAAAGACCCTATTTCGAATTTTGATCACCTTCACAGTTGGGGGAGCAGATGGTAGTTAGGACTTTATATCAATTAAAGGGACACAGTTCAACCCACAACAGTAAGCATTTCATGAATTGCAGACTGGTATGTGTGGTAAACAATGTGTGTTTCTTTTTAAGAATATGCATTTCCTTTTCATGTATCTCAAGAATAGCCTTTAGCCTTGAATCTGTTTCTTCTTTCATGGTAGATTAAGCCTACTTTTGACATAACAGATAAGAATTGCACCCCATTTACTTTTCAGTCCACTGTAAGCTGGCTTTTGTTCTCATTCTGTACCAACAGTACTCTTTTCAGGTTTACTGCTAGATTTCTATGTCTTTGGCTCTGTGACAGTACACTTTTGTGAGTTTCTTCCTTTCATCACTGGGAACTTCTTAATCACCTTAGCTAGTAATTTTTCCTTTACCTAGTTTTCAGATTTTGTTGTTTCTCAGGGCTCTGTCCCAGGATGCCTTCTTTTTTCTTTCTGGTCTTTCTTCATGACTCTGAATTTCATATCTCCAGTTCAGCAGTTTACTTTTTTGTGCACCATGCTTACTAACAAATAGTTTTAATTTAGATGTCCTACATCTCAAACATAATGTGTCCTTTTTTTTTTTTTTTTTTTTTTTTAAGTTTATTTTGAGAGAGAGAAACCATCAGGGGAAGGGCAAAGACAGGAGACAGAGGATCAGAAGCTGGCTCCCTCCACCCTGACAGCAGGGAGCCTGATGCAGGCTCACCATTCACAAACCTGTGAGATCATGACCTGAGCCTGCCTAAGTTGGATGCTTAACTGAGCTACCCTGGTGCCCCATCAAACTTAATGTGTCTTAAATGGAGCTCTTTGTTTCTTCCTCAAACTGTTTTCCTCCTCCCTCCTAGGTTTCTTATTTCAGTAAATGCTAGCTAACACTGTCCTCCCTACTGCCCATGCAGGAACATAGGTTATCTTTGATTCCTCCCCTTTTACTTACTGTGCATCACCACAATTCTGTTGAGTCTTCCTGTAGATATATGCACTGCTACTGCACTAATCCTAGTCACCAGCTTTTTTTTTTTTTTTTTTTTTTTTTGCTGTAGGTATTGAGTTAGTTTCAGAGTGTCTTTTTCCTATTACTACCCATATCTGTAAACCATTCTCTTCCTAGTGCTAAGAATGGCCTTGTTAAAACATGAATCAGATCATGACAGTCTCCTACTTAAAATCTTTTAATATTTTCCTCTGGTACCTGTTTTTGCTCACTAGATTCCACTAAAACTAGTTGCCTTTAACATGCCTTTTTATTCCAAACATACCAAACTGTTTCCTGCTATAACATACTTTGCAGTGCTTTTCCCTCCACCAGGGCTTTGTTCCCTGACGTTTTGACTTGGCTAGCTCCTGTTCCTCTCAATTTCAGTGTAAATGTTATATTTCAGAGAGACCTTCCCTAATCATGCTGTCTAAAGTAGATCCCAAAGCCCATATTCTCTATCCCATCCTTTTGCCTCTGTCATGGCATTTACCACAATTTGTGATAATTTAATTTGTGGCCCCAAAAGAATGTCTGCTCTGAGGCAGCAGAGACCATGTCTGTCTCATTAACCAGCGAATCCCTAGCACTTAATCTGATGCCTACCTAGAACATGGTAGATGTTCAGTGTTTACTTGTTAGATGAATGAGAAATGAAATACTGTCATTAACAAGCTTGTTGGATTGTGTAAAGTGAGATTTTCATCCACAGTCTGAGTTATTAAATGAACTTTATAAGGGGCTTTGAACTTTTTTAGGGAATTCACATTCCCAGAGTCTGATATCCAAATAAAAGAAAGATAATTTAAAAGCACCATTACATTTTAAGAAACCTATCATATATTGTGTATTTTTAAAATTTACTTATTTAAATGCAAGTTAGTTAACTATTGTGTATTTTATAAATAAAGCATTTTCATTCAGAAAACCATTGTGAAAACAGCTGAATTTTCTCTACTGCTTGTAGTCACTCAACATCAATTAATAGTGGCTTCTTTGTCATTTCTAATGTGCGGAACAGGATGCCGAAAATGCCATTCAGCAGATGGGTGGCCAGTGGCTTGGTGGAAGACAAATCAGAACTAACTGGGCAACCCGAAAGCCTCCAGCTCCAAAGAGTACATATGAGTGTAGGTGTATTGGCGAAGAAAAGGAAATGTGGAATTTTGGAGGAAAATACGCTAGATTTTAAATGTTAGAGCTGTTCCTGGAGACTTATTGCAGAAATAGATGAGAAGCAAATCAAGACTACTGTCCAAAATGTACTTAGTTTTCATTTTTGTGATTTTAAATAATAAATGATATTATTTCTAATGTCAAGTCTCCTATTAAAGAGAGAATATTGAGTAATTTTTTTTAGATAATCTTGGGCGGGGGGATTAATCCTCAAGCAAATGTAGTATGTATTCTATAAGCATTTTGGTCAGGGTAAAATTTACCACTACAGTAGTGTAGTCAATGTTACTTTTCTCTTTCTGAACATTTCATTTCATGAGTTTAAAATACTAAACTTTTCCCTCCCCAGCAAACACCAAACAGCTGTCGTATGATGAAGTTGTAAATCAGTCTAGTCCAAGCAACTGTACTGTATACTGTGGAGGTGTCACTTCTGGACTGACAGGTATGGGAGGTTTACTTGTGTGGCATCTTGAGGTTAATGTTTTTACTGAAAAGCTTAATATCTGTATAGGATTTTATATAACTTAGTGTGGTTTGTTTTTGTTTTTTGTCTAATAGAACAACTAATGCGTCAGACTTTTTCACCATTTGGACAAATAATGGAAATTCGAGTCTTTCCAGATAAAGGATATTCATTTGTTCGGTATGGGTGGTTTATTCGAAAAAAAAATTTTTTCTCCCAAAAAATGTTTGAATATTTAACTTAGTAGTTTTCTTAAAAATTTACCTTGGTTAGAGAAATAGAAATTTCTCTAGCATTTAGCAGTATTTGCCACTGTTTTTTAATTGGTTCCCTCCCTGTTACCACAAGGCCAATAAAACATTATCTATTAAGAAGTTTCTCCAAAACTATAAGACTTTTGAAAAAAAATATAGCAAAGAAAATAAACAATCGTATTGATTCTTTTGTATGAACTACCTGTTTTATGTCAAGCTCAGTTTGATTTTTAAAAATAGACTTTATTCATAAGTAAACAGTTAATATTGGTGATTCTTAGTATTATTTCCAATAGGTTCAATTCTCATGAAAGTGCAGCACATGCAATCGTCTCTGTTAATGGAACTACCATTGAAGGCCATGTTGTGAAATGCTATTGGGGCAAAGAAACTCTTGACATGATAAATCCTGTGCAACAGGTGAGAGGGTTCTTGACTTTTCACAGTAATTGCTGGGCTAACAATAGGTTATTTTAAAATGAAATTGTTGGAGGGATGCCTGGGGCCGAGTCGGTTAAGCGGCTTACTCTTGATTTTGGCTCAGGTCATGATCTCACAGTTCGTGAGATCAAGCCCCAAGATGGGCTCTGTGCTGCATTCCAGAGCCTACTTGGGATTTTCTCTCTCCCTCTCTCTCTGCCCCTCCCCAGCTCATGTACGTGCTCTCACATGCTCGCTCACTCGCTCTCTCAAAAAAATTTTTAAAAAATGAAATTGTTGATAGTCTTTGTTTCTAGCTAAAGTGATTATCTGTAAGGGCTCTTGTTACATGTATTATAGTTCTAGAGTGGTAGTTTACCTGGCAGGGTATTCAATTTTTTCTTAACACTTGGTAGATCTATTCACATAGTATTTGGAGAACTCACAAGCGTGTTTGACTTAGTTGAAACAAAACCTATAAACATATTTAGAGCTTTGGCATTTTCTTCTAGATTTTTGCTGCTTTTGTTTTTCCAGGCAGCTTTAGTGGTTTCAAATGTAATCCCATAAAAATTTCTGTGAAGAAACTGTAAATGGAGCACCAAGACAAGAGTAGGAAAATCCTAAACTATGTACGTTTCTTAGGTAAACTGAATATAGGAATAAGTAATTTTTAAATCTTCCCTATCTAGTTTACAAAACATTTAAACATTATACTGGGTGTTTAATATTTATTACTAGGGCCTTACCTGCTACCTTACAGAATGTGCCATTCAGAGCATCATGTAGAGTTACAACACTATAACTTCGCTTCTTTTTCTTTTTTAGCATTCATTTTATAAGCTTTTGTTTATCCTTTATTTTTTTTCTTTTTTAAATGTTTTTGAGAGAGAGGGCACGTGCGTTCGAGTTGGGGGAGGGACAGAGAGCGGGAGACAAGATCTTAAGCGGGCTAACCCCTTAGAGCCCAACGTGGGGCTCGAATTCACAAGATCATGATCTGAACCAATGTTGGATGGTTAACCGAGTGAGTCACCCAGGTGCCCGTCCTTTCATTTTAATTGTAATGATGGCCCTGTGTATAATGGCTATATATTTGTGGTATATTAGGACTGTATGTGTACATACAACTTCAAATAATACTAAATTACCTGTTAAAATTTTAATAGCAGAATCAGATTGGATATCCACAAGCTTATGGCCAGTGGGGCCAGTGGTATGGAAATGCACAACAAATTGGCCAGTATATGCCTAATGGTTGGCAAGTACCTGCATATGGAATGTATGGCCAGGCGTGGAATCAACAGGGATTTAAGTAAGCATACCTGCTCTTTTCCTTTATTATTAGCCTTTGAAAAAGTCAAGAACTTAGGAAGAGATTTTAAGTAATTAGTAAGTAGTGTGGTCCTCAGTCTAAAGCAAGGACTTAGTTTAGAGTGGTTTTTAATTTATAGTTTTAAGTGTGTTTCTTTAAAAATTTGTCTGGAAATGTGCTGCCTTGAGGTATAACCAGTGTTATAAGATTTTTGGTAATGCTTGATAATGAATCAACTAATATTTAAGAAAATGAGAGCTTAATATTTACTAAGCTTTTTATGTGACTAAAGATCATTTAGCCATTCTTGGATACAGTTATTTTGATGCTAGTTGTTTTATTCATTATGCCTTTATTTTTCTGTGCAAAAGGATTTATGCACACATTGTTATATGGATGCCTCTTTATACACCCTGAATTATTAAATTTTATTTAAATTTTTGAAACACTGAAAATTAAAATAGTTCTTAGTTTCTATTTTTAAAATAATCTTACATTTTTGGGGTGCCTGGCTGGCTCAGCCATTAGAGCATGTGACTCGATCTCAGGGTTGTAAATTCACACCCATGTTGTGTGTAGAGATTACTTAAAAACAAAATCTTCTAAAAAGGAAAAATAAAAAAAGAGTCTTGTGTTTGTAATGTTGAAAAAAATTGAGTTTACATATGCTAATAATTGTTTTAATTTCTTCTTTGAATGATAAAAATGCTAGTCCTTATTGTACCAAATGATTGTTTCTTTCGAGTAGTTGTTTGTTCAGTGTATGTCCAACCCAGGTGGACAGTTTTCCTTTTTGAGATTAGAAATGAATTTTTTCTGAATTCAAAGGGGATAAATGTTTACAGGTAAAGGGTATTTATTTTTTTGTAGCTGTATTAAACTAACAAAATTAAACTGCATAAATTAAACCTGTGACGATGCTTGCTTTTTTTGGCTTTTTTCTTTATTTCATTTTGAGAGTGATTGGGGGTGAGCAGGGGAGGGGCAGAGAGACCGGGAAAGACAGAGGATCCAAAGTGGGCTCCGCGCTGATAGCAGAGAGCCCATTTCGGGGCTGGAACTCACAAACTGTGAAATCATAACCTGAGCTAAAGTCAGACACTTAGCTGACTGAGCCACCCAGCACCCCAGGATGCTTGTTTTTAGGAAAAATAGCTTTTGCCTTTGCTTTCTCTGGCATAACCGTTACTCTTATATTTGGGCTTAAGGAAAGTGTATTTTCTTTGTATATGTTACTTCTTCTTGGCATTACATTTTATTTTAATCAGTGGATTTCCCCTCTTTGCTCCTTTCGTGTTTTCTACCAGTCAGACACAGTCTTCGGCACCATGGATGGGACCCAATTACGGAGTGCAGCCACCTCCAGGACAGAATGGCAGCATGTTGCCTAATCAGCCTGCAGGGTATCGAGTGGCAGGGTATGAAACCCAGTAAAAAAGGACTCCATAATCTAAAGCCAGTGGCTTGAGGCTACAGGGAGTGTAGTAAAGCCGTTGTTTACTTAAAAGATTTATCAAATCAGTCAGTGCAAATGTCAGATACAATGTATTTATTTAAAAGATTCATTTTTTTAATCATGAAATTACTTATCATCCACATTGTTTTAAAAAGAAACAAGATGCTGGATGTCTGCCAATTTTTGCCTTCATTACCTTTTTTGATAAAGTTTCTCAGATCCTTGTTTCAAATACAAATGCAGGGATTGCTGCCACTTTTTTAAAATTAAGAGGCAGAAAATTGCACAATGTTGAACTTTTTTCCACTAAAGTAGTGTGCAGTTCTAGTTTGCATTCCTGATATGATTTAAAACATGTAATATAAAGATGTTAAAAAAAAATGAAGAACCAAAACTGTGCAGAGTCTAGAAGTTCTTTGTAATCTTCAGCTTGTGCACAATTCTGTTTTAGGGGTTTTTGTTTTGTTTTTTGTTTTTAAGGCATTGTTTGAACTCTCCCATCTCCACTGTTTTCCCTTGGGGTTTTTTAAATATAAATTATTAGTTTACATCATTTTTGTAACTACATTTTTCACAAATTTGTCTTGCCTTATTAAATTTCTGTAAAATATACTTAAATGGGAAAAAATGATGTTCACTTAGTTTGAAAACTTTTCTCAGATGGATTGATAATTGCATTCATTTTGTGTTTTATATGAGAAGGTGCCTCAAGAATTCCCTCTTGGATTTGTTTAAAAGGATTTTTATCTTCTGTGATATACTTTGCTGTGTACCAGGAAATATAAAAACAAAAACTTGCTACTCAAGAAAATCTCTGAAATGTGATAAGTTCTTATGAGCCCGTGTTAATTCCATGTGTCAACTTCTACATTTACATGTACTGTTTCATTCTGTAAAATGTTTTAGCAGTTTAATATTTTGCACAATTAGCAAGCTTTGTAGGTCATTTCCTTCTTAAAGGCATCCTGCAGAGTTGACAGGAGATTCATAAGGTTCTAAGTTGTTTGCATGTGAATATCAAATACACACTTTGGTAGTCTTTGAATACAAAGTCATCTGCTCTTGTTTTTCAAGAATTTTGAGACACAAAGTTGTATGTAAAGGAAGATATTAATTTGCCATTTTCTAGTTATATTTACTCAAAAAGAGTGAATCAACTTAATTTGTACAAATGATAGCTGTGAAACTGTAGAATATCAGGCTTGGGGTTCATTTTGAACTTCAAAATTAGCCTGAAGGACCAGCCGGGCAAAGTGTTTTTTAAATGTTCAGAGGCCAAAAGATAAACAAACAAACAAAAAAAAACCTTAAAATCCTACCTCCTTAAACAGCCTTCAAAGAGGAGAATCCTCAGTGCAATCATTATTTTGATTCTTTTGGTACCTGTTTTCCTGGAGTTCCCAATTTTATTATTTTGGGGTGGCTCCGAGCATTAAGAGGTTTAATCTTTGATGGCATTATTCTAGTTTTGAAATTTCTAGTACATTTCAGAGTGTCGTCAAAGAGTTGTGGGAGATTTTGTTTTGTTTTCAGTGAAAGTCACAAACTTCATTCTTCCTTGACTCACAAAGGGGAAGAGTCCCCAGTATACATATTTGGATGGTTCCGTTGTTTTTAAGACCTTCAGAGAGCTCCTAGTATTTAGGAACAAATAAAAGCCTGTGAAATCTTGGTTTCCTGAACTGTCTTTTCCAGGTAGGAGCAAATTAAGGTGGTCTCTAAAGCCAATACTCATGTAAACCAGAGCCCAGGAAAGACAACTCATAAGTGTATAATTCTCTGGAGCTCAATTCTATGCAGTTGTACTGATGTTTCATTAAGTCACTGTGTATTTTTAAGTGTTGATACATTAAAAGTTGCTTTATGGAAGATGAGTAAATTTTTTAAATACTTGGGAATTTTATTTCCTTGTTAAATTTTACAGATCAGGGCATGCAACCAGAAGCAGCTTAAATGAAATACTCAAAAAAATAAAATAAATTATCAGGAAACTATTTTTAGATTCTTCTGGCTTATGTTTCTATTTTAGGACCCTCGTTATTTTTCTTACTCAAAAATACTTTATTTCCTGTACACCTGTGGACTGCAGGGTAAATTATTTGGGCATAAGTAATTTAAACAAAAGTATAATTTTTCTTTCATTTTGACTATCTTAATAATACTTTTTACTAGTCAGTATATTTTCTTATTGCACAAGTCTTAAAGTGTACATTGACTACTTTTTGAGAAGAAAGTATTTCTCAAAAAGTTACTACTGAACAAATTGACATTTCAAGAACATTGCTAACTTTGGTTTAAATCTTACTCCTAGTGTTAAATCATTTAAAGATTTTTTAGCCTAAAAATCATACTGGTATTAGTATCAGGTAAGGAAATTAAAGTTTTAAAAATGGCTTCATTGTCTGCAATATTCATTCAGATTACTATAAAATACATCTGGTACTGTAAAGAACCTGAAGTGATACACATTTAATGGGTCATTAATCCAGTATTCTTTGCCCTGACTGTTTGGATATTAAAGTTCCTTTATGTTTTCTATAACCTGTGGGATCTTCTTGCAGTGATTATTGTGTGTGAAAGATTTTTTTGGTCTAGTGGTATTGTTATATTCACTCAGGTTTTTTTTTTTTTTTTAATCTTATTCCAGAAACCATGGTTTTCATTGGGTTACTATTTAATACCACAAAGAATTACATAGATTTAACTCATTATGAAACCAGGATCTCATTTTCCTTGTTGATATTATCTCCCTGTTGAAAATGAGTTCCACATTCCAGTTTTATTCTCCTGTTCTGTCCCTGTGCTTGGCTTGTCTTCCTTTTGTATGTGTTAGAGTTCAGTTGACATTTGAGAAGGCAGTTGGCAGGGACTAGATTACATATACAAAGAAAGTTACGTTCGCTATGTGCTGTGGAGTGCTCCTTAGGTTACAGTTACATTGGAAAAGTAAAGTGTGCTTGTAGGAGTTAAAAAGCAAACCCTCGCTGGCTCAGTCGGTAGAACATGTGACACTTGATCTCAGGGTCATGAGTTCAAGCCCCATGTTGGGTATAGAAATTACTTAAAAAAAAAACAACAAACTCTTTTGAATGGAAGAGCAATGATTTCTAAAAATAAAATCACTTTTTTGTAAGGGTTATTCCATTTTTTCCAATCACTGCATTTTTACTTTTGGGTTTAGAACTGGAAGAACTGATCTCCAAAACAACACATTTTAATTTAACAGCCTTAATAAAATGTATATAAATGTGTCTCAGTTGAATAGGATTTTATATTATGGTCTCCAACTTTGGAGGCAGCTGAAGCTGTTCTGATAGTAATTCAACTAAAAAAGGAAAAAGTTTTAGACATCTGACTCAGGATTACTAGGCTAGGAATAGGGATTAAATACTATTTTACTAATACTGGGTAAATGAGATTCAAAGCTGCTTATCCTTTTTCAGTTCTAAAGTACCAACAGCCATGGTTACATATACCATGCAGGATTTGGAGGATCTTTATATGGAAAAAATAAACAACTCTTGAAAGAAAAGACAGATGCTGACATTTGAAGGTCCCTACCAAAAAGCCAACTGGCCACCAATCCCTTTACAGTGGAGAATGCCAATCAGTAAGCCCTGCCTATGTACACAAGTCTTCCAAACAGATGTTTAGTGCTTCACTTTTTTTTTTTTTTTAAGTTTATTAAGCAATCTGTACACCCAACGTGGGGCTTGAACTCATGACCCCAAGATCAAGAGTCACATGCTCTTCTAACTGAGCCAGCGCTCATACTTTTTTTTTTAATACATTTATTTTGAGGGAGAAGAAGTGAGAGAATCTCAAGCAGGCTCCATGTTCCCAGCGTAGAGCCTGACAAAGGGCTCGATCCCATGACCGGGAGATCATGACCTGAACTGAAGCCGAGAATTGGACACTAAACAAACTAAGCCACCCAGGTGCCCCCCACAATGCTTCACTTTTAAATAAAGACTGCTAAAGATCACCAGAAATTGAGGAAAAACTTTTTGAAAGATCTAAACAAAAAGCAATTGTTAGGAATGTGAAAAACTTCAAAGTGTAATAACCTCAGATAAAAGAGGATACTCTAAGAAATTGGAAGAGATACTTAGTAAAGTGTCAGAAATTAAAATAATACATTTAGTGAGAATATTAAAAAAGAAGGAAATGTTCTAGAACAGCAATCAAAAGTGGAGGGGGAAAAATAAATAGGGATAAATTCAGGAAGTTTAAATACAACCAATAAGTGTTCTAAGGAAGAGAACTGAGAAAATAAGGCAGTGGTTGAAATTTATTAGAAAATAAAATTTCCTTGATAAAGTGATGAGTCTCAGGATTGAAAAAAGGCTATTATTAAATTAGCACAATAAATATTAAAGACCCGTTAGAAAGCATACCACCATGAAATTTTAGGACATGAGACATAAAGAGAATAAAGTTTACCATAGATCAAAAGAATCGAGAATAGTAACAGCAACATTGGAAACTAGGGATCCGTGGGGTAGTGTCTTCAAAAGTTTGAGTTCTGTATCCAATGATATTTTATACACACGTGCTGTCATGGGTGACCATAGAATAGACATTTTTGACCTGCAACTTCTCAAAAGATTTTCTTCCTGAATTCGCTGGTTCTCAGTTACTAGATAAATTCCATTAAAATGAGAGCAAATAAAAAAAATACATGTCTAGGAATGGGATCCAGTATGGGAATCCTGGATAGCAGCTGTGAAGCAACTTGGCAGCCAGTCCAGATTAATGGTGAGAGGGCTCAACTTGATTATCTGTTAGATCGGGCAACGTAGATAATCCAGAGTGAGCCATTGGTGGAGGATGTGAGAAGACTTTAATGTTGGAAGAAAATCCTACCAGAAAGGAAATATTCCCTTTCTGGGCCAAATACATGTACTAAGATGTTTTGAAAGTTTTCCTAACTTACATTCATAAATAATTGTACTACTCCACTGCTTAGGATATCGTATATTGGATCTCCTCTGCTTGTCATCTGTTTACATCATTTGTTCTTAATTGTTTGTTTTTATCTTTTTGTTTGCTTTTCTCATTTCTAATCTCTGTTCCTTGAACATGCTTCCTGTGCTATCCAGACTCACTTGTGCTCCTTTTAATTTAGTCTTCGTTTCTGAAATGGTTTTGTCATGTTTTGTGTCCTAGGTTAATACCAATTTCTGTTTTACCTCAGGGATGTAACTTCCCTGAATAATTATTCTTTTTTTTTTTAATTCCAGTATAGTTAGCATACAGTGATAGATAGTAGTTTCAGATGTACAGTAGTGATTCAACAGTTTTATGCATTACTAGTGCTCATCAAGATAGGTGTACTCTTCTATTTTTTTTTTAATATTGTATTTGAGAGAGAGAGTACGCGAGCAGGGGATCCGAAGCAGGCTCTGTGCTGACTGCAGTGGGCCCATTGTGGAGCTGGAACTCACAAACCAAACTGAAATCGTGACCTGAACTGAAGTCAGACGCTCACCCAAGTGCTCCAAGATAAAGTGTACTCTTAATCCCCTTCACCTATTTAACCCATCATCTCCTCCCACCCCATCCGACTCCCCTCCAGTAGCTCTCAATTTGTTCTCCATAGTTAAGAGTCTGGCTTTTTTTGGTTTCACTTTTTCTTTGTTCATTTATTTTTTTCTCAAATTCCACATGTAAGTCAAGTCATTTGTCTTTCATTTCACTTAGCATTATACTCTCTAGATCCGTCCATGTTGTTGCAAGTGGCAATATATTTTTTTTTTTATGGCTGAGTTATGTACACACACTACATCTTTATCCATTTGGCTGTCGGTGGGCACTTGGGCTGCTGCCATAATTTGGCTATTAGTGCTGCGATAAACATAGTGCACATATTTCTTTGAATTAATGTTTTTGTATTCTTTGGGTAAATTCCTAATAGTAGAATTACTGGATCATATGGTATTCTATTTTCAGTTTTTTAGGAATTTCCATTCTGTTTTCTACAGTGGCTGTACCAGTTTGCATTCCCACCAACAGTGCACAAGGATTCCTTTTTCTCCACATCCTCACCAACACATTCTGTTTCTTGTGTTTTTTATCTTAGCCATCCTGAAAGGGGTGAAGGATTCTAGTATTTCTTAGCTGTATTTGCTTTGTTTTTTAAATTCACATTAGAATGTTGTATTGGCAGCTGCTTTGTGGGAACATTTTTCTTGTGTGTTTACTCCAGGGAAACTCTAAGTAAGCTTGGCTACTCTTATTTTTAGAGTGTCTGCACAAGGGCTGTGTTTATTCCTTTCTATTTATTTGTATTTGAAACCTTTGGATTTTCATAGACAAAGTACCAGCAGGAGAATAAAAGAGAGGGACCCCATTTAGGTTTCTCACTTTCTCCTTAGGCTACAATAAATTGTCTCTCTTGGGATGTGACCTTGCTCAGGACTTCTGTGCAGGCTCTCAGCTCCCTGAGTTCCTTCATCTGCTACATTAAGGAACCTAATTCCTGCCTTTCAAAGAGCTCCCATAACTTGCTTTCTAAAAGACCTCTGGAACCCCGGGTACTTCACGTATCTCTCAGCACTCCCACATTTGTCCAGTCCTCACAGCAGACTCCATGCAGGGTGTGGCTCTTCTCAGAGTGAATATTTGCTGGCAATTTCTGAGATGTGCCACCAGCCCACTTCTCACCCCATTCTTCCCGACTGTTCTCTGTTGACCTCCCATCCAGTACCACTCAATGTGGAATTTTAAGTTTCTCTGCCTCCTTAGTTTCACTTAAGATATTGTTTGTGGGTCTGTGGTCATATGTTTTCCTTGTTGGTCTATGTTCTACGAGGAGTGGAAAGATCTAGATCCAGGCTGCTAACATGTTTCTACAGAATCAGAAGCCCAAAAGAATCTTTTAAACAAGTAAATCTGATTGTGACACATGCCATTCCCCTTGGAAATTTGCTTCAAATTGCATTTGGGATGTAATCTAAAATCTTTAATATGAGGGAGCACCTGGCTGGCTCAGTTGGCAGAGCGTGTGACTCTTGATCTCAGGGTTGTGAGTTCAAGCCCCACATTGGGTGTGGAGATTACTTAAATTTTTTTTTTTTTAATCTTGAATATGGTTTGCATTGCCATTTGTGTGATTTGTGCTTTCCATCTTGACAGCAGGCCATTCACTGTCCCGTAAGCCCTTCTGTTCCACACTCATCTTTAACACTTTATGTCAGGAGACAGAAACCAACACTAAAAATTTGAAAAGGAAATTTAATAGTAATAGCAAGAGTGGTTAACTACTAAATGGGGTAAAACAAGGACTTTGTTAAAGGGAGCCAGAAGTCACAGGTGAAAAAAGCTACTACTTATAAACAGAGTGGACAATGAAAGAACTAGGGTTTTAGGAGAGCCCTGACATTCTGACTTCTTCAGAGAAGATCTGGTTCTCACAGGAACGTGCAGCTTGCTAAAGAAACCTGCCAGAGGGCATGGGCCATAGCTGGTCCATAGAAATCATCTGTTGCCAGAGAGCATGAACCAGCTAGAGCTGGTCTGTAGCAATAGTCCACCAGGTGGGAAAACAGCCAAGGTTGCCAGAAGTAGCAAAAAAACCACAATCCCAAATAATGCATGTAGCATACTAAAAACATTTTTGTTTAACTGAAATTCAAATTTAACTGGGCATTCTGTATTTTATCTGTCACTCCTAGAAACATCTGTAAGCTGGTACAGCCAAAACTCCCGTGGAAGGCAGCTGTAGGCAGGGGAGAGAGTGGTCTGAGATGCTCCACTGAGGAGCATCACTGGGTCTTCCATACACTGACCCACTGGCTCCCACACTGAAAAAGAGAAGAGAATCGGCACCCATAAGGGAAGTGCTTTCCCAACACCGTTGCCTCACATTATTCCCCCAGTGCCCTCTACTGACAAACCCTAACATTGAGCCAACTGGCTCAATGATGGAGAGGAGACATGTTGGACAAAACAAAGAAGTGGATTGGGGACTGAGAGACTCCTATTATAGGGTCTTGCCACCTAAATGCCTTTTGCCTGCTGTATCCTCAGGTCTCCACTTAAATGTCACTTCATTTAGGGGCGCCTGGGTGGCTCAGTCAGTTAAGGTTCCAACTTTGGCTCAGGTCATGATCTCCTGTTTCGGTTCATGGGTTCAAGCCCTGAGTCAGGCTCTGAGCTCTAAGCTCAGAGCCTGGAGCCTGCTTCAGATTCTGTGTCTCCCTCTCTCTGCCCCTCCCCTGCTCACGATCTCTCTTTCTCTCCCTGTCAAAAAAAAAAAAAAAAAAATTTTTTTTAATGTCACTTCCTTTAAAAGGCATTCCTTTACCCACAATCTAAGTCATAAGTCAATAGCTTCTCATACCATCTTATAAAGCTTTTCCTTTATAGCATTTGTCACAATTTTTAGTTGACCCTTGAACAATGCAAAGGTTAGGAACACCCTGTTCAGTCGACAATCCGTGTATAACCTTTGACTTCCCCCAAACCTACTGTTGACTGGAAGACTTGCCAATAATACAATCAACACATAATTTGTAAGTTATAAGTATATACTGTTTTCTTACAGTAAAGTAAGCTAGAGAAAAGTTATTAAGAAAATAGGAGACAAACTAAGGGTTGCTGGAGGGGAGGTGGGTAGGGAATGAGCTAAATGGGTGATGGGTACTAAGGAAGGCCCTTGTTGGGATGAGCACTGGGTGTTAGATGTAAGAGATGAAACACCAAATTCTCCTGAAACCACTATTAACGCTATATGTTAACTAACTTGGGTTTAAATAAAATTTTTTTAAAAATCAAAATATATTTATAGTACTGTACTGTATTGGAAAAAGTCTATAAGAGGACCCACACAGTTTAAACCCATGATCGAGGGCCAACTGGTATATTTATTTGTATGATTATATCTTTAAAACTTATGTTCTTAAAAAAAAAACAAACACGTTTTTCACTAAACCCAAAGCTGGTGACTATTTTCAATAATACCATATATGGCCAGTACCTGGCAAATAATACATTTTCAATACATGTTTACTGAACTTAATAAATCAATCAAATTGTTATCTTGTACAATCTGCTTTTGACCAGATGGCTTTTCTGCCATGTGCTGATAGTACTGCCAGCTAGAGTACTAGGTGTGAGGTGATAAGAGCTAAAACTAAAAGACCAAATCAAGGCCAATTCTTTATGCTATGCCAAGTGAGATGGACTTTTTATTGTAAAGGTCCCAGGGAGCCATTGATCTAGTTTGTGTTTAGCTAAGATGTCTCCCCGGCTCCTGGCTTGAGCAATCAGATGGATGGTGGGGCTAGTTACTGGGGTTGTAAAAGGAAAAGGAGAAGTTTGTGAGGGCAGGTAAGGATAGAAGTTACTTAGAGGGCAGGAGAGGAAGGCTAATGAGTTCCAGCCTTCAACATGGGCAGCTTGAATGTGTGTGACAATCAAATCACCAGTAGGTAATGGTACGGAATTTAGAAGGGAGATCCAGACTGAATACTCCAGAGATGGGAGTCCTCAGCATTTAGGTGATAGTTTGATCTATGGGATGGAAATCGCCCAGAGAGATGCTAGAGTTAGCAAATGATGGAGGATAAGCTCAGGTGCTTCAACATTGTTTTGTTAACGTTATTTATTTTGAGAGAACAAGAGCAAGGGAGGGGCAGAGAGAGAGAGGGAGAGAGAGAAATCCCAAGCAGATTCCTTTTGCTATCAGCACAGAGCCTGACGTGGGGCTCAATCCCATGAACCAAGAGATCATGAGCTGAGCCAAAATCAATAGTTGGATGCTCAACGGACTGAGCCACCCAGGCACCCCTTGAATTTAAAAGAAACTGATAAAGCCTCTAGAAATTAAAAATACAATAACTGAGGGACAGCTGGGTGGCTCAGTCCATTCAGTGACCAACTCGATTTCAGTTCAGGTCATGATCTCAAAGTTCTGGGATTGAGCTCCACCTCTGGCTCTGTGCTGAGCGCACTTAAGATTCTCTCCCTCTGTCTCTGCC
This sequence comes from Herpailurus yagouaroundi, assembly GCF_014898765.1. Taxonomy (NCBI): domain Eukaryota; kingdom Metazoa; phylum Chordata; class Mammalia; order Carnivora; family Felidae; genus Herpailurus; species Herpailurus yagouaroundi. The sequence continues at coordinate 13,217,550 of NW_024412452.1, forward strand.
CCTCCCCAGCTCATGCTCTCTCTGTCTCTCTCAAAATAAATAAAATAAACTTAAAAATACAACAGCCAAAATTAAAAATTCAGTGGACTGACTGAATAAAATGAGAAATCTAAAATACATTTTTTAAAGTTTTTTTTTTCCTTTTTTGGGGTGACAGAGTGAGCAGTGCACACAAGCAGAGGAGAGAGAGAGAGAGAGAGAGAGAGAGAGAGAATCTTAAGCAGACTCCACACCCAGTGTGAAGCCCAATGCAAGGCCCCATGCAGGGCTCCATCTCATGACCATGAGGTCATGACCTGAGCTGAAATCAAAAGTTGGACACTTAAGTGACTGAGCCACCCAGGTGCCCCTAAAGGTTTTGTTTTTAAGTAATCTCTACCCCAATGTGAGGCTCAAACCCACAACCTCAAGATCAAGAGTCATATGCTCTACCGACTGAGCCAGACAGGCACCCCTACCATACATTTAAACTAGACTTTCATAAAATAAAACAACATGAGATACATAATATTTGAAGGGATAATGATTGAGAATTTTCCACAATTGTAGAAAGCTAGGAATTCTCAGATTCAAGAATCACAATGGAGGTGCCTGGGTGGCTCAAGTTGGTTTAAGCGTCCAATTCTTGATAACAGCTCAGGTCATGATCAGGTTCATGGAATTGAGCCCCACATTGGGTTTTGTGCTAAAAGTGTGGAGCCTGCTTCGGATTCTCTCTCTTCCTCTCTCTCTGCCTCTTTCCCTCCTTCTCCCTCCCTCCCTCTCTCTCAAAATAAATAAAATAAACTTTAAGAAAAAATCTACCTCGAGGCTGAAAAAAATGATGTTCAGAGAATAGAGAAGGAAGGCTCATTGTGTCCTCATTTTGTCTCATTGTGTCAAACCATAATGAGAATATTATGCAATCTGAGAATTCTATTTATAAGAAGGCTCAGAAGGGACTTCCAGGATGGTAATGCTTCTTCAAAGGCCCTTCTTTGGTTCTTCTTCTTAGAAGAACCCTGAGTGTATGGCTTGGAAGGAAGAAACCTCTTCTAGAATAGGGTTGCTTAGGGGTTCCCTGCTGGCTCGGTATCTCATGCAATTCTTGATCATGGGGTCATGAGATCAAGCACCACGTTGGGTGTGGGGCCTACTTAAAAAACTACTTAAAAATAGAATGGGGTTGCTTGACAGCTTCCTTCCTGACTGGAACATACAACATATCTAAACTGAAAACCCACAAATCTCTTAGGACACATTTGGGCAATTCCATTGAAAACATTGTAACCACTCTCTCTAAAACAGAGTGTAGGAGCTCTGATACTACTGACTCCATCTTTGGCCCCACCACCTATCCATGTACCTGTGATGACCTCCCCTGGGGCCGTTTCAGGCGCCTTAGAGGTTGATGTATGCCATGACCAGAATGTGGGGAGGCTTGCTCTTGCTTTCCCTAAATGTGTTTAGATAACTAGTAGAGATAACAGTTTCCCTCCACCTACCTCCTCGATGCACAGATGGCACCATGAGGTCTGTTAAAGGTTAGCTATCAATGAATTGTATGCAGACCCTTTGACCTCACCTCAGTGCCCTCCTGACCACCCCTCCTTTCTATAAAATCTGCAAATTTAGATCTGGACTTTGCAAAGACTAGCTGCACAGCTGCCTGGATCATCACCCTCTGGATCCTCCCTGTCAGTAAGTTACCCTGAATAAGATTCTGTAAACTGTATGGAGTTGCCTGCCTGCTTCATTTTTTGGTTTCAAAGTGCCTTCTCAGTTTGGAGGATACCTTACAGTCCCTTCTCCCCACTTTCTAACACAGGGTCTCTCAACTTTGGCACTAGTGGCTTTTTTTTTTTAACTCTTTTTTTAAAGTCTATTTATTTAGGGCACCTGGGTGGCTCAGTCGGTTAAGCATCTGACTCTGGCTCAGGTCATGATCTCATGGTCTGTGAGTTTGAGCCCCGCGTCGGGCTCTGTGCTGACAGCTCGGAGCACAGAGCCTGCTTCCCTTTCTGTGTTTCCCTCTCTCTCTTAGACGCTTAACCAACTGAGCAACCCAGGTGCCCCAGCACTATTGATATCTGGGTCCAGATAATTCTTTGTTGTGAGGGCTCGGCTGTTTTGTGTACTGTAAGATTTTTAAAAAGATGTTATTTTCTTTATTATTTCTTTAAATGTTTATTTATTTTGAGAGAGGGCAGGAGATGGGGAGAAGCAGAGAGGGAGAGGATGAGAGAATCCCAAGCAGGCTCCATGCTCATCACAGAGCTTGATTTGGGGCTTGATCCCATGAGCTTGGGATCATGACCTGAGCCAAAATCAAGAGACTTATGTTTGACTAAGCCACCCAGGTGCCCTACGATTTTATTTTTAAGTAATCTCTACACCCAACATGGGGCTCAAACCCACAACCCCCAAGATCAAAAGTCATAGGCTCTACTGAGTGAGCTAGTCTGATGCCCCATGGGATCCTAAATAACATCCATGGCATCTATTCACTAGATGCTTGTAGCAATGCTCCCAGAAGAAGAACAACTGCTCTAGAGAATCACTTTGCACGGATACAATCAAACACAAACCGGGACTGAAACTCTACGGTATTATTAGGTGATCATCCAGATGACCCAGGATATACTGATCATCATTTTAAAAGCTTATAATCAAAACAGAGTCACAAAATTGGAAAAATACTCTGGAAAAGTGTGCCCTAATCCACTTTCCTCCAGTTTGAGAAACAATATAGCAAATTAGAGTCCTGGAAAGAACCATTTCTCTTATTAATAGATGAGAAGACTAAGGTTCTTACACAACCTGCCCACCGTGCCACCCCTATAAAGTAACAGAATCAAGGCCCAAAACTTCAGGAAATCTCATTCCAGAGTTCTCCAACACACAGGCCTCATCCTTAACACACTGCACTCGGAAGCTTTCTTCAACAATGAACAAAGATTTACTCTGTGTGATTCCAAGGAACAGAACTAAAACACATAGGAAGCCGATTTCAATTCATTACAAGGGAAAACGTTCTAGTATGTCAGCATGTGAGGAAGGTAGAAAAAGATAACTTGATATAAACACACAAGTATTAGGAACAGTGAATACTTTGGAACACGACCTCCCTTGACAAAACGATAAATCATAGTAATAATACAGATCATCTTAGGCGATTTTTTAAATCAATTACCAATGAATTCTACCAGAAACAGGGTTCTCTCAGGGCTGAAGCAGTCATGATCAGCCCTAGAACCCTATCGGTGCTTTCTGTCCCAGCAGGGTCGGCCAGAAGCACTCCGGCCCCACTGAGCGCTACAGCCTCCAGGTTAGCTCAGACTCCACCAAGGCAATCCGCCACAATTCTTACCCGCCTACAGGAGTCAACTACAACTCCCATCAGACAACGCGAACGGAGTGGGCGGGTATTTACCGCGCGTGGGCGGCCCTGACCAATAACGACTGTCGTTACAGCGAACAGTTTGGACGCGTTTGTAAAAGGCCGCGGCAGGCGAAGAGAGAGGAGGTGAGGGCGGTCATCAGCTTCGGGCCCTGGGACCGGGGCGGGGGGCGCGGAGCAGGAAAGGGGGCCGTGTTGACAGAAGGCGGGGGCGGCGGTGGGACGAGGGTGTAAAGCCAGGAATCCCGGCGGAGAGCGTGTCCAAGGAGCAGGGTGCTTGGCCAGGTGATGCTTATGCTTAGGCCCACTTAGGGCCGGAAGTGAGCAGTCGCGCGGGAAGGATGCCGGGAAGCAGGTCCCCGAGTGGTACTTCTTGGGGTGGGCCGGTTCCCGGAAGCGGGGTTCCCAGACTCGTGCCCGCAGGGCTGCTTTGGCCTTCCTCTGCTACTCCGAAACCGCGCGGGTCTGATGGAAGCTGTCTGGCGCAGGAGTCGGGAGTCCTGGCTACTAGGCATGTCCCTTCCCCTTGTGGTTTGACAAGGAATCCTATCAGTTACAAACTCTCGTTAGATTGTCTGGTTGCTGGCAGTGAGCATTCATCAAATCATTATCTTTGAGCCAATTTCTTCAACTGTAAGATGGTAAATAGTACCCACTTTACTGGATCGTGGTGAGCAATACCTGAGTAAATGCATGGGAGGGGCTTACGTGTACTCAGTAAAAGTTAGCAAGTTTTTTTATTCATGATAATCATACGTTCTCTTGAGTTACTGTTGCTTCACAAGCATTAAACAGCATCCCCTAAACTGTACGGCTTTGCAGCTGAACAGTACCTGGATGAAAATGCACCACTTCCAGGAATCGTGGGTGGGTTAGCTCTGCCAGCACTAGTCCCTTTACACCATCTTGCTGAGGAGGCTGTTTTGTGAACTTGATGAAAAGAGACCTCTTTTTTTAGGCAGGATTCAAATACAGGTTCTTTTCTTACCTTTTTTTTTGTTTTGTTTTAATTTATTTATCTCCCTGGGGGGGGGGGGCAGAGGGAGAGGGATAATCCCAAGCAGGCTCTGTACTTGTCAGTACAGACCCAGGTGCAGGGCTTAAACCCACAAACCATGAGATCATGACCTAAGCCAAAATCAAGAGTCTGTCACTCAACCCACCGGAGCCACCCAGGTGCTTTGTTTGTTTGTTTTTTTCTGTGTTTGTTTTAATTGAGGTAAAATTCATGTGTAACATATGAGTTTCAGATGTACAACATGATTCAAGATTTGTATGCACTGTGATGGCCACAATAAGTCTGGTTATCAGTCACCATACAAAGCTACAAAAAAAAATTGTTTTTCCTTGTGATGAGAACTTTTAAGATTTAGTCCTTTGGCAGCTTTCAAATATTCAATATAATATTATCTCCTGTAGTCATCATGCAGTACATTCCCATGACTTGCTTATTTTATATCTGGAAGTTTGTACCTTTGACCGCTTTCACCCATTTCTCCTACCCTCTCACCCCCTTCCCCTCTGGCAATCACCAGTCTTTTTTTATATGTATGAGTTTTGTTTTATAGATTCCACATATAAGTGAAGTTACATGGTATTTGTCTTTCTCTGTCTTATTTCAGCATAATACTGTTGAGGTCCATCCACATTGTTGCAGATGGCAAGATTTCCCTCTTTTTTATGTCTGAGTAGTATTCCATTTTATACACACACACACACACACACATGCTCACACAAGTCTTTATCCATTCATCCATTGATGGACACTTAGGTTGTTTCCATATTTTGGCTATTATAAATAATACTGCAGTGAACATAGAGCTGCATATATCTTTTCAAATTAGCATTTTCATTTTCTTTGGCAAATACAGTTTCTTTACAAGTTGTGTTACCTGTTTGTATATGCTTGCAGTATAGAATCTATAATAAGTAATACTAGTTCATGTTTAAAATTCAAATAGTATAGAACAGTGAAATGTAAGTCTCCCTCCTACGATTTCCCAAGTTCTAAGTCACTTCTGGACCATGGACGTGTGTGTGTGTGTGTGTGTGTGTGTGTGTGTGTGTGTGTGTCTGTGTGTGTGTGCACATGTGTGCGTGCATGCACCCTATCTTTTTTTTCTCTTTTAAACCAGGAGTATCATATATGAAGTGCCTTTTTTCGCTCCACAGTATATCTTGATATTTGTTCCTTACCAGTACATATAGGTCTATCTCATTCTTTTTAATCCCTTTATAGTAGCATGTTGTATGCCTGCACCATAATTTTTTAGTCAGCTCTTAAGACTGTTTCCATTCTTGTGCGGTTCTGGATAACTTTGCATGGAGTACCCCTGTACATGCTTTGTGTACATGTGAGAGTAGAATTCATGAAATCTTATAAGTGGAATTGCTATGTACAAATATATGTTTTACATTTATTTTATTTACATCCCTTTAAAGGGGATGTTGCAGTTTATGTCCCTACCAACAATGTGCAATACCTGCTTCTCCACATCCTCATGAACACAGTAATAACAGTTATCCTTTTTGTCATTTTGCCAAAGTATTGTCTTGTTTTAATTTGCCTCTTGCTCATTGTAAGACATAATTTTGGATGTTTAAAATCACTTTTCTTTTTTGGGGGCGCCTGAGTGGCTTAGTCAGCTAGGCATCCAACTCGATTTGGGCTCAGGTCATGATCTCACAGTTCGGGGGTGTGTCTGGCTTTTTTTACTTAGTATATTTCAAGGTTCATAAAGCATGTAACAGAATTTCATTCTCTTTTAGGGCCAAATAATATCCCATTGTGTGGATATGCCACATTTTGTTTATCCATTCGTCAGTTGTTGGATATTTGGATTGATTCCACTTTCTAGCTATTATGAACACTCCTACTGTGAACATACATGTACAAATTTTTGTGTGTTTTCAATTGTCTTGGGTATATATTCTCTTGGAAGTCATATGGTAACACTGTTTAACATTTTGAGGAACCACCGACAATCAGTTTTCCAAAATGACTGCCATTTTACAACACCATCAACAATGTGTGAGGGCTCCAGTTATTCAATATCCATGACAATACTTGTTATTGTCTGCCTTTTTTAGTCATTAATGGCTGTATAGTGGCGTCACATTGTGGTTTTGATTTGCAATTTCCTGATTACATGATGTTGAACATCTTTTCATTTGTTTCTTGGCTATTTATTTTCTTTGGAGAAATATCCATTCAGATCCTGTGTGTGTGTGTGTGTGTGTGTGTGTGTGTGTGTGTGTGTGTGTGTATTTGAAGTTTATTTATTTTGAGAGAGCACAAGCGGGGGAGTGGCAGAGAGAGGGAGAGAGAGAGAATCCCAAGCAGGATCTGCACTGTCAGCCTGGAGCCCCATGTGGGACCAGAACTCATGAACCCATGAGATCATGACCTGAGCCAAAGTGAGATGTTTAACTGACTGAGCCACCCAGGCACCCCTGTAGACTTTTTAAAAGTTTTATTTATTTATTTTGAGAGAGGGAGAGAGAGAGAATCCCAAGAAGGCTCCCTTTGTTAGCAAAGAGCCTGACACAGGACTCAACCCCACAAACTGTGAGATCATGACCTGAACTGAAATCAAGAGTCGGACACTTAACCAACTAAACCACCCACCCAGGCACCCCTCTTTGCCTGGTTTTATTTTATTATTATAATTTTTATTTTTTTATAGTTTATTTTGAGAGAGCGAGCATGAGTGGTGGAGAGGCAGAGAGAGAGGGATAAAGAGAGAATCTCAAGCAGGCTCCACGCTGTCAGCATGGAGCCAGATGTGGGGCTTGAACTCACGAACCATGAGATCATGAGCTGAGCTGAAGTCAGACACTAAACTGACTGAACCACCCAAGTGCCCCTTCCTGGTTTAAATTAGATTATCTGTCTTTTTATTGTTGACTTGTAACAAAGTCTTGTAATCTATTCTGGACACAAGGCCCTCATCATACATATGACTTGCAAATATTTTCTCTCAGGCTGTGGTTGTCTTTTCACTTTCTTGATGGTGCTGGTTGAAGCACAGATGTTTTTAATTTTGATGAAGTTCAGTTTTTCTCTTTTTTTCTTTTGTCATCTATGCTTTCGGTGGCATATATAAGAAGCCATTGCTTTATCCAAGGTCACAAAGATTTACCCTTAAGTTTTCTTCTAAGAGTTTTATAGTTTTAGCTCTTAACATTTATGTCTGTGATCCATTTTGAGTTAAATTTTGTATACAGTGTGAGGTATGGGTCCAACTTAATTTTTTTTTTTTTTCCAACTTGATTCTTTTAGAGATGGATATCCACTTGTCCTAGCACCTTTTGTTCATCGGACTATTCTTTCCCCATTAAATGATCTTGGCATCCTTGTCAAAAATCAGTGGAGCATAAATGTGAGAGATTATTTCTGACCTCTTAATTATATGCTTGATTAATTAATTATATGCTGTTGCTCTGTATATCTGCCCTCGTGCCAGTGCCTTCTTGTCTTTTTGGCCCTCAGCTTTTTTGAGATATAATTGACATAACATCCTGTAAGTTTAAGGTGTTCAGTGTGATTTGATACACTTACACAGTGCAAAATGATTACCACCAAGGCATTAGCTAACACCTCCATCGTGTCATATAATAACCATTTTTGTGTATGGTGAGAACGTTTAACATCTCTCTTAGCAGCTTTCAGCTATTAGCTGAAGTATATTAGCAATATAATATACTATTATTAACGATAATCACCATGCTGTACGTTAGATCCCCAGAATTTATTCATCTTATAACTGGAAGTTTGTACCGTTTGACTGATATCTCCCCATTTCTCTCACCCCTCAATCCTTGGCAGTCCATTCCATCCTCTGTTTTATGAGTTTGGCTTTTTAAGATTATACATGTAAGTAAAATCATACAGTATTTGTCTTCTCTGTCCACATTGCCTTAATTTGCTTTATAGTAAGTTTTGAAATCAAGAAGTGTGAGGGGCGCCTCGGTGGCTCAGTCAGTTAAGCATCTGACTTCGGCTCAGGTCATGGTCTCACGATTCATGAGTTCGAGCCCCGCGTCAGGTTCTGTGCTGGTGGCTCGGAGCCTGGAGCCTGCTTTGGATTCTGTGTCTCCCTCTCTCTCTGCCCCTCCCCTGCTCACTCTCTCTCTCTCACTCTCTCTCTCTCACTCTCTCTCACAAAAACAAATAAACATTAAAAAAAAAAAGAAGAAGAAGAAGAAGTGTGAGTCCTTGTACTGTGTTGTTCTTTCTCAAGATTGTTTTGGCTCTACCAGGTGCCTTGCATTTCTATATAAAATTTAGGACCACCTTGTTAGTTTGCAAAAAAACTCTGAGATTTTGATAGGGATTATGTTGTATCTGTAGATCAGTTGGGGGAGTAGTGCCTTCCTAACAATATTAGTTTTCCAGTCTGCAAGCATGAGATGCATTTCCATTTTGCTAGGTCTTTAATTTCGTTCAATGACTTTTGAAGTTTTCAGTGTACAAGCCTTGCACTTCTTTTATTCTTCAAGTTTTTTTTTCACCTTTGTACTTAGCTTATGATATATTTTTCCATGCAGAAAATTTTCATTTTTATGTAATCAAATATAATCAGAATGTATGTATGTATTTATTTATTTAAAGTAAGTTCTACAACCCAATGTGGGGCTTGAACTCATTATGCTGAGATCAAGAGTTGCATTCTCGACTGATTTAGCCAGCCAAACCCCCTCAGTCTAATTTTAGAATGGGTGAGGGGTGCTTGGGTGGCTCAGTCAGGGGAGGGTCTGACTCTTTTTTTTTTTTTTTTTTTAACGTGTATTTATTTTTGGGACCGAGAGAGACAGAGCATGAATGGGGGAGGGGCAGAGAGAGAGGGAGACACAGAATCGGAAACAGGCTCCAGGCTCTGAGCCATCAGCCCAGAGCCCGACGCGGGGCTCGAACTCACGGACCGCGAGATCGTGACCTGGCTGAAGTCGACGCTTAACCGACTGCGCCACCCAGGTGCCCCGTGGGTCTGACTCTTGATCTCAGGGTTGTGAGTTCAAGCCTGGTGTTGGGCGTGGAGCCTACTTTAAAAATGAATAATAAAGTAAAGCGAGCAAAATCTTTGATAGTATTTCCCCAAAGAGATCGATCTGGCTAAAGAAGCATGTAATATGTTGCTCAACATCATTATTCGTTAGAGAAATGCAAGTTAAAAGCACAGGGAGGTACCACTTTACACCTACTATAACCAAATGGCCATAATAAGACAAGGGGCTCCAGGGTGGCTCAGTCGGTTAAGCGTCAGACTCTTGATTTCAGCTCAGTTCATGACCTCGTGGTTCATGCGAGTGAGCCCCATGTAAGGGTCTGTGCTAAAAGCAAGGAGCCTGCTTAGGATTCTCTCTCTTCCTCTCTTTCTGTCCCTCCCTTGCTCTCTCTCAAATCAATAAACATTTTTTTTTGAAAGAAGAAGATAATAATACATGTTGGCCAGGAAGAGAAGAGGAGAAGCAGGAACCCTCTTATGTTGCTGGTATGAATATAACAATGCTTTTCAGTTTGGAAAGCAGTTTGGTCATTTCTTAAAAAGTTTAAGTTAAACTATGACCCTGTAATTCTACTTCTAGGTATCTAGATACCCAAGAGAAATGAAGATCCTTGTCTACATGGGGACTTGCATGTTAATGTTCTCAGCAGCATGTTGATAATAGCCACAAATTGGAAACAGAACAGTTATCTGTCTGCTGGTGAATGGATAAGCAAAATGATATATCCATACAATGGAATGCTTTTCAGCAATATAAGCGAATGAATTACTAATACATGCTACAATGTGGTTCAACCTTGAAAACAGCATGTTGAATGAAAGAATACAAACACAAAATCCCACATATTGTATGATTCCATCTATATGAAATGTCCAAAAAATCTAAATCTATAGAGACAATAAGACAGATTAGTGATTGCCTGGGGGTGGGAATGGTAATTGACTGCAAATGGCCAGAGGGGTCTTTTTAGGGTGATAGAAGTGTTCTCAAACTGGACTGTAGTGATGGATGTCATTATACTGTCATTATACTGTCATTGAATTGTATACTTAAAATGGATGAATTTTGTGGTCTATAAAATATACCTCAATAAAGAGGTTTCTTTTTTTTTTTTAATTTTTTTTTCAACGTTTATTTATTTTGGGGACAGAGAGAGACAGAGCATGAACGGGGGAGGGGCAGAGAGAGAGGGAGACACAGAATCGGAAACAGGCTCCAGGCTCTGAGCCATCAGCCCAGAGCCCGACGCGGGGCTCGAACTCACGGACCGCGAGATCGTGACCTGGCTGAAGTCGGACGCTTAACCGACTGCGCCACCCAGGCGCCCCAATAAAGAGGTTTCTTAAAAAAACACACAAACACACCAATACAGTCAGGATTCTGGGGTTTGTGTCATTTAGGCCATGATCATTCTGATATCCTTAAAAAATGTTAAATCCCCTCCCTTTGTCCTACTATGTTAACAGTTCCAACTTTTATACTTGAACATTTTAATCTGCCTTGAATTTATTTGAGTATATAAAGTGAGATAGGATAAGATATGTTTAATGATAATTTTTGCCCCTAAATTTTGCCTTTATATTGTATAATTTTAGGAGACTTTTTTTAAGTTAAAGAAATTTTAGGAAATTATTTTATTGTATATGTATATTGTGTATATATGTTTCCTTCCTTCTCCTGATATGTTGACAGCATATCATACTTGGCTGTTCTATACCTTGCTTTTCTTTTCTTTTTTTTTTTTTTTTAATTAAAAAAAAATTTTTTAACGTTTATTTATTTTTGAGACGGAGAGAGACAGAGCATGAACAGGGGAGGGGCAGAGAGAGAGGGAGACACAGAATCTGAAACAGGCTTCAGGCTCTGAGCTGTCAGCACAGAGCCCAACGTGGGGCTCGAACTCACGGACCGTGAGATCATGACCTGAGCTGAAGTCGGACGCTTAACTGACCCAGCCACCCAGGCGCCCCTATACCTTGCCTTTCTACATGTCTTAAAGATCTGAAAAATCAACACATAAGAAACTTCCTCAGTCTTTATTTAAATAAATGTAGAATATTTTATTTTTTGGAAAGTATTCCAATTATATGGATATACCATAATTCAACCATTTCCTTCTTTTTTTTCTTAAATTTTTTTAATGTTTATTTTTTGAGAGAGAGAGAGACAGAGTATGAGTGGTGGAGGGGCAGAGAGAGAGGGAGACACAGAATGCAAAGCAGGCCTCAGGCTCCAAGCCATCAGCACAGAGCCCCACGCCGGGCTCGATCTCACCAACTGTGAGATCATGACCTGAGCTGAAGTTGGACCCTCAACCAACTGAGCCACCCAGGTGCCCCAAGCCTCAAACTCTTGATTTCAGTTCAGTTCATGATTTCATAGGTTTGTGAATTGAAGTCCCGTGGCAGGCTCTGCACTAATAGTATGGAGCCTGCTTGGGATTCTCTCTCTCACCTCTCTCTGCCCCTCCCCTGCTTGTTCACACACATTCTCTCTCTCTCTCTCTCTCAATAAATAAATACATTTTTTTAATTAAAAAAAAAAAAAAGTAAGGGCACCTGAATGGCTCAGTTGGTTAAACATCCAACTTTGGCTCAGGTTATGATCTCACAGTTTGTGAGTTCAAGCCCTGTGTTGGGCTCTCTGCTGTCAGCACAGAGCCCATTTCAGATCCCCCATCCTTCTCTCTCTCTGCCCCTCCCCTGCTTGCATATTCTCGTTCTCAAAAATAAACATTAAAAAAAGTAATAATAAAGTAAAATAATTTTTAAATATGCAGAGAAAACATCAGATTACTCCAAATTAAGGGACACTCTATAAAATACCTGACTCTTCAGAATTACCGAGATTATGAACAACCAGGAAAGACAAAACTATAGCTCCAAGAAGACTAAGAAGACATGACAAATGCAATGTGGTATTTTGGATTGGAACAGAAAAAAGGAGAAAGTCTAGTTTAGTTAATAATAATGTACTAATGTTGGCTTCTTAGTTTTGACGAATGCCCTGTGGTAATAATATATAATGTTAACATTGGGGGAAACTGAGTGAAAGGTATCTGGGAACTCTCTATTTTATCTTTGCAACTTCTCTGAAAATGTGAAATTATTCTAAAATAAAAAGTTTATTGTTGGGGTGCCTGGCTGGCTCAGTCAGTAGAACAGGCGACTCTTGATCTCAGAGTTCTAAGTTTAAGCCCCATGTTGGGTGTAGAGATCACTTTAAATTAAATTAAAAAAGAATATTTTAAAAAATCTTAAAAAAAAATTATTCTTAAATAAGTGCCATTAGGAGGTTCCTGCATGGCTCAGTCAGTTGAGCATCCAACTCTTGTTTTCAGCTCGGCATGACCTCACAGTTTCTGAGTTTGAGCCCTACATGGGGCTGTGCATTGACAGTGCAGAGCCTGCTTGGGACTCTCTCTCTCTCTCCCTCTCTCTCTCTTCCTCTCCTCCTTGTGCTCTCTCTCTCAAATAAACTTAAAAAAAAAAAAGTGCCATTAGTGGAAAAACTGGTGAATCCTAATAAAGTCTGTATGTAGTAGAGTTGATAGTATTGTACCAATGTTAAAACCTTAGTGTTGACAAATCTCTCATGATTTGATAAGATGTTAACACTTGGGGAGGCTGGGTGGGTATACAGGAATCTCTCCGATGTTTTTTATCTTTTCTTTACATCTAAAGTTATTCCCAAATTAAAAGTTATTTTTAAAGAAGTGTGCATTTTTTTATTTTGAAAGATACTAACAAATTGCCCTCTTCAGAGAATAACCCAAAAGTAAAATAAAAAATAAAAGGAGAGTGGAATTCCTATGATGATGCTAAAACTACAGCACCTTAAGTCTTCACCATGTATAATTGGCAAACCAGTTCCTCCCTTAATGAACAAAGTTATTTTTTTCCCATTTTAATGATATGTTAAGTCATCATCATCAGTGTAATTTGGAAATTGATTAATTCCGGGGGTGACTGGGTGGCTCATTGGTTGGATGTCCGACTCTTGACTTTGGCTCAGATCATGATCTCACAGTTTGTGAGTTCAAGCCCTGAGTGAGGCCCCAAGCTGACAGCATGAAGCCTATTTGGGATTCTCCCTCTCTGTCTCTCTCTCTCTCTCTCTCTCTGCCCCTCCCCTGCTCATGTATGTGCACAGGAATGCCTGCTTCTCTCTGCAAAATAAATAAATTTAAAAAATTAAAAAGAATTATTTAAAAATAGAAATAAATTTTTATTAAGCTATTTCATATATATTTTTATTTATACATATATTTATATATAATATATATTTATTGTTTATATTTATATAAATGTATATAAATATATATTCGTATATTATATATTCTATATTTTAATATATTTATATATAAATATATGTTAATATGTAAATAATTATATTGATATTAATTAATATATTGTATATTATATGTTTGTATATATTTATATTTTGTATATCATATATTATAATATATATTTTTTATATGTTTATATTTTATTTATATATACATATATATTTTTTATTTTGCAAATGAAAGCCAACCTGAAACTCAGAAGTTAAACTTGGTCAAAGAAATAACTGGTGGTAAAGAGCAAACTAAATATTCTATCTTTTGACTTTGGAACAACATTCTCTCTTAAGAACCCACGTGTGGCTGAATGAAAATACCTGCTAAAGAAGTTTATTGGCCTAGAAAGGAAATGCTGTGTAAACAAACTAATGTCTCTGGATTAGGGTTTTGTTTTTTTAAACCTTATTTATTTATTTAAACTTTTTTTTTTTTTTAATTTATTGTCAAGGTAGCTAACATACAGTGTAGTATTGGCTTCAGGAGCAGATTCCTGTGATTCATCACTTACATACAACACCCAGTGCTCACCCTAACAAAGTGCCCTCCTCAATGCCCATCACCCATTATCCCCACTGCCCCAGTCGTCCACCCCCAATTAACCCTCAGTTTGTTCTCTGTATTTAAGAGTCTGTTATGGTTTGCCTCCCTCTCTGTTTGTATCTTATTTTTCCTCCCCTTCCCCTATGGTCATTTGTTAAGTTTCTCAAATTCCACATATGAGTGAAATCATATGGTATCTGTGTTTCTCTGACTGACTTCATTTTGCTTAGTATAACACCCTCCAGTTCTATCCTCGTAGTTGCAAATGGCAAGATTTCATTCTTTTTCATCACCGAGTAGTGTTCCATTGTGTATATATATATACATCTTCTTTATCCATTCATCAGTTGATGGACATTTGGGCTCTTTCCATATGTTAGCTATTGTTGATAGCACTGCTATTAACATTGGGGTGCATCTGTTTCTTCATATCAACACTCCTGTATCCTTTGGATAAATTCCTAGTAGTGCTATTGCTGGGTATGGGGTAATTCTGTTTTTACTTTTTTGAGGAACCTCCATGCTGTTGTCCAGAGTGGCTGCACCAGTTTGCATTCCCACCAACAGTGCAAGAGGGTTCCCCTTTCTAAACTTTTTTTAAAGTTTATTGGGGCGCCTGGGTGGCGCAGTCGGTTAAGCGTCCGACTTCAGCCAGGTCACGATCTCGCGGTCCGTGAGTTCGAGCCCCGCGTCAGGCTCTGGGCTGATGGCTCAGAGCCTGGAGCCCATTTCCGATTCTGTGTCTCCCTCTCTCTCTGCCCCTCCCCCGTTCATGCTCTGTCTCTCTCTATCCCAAAAATAAATAAACGTTGAAAAAAAAAATTTTTTTTTTAAAAAAAAAAGTTTATTTATTTATCTTGAGAGAGGTGGGGGGAGAGGCAGAGAGAGGGAGACAGACAGAATCCCAAGCAGGTTCCATACTGGCAGCACAGAGCCCAGTGCAGGCTCACCATGAGATCATGGCCTCAACCAAAACCAAGAGTCAGATGCTTAACCGAGTCACCCAGGTGCCCCACTTATTTATTTTGAGAGAGAAAGAGAGAGCGTGTGTGGGGGGAGGGGAATAGACAGAGGGAAAGAGAGAATTCCAAGCAGGCTCATGCTGTCAGCATGGAGCCTGATGCAGGGCTTGATCCCACGAACTGTGAGACCATGACCTGAGCCGATATCGAGAGTCAGACACTTAACAGACTGAGCCACCCTGGCTCTCTTAGATTAGGGGTGTTTAATGGGTGACTTAGCCTCCCAGAGGACATTCAGCAATATCTGGAAACTGTTTGTTTGTTTGTTTGTTTAACACATAGGGAGGAAGAGTTGACTGCTATTGGCATCTAGTGGGTAGAGACCCTGAATGCTACCAAACATTCTACAATGTATAGAACTCTTCCCTACAACAAAGAATGTCAGCCCTAAATGTCAGGAGTGCCAAGGTGGAAAACTGCAATAGATTATATTTCACAAAGCTTTATTCACTTAGTGGATACATCACAACACATATTACAGTTGGGCCATTAATTTATAGCACTAATGAAAACGTGGGCATTCTTAGACTTTCCTTATTTGTACTTTACAATTTGTTGATTAGCAAATAGACTATAGAAAATGTGGAAGGAAAATACTTCATCAACATCATCCTTTGGGGTCAGGGGGCAAGAGCAATAGTAACAGCCAATTTCAACATCACAAGCAGATTGCCTTAAAAATATATATTGAGGGGCGCCTGGGTGGCGCAGTCGGTTGAGCGTCCGACTTCAGCCAGGTCACGATCTCGCGGTCCGTGAGTTCAAGCCCTGCGTCGGGCTCTGGGCTGATGGCTCAGAGCCTGGAGCCTGTTTCTGATTCTGTGTCTCCCTCTCTCTCTGCCCCTCCCCATTCATGCTCTGTCTCTCTCTGTCCCAAAAAAATAAATAAACGTTGAAAAAAAAATTTAAAAAAAATATATTGAAATTTGGGGCACCGGGCTAGATTACTCTGTAGAGCACATGACTCTTGATCTCAGGGTTGTGAGTTCAAGCCCCACGTTAGGTGTAGAGATTACTTAAAGGGGTACCTGGGTGGCTGAGTCAGTTAAGTGTCCAACTCTTGATTTCTGCTCAGGTCATGATCTCACCATTCCTGAGTTCGAGCCCTGCATCAGCCTACAAGCTGAATGTGGGGCTTGCTTGGGATTCTCTCTCTCTGTCCCTCCCCTCCCCCTGGGCAAACTTTAAAAAAAAGATTTTTTTAAATATTTTTTTTAAGTTTATTTTTGAGAGAGAGAGTGTTGAGGGACAGAGAGAAAGAGAATCCCAAGCAGGCTCTGCACTGTCAGCATAGAGTCTGAGGCAGGGCTCAAACCCACAAACCATGAGATCATGACCAGAGCTGAGATCAAGAGTCAGACACTCAACCAACTGAGCCACAGGCACCCCCCCAAAAAAACTTTTTTTTTAAATGTTTATTTATTTTTGAGAGAGAGAGGGAGAGGGAGCACGCACACAAGTGGGGAAGAGGCAGGGAGAGAGGGAGACAGAATCTGAACTCCAGGCTCTGAGCTGGCAGCACAGAGCCCAATGCGTGGCTCAAACCCACAGACCATGAGATCATAACCTGAGCCAAAGTCAGACGCTTAACCAATTGAGCCACCCAGGCGCCTGCCACCCCCCCCATCTTAATAAAATATTTTATTATTTTTTTAACGTTTATTTTTGAGAGACAGAATGCGAGCGGGGGACGGGTAGAGAGAGAAAAGAGGAAGACACAATCCGAAGCTAGCTCCAGGCTCTGAGCTGGACCACAGAGCCTGATGAGGGGCTGGAACCCATAAACCGTTGAGATCATGACCCAAGCCAAAGTCGGACGATTAACCGACTGAGCCACTCAGGCTCCCCATAAAGTTCAACATTAAGAAAAAAAAAAAAAGATCTTATTGGTTCATGAGTTTGAGACCGTTTTGGGCTCTGTGCTGACAGTTCAGAGCCTGGAGCCTGCTTCTGATTCTGTGTCTCCCTCTCTCTCTGCCCCTCCCCCGCTCATGCTCTGTCTCTCAAAAATGAATAAACATTAAAAAAATTTTTTTAATGTTGAACTTTAATTAATAATATGCATGCTGAATTGATGTCTGCAAACTACTTCGAGATACAGTAAAATATAAGAGGGATTGATGGATGGAGAAAGGAATAAATAGATATGTGATAAAGCAAATATAGTAAAATGTTAATTGTAGAATCTAGTGGGTGGGCATATGGAGGTGCACTGTATAATTCTGTTTGTTTTTTTTTTTATATTTGAAAATTTTCATAATATTAGAGGGGAAATTAAAAGCAGAGATTCACACTCTTCCTAACAGACACTGGAAACCACATTGCTGATTTTGCTGGGTGACCTCAGGCAAGTTACTTTTTATATAAATTTAAAAATTTTTTAAGAAGCGCCTGGGTGGCTCGGTTGGTTAGGCATCTGACTCTTGGTTTCGGCTCAGGTCATGATCTTGCGATTCGTGGGTTCAGGCCCAGCATCGGGCTCTGGGCTGATGGTGCAGAGCCTGCTTGGGATTCTGTCTTCCTCTCTCTCTGCCCTTTCCCTACTTGCTCTCTATCTATCTCTCTTTCAAAAATAAACATATAAACATTAAAAAAAATGTTTTTAAAGTTTTTTTAGCATTTTGTTTGTTTTTTAAGCTTATTTGAGAGAGAGAGAGAGAGAGTAGGGGAGAGGGGCAGAGGGAGAGAGAGAGAACCCTAAGCAGGCTCTGCGCTGTCAGCTTAGAGCCCAGTGCAGGGCTCAATCCCATGAACTGTGAGATCATGACCTGAGCCAAAACCAAGAATCAGAGGATCAACCAGCTGAGCCATGTTTTGATTTGTTTTGTTTTGTTTTGTTTTGTTTTGTTTTTTGTTTTGTTTTGTTTAATCTCTATGCCCAGTGTGGGGCACAAACTCATGACCCCAAGATCAACAATCACATTCTCTATTGACTGAGCCAGCCAGGTGCCTCAAGTTACTTAACTTTTTAATTTTCATATGAAGAGTGGTGGTTGTTTGGCTCAAATGAGATCCTAGTATTGTGAGGTTCTAATGAAATAATGTGAAAGCGCTTTGACTAGCATAAAGCACTCTAAGATGCAATACATTATTATTAAGAAGGATGAGTATTTGGCCGATTATGTATCATGGCTCTGGGTGTTCTTGACAACTCTCTGTGTAATGAATGACATTAGCACTGTTTTACCTGCTTTAAATTAGAAGTACAAGCCAAGCATTTCCATAAGAATAAGAATTTCTGTCAAATATTTTTCAAATATCTATGGAAGACTTAGATTCCTATTCTAAGAGGAGAGACTTTTGTATAACTTTAACATTTTTTCTTGTTTTGTAGACTGCCAAGATCTCCACTTAGGGCAGTTGGGAATCTTCGACTCTGGAACACTGGGCAGGAGCTTTGCCATTGGCTGGCCAAGAAAGGGGAGGCAGAATGTCTGCATTGTTACACCATAGAGTTCAAACTTCAAAAGACTTTGGGTTAAACAGTATCATTTACTCTGCAAATGATTGTGTCTTTGCCTGTCTTCTATGATCATCCTAAACTAATGAAACACCTTTCAGGTCTTATGGATTCAGGTTACACTGTATTCTGGATGCTGTGGCAGCTGATACAGGTAGGATAGGCTTGCGTTTTATGGGAAATGTTGGGAAGGAAAGAACTCATCTCTCCAACTCTCCGGTTCTTATTCAAATTAAACATCTGTGCATGTAAAAATTAGGTTAACTAATCTAGGTTGTTGTAGAAAACAGTGCTGAACCTAGAGAAGTGCTTTAGTTGTTATGTTTTTAAAAATATATAATAATGTGAAAGGCAAAGTTTCCTTTTGCTTGATGGCTTAAGTGAATGTTCTGTTATGAAGGTACAATTTGAAAATGGTAGATTATTTCTTTACATTTTATTTTCTGTACTAAATCTTATAAATGATTTTAACTTGCTGTGTGTGTATGTATGAGTGTGTATTCATGTTGATGGGTTTATTGCTCTTTCTAGGGCCTTTGAAAAATGGAGCCAAACTCTCTGAGGACTAAAGTCCCAGCTTTCTTGTCTGATTTGGGGAAGGCCACATTGAGGGGAATCAGAAAGTGTCCCCGATGCGGCACATACAATGGAACCCGGGGACTGAGTTGTAAGAACAAGACATGTGGAACCATATTCCGCTATGGTGCACGGAAGCAGCCTAGTGTTGAAGCTGTCAAAATCATAACAGGCTCTGATCTGCAGGTTTACTCGGTGCGGCAAAGAGACCGGGGCCCTGATCACCGGTGCTTTGTGGAGCTAGGTGTGTCAGAGACGACAATCCAGACGGTGGATGGGACAATCATCACTCAGCTGAGCTCTGGACGATGTTATGTCCCCTCATGCCTGAAAGCTGCCACCCAGAGCGTTGTGGAGAATCAGTGCCAGCACATCAAGCTGGCAGTGAACTGCCAGGCAGAAGCCACCCCTCTGACTCTGAAAAGCTCAGTCCTGAATGCAATGCAGGCCTCCCCAGAAACCAAGCAGACCATCTGGCAGCTGGCCACAGAGCCCACAGGTCCCCTTGTACAGAGGATTACTAAAAACATTTTGGTGGTGAAATGCAAGGCAAGCCAGAAGCATAGTTTGGGGTATTTGCATACATCCTTTGTGCAGAAAATCAGTGCCAAAAGCTTGCCCGAGCGCCGGTTCTTCTGCTCCTGCCAGGCTCTGAAATCGCATAAGTCGAATGCCTCCAAGGATGAGGTGGCCCAGAGGTGTATTCATTTCTTTGCTTGCATCTGTGCCTTTGCCAGTGACGAGACATTGGCTCAGGAATTCTCAGACTTCCTAAATTTTGATTCCAGCGGTAGGTGGTGTGTTGACACAGTTACTCTTTTTCTAAAATGGCAATGAAAGAGTTCCCTGATGGCATTTGGAGATTGTCCTAGCAACCTTCAGAAGCAGTTGCTAGATAATTCAAACGAAAAGCATTCCTTCTTTTAATCCCAGTAAGCACACTTGCATAAAGTTGGTTGGTTGGTTGGTTGGTTGGTTGGTTGGTTCGTCTATTGAAATTAATGATCAAGAGACTTGGGCATTTTCACTGAGACAATGAATCTAGCAAAAGTTAACTTTGCTTTGCTTTTTTGTTGTGTTTTTTTTAACTCTTTCAAAGATGCCCTATATTAATAAAAACAAAGAGCAAACAAACAAACACTTTTATTTTGGCTTGCTTGCTTGTTTCTCATCTTTGAAGATGAGGAAAACTAATACCTTCCTCAAAAGACATTTAAAGACTACATCATCTTTTGTTGTGGTTTTTAACATAGTTTTATCTTATAGATGCTTTTTATTTTCATTTCTTAATGATCTTTAGTTGGCAGTAACTCCCAACTTTTTAGTATTATTTCTCTGTAGAGTCTTTTATCATGTTAATGGTCCATGAACAAAAACCTATGTGTTGGGGAGTTCTTTAAAGGGAATTATGTTATGGGTGGGGTGGCTCAGTCAATTGTGCATCCAACGACTCTTGATTTCAGCTCAGGCTGTGATCTCATGGTCATGAGATTGAGCTCCAAGTTGGCCTCAATGCTGAGCATGGAGCCTGCTTAAGATTCTCTCCCTCTCCCTATGCCCCTCCCCTGCTCATGCGTGTGCTCTCTAAATAAATAAATAAATAAATAAATAAATAAATAAATAGGAATTTATTTTAAAGCAGGCAATCACTCCATAATTTGTGTTTTATAAATTAATTTTTCTCTAGGTAGGGTCCCATACTTACTCTTGGATGGTATTAATAACTAAGAAATGTGTTATATTTTAGGTCTTAAAGAGGTTATTGTGCCCCAGTTAGGTTGCCATTCAGAATCGACAGTATCAGCTTGTGAGTCTACTGCCTCTAAGCCAAAGAAGAGGAAAAAAGAGGAAGTACCTGGTGAGCAGCTGTTTCATTTGTTTGGTGGTGTTGTCTTTAGAGATTGTTTTACTGTATTTTATGTATTTCACTCAATCTTAGCAAATGCAGAAATAATGTTTGTTATGTTTTTTTTCTGAAAAAAGTTTTATCCCTCATTGATAATTCTTTGTGAAATTGAGCTAAGAGTTGGTTCTTTTGGCTGAGTATAAAATCCAACCAGATTCTCCTTTTATTATTGTATATTTTATTTATCCCTTAAATATTTGGGCCAGTTTTACACCTTAATTTGCCATAGGATAGTGTTATGAAGTTTTCATCCATAGAGCATTTTTAAAAATTTGTGACAATGGTTAATTATATCTTCTGCACTAATTTAAGAGTATAGTTTCTTATCTGTATTTTCAATATGTGGCATCATATATATATATATTTTCTTTTTTAATGTAAATGTACCAGTGGCAATTAAGGAGTCATATAAGTCAATATGAAAATAGTGAAGTGCTTTTGTAAATAAGTGTTGCAAGTCCTAGACTCTAAACAAAAGAAAAATACTACCAGTCTACACATGTAAGCAGGAACATTTTTGTGGTGAGAGGGAGTATTTTTGGAAGTGGGTCAAATGGTCATGCACAGGAGTTTTGATGCTGGGATGTTGGAGAAAGATGGAGAAAAAAGTGACATGGGCATTTCTGTTTTTGAGAAGTAATTCTGGCAGCAATATAGAGCAGAGACTGTTGTTAAGTGTTTATTTATTGTTCTTTCCCAAGAAAACCTGAAAGCAAAAAAAAAAAAAAAAAAAAGTTCTTATCCTTTGACTCAGTAGTCCTGATTCTGAGGAAATAATCCTCGATACAGGAAAAACATTTTGTCCACAGATGTTAACTTTACAATTATTTATAATATTGAAAAATTAAAACCAAATAAGGGCCAACCACTAGGGGTAGTTAAATAAACCATAATAAATTAACTTGATAGAATATTAGGCAGCCATTGAAAATTATTATAAAGAAGTAGAAAGAAATGTTTAGATAACTCAGGTAAAATACAGAATGCTCAGTAAAATTTGATTTTCATACAAACAATAATTTTTAGTATAAGTATGTCCCATGCAATATTTGGAACATACCTATATTAAAAAGCCATTTATTTGAAATTTAGATTTTTTTTTTTTTTTTTTTGCTAAATTTGGTGATCCTGGGATAATCACAGTTACTTAAAATCACTAAACCAGCAAAATCAGCTACACACACACACACACACAATTTTTCTGGTAGTTCACCAGAAAATTGATAGTGATTGAGAAGTGGGAACAGTGGGTGAATTTTTTTTCTTCTTTTCACTTCTAGGTCCCACACCCACATCCCAATTTCCAGTAAAGAGCATATAAAACTTAAAATGTTATGTATTAATGCTAATGTTAATTCCTTCTAGAAGCTGAAGCTAACTTAGACCTTAGCAAAGACATTTTATGTTTTAGACTCTTAAGAAATTAATATTGAATTGATTTATATTCTGCAGACATATTATTAAATTATTAAATCACTATAATGATGTGTGGTTTAGGTGCACAGACGAACAGTTCACTGCTGCCTCAGGATGCAGTGAGCAGTAATCTAAGGAAAAGTGGCCTGAAAAAACCTGTGGTTGCTTCTTCATTAAAAAGGCAGGGTAAGTTTCCCTTAGCCAGGGTAGGCTAAAGAGGTGGAAAATCATCCCGAAGAAGCCCAAAGCAATATAATCAAAAGAAATGTTGCATGTTATCCCCCAAAGAGTGGTAAGATAAACACGAGCAGGCACTGAGGCTGCGATCTATTCTGTTCCACTGGTTTCAAATCATACCCAGACCCAAATTGTGTCTTTTTAACGACAAACGCAGCAAAGATTCCTTCATGTTTTGGCAGCACATGTTCTATAAGATATTTTCCTTTTGTTGCCTGTTACCCACATGCAGTTGGTGTGGAGCCTCAAACTTGAAGAAATATATTTTATAATTCTGCAGGGATAAATATTTGCTGAGAAAGGCAAATATAATCTGTTCTCCCAAGTTGAAGTTTGGGGCACCTGGCTGGCTCAGCCAGTAGATCATGTGACTCTTGATCTCAGGGTTGTGAGTACAGGCCCCATGTTGGGCATAGAGATTACTTAATCAATCAATCAATCAATCAATCAACCAATTAAAAGTCAACATGCGTTAAAAAAAAAATGAAGTTTGAAAACATACCTAAAAGCAGTAGCATGGTTATCTTTCTGAACTTATGAGACAAAATAACTTAATTTGAACATAGCCTATATATTTACTTTTCTATTCAGCATAATTAGGCCCATACATTTGGGGATCAACATTTTCTTAACTCTCATATATTATGGCTGAGTGATTAAAAACTAGATATCATCCCTGCACTCATACTGTGGTTTTAAAGACAAGATCAGTACATAAATAGCATATAATACAAAACCAAATCTTAATTAACCAATTAGCTAAGAACTGACATATTCCAGGAATAAATGTTTTTGGAAGCTCAAGAAGTAAACAAATCAAAAATATCAGGTAGAAGATTTTTAACAGATCTCCATCACTTCCTTTGGTACAAAGGAAAAATAAAATAAAATAAAATAAAATAGATTTTCATCCAAATTATCACTAAATACATTTACCTAATGAGAATTTTAGTTTCAAATGAATAGTAGTTGTGGCATCCTTATCTCCTGATTTATAGATCTCTAAAGCAACCGTTATACAAGGCCATTCTTAAGTTTGCAGTTTCTTTTTTTCAAAGATTTTATTTTTAAGTAATCTCTGCACCCAATGTAAAGATAGAACTCATGACCCCAAGGTCAAGAGTCACATGCTCCACTGACTGAGCCAGCAAGGCTCTCCTCCAATTTGCAGTTTAATGTTGAAAGGCTGCAAACCTTCTGTGGTTAATAATCACAACTTTTCAATTTTTTTCTAGATGGATTCTTTTTTTTTTTTTTTAAGTTTATTTATTTATTTTGAGAGAGAAAGTGAGCAGGGGGGGAGGCAGAGAGAGAATCCAAGCAGGCACTGTACAGTCAGCACAGAGCTCGGTGCTAGGCTTGAACTCACAAACCATGAGATCATGACCTGAGCCCAAACCAAGAGTCAGACACTCAACCAGCTGAGCAACCCAGCACCCCTCTAGATGGATTAAAAAAAAAAAAAATCCTAGAATTTTCCATTTCATTTAATGTATCTAATTTCTTTAAATTTCAGCTTGTTGCTCTTTTCTGTACAAAATCCGCAGCTTTTTCAGACTTCAGTTAACTGTTGTTTTTGCAAAAAAACCCATAAAAATTACTGAAAAGTTTTTTGTTTGTTTTTCCTAGCCTGTGGTCAGCTGTTAGATGAGGCTCAAGTGACCCTGTCCTTCCAAGACTGGCTGGCCAGTGTCACAGAACGCATCCATCAAACCATGCACTATCAGTTTGATGGTAAGTATTGGTCGCCCAACTTAGCTATTGCTGAAAGTAGAAGAATTAAAGTAATTGTGTTGTAGTTCTATTCTGGTTTTTTTGACTTAAGTTTTTGTTTTAATTCCAATATAGTTAGCATTCAGTGTTATATTAGTTTCAGGTATACGATATAGTGATTCCATAATCCCATACATCATCTGGTGTTCATCACTACAAGTGCATTCCTTAATCCCCATCACATATTTCACCAATCCCCCGACTCTCCTCCCCTCTGGTAACCATCAGTTTGTTCTCTGTAGTTAAGAGTCTGTTTCTTGATTTCTCTCTCTCTCTCTGTCTCTTCTTTTCCTTTGTTTTGTTTCTTAAATTCCACATTAGAGTGAAATCATATGATATTTGTCTTTCTCTGACTGACTTATTTCACCTATCATTATACACTCTGGCTCTATCCATGTTGTTGCAAATGATAGTTCTGTTCTGTTTTGATAGGAAAAGTAATTAGGTTTCAGTCCAGCGTGCATTAGGCCACAAGAAAGTAGAGATTTATTTATTTTTTTTTTTAATTTTTTTTTTCCAACGTTTATTTATTTTGGGGACAGAGAGAGACAGAGCATGAACGGGGGAGGGGCAGAGAGAGAGGGAGACACAGAATCGGAAACAGGCTCCAGGCTCCGAGCCATCAGCCCAGAGCCTGACGCGGGGCTTGAACTCACGGACCGCGAGATCGTGACCTGGCTGAAGTCGGACGCTCAACCGACTGTGCCACCCAGGTGCCCCAAGAAAGTAGAGATTTAAATGAAATAAAGGAATAATCACATCATTAAAACACAGGACTAGCAGAATGAATTTAGAGATGGAGGAGCGCAAATAGTAAATAATAAGTAAAGGTAGATGGCCTTGGTCTTAGGGTATGCCTGTCTGTGCACACATGTATATGGACGTGTGTTAGGTGAGAGAGATGCCAAAGCCTTAGAAGATCATTCTAACTCTCAAACTTAAAATCAGAGCAAGGGAGGAAAACGTTTAGAAAAAAATCTAAATATGTGAGACTAAGATAGTTATATAAAATTACATAGACATATTAAGGAAGATTGGAGAATACAGGCTGGATTTGGGTTGATTGTGATAACTTCATGGGACCTCAGCAATTTCAGAGGTGGACCAGCCAACCAGTCCTGGCCCATAGCCTTAAAAACATCCTTGATGGCTAGTTTTCCAGGCTTTGTCCAGTAGTGAGGAGCTCACCACTTTTTCAGGCAGCTCATAACATTGCTGGACAGTGAGAGCTGTGAGGAAAGTGTTCCTCACACTAAGTAGAAATATTTGCTTCTAATACTTACTGTTGGTTCTGGTTCACTCTAGCCACATGGAGTAGGCCTGTTCTAAGTGACAGTCCCTACCACTGCGCACATAGCTGTCATGCTGCCTGACAGGTCTTCTTTTCTCCAAGTGATACATCTTAGGTCTTCAAACACTCCTCATAGCATATTTGCAGACCTCATATAATTGTAATGTTCTTTGCTGAATATGTTGCAGTTTATGATTATCATTTTAATCTTTTTTTTAAGTTTACTTATTTATTTTGGGAGAGAGAGAAAGAACGTGAGCAGGGAAGGGGCAGAGAGAATGGGAGAGAGAGAATCCCAAACAGGCTCCACACTGTCAGCGCAGAGCCTCACTTGGGGCTCCATCTCACAAACCATGAGATCATGACCTGAGCTGAGATCAAGAATCTGACACTTAACCGACTGAGCCACCCAGGCGTCCAATGACTGTCATTTGAAAAATGAAACAGGTGGCTGGCTGGCTCAGTCGGTAGAACATGTGATTTTTGATCTCAGGGTTGCAAGTTTGAGCCCCACATTGGGTGTAGAGATTATTTAAAAATAAAATCTTTAGGGGGGCGCCTGGGTGGCTCAGTCGGTTAAGCGTCCAACTCCTGGTTTCTGCTCAGGTCATGATCTCGCAGTTCGTGAGTTCAGGCCCCATATCGGCTCCATGCTGACTGTGGAGCCTACTTGGGATTCTCTCTCCCTCTTCCTCTGGCCCTCCTCCACTTGTACTCTCTCTCTGTCTCTAAAAATAAATAAATAAAATGAAATAAAATCTTTAGGGGCACCTGTGTGGCTCAGTTCATTAAGTGACTGACTTCAGTTCAGGTCATGATCTCGCAGTTCATGAGTTAGAGCTGTACATTGGGCTCTGTGCTTACAGCTCAGAGCCTAGAGCCTGCTTCAGATTCTGTGTCTCCCTCTCTCTCTTCCCCTTCCCCACTCTGTCTCTCTCTGTCTCAAAAACTGACATTAAAAAAAAGTTATAAAAAAATAAAATAAAATCTTTTATAAATACATACATACATACATACATACATACATACATACATACATACGAGGCACCTGGGTGGCACAGTCGGTTGATCATCCAACTATTGGTTTTGGCTCAGGTCATGAGCTCACGGTTTGTGGGTTCAAGCCCCATGTCAGGCTCTGTGCTGACAGTACGGAACCTGCTTAGGATTCTCTCTCCCTTGCTTTCTGCCCTTCCCCTTCCCCTACTCCCTCTCTTTGTCTCTCTCTCAAAATAAATAAATAAACTTGAAAAAATTATTTATAAATAAATAGATAAATAAATAAATAAGACACTCCAAAGTGAATAGTAGCTCAAAAGGAGACAATCAACAGGAGATGAGTTTTGAAAGATTATAATAGTTACGGCTTCATGGTAAGGGAAGAGACAAGAATGGAGATCTTACAATACATGTTTAATTTTGTTTATATTAATTCAGAATAAATAAAACTTCAGAAGTTACTTTTTAGAAATATGAAATAAATTAAGAGTTTCAAAGAGTCTATGTTTGGGTCTGCCTGGATGGTTCACTCAGTTTAGTGTCTGACTCTTGATCACACCGCAGGTCCTGATCTCACAGTTCATGAGACTGAGCCCCGCATTGGGCTCAGCACTGACAGCATGTGGACTGCTTGGGATTTTCTCTCTCTGCCCCTCCCCTGCTCTCTTTCTCTTAAAAAAATAATAAATAAATAAAATAGTCTGGTTTTTTCCTGTTAAAATTGTATTTATTTACTATTTGAAGTAATGTAATAAGTACCTATAAACCGACCTCCCCAAATCAAAGATAGAATGCCAACAATAATGTAAGATGCACACGGTGGTCCCTCTCTGTCCCATTCTCCATTACCACTCCTCCTCACCATCTCCATTACCACTACCTTTGTCAAAGTCATCATCATCTCTCCTGGACTGTGAATCTGTATGTTTTATGTGGGCTTTTCAAGAGTAATTTGTACGTCTAAACCCTGGCATCACATCACCTGAGTTCTAGTTAGTTAGCACTTCTTTTAGACCAGTCATGATCTCTGCATGTAGCCCACAATCTAAGTTCAAGATGAAAAATTTTAAGATTCCTTTGTATGGTGACTTTTCCAAACTGTCCATATATCACTGTTTTAGTGACTCAGAAGCGGTGACAGTTTTGTCATTGACATTCTGCATTCAATAAAGTATATAAAAACATTTGAAAGAACGTAAAGTCTTTCTGTGGACTTCTAGAAAACCTTTTATTTTTATTTTTCTTGGTTTGACCTTTGTTTCAAAAAGGCATCTGAGGAGTGCCTGGCTGGCTCAGTTGGTAGAGCATGAGACTCTTGATCTCAGGGTTGTAAGTTCAAGCATCACACTGGGTATGGAGCCTACCTAAAAAAACAAAAAACAAAATAACAACAAAAAAAAACTTCTTTAAATAAAAAGGCATCTGAACTGTCTTTAAGAGTCTTCTTTAAGAACCATTCTTGGGATGTCTGGGTGGCTCGGTAGGTTAAGCGTCTGACCCTTAAATTTGGCTCAGGTCATGATCCCAGGGTCGTGGGATCGAGCCCTATGTTGGGCTCTACACTGAATGTGGAACCTGCTTAAGATTCTCTCTCTCTCTCTCTCTCTCTCTCTCTCTCTCTCTCTCAGGGGCACCTGGTGGCTCAGTCAGTTAAGTGTCCAACTCTTGATTTCAGCTCAGATCATGATCTTACAGTTCATGAGTCCGAGCCCCACATCAGGTTCTGTGCCAACAGTGCAGAGCCTGCTTGGGATTCTCTGTCTCCCTCTTTCTCTGCCCCTTCCTGCTCATGCTCTCTCTCTCAAAAATAAATATTTTTTTTAAAAAGATACCCACTCTCTCTCTCTGCTCCTCCCCAACACCCCACTCCTGTGTCTGCACGTACTCTCTCAAATTAAAAAAAAAAAAAGAACCATTCTTTAAGTTGTATCTAGCCAGATAGTAGTTCTGGAACAGGTTTTTTTGTTTGTGTTTTGTTTTGTTTGTAAGCTCTATACCTGATGTGGAGCTTGAACTCACAACCCTGAGATCAAGAGTCACTTGCTCTACCACTGAGCCAGCCAGGCACCCTCCTCATGGACAGTTTTTAAAGAAAACTCTGACCTCTTCCAACCCCTCCGCTAACATTGTTTCTGCTGCCTTTTTGTTGACCTTAGTGTCTTGCAAGTTTCTATAAGAGGTTTTTTACATATTTTCAAAACATTTTGCCTTCTTAGAGATCATATTCAGAGAGAAAGACCGATGCTTGTTGGATAAACAGTGTCCTGACTTTGTGGCACTCTTGGCCCAGACCATCTGAGTGACACCTTGCAGTTACTTTGCTTGGACATAAATGCACATAGCAAATGCTTGGAGACAGTGAGCAGGATTGAATCAAATTTACCTTCTCAACTCAGCCTCATTGTACTCACCTCATTTCAGATACTCTTTAAAGGGAAAAGTCTGGGCTATGCTGGTGTTTATGAAACTGAGGAATTGAAAAGTTATCTTTGGCAGATGACAAGGGTCTGTTGTATTTGTCATAATAGAGATCAAGAGTAGGGCTGGTGACAGTGCTTGACTCATAAAGGTCAATCAAAGCCTTTTTGCCTCTGTATAAAGCGGTCTCAGTGGCATTTTTAGTTGTTAGTGCCATCCAATTCCATTTCTTCCACTTCTCCCTACGTGTCAGAAAGCCCACTGAGCTTCTTTAAACGAGTTTCTTCTTATTTGATATAGGCAAACCAGAGCCACTGGTGTTCCACATTCCTCAGTCCTTTTTTGATGCTCTGCAACAAAGAATATCTATAGGAAGTGCAAAGAAACGGCTTCCCAACTCCACCACAGGTATGGGATTTTTTTTCCTCAGGAACAACAATAGATATCTTGACCTTAGAGAATTATGCTTAGAGAAACCGTGTGGTATTTTCAGGATTAGGACTTCTAGTCACATGCTCAAAACATGAAGCCTTAGCCAGTCAGCTCTTGGAATAATGATCACTCCCCTCAAAGGTACCATACTTATTCCAGTAAGAGTTAATGGAAAAATTCAGAAAGCACAAACTTGGTAAAAGGACAGTGAAGTGTAATGAGGGTGCCCACTAAGAAGTTTGACATTTTCTAGATATGAACCAATTTCAGCAAAAGCATTGTAAGTTCCAGGTGTTATTTGCACTGGCTTCTTGGAAGCATATTACAATCTGTACCAAAAACAAAAACTTGTTTTTCATGGTTCCCAATTTTGATGAAGGAAGATTTTATTTTTAGAGTAATTCTTAGGCTTGGAACCCTTTATAATTACATTATTCTGGTGCTTATTTCTTGGTTTTCTATTACATCTTCTACTAGAAATTTCATGATACTTATTAGGTAGTGTAAGGAAACGAGGGAGAGAG
Source organism: Herpailurus yagouaroundi (assembly GCF_014898765.1). Lineage (NCBI taxonomy): Eukaryota > Metazoa > Chordata > Mammalia > Carnivora > Felidae > Herpailurus > Herpailurus yagouaroundi. The sequence continues at coordinate 13,247,877 of NW_024412452.1, forward strand.
GAGGAAGAATAGATAGCTCAGTGATAAATAGCCCAAGAGTAACTATAGCTGGACATCAATGCTATTTCTTTAGTTAGTAGTTATTTGATGATTATAATAGGGACTGAGGTTTAATTCTATCTTTGAGGTTGAATTCTATCTGTGAATCACTGTTTAGGGCTATAAAAATCTTTGTCTTCACAGCTTATCTATCTGAGGCAGTGTTGATTCTTTCTTTCACCTTAAACTTTAGGCCTCCTAATACATTACTTTTAACCCATCCTTTAGCTATTTTTGCAGGCCTTTTAGTGAAACCCCTTTATAATCCTTCAGGCAAGGCAACAGGTTGGCAACCATGTTAACTGGCCTAAACTCCATGTAATTCTTTTAAGAACTATAATTTGACCTCTGGTATATCTAAAGTTGTGAGAGGTTGTAAGGTGCTGTTTTATAATGGAGTCCTGTGCGTGTAGCTATACCAAACAAAGAAATCAGTTGCTAAGGTAGCAAAAATAAGTAGCATCTCAAAGAAGCATCAGAGACATCTGTTAGCAGAAATCCATATCATTTGATTTACCACATTTCTGCCAAACCTATTACAGATTTGCCTCTAGAATTTCTTTTTTAAAAGTGCTGAGATTCTATAAGGAAAGGATAGCACTGCACTGAACTTTCTAAAAACTGGATAACAAATACAATGAAAGAGAATGTTATTTTTTTGGTAGTCTAATCTTGTTCCCTTCTTACATTGAAGCTTTTGTTCGGAAAGACGCCTTGCCACTGGGAACCTTTTCCAAGTATACCTGGCATATCACTAATATCCTGCAAGTTAAACAAATCTTAGATACCCCAGAGGTAAGAGTGTATTTCTACAATAGTAGGAGGGCAAAGAGGGGAAGAAAGAGAAGCAAGTGCAGGAAGTATGTTTGCACCAATTCCTTGAGTTATAGACACTGAAGAGAATTCCTTTTTTTCATACTAAAAGATTATTCAGAAATATTCATGGCTGCATAGTTCTGACTGTGATTTTAATGGGTATTCCCTGTGGTTTGAAAAAGTATCTTAAATTGGAATATCCTTTTTCTTTGCCTTTAGGATCAGAAAACAGAGATCATTTTTCTTGTGAATTAGATAATGAACCCCTACTAGCTATGGTGAGCCCTACATTAACCGGCAGGGAGCTAGAAATTATATAAATAATTTGAGATAATATACTATTTGTGAGCTCAATGAACTCAGCACAATTAAATGCTTCTCCACAAACTGCAATTCAGTTCTCATTAGAAAAATGACCCTTAATTATTTGGCATTCTTTTTTGCAAGAGGAATATTAGACATTTTTAAACATTTTCTTTTTCAAGCAGATCCTAAAAATTTGAGGCTTTTCCCTTCCTACAGTAATGGAATATTGTAGAAAATTCAGCATAGTGTGGTTTGATACATTAAGATTAGCTTAATTGCAAGGCATTGTTACTTTCAGAAAAAGAATAAGTTGTTTGGTAGTTATAAAACTTACATGTGAACCCTAGAAAAGCCCTGTGTTAGCACTAAAGGCACTTGAGGAACCTCTTTAATTGTTGGATGTTACAGAGATAGCTTCTCGCCTGGAGCAAGTGTTCAGGGAGGCACTATCACTGTCAAGTGAAGGAAGAGAACTAATTGATAATCTTGGAGTGTCGGTCTGTTTGGGCATTACTTACCTGCATCGCCTCATTCAAACTCACAACCATGTATTGGTATTAACTGAATTTTGCCGATGAGAAAGGCTATATGCCCTGCTGTTTAGTGGCAAAGACCAATTCAAGTTCTGTCTGGCTTAGTCCCAAGGATGGTGTGAAGCATACAAGGTGTTAGGCCAGCTGTAGATGCTGTCAGTAGAGCTTTTAGGAGAAGAATCATGCTAGCAGAGCAGGAGGGAAGGGAACAAAACTGATTTGAGAGCAAGTCTATGCCAGCAGCCATTGCATGGCCATGAAGATGTTAGAGGTTCAGTTCATAGATAGTTTGGCTGGGGTTCAAATTAAAGTTATAGAGAAAAAAAGGAAAGTCATGAATGATGTAAAGGAGAAAAGGCAGATTTCTTGATAGCATTTACTTGAAAATACAAGAGGAGGTTTCCATTAATTTGAGTGTAACAAAAAAGAATAAGTGAAAGATCTGTTGTCATCCAAATGTTTGTCTACTTTGAAAGTTTTTCCTTTCTCACCTTTCTTGGTATTGACTTCATGTCCAGATGCCCTTGGAAATCACTCGGAGTTTTATCCAGAACCGGGATGGGACTTATGAGCTGTTTAAATGCCCTAAAGTGGAAGTAGAGAGCATAGCAGAAACCTATGGTCGTATAGAAAAGCAACCCGTGCTGCGACCTTTGGAACTAAAAACTTTTCTCAAAGTTGGTAAGTGAAATTGTGCTTTCAATAGCGCATTTTCCTTTGAAGGTTAGCTGTGTGCACTGAACTGTCCTAGACATTGGATCTTGACCTTAAACAAAGAAGACACATGCATTCATCTTGTAAAGGCCATCATGGAATAAAGTGTTTTGTTTCTTTTGAAACAATGCTTTTAAAATAAAATTATAAGGGGCACCTAGCTGACTCAGTCAGTGGAGCACATGACTCTTGATCTTGGGGTTGTAAATTTGAGCTCCATGTTGGGTATAGAGATTACTTAAAAATAAAATCTCTAAAAATAAATAGAATAGAATAGAATAGAATAGAATAGAATAGAATAGAAGTAATAAATACATATTCATTATAGAGAAATCATAGATTTCATTATAGACCATAAAGGAGAAAAGTAAACGACCTATAAGCTCATGCACCATAGAAGACATCACCATTAAGATTTTAGGGGTGCCTGGTGGCTCAGTCAGTTAACCTTCTGACATCGGCTCAGGTCATGATCTCGCAATTTGTGAGTTTGAGCCCTGCAACAGGTTCTGTGCTGACAGCTCAGAGCCTGGAGCCTACTTCAGATTTTGTTTCTCCCTCTCTGTCTGCCCCTCCCCCTGCTCGCACTGTGTGTGTGTGTGTGTGTGTGTGTGTGTGTGTGTGTCTCAAAAATAAACATTAAAGGGGCGCCTGGGTGGCGCAGTCGGTTAAGCGTCCGACTTCAGCCAGGTCACGATCTCGCGGTCCGTGAGTTCGAGCCCCGCGTCGGGCTCTGGGCTGATGGCTCGGAGCCTGGAGCCTGTTTCCGATTCTGTGTCTCCCTCTCTCTCTGCCTCTCCCCCGTTCATGCTCTGTCTCTCTCTGTCCCAAAAAAATAAATAAACGTTGAAAAAAAAATGTTCAAAAATAAACATTAAAAAAAAAAAGAATTTGGCATATCTCCTTTTAGACTCTGTTCTACACATGAAAAGAGTTTGCAAAACATGGGCTCATACCTCAGATACTTTTTTAACTTAAAAATATTATCATGACAGCTTTCCATATCTACCTTAAACATTATTTTTAAAATTTTTTTAAAAGTTTATTCATTTTTGAGAGAGAGAGAGAGAGAGAGAGAAAGAGAGAGAGCATGAGTGGGGGAGGGGCAGAGAAAGAGGGAGACACAGAATCTGAAGCAGGGTCCAGCACAGAGCCCAACGTGGGGCTCGTACTCACGAACTGTGAGATCATGACCTGAGCCAAAGGTGGACGCTTTAACCGACTGAACCACGCAGGTGCCTCTTAAACAATATTTTTTTAACTTTTTAAAATTTTATAAAACATACAGAATATAAAAATTATCATTTTAGGGGTGCCTGGGTGATTCAGTTGGCTAAGTGTCCGACTCTTCGGCTCAGGTCGTGATCTCATAGTTCATGGGTTCGAGTCCCACATCAGGCTCTGCATTAACAGTGCGAAGTCTGCTTGGGATCCTCTCTCTCTTCTCTCTCTCTACCCCTCCCCTGCTCACTCTCTGTCTCTCAAAATAAATAAATAAACTTAAAAAAATTTTTTAAATAAAATAGTTTACCATTTTAACCATTTTTAAGTGTATAGTTCTCAGGCATGAAGCATATTTACATTGTTGTGCAACTATTACCATCATCCATCTCCAGAACTTTTTTGTCGCCCTCCACTGAAACTGTACCATTAATTAGTAACTCCCCACTCTCACCTCACCCCTGGTCCCTGGCAACAACCATTCTATTTTCTGTCTCTATTAATTTGACTACTTTAGGCAGCTTATGTAAGTACAATCATACAGTATTTTTCCTTTCTCTGACTTATTTTACTTACTATAATGTCTACAAGGTTCATCCATGTTGTAGCAAGTGTCAAAATTTCTTTGCCCTTTTTTTCTTTTTTTCTTTTTTTTTTTTTTTAAGTAAGCAGTGTGCCCAACATGGGATCTCAGGACCCCAAGATCAAGATTCACATGCTCTGGGGCTCCTGGATGGCTCAGTTAAGCATCTGACTTCAGCTCAGGTCATGATCTCACAGTTTGTGGGTTTGAGCTCTGTTGTCGGCCTCTGTGCTGACAGCTTGGAGCGTGGAGCCTGCTTCAGATTCTCCATGTCTCTCTTTCTCTCTGTCCCTCCCCCACTCACGCTCTGTCTCTCTCTCTCTCCCCTTCAAAAATAAACATTAAAAAAATAAATACATACATACATACATACATACATAAATAAAAAGATTCACATGCTCTATCAACTGAACTAGCCAGATGCCCCATAGTTCTGAAAGGTATATTGTATTCTTTTAAATTCTGCTAGTTTTTTTTTTTTAGTAAAATGTTTATTTATTTTGAGAGAGAAAAGAGTGCATGAATGCAAGTGGGGGAAAGGTCAGAGAGAGAGATCTCATGAACCGTGAGCCGTGAGATCATGACCTAAGCCAAAATCAAGAGTTGGACCCTGCTAGTGTTTTATATTTTTTTGAAAGCATTCTGTAACCTGAGTTTTTCATGTTTAAATCTTTGATCCTCTGGAATTTATTTTGATGTAAGGTATGAGGTATGATTCTGCCACCTTTTATTTTCTTCCAGATAGCTATCTAATTGATGCACACTATTATAAGAAACACTTGTATTTTACTAACTGAAATTACTAATCACTAATTTTACTAATTGAAAATGCAACCTTTATATTATGCTAAATTCCTGTTCTATTTGTGTCCACTTTGGATCTTTCTGTTTTGTTCATTTAATCTGTCTAGACATATGCCAGTACCACACTCCTTTGGTTATTATGGGTTTGTAGTATGTTTTAGAACCATGTAATTTTAATTGTTTCTGGTTTCCTTGAAACTTGACCTTTTCTTGCTAGTCTCCCTTTTAATCTCATCCAGCTATCTTTTCTCCTTAATCTGGGCTCTCCTTAGTATTCTTTTGGCTCTATTTCCATGGAGGCTGGGTCTTATTTCATTTGAGGGTGCCAGACAGTTCCCTGAAATTTTTATTTGGATAGATACACCAGTAATCACTTTTCCCTTCCCTTGATTCTTCTCCACTGTTTCTCTCTCCTATTTTGTTGTTGTTGTTTTAATTTTTTTTTCTTTTTTTTTATTACTGAACAGAGTTACATCTGTCCAGCCTCAAATTTTGGAATGGTACTAATCAATGTTCTTTTTTTTTTTTTTGGTCTTCAGGCAACACTTCCCCAGATCAAAAGGAGCCAACACCATTCATCATTGAGTGGATTCCAGATATCCTTCCTCAGTCCAAGATTGGTGAGCTTCGGATCAAGTTTGAGTATGGTCACCACCGGAACGGGCATGTGGCGGAATACCAAGACCAGCGGCCACCGCTGGACCAGCCCTTGGAACTGGCGCCTCTGACCACCATCACTTTCCCTTGACAAGGGAAAAAACAAGAGTCTTTTGCTGCTAAATTTGCACATTCCCAACCCTTGACAATTTAAATACTAGTTAGGCACTTAGATGGCCCTGTCGCCTAGTGAACTGCTCTTAGCCAAGATGCAATTTCTTACCGCATTCAAGTGGATTCTGTTGAAGAAAACTCTTCTTGTAAATGGCCTTTTTGGTGCTGCTGTGTATGGTCTTTGTTATAAATTGGGTGATATTTCTGGCTAGAATTTTTAAAGGAACAAAAAGGAAACCAGCTCTCTTTCCTTCTTAAAGAACTCACCTTTAGAGTTTGTTTCAAACTTTTTCTAATTCTCTAAGATGTTCACAGCACTTCTTACACCAATAGTGTTGGAAAGTTAATAATACCCTGTTTAGGGCAGAATGTTAAGGACCATCCTGACAGAGTTCCAGTCATGCCCATTTATTTTGTTTTCAAATAAAAGCACAATGTCACTAGTTTTTCCAAAGTATATCTCATGTTGGCCTGATTATAAAATTATAAGCCTTTGGGGAGACTTAAGTAATAGTGAAATAGGAAAAAGAAGTCCAGGTATCAAGGGATTATTGACATTTCAAACTAATGCTTCTAATTACTTGTTCCCTAGATATTTATTTCCTTCTTTATTCAACAACAAGTTTAAGAGCTGGTAGGTTCAATTCCTGTTTTTGAGCTCATTGATCACAGAATGGTGATACTGAAGGACACAGAAGTGGAAGCCTGTCTTCAGGGAGAAAAGAAGGGAGTGACCATTTCCTATATGCCTCCTGTGTGCCAGACACTTTCATTTATATTCCCATTTTTCTCATTTAGTCCTTACTGTTTGAGTTTAGATATCACCTCTTCTTTTAAGTTAAAGAGACAGCCTGTTTTTCTTGCTGGAAACGGCATTAAAAATGTTTCATTTTAGTGCAAAGGGCATGTTCTTTCTACTTTATTATGTTACTTTGATATAAATTCCTTGTAAACCATTGTCCTTGGGAACATAAGAAAAATCCCACATAAAGGAGACTCCTGGTTTTCTTTTGACTGCAGGTAACAAAAACCCAACTCTAACCAGCTCAGGCAAAAATGGGAATGAATGGTTCATGGACTTTAACATAAGGCTGGACAGCCATCCTGGGTGGCACTAGGGTGTAACTAGGCCTCAGGAACCCTGGAGCCAAGGTCCATCTGACCCATCACTGTCTCTCCTGGGGCTTCACTCACTCTTAGCACAGAGCAGCACCCTCTAGCCAGAATTCCGACTTTTCAGGCACCTGAAAGTAAGACTTACACTTTTACACTGGAGCGGGATTGGCTGCTCTACTCTCTCTCTCCTCCGAAGGGCAAAGACCCACAAGAAAGACTCTGATTGGCATTTTTGGTAAAAGGGGAGCTGTGTCCCTACAAGGGGGAAAGGGTAGGCAAATTAAGTGTTGTCTGTCCTGTGTGATTGAAGGAATAGTTTGGGTGGAGAGCTCACAAATGCTTTCGACAGTGGGGGAACTCCTCGGGGAGACTCCAGAAAGTTTCACAGAGAACTTAGAACTTGTACTGGGCTTTAAAGGAGAAAGCGTTTGTATAGATATGGAGAAGAGAAATTAGGTAAAGCAGAGCCTGCTGAAAAGGAAGACCACCCAAGGAAACACAGTGGTTGGTCCATTCAGGAAATCCTGCAACCTGACTACTTTAAGGACATTGGTTACAGCTTTTTGACCAAGACAGACCTGTGAGTAACAGGCAAATGCCTGGATCTAGTAGTACTTGACTATAGCCACGGATGAGAATACCCACAAAGGCCATAAAACACATGGCTGGGACAAATGATCCACCCAAAGAGGAACAGTACTGAAGTGTTAAGGTCTTTACCCTGGACCACCCCAACCCACCTTCACAGTCCATCAAAATCTGGAATGGGGTTCAGAGTTACATTGACCAATAATTCTAATTTGGCACTCTCTCTAACAGGTCAAGCATGGGCCTACAAGTACCAGTAAGAGTACTGTACCCACTCTCAACATCCAGACCTCTGGGACACCACTAGCATTGACCTCATTTCAGACTCAGCCCACACTACCACCCCAGGGTGATCCCAGATACTCCCAGCAGAAAAAGGCTCTTCAAACTCTGCACACATCTGCCTCCCCACCTCTCCATGCTCCCACCTGCTATCCATTGCATACCTCCATTAGTCATAGGAATCCCCCATCTCTGGGAGAAAAGCTAATGCCTTTCAACATTGCAGCCACCATTTGTATTCCGGAGTGAACAGCTCAAAAACCTCCATGTCCACGTAGTCACCTGTTTAGTGCACGGACTGACAATCCTTAGACAATATTAATAGGTATGAGAGGGATGCCACCTTAACTCCTCCAGACAAAATGGCTGGGCCCCTAATGTGGGCATAATGAGAACAACTTGCTGCCACTCCACCCAGATCACTTTGGTTCTAACCTATCATGTCCCTGCTTCTACCAGAACTACTGTCATCTCAACAGCTCGCTGGCTTAGAAGAACGATAAGCCACTCAGAGACCTCCTGAAAATGTGACTCTAAGAACTACCCACATAAGTGAGGGTCTGTAGGCCCGCCACCTAGTTCTTTCATGGTACCAGATGTCATCGGTCCCAGTCACATAAGTTCACCCTTTCACTGATTCCTATTATGTCCTTTCTGCCAGTAACCCACCCTTCCTTCCAACCCATGTGTACATGCATATATATGCACACACACCATAACACTCTGGTCTCCTACTCATCTAGCTCTGGCCACCTACAGAATGCAGCCTGTGTACATCATCTAAGAGGCACTATTCTGTCAGTATCTGGTTCTCCCAGGTCAGAGCCCAAAACCTGCTCTCTATTAGAATAACCAAGGGAAATCGCACTGTATCTGCTAAAGGTGAGAGAATGGGCAGGGGCTGCCCTCCTCCAGCCCTTTGAATGACCTGAACCCTCTCAAGTACTCATCACATACAACACAGAAAAGTTAGCCACAGAGAAAAATTCCTGGGTCTTTTTTTTTTTTTTTTTTGGTGAATTTTCCCAAGATGAACCTTCTCACCCCCTTGGCTTATTTCTCTTTTGTCTCCCAGATTCTGGCTTCCTAGTTTTCTTCCTATTTTGTGATATTTTCTGATACTCCTTATTGAATGCTTTTTTTTAAGTTGTTTTTTTTTTTTTTAAAGTAATCTCTATACCCAACTTGGTGTTCGAACTTACAACCCTGAGATCAAGAGTCATCTGTTCCACTGACTAAGCAAGCCAGGAACCCCTGGATGCTTTTTTAAAAACTGCCTTACAGACCTTGCTCCTTGTCTGCATGCCTTCCCACCATCCAGCTCTGCAAGCTCCCTTCACATCTTTGTACCATCACACCTGCCTCGCCAAGGGACTAGGATACCGTGTTTTACCATAGTGCTCTATGCATAGGCATCACCCAGGGATCTAGTTACAATCTAGCATATTCTGATTCAGAGGTTCTAGGGTAGGGTCCAAGATTCTGCATTTATGTCCTCAAACTGATGCAGCATGTACTGGACTGCACAAATGCAGCTGGACTCCAGACTGCACTCTCCATAGCAAGACCTAATGCCTGACTTGGTACTGTGACTCCCACCTCTCACTGCCACTAATGGGAGGGCAGGGCTGGAGGTCGGTGACACAAAGCAATCAGCAGCAGCTGCTAGAGCAATAGCTAGCATGCACCTAAGCGTTTCAAGGCAGTGTGTTAGGTTGAGATGCTTTACGGTATGCTCCCACGAAGTTGCTCCATCCCTTGGAGGCACTGGCCTTCCTCCTACCAACTGGTTCCAGCTCCACAATTTCAGAAGTAAAAAGTGTTATCTGTAACCACCACGACATTCCCTGCGGTTTTCCTCCCTTCTCTCCAGCACTTTTTCAACTGTCCTCTTCACACCACCTTAAGGTTCAGATTTTAAACCCTGGGTTCAAACCCGGACTCTGCCACCAGCTTATTAACTATGCAACCTTGGGCAAGTTATTCAACCCTATGGTCCGGTGACCTCACCTGGATGATGTGTGTACTAAATTAGGTACTGTGTGTGAAATCCTCATTAAATACCATCTATTACCCTTTTGCCTATTGTTTGCTCTCCCTTCCTTTTCCGTCGTGTTTTTCTAACTTGGCCTTGAGACTGGAATGTTTTGTTTAATGTTAACAGAAAAGCTACAAATCAATATGAAAGGGTGTGTGTAGTGCTGGCATTCATTTTCTTCGTTATCTTTTTCCCTTTTTTTTTTTTCAAAATTTCTCCGATGAACAATATTACTTCGGTAAGTTCCAAAAAGGAAAAGTCCTACCCTTAAAACAAAGGACATAAAGGTTACTCCACAGAAAGGTGGAAAAGAAAAAGAAAGACGCCTTGGCGCCGCGGGCGGGGGCCGGTCACGTGGCGGCCGCCCCCTTTCCCCCCTCCTCAGCGAGGTGACGTAAGTCACGTACCCCTCCCGCCCGCGCCGCTCCTTCCGGCCGGTTGGGCAGCTCTTTCTTCCACCAGGCGGCGCCGCAGGACGTTCTGTTGCCGACGCCTTCTGCGCAGCCTCACTGGAGCCCGGGACACGTCACCACTTTCGCGTCTTTTCTGGAGAGCGCGGGAAGGCGAGTGCAGGAGGGTGGTGACGACATTGGGGTTCCCCGCGTGGCTCGCGGGGGCGGGGCCGGGGCCGGGGACGTGGCGCGCCAGGAGAGGGGAGGGCGGGTGGCGCCGCGCGCAGGCTGACTGGGCCACGCCCACCTCGTGACCCACTGTGTGGCCGAACTGCTGGAAAGGTGCTGACGAGGCGGGTTGGATGGGGAGGGGCACTCGTCCCTGCGCGAGGCCCTTTCGAGGTCGTTATTTCGCCCAGGTCGCCCTCAGACGTGCCCCGGGCGCCTCTGGGTCCAACTTTAAGCCGAGCACCGACTTCCTGGCACCCTCCTGGGGGCGGGTCCAAGCCCGCGCAGCGGCCAGCGCGCCCTCAGGGCAGCGGAGTGGACTCGGGGCACGTGGGCCCGGGCCGCACACCAGCTGCAGACCGCGCGGCTCTTCGGGGAAGGAGTCGCCGCGCCCAGGCCCCTCCCCGCCGTGGCTCAGGCTTTCTTCCTCCCCGGCCTCCCAGTATTGGCCCGCCCCCACTCTTGCCGTTCCTGCCTGCGCCGGGAGAGAGGAGGAATGTGGGCTCTGGAAGGAGACTGGGCTTTGAATCCCGACCCGCCGCTTAGTCTTGGCCTTGGGCGAGTCATTCAGTATTCGGAGTGTCGGTTTTTTCCTTTGTAAAATACGGATTGTACCATCCACTTAAGAGATGTATTAGTCTGTCCCTAACACAGGGTAGGTGGTCAGTCAAAATATGAAACTTAAAATCCACCTTTTGCCATTGGGTCCTTAGAACCAGTTTGCAGGGCCATTAATCCCTCGGTAGCCCTTAGAAGGCTTCGTGTAGTTCCGTGTACTGGTTTTTAAGAGAAGCGCTTCCCTTTTCTTAATGTGAACTCCACAGCCTGCCCAGTGGCTTTGAAAGAAAAGGGGGCAAGGGGCTCATCCACGACCTGACGAGTTGAACATGGGGCCTAATGAAAGTTTAGGGACGGGTGGTTACTGGAGTTTTTGTCTGGGCCCCAGCCCTTGTGAAACTACTTAACTGAGGCACCACAGGATTTCCTGCTGGGAACCCTGTCTAGGGCACACACTGCCAGGTACCCTTCAGTTGTCTCTCTCCTGTTGCTGTGCCTTGTCAGAATCTTTCGTCTCGTATTACACGTTGCTGTGGCCAAGTCATTTTTCCTGGGATGGCCTGATCCCTGGGGACAAGCTAGCTTCCAGTAGCTTATGTAGGAAGCTGGTCTGAGTAAGCAGTGCAAGACTATCTTCTTGAAGGAGGAAAACTAATGTATCCTGAAGTGCTATTTAGCATGTGTCACAAACTGTATTAGGTTTTTTTTTCTTTTTTAAAATTTACATCCAAATTAGCATATAGTGCAACAATGATTTCAGGAGATTACTTAGTGGCCCTTACCCATTTAGCCCACCCCTCCTCCCACAACCCATCCAGTAACCCTCAGTTTGTTCTCCGTATTTATGAGTCTCTTCTGTTTTGCCCCCCTCCCTGTTTTTCTATTTTTGTTTCCCTTCCCTTATGTTCCTCTGTTTTCTCTCAAAGTCCTCATATGAGTGAAGTCATATAATTTTTGTCTTTCTCTAATTTCACTTAGCATAATACCCTCCAGTTCCATCCACATAGCTGCAAATGGCAAGATTTCCTTCTTTTTGATTGCCGAGTAATACTCCATTGTATATATATATACCACATCTTCTTTATCCATTCATCCATCGATGGACATTTGGGCTCTTTCCATACTTTGGCTATTGTTGATAGTGCTGCTACAAACATGGTGTGCGTGTGTCCCTTCGAAACAGCACACCTGTATCCCGTGGATAAATACCTAGTAGTGCAATTGCTGGGTCGTAGGGTAGTTCTATTTTTAGTTTTTTGAGGAACCTCCATACTGTTTTTCAGAATGGCTGCACCCACTTGCATTCCCATGTATTAGGTTTCTCACACAAGTTACCATCTCATTTGATTTCCACAACCAGTCCTATGAGCTAGGTGGAATTATCATCCCTTTACATAGAAGAGGAAACTGTGGTTCACCAGCTTAAATGACATAACTCACAGCAAGGATATGGTAAAGTCATGTGTTTAGGAGTCCATACCAAAGTTTGGTTCTGTGGCAGTGGCAAGAAACAGTACCTGGGCAGCCTTTCTCTAGGATGTGTGATGCCCAGGACCATCCTAGAGGGTATGAGTGAAGGCATGTTACAGTGTGGGCTTCACCTCCATACCCCCACTCTCTTGGCCACTCCTGCCATTTGTATCAAAGCAAAACCAGGTTAAATGACAAAGGGCAGCATTTGTGACTCCAAAAGACAGAGAAGGGGTAACTTCCCCCCACTTTGCCTCAGTCATGGATGTGTTAATGGAAGGACTCCTGTGTATCAGAGTTGAGCCTTTTTTTAGCACCTGGCAGGAGCCACCTCTCCTTGCACCTGCTGCTTCTACAAACCATTGCTCATTTGCCAGTCAGCAAGGCAAAAGGCAGAAATGTGGTGTCTGAGTAAGTTGGATCCAATGTACCTCGGGACGGCTGTGTTCTCTATATTATGTTGTGAGAGTGGCAGCTCATACTCACTGCTGAGTTGTACGTGGAACTACAAGAGACAAGAGAAAGGCAACAAAGGCATAAGTCCCCTCTCCATTTTCATTCTTTTAATTCTTGAACTTGGCTAGCACAATAGTTAAAAAAATTCCCAAGATGAGGCAAGCTAATAAGGACTCAGGTATCTTGGAGTAATTCCTTAAAACCCAGAACTTTGTAAGTAAATACTCCATGGTTTTGAGCAAGGCAGGTAGTTTCCAATCAAGAGAACAGATGAGCCTACTTGATTCAGGGTCACTTTGAATAGGCATTTGTTTTTGTTTTCATTTTTTTCTTTCTCTTTGCTGGCAAAGCAGTCCTTGCTGTCCTGACTCATGGCATATTTATTAAAACCTACAAGGTATGGACCCTTAGGTGCTTATAGTCTAATTGGAGAAATGTCTTTTGTTTTGTCTAATACAGCCTGCACACCTAAGTGACAAGAAATGAGTTTCCCACAGTAAAATTACATGTGATGGGTGATTAATTATCCAGGAAAGTAAACCATGAAATTTCAAGTGTATTGCCTGAAAGTTTGAGGACACCCAGAACATTGATCAGATGACTGAGAGCAATCTCAGGAAGGAAGGGCTGGAAAATGGTCATAATTTTGGTTAAGTCTGATCAATTGTGTTATAAAGTGTTTTGGGGACCTGAACACGAGGGATTTGGCCATCCTTGGAAGCACCAGCACTGCCTAAAGAAGGGTAGGTCTTGACTAAGGGGACTTGAGCTCCATGATTTCCTTGGTCAGACTGCTCTTACAGCAGGGAAGAAGGGCCCTGCCCTAAAGGAGAGATGTGACTTAAGGTTACTTTTTTTTTTTTTTAAGTTAACTTTTTCCCCCATTTATTTTTGAGAGAGAGCAGAAGCAGGGGAGGGGCAGAGAGAGAGAGAGGGAGAGAGAGAGAGGATCCCCAGCAGTATTTGCACCGTCAGCACAGAGCCCAATGTGGGGCTTGAACTCACAAACTGTGAGATGATAACCTGAGTCAAAACCAGGAGTTGGACGCTCAACCGACTGAGCCCCAGTTACTTTTATTCTAAGTTCCATATTTACCAAGCAGTCTTCAGACCATGAGGAAAAGATCAGCCAGTCAAGTCAATTCAACCATTCCAGAGCCTCAGAATGTCTGTTATTCTTCATTTGAATCCATACATTGATTGGCATTTGGTTTATATGTCCCTTGGCCTCTGTGTGAACTTAGTTAATAAGTGTTTGAGAGATGGGTCCCCTTGCAGTTGGCCAGCCTCAAAGTGTAAGGCCCAGATCTGGGTTCTTCTTTTAATTCAGCAATTAAGTACTGCCTAGGGGGACCTGTGGAAAAGGGGTAGGAGACGAGAGAGCAGGGGTGGGAAGCTAGCTTCGCCAAGGAAAGACTACCCTTGTCTTATTGTTGACTTCCCTGTTGCATCAGGAAAATTGCATCCAGGAAAATTATATTCTCAGCACAAGGCAGAAAGTGTTAAACTGTAGTTGAGCGATGCAGGCTTGGAGTGCTCTAGATCACCATGGTAAGATTATTGTGGGAGGTTAAAGGATGGTGCCACGAGAAGGTTGGTAGGACTTGCCAGGTGCATGTGGTTTCAGCAGATGGAGATGTCAGAGGTGGAGAAGTACACTCCCCTCCAGAGCTGATGTAACATATATAGTCATATGATCCCTTAGCTGTTAAGCCAAGGTAAAAACGTTGTGGCAGGAGAGGGAGTGGCAGGACCCAGAGAAAAGTAAGGATAAGCAACTATTCATTCAACAGTTTGTTTATTCAACATTTATTGAGTACCCTGTGCCAGGCATTGAGCTGGGTCCTATGGATACAGAAATGAACAAAACAAACCAAAGCCCTACCTTCAAAAAGTTTATAGGCCAATGAGGAGAGAGAGAAAAACAGTATGAAAGGAAGGAAGGAAAGAAGAAAGGGAAGGAGGGAGGGAGGGAGGAAGGATGGTATAGTATGTCGGATGAGCTGTGGAGAAAATTAAAACAAGTGGTGGGGAGGTAGGAGGATATGATGAGGCGTTTTTCTCCAAAGTTTAAATGAATTATGTGCAAGTTAATATAAAGATACAAAGATACACAGTCTTTGATCATGTTCTGTGAGTTGGGAGCCAACCAGGTTGTGGCCCAGGAGATAAGGTTTGTCTGTGAATATGACTCACTGCTTGGGAAGAAATAAGTCACGATCTCTGAGTGGATCATTTTCTTCTGAAAGCCAGAAAATCCAGGTGAGATGATAGAGGGAAATGGAATTGCTCCCCAGACCCCTAAATAGAAACACTTTGGTTCTAAGAGAAGTGTTGGCCTAGTGAACTATAATAGAGCTAAGCAGGGAAGAGGAAAGAGCTGGAGAAGCACCTTCTCAGCTACTTCTGCCCAGAGGGTGGGGCGTGGGGAGGAAAGGAAGTCAGGCCTTGAGCGATGTGGCTGGGTGGCTGTGGAATATGATGAGACCATATGTGTTTCCTCAGGAGGTTCCCTGTTCACAGGTACAGGCATGAGTGACAGTGAAACCCACCCACCTTGTGCTCCACAGCACTATTTTCTGAACCTAGAATTTCAGAACTATAAAGTTCATCCTACTCCTTGGTGCCCAAGATGAAACTGGGACACAAAATATTGGCATTCTGAAGACAATAGTAGAAGGAAGTAGAAGTTTGTGGTTGAGGAAGGAAAGATCAAATGTGGGACAGTATAAGTTCTAGTGTTAACAAAGAGTACCCATTGGAACAAGGGTGAGAGATGTACAACAGGTTCTCAAAAGTCTGCACCAACCTGCAAGACTTCGGAGTCTGTGGTCACCTGTATTCTCTTTGAAGCTGGGGAAATGGGGGTTGGGATAAGGCTGGTAGTAAATTTGGTCCAAGGCTCTTTAAGACAAGACCCTGTCAGCTCAGAATCTGTGCATGAGGCCTTCCCCAGGCCAGATTCCTTGAATCAGTTCATGTCTCCATATTCCCATGCTCCTCTTGCCTGGAAACAAAAACAAACTACCTCTCAGTAATTGGAATGAGTGATCTTCATACCTGTTTTTGAGCTCTCCTTTTTTTTTTTTTTTTCTTTTTGTTTATTTTTGAGAGAGAGAATAAGCAGAGGAGGGGCAGAAAGAGAGGGAGACACAAAATCTGAAGCAGTCTCCAGGCTCTGAACTGTCAGCACAGAGCCTGATGCAGGGCTCGAATTCATGAGCTGTGAGATCATGACCTGAGCCAAAGTCAGTCACCCAACTGACTGAGCCACTCAGGCACCCCTGAGCTCTCCTTTTAAGCTGACAGATTTCTGAGAGCCTCAAGGACACAATCTTGCAGTTTCACATCTGCCGGTTATCTTATGTTTTTCAGTGACAAAACTGTGTTTTGAGCCAGGATGTCCTGACAGGAAACCTGGTAATATAATGCTCCTTCTTCCTGCTGATGTGTTCTGTGTGGATATGTGGAAGCCACATAGCTTCTTGATGCTTTTTACAGTGTATGGTGCTCATTATCCTCAACCTGGTTGGGGTTTTCCTCTGAGAATAACCCAATACAGAATGAATCTCGTGGTATCACTCCTGGTGATGCTGTACATGTGTAATAAGGAGTGGGTATGCAGTCTCCATGGGGCCTTCTGCTCTGAGTTCCTAGTGAATTTAGCAACGCTGCATGGTAGTGTTCTGGCCCAGCACGCTCAGGGTATGTATGTGGTATGGTTCTAGACACCTGAATCCCTGCCAAGCTCAGCATCGCTGGGAATGTCTTACTTTTAGACTCACATCTGATTTAAGCAGAACCTTTCATTGAACACATCTGGCATACATACATCTCAAATTTCCTGCACATTAGCGAAAGAATTCCAGCTAATGAAAGCTGGAAACTGAAAGCTATGACATTGTTATGACTAAATTAACACCCTGAAAAGGTTAGTGAGTCTTATATGGATTACATTACCTAGAGTTCAACCTCTGGCTGTGATCTTTGCAATAGAAAAGGTATTTCCCCAATACCCTAAAAAAAGAGAAAACTGTTCATATAAATCATATTTCTGACCACAGCTAACCACGAAAATGTCCATAACTCAGTGATATAGTTGATACCTTGCAAATGGCTTTAAAGAACAAAACTAGTGAGTTCCGACACATCTAGGAGCTGATGGTGTCCTAACAGGGTTATTAGAGATCGGTGGCAAGAACTGAGTCTCATGTTTGTTTCTATCCCCAGCACAGGGCCTCAGACAGCCATGGATACACATTAGGTGTCGATTAACAGTCACTGAATTACTAAATGGAAATTTACTGGGGCTCTCTGCACTGTTAGACTTCACACACAAATAGACCTGCCCTGTGGGATCCTTAGCAAGAGCAGATATTTTATGAGAGCTGTCACTCGACTTGATTGGTTAGACAAAGTGAAACCAAGCGACTGTGTTTTAAAACCAAATATATTTACTCTGCTAAATTTTACAACTGGAATGTTCTACTCTGGGTGGAGAGTTGTACAAAATGACCTCTAATTTGAGGTTCGTAGGTTTAGGAAAATGCAGATTTTTTTTTTTTTTTTTTAAGGCACTGAGATGAACCCAGCAGGGCGAGCTGGCAGGAAGTCAGACTGCGGTCCTTGCCTGCAAGGATGACACAGGCCAAAGGAGAGAAGGAAAACAACAAGGCAGCCAGCACTACTAAAGCATTTTGCAAAGTTCTGCAGAGCTTTCCAGGTTTTTCTGGAAAAAGGAAGAAAAGAGAGTAAAGGGCAAGAAGAGGATTGGTTAACAGCTGGCTTCAGAAATGCTGACTAGTGTATTTGCCTACTGGTTTTATTTTTCTAAGTCAGGGATAAGGAAAGAGTGTGGTTGGTCTGGCACTGCTTGCTAGCACGGCAGTCTCTCCTGGTCTGTGTGCTGATGCTGTTGTCAGCACCACTAGAGGAGTCTCATTGAAAAGGGGATGCACACTGCCCTCCAAGGATGTCTGAGGTGTGTGGAAGAGTAGAAAAGAGTAGAAAAACAAAAGAGCTATGTTTGATTATATTTTGCTTTTAAAAGGTTTATATGTTTACTTTTGAATAGGTAATTTGACTCCATGACTCAAAACTAAAAATATATATATATATATATAAAGGTATAGAGTGAAGAGTATCTGTCATGTTCCTATGCCTCATCTGCCCATTTCCCCCACCCCAAATAGATAACCCTGTATTTAGGTTTTTGTTTATCCTTCTAATGTTGTTTTCATGTATATACAAGCTGAAACAAAAATATACTCTTTATTGCATTTTAACTTTAATGGTACCATGTTATACACACCTTCTGCACTTTGTTGGTTTTTTCTGCCCACTTAACACTGTATTTTTGAAACATGTCCTTATCAATATGGAGAGAGCATTGTCATTTTTATTTTTATGGCTATAGAGTTTTACAGTGTATGGATATGCTGTAATTTGATTGGTTCCCACTGAGGGACATTTAGGTTATTTCAAAATTACAAATTAGGGCATGGACCTTAAAGACAGATGTGCTTTCTGGGGCTCCTGGGTGGCTCAGTTGGTTAAGTGTCCACCTCTTGATATCGGCTCAGGTCATGATCTCATTGTTGGTGGGATCGAGCCCTACATGGGGCTCCATGCTGACAGTGAGGAGCCTGCTTGGGATCCCTCTCTCTCTCTCTCAAATAAACATTTAAAAAATTAAAAAACAAAAAAACAAAAAAACAAAAACGACCAATGTGCTCTCAAATCCTAGTCCTGATGTTAATAGATGACTGACTTTGGGCTTCATTGCCTCATCTGTAAAATGGGAATTATTTTATATTTTTATTACCTGTCCCATAACATTGCTGTGAAAGATTTAATAATATAATATACAATGAACTTAAGAGATAGTAGGTGCTCGGTGAAAACAATGTACCTTGCAACTAGGCATACTAAAACATGTTCTTGAAAAAGAAGACATTTTGATTGCTCCTATTGAAACAGAGAGCAATCATATACATTTAAGTACATCTTTTTAGAATCAGTGCATGTTTGTTTTAAAAAGACCAGGTAATTAAAAAGAAAAATATAAATTACCTATGTATGGTTTTACCACTCAAAACTGCTAACTTTTGATCTCTTTGCATTGCTCTGGTTTCCATAGTCACATTATCCCCTCTTCTGAGTGTCAGATCCTCTGCCTCTCTGTTATAAGTGTGCCTTTGATGGCATTTAGGCTCACTCAGATAATCCAGGATAGTTCCCTCATTTAAAAATCCTTAATTTAATCACTTCTGCAAGGACCTTTTTTCCAAATAAGGTAACATTTACACATCCCAGAGATGGAGACATGGATATCTTTTGGGGGGACCATTTTTCAGCTTACCACAGGGAAAAATTGACATCTTTACCATTGTGACTTACTTATGTATATTTTTTATATTTAATGTTTATTTATTTATTTTGAGACAGTGTGTGCACAAGCAGGGGAGGGGTAGAGAGAGAGGGAGAGAGAGAATCCCAAGCAGGCTCCTCACTATCAGCACGGAGCCTCACGTGGGGTTTGGTCCCACCAACCATGAGATCATGACCTGAGCTGTAATCAAGAGCCAGACACTTAATCAACTAAGACACCCAGGCACCCTTGCAATTGTGATTTATAATAAGAAGTATATATTTGGTCTTTATCCCATTTATTTTTCCTTTCTTTTTTTTTGGGGGGGGGGGTCTTTATCCCATTTCTAAAACCCTTTAACTTTCCTAAGTGATAAGAGTGGGAAAGTTGTCTTGGCTAAAGACACTGAGGTGGCTGCTGTTGGAGAGGACACTAAATGAGCCAGCCTGGTGCTTTCCTGCCCCACTCCAGCCCTCCTCTTTCGGCTCATGTAGTTACCAGCGTTTGGGTGCTGAGCCCTTCCCTCTGAGTCAGGAAAGAACCACTTCTCATCCTTTGTCTGACTAAAGTGTGGGACCTGTGTTGGTTTCTTTTAATGCTGGATTTCCAGTGAGTGGGGGAGGAAGGGGAAACCCATGTGTAGAATCTGGCTTTACGTGGAATGCGGCAGGTTGGCCCCTAAACTTTAACTAAAGGCATTCTTAGCACTGGCTTCATATGTAAGTATCCTTTTCCAAATGTTCAGAAGGCTGTAGGCTTACCCTCTAAGGCAGATGCCTGGAAGTACCCCTGAAGAGAGGCGATTTGTGATGTAGTAAAAGAGTTTAAAGGAAGGGAGGGAAAAAGGGTGAGACCCCACCTCTAGCCTATAACTAACCACATCCTCTCTCCCATTCAAGCCCCTGAACAGTTCGAGGAACTTTCTAGAAGTACATGCAGGGAGACAGAATGGGGTCACTGTGGTTAAGACTGGCTGGCCACCCCAAAGATCCCCCTGGTGTCAACTCACCTCAGAGCTTAGTCTGGCCCTCAGCCTTGCCTGGCTCAAGACCTGATTTATTAACACACAAAGAGTGGATCAGTTCTCCGGGGGCTGACTCATTAACCCAGCTCTCAGACACTGATGTACGTGCAGCGTTAGTATTTTGATCTCCTAACCAATGTGTTTTTTTCTCTCAGTTTCCTCTTTTCCTCTAACCCCTCTCTCCCTTTGAGATGGCCTGTACTGTGAGGCATCTTTTGTCTCAAGGCACCACTGTACAGCACAATGCAGGGAACAGAAGAGGAAGGACTTAGAGGAGTCTGATTAGTCCCCACCCCCCACACCCACTGGGTCAAGTTTTCCCAGACTGGGATATGGATGCTGTCTCAGGGCAGGGCAGTGGCACCCGGCACCTCAGAGGGTCTGCACTTGTCCTTCAAGTGTCCCCATACCTAAGAGCACAACAATAAATAGCAAATAAAAAACACCATGAGAGACTGAGAGAGCAACTGCAGAACGTAAACAGCCTTTTCCCTTTTATGAAAAAAGAGGCCCCACACTTTGATTTCACACTGAGCCCCACAAATTACGTAGCTGACCCTGCTGGCAGATAAGGCATTCCCAAAGGAGTTAGCCAGAAGTCTAAGAATATTCTGGGGGTATTATGGCTTAAGTAAGAATGTAAGTTAGCCCTGCCCAAATTTGGAACAATGTTGGGACTATTTCAAGCCTTGAGAAATGTCAACACTAGTTTTGAAGGACTATTAGCAAAGCAAATGTGAAGTGACTGCACATGTGATAAGGCAGAAAACTCAAACTTGCTAGGTATGCGTTGGCTGTCCAGCTTCATTTGGAATAGGAAAAAGGTGGGCAGGATAGGCTGTCTGGGTAGTACCCCACCCCCCACCCTTTGAAGCAAGAACTCAGCTTGTTTATCCTGATAATCTGGAATCAGATCTGACTATCAAAACTTCAGAAAATCTTGATTTGAAAAGAAATTTGATCTCTTCACACTTTCTTCAGTATTAGGTGCTGCAAAATTATGGTCGTTGGCAATTTATTACTCAACAATGGTCTCATGTGTTTATTCAGTTCCTAGGAGAATTGAACTTACATCAAATGGGTCTTTGTTAAAAAAAATCACTTTATTTTTTTTTTAAAAATTTTAACATTTATTAATTTTTGAGAGACAGAGAGAGACACAGCGTGGGTGGGGGAGGAGCAGAGAGAGAGGGAGACCCAGAATCCGAAGCAGGCTCCAGGCTCTGAGCTGTTAGCACAGAGCCCAACATGGGGCTCGAACTCACTGACTGCAAGATCATAACCTGAGCTGGAGTCGGTCGCCCAACTGACTGAGCCACCCGGGTGCCCCCCCAAAAAAATCACTTTAGATGTTTGTCTCCTTTTTTGAATTTCCCATTCATATTCCCCATTTTCTTATTTATTTGCAAGCACTTCCTACATATTAAAAATAATGTTTGTTATATGTGTTGCAAATAGGTTTTCCCAATTTGTCCATTGTCTTTTAACTTTGTCCCCCTGGAATGTCTCCAAGCCATAACATCTAATGGAAGTGAATGAGGTCATACTAACAGTAATACTGAAATCTCATTATTTCAAATTAATAATCATCTTATTTACCACTAATAATTATCAACACTTAGTGAGCATGTACTAAATGCTTCACATACCATTAGTCCTCACAATTAGCCTACAGAAGGGGGCTTTGTCAGTTCCACTTTGTAAGTGAAGAAACAGATAAGAGAGGGTAAGTAATTTGTCCAATCACACAGCCTAGTATGGAATGGAATGGAATATGGATCTTGATCCCAAACCTGTCTGATACCTATGTCCCAGGTTCCAACCCTGCACTGTCCAATATAGTAGCCATAAATGGCTGTTGAGCACTTGAAATGTGGCTAACCTGATCTGAAAGACCAAGTATGAAGGGCATCTGGGTGGCTCAGTCAGTTAAGCATCCGACTTCCACTCAGGTCATGATCTCATGGTTTGTGAGTTTGAGCACAAAGTCTGGAGCCTGCTTTGGATTCTGTGTCTTCCTCTCTCTCTGCCCCTCCCCTGCTCTCTCTCTCTCAAAAATAATAAATAAACATTAAAAAAAAAAAGACCAAGTATGAAAAAAAGAATGGGAGATATCTTATTAAAGTTGATTATATGTTGAAACAATAATATATTGGATACATTGTGCTAAGTTAAGAATTTTAGTGTTTCTTTTTATTTTTAATTAACTAATTTATTTTTTATTTTAGAGCAATTAGGCCAGTGGGGAAGAGGGGCAGAGGGAGAGACAGAAACCCAAGCAGGCTCCATGCTCAGTGGGGCTTGATCCCATGACCCTGAGATCATGATGTGAGCCAAAATCAAGAGTCCCACACTCAACCAACGGAGACACCAATGTGCCCCTCTTTTTATTTTTTTAATGTGGCTACCAGAATATTTTATTTTTTTTATTACTATTTTTTTATTTTTGAGAGTGAGCCCGAGGGAGGGGCAGAGAGAGGCGGAAACAGAGGATCTCAAGTGGGCTCCATGCTGATAGCAGTGAGACTGATACGGGCTCTAACTCATGAACTGTGAGCTTAAGTTGGACACTCAACTGACTGAGCCACCCAGGTGCCTGCTACTAGAAAATTTTAAATATGAACCACAGGACAGTTCCACTTTCCTATACTGTTGTTCTTTAGGAGGGTGAAGGCAGTCTTCATGGTCCCTTGAGTCTTTCCCAGTTATCATAGTATTGGCCTTTCTATTTGTTAAACTAAAACCTCTAGTTTTGTTTTGTTTACATGAACTAAAATAATCCCAGGACCTCACTTTCTTTTTTAAGTTATTCATTTATTTAGAGAGAGCAGGGGAGGGGCAGAAAGCAGGGGAGAGAGAGTCCCAAGCAGGCTCCACACTGTCAGTGCAGAGCCCAGTGTGAGGCTGGAACTAACAGTGAGATCATGACCTGAGCAGAGATTGAGTCCAATGCTTAACTGACCGATTGAACCACCCAGGCGTCCCAGGACCTCTTTCTTGAACGTTCTCAGTTCCCGCCACTCTTTTTCATACAACCAGGCTTTACTAACTTGTTATCCGCATCTGGATAGTCTCCAGTGCGTGGCTTTGTCCCTTTGCAAATACAAAGGTGAATGTCCCCAAATTAATAGAAAGTAGAATGGTGGTTGCCAGGGGTTGGGGGGATCATTGTTTAACGGGTACACAGTTTCAGTTGGATGTTGGGAACATTCTGGAGATCGATAGTGGCCATGGTTGCACAACCATGTGAATGTACTTAGTGCTACTGAACTGTACACTTAAATTTGGTTGCAATGATAAATTTTGTTATGTACATTTTATGTA
This sequence comes from Herpailurus yagouaroundi, assembly GCF_014898765.1. Classification (NCBI taxonomy): domain Eukaryota; kingdom Metazoa; phylum Chordata; class Mammalia; order Carnivora; family Felidae; genus Herpailurus; species Herpailurus yagouaroundi. Next base: position 13,271,510 of record NW_024412452.1, read on the forward strand.
CAATGTAAAAAAAAATGGTCACATATTACAACATGGACGGACCCTGTAAACATGCTAAGCAAAATAAACCTGATAACAAAGTATAAATACTGTAGGATTTAAATTCCATGAGATACCTACGAAGAGACGGAAAGTAGATCTGAGATTACCGGTAGCTGAGTCGGGGAGGCGAGGAGCAAATGGCGGCTCAGACGAGAGACGAGGGAGTGGGGGCCGTGGGAGTGCGCCGGCGGCGGCCGGGAGAGGGGGTGCAGACAGAAGGCCCGCCGGTGGTGCGTGCCAGCCCCTGCGCTCCCCGCCCGGGCGCACGCGTCTTTGTGTGGATGGAGGGCATCAGTAGCCCAGCAGGCGGCGAGGCGTGCTGAGCAGCCCGGGCCGGGGAGCGCTGGCCGTGAGGCGGGACGAGACCTGAGCGGCCGGCAGGGGCTGCGGCCGGGAGGTGGGGGAAGGGCAGCGAGGCGAGCAACTCGTTGGGCCGTCCCCGCCCCACCCCCCAAGCCGCCGCTGCCCGGTGTGCTAGGTGCCTGCCCCGCTTTCTCCCCATCCTCCGTTAACAAAGAGCTCGGGGGAAGCTCGCACCGAGGTACGCGCGCCGAGCGGACATCCTCGGACTGGAAGTATAGCCACCGGCGGCGAAGCCGAAGGTGCCCCTGGTCCGGTGCCGCTTGGCCTGCGCCCGGATCAGCCCTGCCTCACGGTCTTTACCTGCGACCCTGACGCCCTACGTAGCTTTTTTGTTTTTTATTTTGCACTTGCTCGTTTTACTCTGCAAGTGTTGAGGATTTTCCCCCTCTCTCCTTCTGCTTCCGCCATCCCAACTTTGGCCAGTGTATTTACCCCCATGCTCACGTAAAACTACGGGGGCGCGCGAGCGCGTGCGCGCGCGCGGGGGGGGG
>NW_024412452.1:13272505-13277653 GCF_014898765.1 Herpailurus yagouaroundi
CCCCCCCCCCCCCCCCCCACAGTGTTTCCTTTTGTTTTCTAAGATGGCATCGCATAGCATACTACACTGGCATCTTGCTTTTCTAGCACACCTTGGAAACCCGAAGTCCTGTCCGGGTTTACTCTACGAATGGCTGAATATTGATGCACGGCGTGAAGACGCCTCAGCTCATCTAATGATTATGTTGTTCATGTCCTTTTCTTTGTTTACTGTGTTTACCACCATAAACGTGGCTGCCTGGAATATTCAGCCCCCGACGCCGGAACAATTCCCATTTACACCAGTAAGGTCTGAGAACTCGTTCTTTTCAGGCCCACGAGCATTCTGCAGAGCATTTTGCAGGTCCGACGAGTGTAAATATCACTACATCAACGCCTGCTTTCGGCCGAGATGGAATCCTGGCAGCGCCCTCTCCATTTTCCTCGCCGCCTCCTCACCATTTTCCACCCGCCACCACAGAAGGCCCTTTCTCCTCCGTTGTTGCAAGAGCTTCCTCTGGGCCCTGAGCCTCTCTCCTCCCACTCCGGGCCTTGTTCCACCTAACCCCTCCCCCTCACATTTTCAGTTTCATCTTCTGAAGGTGCTTTAAGGAGAACTTGCCACTCCTTTCTGTTATTGCCCTATTTCTTTCCTAACATTTACTACACAACTTGAAAGACTTTTTCGAATTAGTTTGCTATTCAATATTATGTGCCCATGGTTCATAATCTAAAAGTGTAATATAAAAAGGAGAGACAGCTGACCCTTGCCTACGAACCACCTATTTTACTCCTACCCTCCAGGCCACGAGTGACATCACTTGTGTATTTTCCCAAAATATATATATTTTGCATATATATATGTGTATGTATATATATATATATATATATATATATATATATATATATATATGAGATAGATATTTCACAAACAGCAGAAGCATGGGTGCAGATGCTCTGCAATGGCGCACAACTTCTTGGAAGTCTACCTGCTCTCTCTGGCTCCTCACCAACTTCTTACCACTCCTGCCCTTCTGCCCTCTCACACCACTGAAGCTGCTTTCTCGCAGGAGCTGAAAACCTATGTCTAGTCCCTTCTTCTGTGTTGCCTCCTGTATTTGATCAGGTACCAGCGCTACTGGTGCAACCTTTGCAATATTTACTTCTCCAGTCCCACCTCTTTGTTCCTCTGACTCCACCTTCTTTGGGCTTCATTTGTCACCTTGCCAAGCCACTGCAGTAGCCTTCTGATCTGATGTTGATCTCTCATCTTCCCACTGGTTATTGATCCCATACTCCACAGCAAATATTAGTCCAAGGAAATGGACCCTTAGTTTCAGGAGGTTTATAAAGTTTATTGTATGCAAGGAACACTGGTCCTGGTGACCAGAGGCCAGGGTAAAATCAGGACCCTGCCCTTTCTTGCTTGGTACCTCCTTCAGCGGATTGCTCTAAGTCTCTGTTTCCTTACAGATGATCTCCAAGGCCTTGTGGCTCTAGCCTCTGTGAGGCTACAATTCCATTCTTCCCGCATCTCTTACTCCCTGTGCTGGCCTTTTCTCAACCAGCCACACTTTCCTTTCCCTTTCACTGTGCCTCTGGAAAGCCCTCCTTATTCTGAATATACAGATCCTACTTATCCTTGAAGACCTGACTTTTAGTCATTGTTTTTCTTGAAAAACTTTCAGCAGTGGTCCCCAATGAGAAGAAACACTTTGTCCTTACAAGCTGTAGCAATTTATTTGTATTCCACTGATGGCACTGACCACTCTAACTTGTAGAGTTGTTCCGTACCTCTCCTTCTGCCACCATCCACCTCTCTCCCATGACTTCTAGCATGTGACTTTGTACATGGTGGAGGATACGGTTTTGGGAGTCCCAGACCTATGCCCAAGTCCCAGCTCTGACACCAGATAACTTCTCATGCGTTACCTTGGGTGGGCCCTGGTGGCTCAGTCCATTGAGCATCCGACTCTTGTTTTCAGCTTAGGTCATGATCCCAGGGTCGTGGAATCGAGCCCTGAGTCGAGCTCCCTGCTGAAGGTGGAGCCTGCTTGGAATTCTCTCTCTCTCTCTCTCTCTGCCTCTCTCCACTGCTCATGTGTCCGTGCTCTCTCTCAAATAAAAAAAAAAGTTTAAGTAATTGTGTCATGTTGAACATGTCATATACCTTCTTTAAGCCTCAATTTACCCAAATGTAAAATGGGGATAATAACCTATTTTATAGTTGTGTTTAGATTAGATAATGTATGAGAATGTGTTTTGTGAACTGTAAGGCTATCTACAAGTGTAGATAATAATAATAAAGATAAATATCATTCAGATGCTGGCAACAGTGATTGCCTTTCCAAAGCAGAATAAAAAAAGAAGGTGGGGAAAACTGTGGAAAATGAGATTTTCCTCTTAGTTGAAGTCTCAAAATATGGGGATTGCATTCTAATTATTCCTTTTAGATCATTTACCAGGTGGCATTACATATAGTAGTACAAGCTAAAAATAATCTAAATTTTGAACAATGGAGAATGATTAAATTATGGTTAATGAGAATAATGTGTGGTCATCAAAATTATATTTTTGAGCAAAATATAATTAGTCATGACATAAAAGATTAAAAATGTGTTAGTGTTCATTTATTTTTGAGAGAGAGAGAGCGCAAGTGGGGGAGGGGCAGAGAGAGGGAGACACAACACAGAATCTGAAGCAGGCTCCAGGCTCTGAGCTGTCTGCACAGAGCCATACTCAGGGTTCGAATTCACAAACCATAAGATCAATACCTGAGCCGAAGTTGGACACTTAAACGACTGAGCCATCCAGATGCCCCATAAAAAGTGTTTTGTTTTTTTAATTTTTAAAGTAATCTCTATATGCAACGTGGGGCTTGAACTCACAACCTCAAGATCAAGAGTCACATGCTCTACTGAATGAGCCAGCCAAGCACTCCTATAACTTAAAAGATTTTTTTTATAAAAGCCAGATACTAAATAGTGTGTGGGCAGAGGATGTGTAAGAGGAGAAGAGGCTTTCTCCACCACTCTTCATAGCTTTTTATTAGGCCTCCAAACAGGGCACCTGGTGCCAGAGAACTTGGGACACATTCCAAGGCCTGACTCTTACACAAATAGCTCACTCCTTGCCTCCCAAGAATAAGGGATTCAGGACAAGGAACCAGGAAGCTAGTGCCTCAGGGGAGGCCACAGCATGTCCCAGTTCCAGGGACAGACTTTGGCCTGCTTGTGTCCCCATGACCTGATATTCCAGGGTTTTCTGCACCATTTTTCCCAACCGGACTGGGGACTTCAGACAAATAGAACCTCTAAGGGCCTGCTTTGACAGTTTCCAGAGTAGGTTCACAGGAAAGTCCTCCTCCAGCCAAAAAGAAGACTCCAAGCACAAACACTGAAGAACTAGGCTCCAAAAAGTGGGGCCATGAGCCATAGAAGTGGGCAGAAATGAGCCATCACAGACAGTTGGGGAAGCTCAAGGGACTCCAGAGAGAAGGTAGCATTTATTCTGACCATGGAAAGAAGGTAAGAAGTTGGCAAGTGGGGAAGCACCTGGATGGCTTAGTTAAGCTTCTGACTCTTGGTTTCAGCTCAGATCATGAGTTTGAGCCCTACATAGGGCTCTGTGTGACAGCGCAGAGCCTGCTTGGTATTCTATCTCCCTCTCTCTCTGCCCCTCACCTGCTCGCTCGCTCTCTTTCAAAAATAAACACTAAAAAAAATATTTTTAAAAAAAGATTTGCAAATGGGGAAATGATCATTAACATACAGCTGTATGGTCACCAAAAACCATAAAATACCTAGGAATAAATCTTACCAAAGAGGTGAAAAATCTACATGCTGAAAACTATAGAAAGCTTATGAAAAAAGTTGAAGAAGACATAAAAAAATAGAAAAAGATACCATGGTCCTGGATAGGAAGAACAAATATCATTAAAATGTCAATACTACCCAAAGCAATACACATATTCAATGCAACCCCTATCAAAATAACACCAGCATTCTTCACAGAGCTAGAACAAGCAATCCTAAAATGTGTACGGAGCCAGAAAAGACCCTGAGTAGCCAAAGCAATCTTGAAAAAGAAAACCAAAGCAGGAGGCATCACAATCCCAGACTTCAAGATGTATTACACAGCTCTAATCATGAAGACAGTATGGTACTGGCACAAAACAGACACTCAGATCAATGGAACAGAATAGAGAACCCAGACATGGACCCACAAACATATAGTCAACTAATCTTTGACAAAACAGGAAAGAATATCCAATGGAATAAAGACAGTCTCTTCAGCAAATGGTGTTGAGAAAATTGGATAGCGACATGCAGAAAAATGAACCTGGACCACTTTCTTAGACCATACACAAAAATAAACTCAAAATGGATGAAAGACCTAAATGTAAGACAAGAAGCCATCAAAATCCTCAAGGAGAAAACAGGCAAAAACTTCTTTGACCTTGGCTGCAGCAACTTCTTACTCAACACATCTCCAGAGGCAAGGGAAACAAAAGCAAAAATGAACTACCGGGACCTCATCAAAATAACAAAGTTTCTGCACAGAGAAGGAAACAATCAGCAAAACTAAAAGGCAACCAACGAAATGGGAGAAGATATTTGCAAACGACATATCAGATAAAGAGTATCCAAAATCTAGAAAGAACTTATCAAATTCAACACCCAAAAAACAAGTAATCCAGTGAAGGAATGGGGAAAGGACATGAATAGACACTTCTCCAAAGAAGACATCCATATGGCCAACTGATACATGAAAAAATGCTCAACATCACTTATCATCAGGGAAATACAAATCAAAACCACAATGAAATACCACCTCACACCTGTCAGAATGGCTAACATTAACAACTCTGGCAACAACGGATGTTGGCGAGGATGTGGAGAAAGAGGATCTCTTTTGCACTGCTGGTGGCAATGCAAACTGAAGCAGCCATTGTGGAAAACAGTATGTGGAATACTACTTGGCAATGAGAGAGAATGAAATATGGCCTTTTGTAGCAATGTGGATGGAACTGGAGAGTGTTATGCTAAGTGAAATAAGTCATACGGAGAAAGACAGATACCATATGTTTTCACTCTTATGTGGATCCTGACAAACTTAACAGAAGACCATGGGGGAGGGGAAGGAAAAAAAAAAGTTAGAGAGGGAGAGA
>NW_024412452.1:13278053-13291849 GCF_014898765.1 Herpailurus yagouaroundi
AAAAAAAAGAAAACAGTATGGAACTTCCTCAAAAAATTAAAAATAGAACTACCCTATGACCCAGCAATTGCACTACTAGGTATTTATCCAAGGGATACAGGTATGCTGTTTTGAAGGGGCACATGCACCCCAATTTTTATAGCAGCACTATCAACAATAGCCAAAGTATGGAAAGAGCCCAAATGTCCATCAATGGATGAATGGATAAAGAAGTGATATATACACACACACACACACATATACACACACACACACATATATATATATATATACACATACACATATACACATATATGTGTATACATGTGTATATATATGTATATATATTTATATGTATATATACACACAATGGAATATTACTCAGCAATCAAAAAGAATGAAATCTTGCCATTTGCAACTATGTGGATGGAACTAGAGGGTATTATGCTAAGTGAAATTACTCAGAGACAGACAAATATCATATAATTTCACTCATATGAGGACTTTAAGATACCAAACAGATGAACATAAGGGAAGGGAAACAAAAATAATATAAAAACAGGGAGGGAGACAAAACATAAGAGACTCTTAAATGTGGAGAACAAACAGAGGGTTACTGGAGGGGTTGTGGGAGGGGGGATGGGCTAAATGGGTAAGGAGCATTAAGAAATCTACTCCTGGAGGGGCGTCTGAGTGGCTCATTTGGTTAAGCATCCGACTTCAGCTCAGGTCATGATCTCACAGCTTGTGGGTTTGAGCCCCGCATTGGGTTCTGTGCTGACAGCTGGGAGCCTGGACTCTGCTTAGATTCTCTGTCTCCTTCTCTCTCTGCCCCTCCCCCGCCCCCCCTCACTCTCTCTCTCTCTCTCTCTCTCTCTCTCTCCTGTCTCTCAAAAATAAATGAAAAAGAAAAAGAAATCTACTCCTGAAATCATTGTTGCACTGTATACTAACTTGGATGTAAATTTAAAAAATAAATAAAATGGTAAAATATATATATATATTCCATATATATGTGGAAATATGTATATTTCCATATACGTATATATATGGAAAAAAATAAAGCTCAATGGCTATTATCTTATTCATTTCATATCTCAGGATGGGGGAGGGAAGATGTTTTGTTTAAAATACCTTTTCCTGGGTGCCTGGGTGGCGCAGTCGGTTAAGTGGCCGACTTCAGCCAGGTCACGATCTCGTGGTCCGTGAGTTCGAGCCCCGCGTCAGGCTCTGGGCTGATGGCTCAGAGCCTGGAGCCTGTTTCCGATTCTGTGTCTCCCTCTCTCTCTGCCCCTCCCCTGTTCATGCTCTGTCTCTCTCTGTCCCACAAAAAAAAAAAAAAAAAAAAAAAAAAACAAAAACCTTTTCCTTCTTTATTTCAATTTTTATTGTAGAAAGTGTGGAAAATAAAGATAAGAAAAAGAATACAAGTTTCCCAAAACCCTACCAACCTAGAGCTGTGGTTCTCAACCCTGGTTGCACATTAGAATCTCCTGGGGAGGGGAAAGTGGGTGATGGGCATTGAGGAGGGCACCTGTTGGGATGAGCACTGGGTGTTGTATGGAAACCAATTTGACAATAAATTTTATATTTAAAAAACAAAAAAGAATCTCCCGGGGAGTGGGGCCTGGGTGGCTCAGTTGGTTGGTTAAGCTTCTGGACTTTGGCTCAGGTCAAGATCTCGCAGTCCATGAGTTTCAGCTCCGTGTCAGGCTCTGTAATAACAGCTCAGAACCTGGAGCCTGCTTCAGATTCTGTCTCTCCCTTTCTCTATCTGTCCCTCCCCTGCTTGTGCTCTGTCTCTGACTCTCTCAAAAATAAATAAAACATTAAAAAAAATCTCCTGGGGAGCTTTTTTCGTTTTAATTTTTTTACTTTTAAGTAATCTCTCCACCCAACATGAGGCTCAAACCCACAACCCCAAGATCAAGAGTTGCATGCTCCACTGACTGAGCCAGCCAAGTGCCTCTCTCCTGGGGAGCTTTAAGTAATACTATGAACTATCTGCCGAGAATCTGATGCATTTGGAATGAGGTGGGATCCCAATGTATACACACACACACACACACACATACACAGAGCTTACCCCATCCATTAGCAAATCCTACCAGTTTACCTTCAAATATATCTAGTATCTAAACGCTTCTTACCACCTTCTCTGCTGTCATTCTGGTCCCAGCCACTGCCTTCTGCTTGGGTTATTGCTGTAGCTTCCTAGCTAGTTCCAGTTTCTATCTTCAGTCCCTACACCTGACTCCCAAGTCTGTTCTCTACATTGCACTTTCCAGAGTGATCCTTTAAAAGCATAAATTAGGTCATGTCTTTTCTCTACTCAAAATCTCTCCGTGGCTCCCCATCTCAATCAGAGAAAAAGGCAAATCAATGCCCTACATGACTGATCTAGCTACTTCATTGACCTTGTCTTCTCCCACTCTCCTTTCTGCTCACCACACTCCAACCATGCTGCCTCTTTGTTATTCTTCAAACATAGCAAGCCTGTTGCTGCCTCAGGGCCTTTGCTCTTGGTCCCTCTGCCTAGACTTCTTTGGTAGTTCTCACTTTTCCTTCAGGTCTCTGAGAAATAGCAACCCATCAGAGGGGTCTTTCCTGACCACCCTAAATAAACCTGCAAAGTTCCCTCACGTCCCACATTTGCTGTACCCTCTTATCTGCTTTACTTTTCTCCCAGACACCTTTCACTGCCACACCTATGATATCTCTTTTGTTAATCCCGCCCCCACCCCCAGATTTAAAAACTCACAAAATCTCTCTTGAAAACATCTTTTCTGTCTCAAACCTCTCTCTCGATATTCAACAGGCCCATTGTCTGCTTTTCCCCACCCCCAAGCCTATGCTCCCCAAACTCCTCCCTCCTACTGTCTTCACCTGCCAGTTCAGGAAAAGGAACTCCCAAGGAGCCACCAGGCCATCCCACAAATGGCTCAAATGGCCTAGGACAGACTTTGCTGGGGAACTCTGCTATTCATGCATTTATGTATTTATTTATTCATTATACTTTTTACACAAAGGAGACCATAACATTCCTATTGTTGGACAGTTAAGATGTTTTCCAAGTTTTTACTACCGTAGGCAACCTTGAACACACCCATGATTGTTTCCTTGAGATAAATTATTTGAAGAGGAATTATTGAGCCAAAGGGTACATGATTTTTAAGACTTCTCATGTGTATTCCCAATTTTTCCTCCAGTTTATCTAATTATAGTCCCATCAGCTGTATGTGATGACTTTTATATTCTTACATCCCTGGCAAAACTGGGTATTTAAAAAACACTGGGAGATGAAAAAATTATATATTGTCTTAACTGACATCATTAGTGAAGTTGGACATCTTTTTATTTATTTCCCTTTTAATTTATTTTTTAATTTCCTTTTTTATGTTTATTTATTTTAGAGAGGAAGAGAGAGAGTGCATGAGCAGAGAAGGGCAGAGAGGGAGAGAGAGTCTTAAGCAGGCTTCACGCTCAGCCCAGAGCCCTATGCGGGGCTGGATCCCATGACACTGGGATCCTGACCTGAGCTGAAACCAAGAGTCAGAGGCTTAACCGACTGAGCCACCCAGACACCCTTATTTCTCTTTTTAAAAAATGTTTTGGGGGCGCCTGGGTGGCGCAGTCGGTTGGGCGTCCGACTTCAGCCAGGTCACGATCTCGCCGTCCGTGAGTTCGAGCCCCGTGTCGGGCTCTGGGCTGATGGCTCAGAGCCTGGAGCCTGTTTCCGATTCTGTGTCTCCCTCTCTCTCTGCCCCTCCCCCGTTCATGCTCTGTCTCTCTCTCTGTCCCAAAAATAAATAAACGTTGAAAAAAAAAAAATTAAAAAAAAAATGTTTTGTCTTGGGTGGCTAAGTGGCTCAGTCACTTAAGTATCTGACTCTTGATTTCGTCTCAGGTTATGATCCCACAGTTTGTGGATTCCAGCCCTACATCAGGCTGTGCGCTAACAGCACAGGGCCTGCTAGAGATTCTCACTCTCCCTCTCTCTGCCCCTCCCTCACTTGTGCACTCGCACTCTGTCTCTCTCTCAAAAATAAATAAACTTTTAAAAAAATGGTTTGCCTCTGCCCTTTTCTATTGGGATATTAGGCTTTTTCTCCTCCTGGTTTAGAATCCTTATTTTTTATATTAAGAATATTTATGGGGTACCTGGCTGACTTAGTCAGTAGAGCACACAACTCTTGATCTCAAGGTTGTGAGTTTGAGCCCCACGTTGGGTGTACAGATTACTTAAAAAAATTTTTTTGCTCTTAAAAAAAATTACTATTTGGGGTTGCCTGGCTGGCTCAGTTGGTGGAGTATGCAACTCTTGGTCTTGGGGTTATGAGATGTGGGGTGTAGAGATTATTTAAAATATTTTAAACAAATTTACTATTTGAAATGTGTGTGCAAGTATTTTTTTCAGTTTGTTTTTCACCTTTTAATTCTATTTTACACTTTTTAACATAGAAAATTCAGAAATATTTATGGGTTTCTAAATCTTTTTCTCTGCAGCTTTTGGTTTTGGTTTCATGCTTCTAGGTGGCAAGTTTTAAATAGCCCCATGATATTCCCTGACAGCTGAGATCTTGTATTAACTGCAGAGGATTATGAACCTAGACATTCCAGCTCTCAGTCTACCTATCAATGGCTTTCAAACGTTTCCCCCCTGTGATTTGTAGTAAAAATACACAGTTTATATTGCAAAATATGACATGCAAAAATATGTATTAAATTTTTTTTAATATTTTAATGTTTATTTTTGAGAGAGAGAGAGAGTGAGCGAGCAGCAGCAGCAGGGGAGGGGCATAGAGAGGGAGACACAGAATCTGAAACAGGCTCCAGGCTCTAAGCTGTCAGCACAGAGCCTGACATGGGGCTGGAACTCATGAACTGCGAGATCATTACCTGAGCCAAAGTCGAACACTTAACCGACCTTGCCACCCAGGCATCCCTAAAGAAAATTATTTTAAAATGTTTCATGAAGGGGCGCTTGGGTGGCTCAGTAGGTTAAGTGTCCAACTTTGGCTCAGGTCATAATTTAGTGGTCTGTGAGTTCGAGCTCCACTTCAGGCTCTGCTGACAGCTCAGAGCCTGGAGCCTGCTTCAGATTTTGTCTCTTTCTCTCTCTGCCTCTCCCCTGTTCACGTTTGCTCTCTCATTCTCTCTCTCTCTCTCTCTCTCTCTCTCTCTCAAAAATAAACAAACATTAAAAAATTAAAATGTTTCACAAAATATTACTTACCCTACCTACATGTGATATAGCCTGATATTTCCTGTTTGATTACTTCTATTTTATTTTATTTCATTTAAAAAAGTGTTGGTTTTGACTTAGTTGATTTAACAACACATTAATGGAGTCTTGCCCCAGAGTTTGCAAAACACAGATTGAAACCATGAAGAGGCTGATTTTCTCTCTCCCCAAATCTTGCCCACTTCAATGCCACTTGTGTTCATCTCCTGCTCCAGGAGGGTGATGGAGAGGCCAATCATCAGTCCATAGAGGAACAGTGAAGACCCCTGTATAAGCACTGAGGCTGAACTGAGCTTTGATTGACATCTAACAGGCAAAAGCAAAAACTCTGGGTTTGGATTTCAATCTTGAGGTTTATAATAAGGTTCTTTCTAGTGCCATGGTCCTGAAATCCTCACCCTTAACTAAAGTCCATTTAATGTAGTCCTAGAAAACTCCTCTTGTCCTCTGTGTAATCCGGGATTTGGCAACAAATGGTCAACCGGATCTGCTCCAACTCAGCTGTTTTTAAAATTAGAGCCCAAGAGAAGGGTGATACGATTTTCTTAGGCAGAGACTAATCCGGTGCATTCTTTGCATGTGCATTTAGACTGGCATGGAGAAGCCGGCCCTTCCATGTAAAGGTGGAGAATCATTCAGTAATATACTCTGACAGAAGGGTGATAATATAAAGGAAATAAAGAAGTGATGAATCCATTAGAAAGTCGACATAAGAGGGGGCGCCTGGGTGGCTCAGTCAGTTGAGCGTCAGACTTTGGCTTAGGTCATGATCTCATGGTTCACGAGTTCGAGCCCCGTGTCAGGCTCTGTGCTGGCAGCTCAGAGCCTGGAGCCTGCTTCAGACCCATGTCTCCCTCTCTCTCTGCACCTCCCTGTCTCTCTCTCTTTCAGAAATAAATAAACATAAAGAAAAAGAAAAAGAATGTCCTCATAAGATACATCAGTTGGGATTTGGGTCAGAAGACCTGAAATTAAGTCCCCACTCTGTCTGGGATTTCCCAATATTCTGTTCTAGTCTAAGTCAAAACTCCCCTGTGCCTCATTTTTCGTATCCCTAAGTGGTTATAATAATAGCAGCTTTCTCAGTAAGGTGCTGTGTGCTATGGGAGTTGCTGTTGTTGTTTGTTCACACATAGGCCTTCCTGACTTTGAAATGCTGGCTGAACTGCTGGCCATTTAATTTGGTTAGTGATTTGTGCCTATAGCTGAAGTTGAGTTAGAACTAATGGTTCTAATAGCCTTAAATGAGTTTTAGAATTTAGGCCAGGCACTGTGGCTATTGCTTACTAGGATTAGCTGTGCATGGGCAAGTTTCTATGCAATGAGCCTAAACGCAGTCAATGGAGTCAAATGCATGGCATAAATTTTAATTTTCTTTTTTAGAGCGGCCTCAGGGGTTCCTGGAGAGAGACACAGCCTGCCTCCCAGGCAAGCTCTGAGCTTTCTGGATTGTATGCTTTCATCTCTCCCTGCTTTGAGCCGCCCTCTGTCCTACTAAACACCCAAGAGTGCCTTTGGAAGACAAGCTCCAGAGTGGCTACCTTGGTGCAGTGAAGATGAGTTTTAATACTTTTAGGGGGCTGTTGAGGTTGTAACTGCAGATATGCTGCCAAAGTTTGCAAACCTGGATAACAGTGAAACTATGAATGGAACAATATGCAAAGTTTAGGCTGAATTGGTAACTTAGGATATTTCTATAGAGCCTTTTCTGGATGACAAGGTATTCCTGTTCCCTTCTCCCCTCTCCCAGAAAATTTCCTGCTGGGGACATACCTGAGTGTCTACTTGGCCCTCAGGGATCCCTCCTTCTCTAGGAAGAGCCAACACTTAAAATGAGCTCCACTGGCCCAGTCTGGGATTCAGGACTCCATTTCCCTGGGCAGAGCAAACCGATAGGGCTAAAGACATCTAACCCAAGCAGGCAAACTAGATTCTCTCTCCTGGAAATTTGAAACCTGAACAGAGAGTCTCTGAGCCTGGCAAGATTGGAGCCGCATCACATGAGCCATTGCATTCTAGAGAGAAAGTCCCCCAGCTGCCCCATTCCTGCTGGTCTGGTCCTATCTATTAGTTCTGCCTTCCGTTCTCTGAGCCACCACATTCCCCTTCCAGTAAAGTCCCATTTGGATCAGGTAGTCAACATTGCTTTGGGAAGACTAAAAAAAAAAAAAAAATCAAAACCAAAACCAAACGAAGCCAAACAAGAAAACTATTATAAATATTACAGCATCCAAGGAGCAGAGGCATAGTGAAATGGAAAGAGCGTGTTTTTCTTTTTTTAACTCTTTCCACACCCAGGGTAATTTTGAATCTTGATTCTTTAACTGGCCAGCAGGATAAATTTAGGCATTACCCTTTCTGAGCCTTAATTTTCTTGACTATGAAATGTAGATCACCTACCTCATAAAATATGTTCTTAAAATTTTTTTTTTCAACATTTATTTATTTTTGGGACAGAGAGAGACAGAACATGAATGGGGGAGGGGCAGAGAGAGAGGGAGACACAGAATCGGAAACAGGCTCCAGGCTCTGAGCCATCAGCCCAGAGCCTGACACGGGGCTCAAACTCACGGACCGCGAGATCGTGACCTGGCTGAAGTCGGACGCTTAACCGACTGCGCCACCCAGGCGCCCCTAAAATATGTTCTTTAATTAGTCAAGTGACATTTATTGTGTCACTCAGAGGCTATTTGTGCTTATTTCCTAGTCCTGGGATGCATGACAGCTGTAGCTACTGGAAATTAGTGATATTAGGGTACCTTAGGTATTGTTATATTTGAACATTTATTAAATCGGGAATTTCTTTCTCCCTCTTCTTCTTTTTAAAAAAGTGTTTATTTATTTTGGTGGGGGGGGGAGCAGAGTAAAAGAGGGAGGGAGAGAGAATCCCAAGTGGGCTCTGGCTGTCAGCACAGAGCCTGACACAGGGCTTGATCTTACGAACTGTGAAATCACGACCTGAGCAGAAACCCAGAGTCCAACACGTAACTGACTGAGATACCCAGGCACCCCTGGAATGGCCCATTTTTAAAAGTTGAGGCAAGATACATGTAACATAAAATTTACCATCTTAACCCTTTTTAAGTGTACACTTCAGTGACATTAACTGTATTTGCATTGCTATGCAACTATAAGATGGTTTTCTTTTACTGTGATCTAAAATATTTACTTGCATTATAATTTAATTTGTATGCTTTACTAAAACTTTACCAAAAATGAACAAAAACTTTAAAACTCTTTGTCAGACTGCTTGTCTCTATTTTCCGGATTGAAAACTACGTGACTGTTAGTATGAACTGGGTCAAGTCCTAAGCAATTTTGAGCTCTATGCAGGGTAACAGTTCTCAGAAATTAGTGCTACAAGAGAGTTTAGGAATCATCCAGTCTAAGGGCCTTACGTTACATACTTGCCCATTTAGTGGTCATTCAGGCATCAAATCTTTTTTTTTTTTTTTAATTTTTTTTTTAAACATTTATTTTTGAGACAGAGAGAGACAGAGCATGAATGGGGGGAGGGCCAGAGAGAGAGGGAGACACAGAATCTGAAGCAGGCTCCAGGCTCTGAGCTATCAGCACAGGGCCTGATGCGGGGCTCAAACTCACGGACCGTGAGATCGTGACCTGAGTGAAGTCCTACCGACTGAGCCACCCAGGCACCCCTCAGGCATCAAATCTTTACTGAGCCTGTGTCCCAGGAACTGGGATGGGTGCTGGAGGACAGACACAGCCAGGGTGACCAAGCTACCTCCTTCCCAGTGGGGCTCATGACTGTGCACAGGTGAACATGACAAATCGCACCATAGGGCAGTGGGTTCAATGGGCTGGAGGGCAGGAGAGAAGCAGAGATCTGCAGGTGATGAGATTAAAATGTAGCCTGGGGCTAGATTTTGAAGGACTTTAAATGCCATGGAGAAGAGTTTAGATTTTATTTTTTTTCCCCCCACAGGTAACAGAGGCTGTGGAACTGGAGTCTGATCTTAGACTACGGAATAATACAGTCAGAGGCATGCACATCAGAGCGAGCTCGGGTGGCAGTGCAGACCGATGGTAGGCTGGAGGGGTGCAAAATGGGACTGGGGGCTGAGTGAGTGGCCTGTTGCACTTGGTGGCTTGGTAACATGAAGGTAAAATTACTCAGTGACAGAACCAAGTTCATAGCCCAGTCCCAGGTTCTTTTTAAGCAACTGCATATGTAGGATTTTTCAAAACTTTGCATATCAGAATTTGCTGATACTTCCTTTCAAAGACAACTCCCACCCTGTCATGTTCTTCCCCTCATTCAATTGCCAGTTTCCCCCCAGCCTTGCCAGAGGAAAGTCCCTCCTCTGAGAATATAGTAGGAATGAAACTTGCTAGAAAAATGTGAAGCATTCCTAACTGCCACCTCCACACCAGCAGCAGGCTTCGCAATGCTATCTTTGTGCCTTCAGATAAAGAGATCAAAGTTTCTCCAAGATCTGATTCCCCGGGCTGATTTACATGAGGAGGGGGTGGGGTAGGGAGGATGAGGATAGGCAGATCTGCCAAGAGGCTGCAGATGGAAATTTCTGTTTCAAAGGTGAAGTCTCCATTTGTGGCTGCCGCTAGCAAGGAAACCAGCCCTGTTCTCTGGCTGTGGTATCAGACACAAAATCTAGGGCAGAGTCTGACCTCAATATAGAATCCTGAAATGGCTATGCTGGAAGGGGCCTTAGGCCTGTCTAGGCCAACCCACCTATTTTACAGATGGGGAAACTGAGATCTTGGAAGTGGCAGACCAGGCCTAGAGACAAATGCTCTTGGCTTTTCTTTTTTAATTGAAAACTATTTGATATATAGCACTATGTAAATTTAAGGTGTACAACATGTTAATTTGATTAATTTGATACCTTTATATATTGTAATATGATTGCCATTGTAGCAATAATTAGCACCTCTATCACGATACATAATTATCCTTTCTTTTCTTTTTAGTGATTGGAATCATTAAGTTCTAGTCTCTTACTTTGATGATAATATAATATTGTTGTTTGTATTCCCCATACTGTGCATTAGATCTCTAGGGTTTTATTTACTACTCATTGCAAGTGCTTTTGGCTTTATGTCCAGTGTTCTTTCCACAATCCCTGGCTGCTTTCATCCCACTAGTATGTGTATATGTGGGTATAAGCTTATAAATAGCATTTGAGAGATTAATAAAACTAAACATAATGTGCCCTAAAGTAGCTACAATTTTAAAATGCAGCAATTCAAGGGGCACCTGGGTGGCTCAGTTGGTTAAGCATCTGACTTCAGCTCAGGTCATGATCTCATGGTTTGTGAGTTCAAGCCCTGTGTCAGGCTCTGTGCTAACAGCTCAGATCCTGGAGCCTGCTTTGGATTCTGTGTGTGTGTCTCTCTCTCTCTACCTCTGCCCTGCTCACACTCTGTCTCTGTCTCTCAAAAAGTGAATAAACGTTAAAAAAATATTTTTTTTAAATGCAGCAATTCAGAAAAAGTCTGAGTCAAAATGCTCAGCCTTTAAGAAAGCTTATGGCCTGGGGCGCCTGGGTGGCTCAGTCGGTTAAGCATCCGACTTCGGCTCAGGTCATGATCTCACAGTTCAGGAGTTCGAGCCCTGCGTCCGGCTCTGTGCTGACAGGTCACAGCCTGGAGCCTGCTTCTGATTCTGTGTGTGTGTGTCTCTCTCTGCCTCTCCCCCGTTCATGCTCTGTCTCTCTCTCTCTCTCTCTCTCTCTCTCTCTCTCTCTCTCTCTCTCTCAAAAATAAATAAACATTAAAAAAAAAAAAAAAAGGCCTGTCCCCTTTCCTTCCTTGTAGTGAACTCTGTTCACTATGGCAAACCCCTTGTCATGAGTTTGGAACAATGGCACAGCTTCAAATGGTTATAGTCAGAACGGCAGAATGGACTGGGAGAGGGCAAATGAGGGAGCCTGCAGTTGGGGAATCCAGTATCCATTAGACCAAGTAATTTTTTTTTAATGTTTATTATTTTTGAGAGAGAGAGAGAGTGAGAGAGAGAGACAGAGCATGAGCAGGGGAGGGGCAGAGAGAGAGGGAAACACAGAATCTGAAGCGGGCTCCAGGCTCAGCACAGAGCTTGACATGGGACTCTAAACCAGGAGATCATGACCTGAGCCAAAGTCAGACACTTACCTGACTGAGCTACCCAGGCAGCCCAGGACCAGTTAAAATTTTCTTTTATGGTTATTTATTTTGAGAGAGAGAAAGAGAGAAAATGCAAGTAGGGGAGAGGCAAAGAGAGAGGGGGAGAGAGAGAATCCCAAGCAGGCTCCACGCTGTCAGCATGGAGCCTGACTCAGTGGCTCATACTTACGAACCATGAGATCATGACCCGAGCAGAGATCAAGAGTTGGATGCTTAACTAACTGAACCACCCAGGTATTCCTAGACCAGTTAACTTTTTACTCCAGTGATTCTCATTTCTGGTTGCATATTAGAATCACCTGGGCAGCTGTTAAAAATCCCAAAGCCCAGGCCCCAAACCAGACTAATTACATCAGAATGCCTGGGGGATAGGTCCGAGGACTCAGGATTTTTTAAAGCCCCCCCCACGTGGTTATATCAGGCAGCCAAGGTGGGATAGTGATCGGCATACTCTGACCAGCATGCCAAAACAGTTTGGCAATCTTTGTAAAAGAAATTGAGAAAGGGGTGCCTGGGTAGCTCAGTTGGTAAAGCGTGTGACTCTTGATTTTGGGGTTGTAAGTTTGAGCCCCATATTGGGTGTAGATATTACTTAAAAATAAAATCTTAAAAAAAGAAATTGGGAAAGAATGCAGATAGATTGCTGTGTATTTCATTGGCATTAAAAACCATTTAAAATGTACATATTCCTGAGGGTGAGTTTTTAACTTGGGTGTTCTCTGCCATGTGACAACTCCTTTACTGTATCAGGGCATGTATCTGTGATGCACCCCAACCAGATACCAACGTCTTTGCTACCAGGGAGGCATTTTGGCCAATAGGTTAATAATGGAGGTTCTTTCTTACCTAGGGCAAATTACGGAATCAGTGCAAAGTGCCTGGCAAGTAGTCAACCTTGTAAAAACTGGAGCTGCTATTATTATTATTATTATTATTATTATTATTATTATTATTATATATAGCTTTATACCTTCATGCTTCCATGAGCAAAGTAAGTGTTCAGTAAAAGTTCATTTCTTGGTGGGCATAGGGTGGCACTGCCCAACAGAAACATCACAGAAGCCACAGATAGAATTACAAATTTTCTAGCAGTCATATGAAACAGATGAAATCAATTTTAGTAACACAGATTACTTAATACATCCAAATATTATTTCAACATGTAGTCAGTGTAAAAAAGTATTCATAAATTACTGAGTTATTCTATGCTTTTCCCCCCATACTAAGTCTTTGAAATCTGGTGGATGTTTTACATCATAATTCAGACCAGTCACATTTCACATGCTCAGCAGCCACACGCTCCTGGCAAGTGTCTACGTGCTGGACAGCACAGGTTTCATGTCCCCAAATCTGCACGTTGTAAGTTTCCATTAACTGTGCACCTCTGGGCTGGTCCCATCTCCTGACCCCTGCTCACAGGGGCATCCATGCTCTGCCCAGGCCACTTGTTCTAACCTGAGCCCATTCTGAAAAAGGCCACAGTTTTTAGCCTAATATTGTAAACCCTAATCTTTGTGTGAACATCAACATGCCTTAGCAAGTTCCATTGGCCTCATCCTTGCTTCAGCTTGCCTGCTGACACTGGGACATTTGTGGCTATAAAAGGAAAGTTACATTTTGTCTGAATATTTACACAAAAAAAAGGTATCTGCCCAGGGAGGGACAGGGCGGGAAGTTCACAGGAGCTGCTGTACCTGTGATTCTTACCACTCAGGCCCCGCCCCGCTGGGGGTGGCAGCCCCGTGGCCCTCACAGTTCAGCAGCATGAGTCATCGTGGTCACTCGTTAAACCTTCGCTCCAGTCTCAGAGCCGCTTTTGTTTTTCAGTTGAATAGGCAGCCCAGAACAGACACACGCACGCGCACACGCACACGCACGCGCGGTGAACCCAGCCGAGGGCGTGGCTCCTAAGCGGAAAAGCGTATTGTTTGCCATAATTACCATCCTATCCTTGAACCTGGCCCTCCACTGCTATTCCAGGGGTCTCTGGGTTTCCCTGTTAGGGAAGCTGTCTGCAGTTGAACTTAAGGCAGGAGGTTGGAGAATAATTCAGATCCTAACTGAAGAGCAGAACAAGGCAGGAATTCATCCTCTTCTGATTGGGGGGATGTCCACAGCCCCCGCAGGAACCCGCTGCCTCAGCCCGGGCAGCAGAGCCTCTCCTGGTCCTCCCACCCAGGGGTGGAGATTCAGCCTCCATACGCACAAATTGGCTTTTTTGACCTCAGCAATTCTCAACCATGGTTGCACACTAGAATCACTGGGGCAGCTTTTTAAATTCCTGATAGCCAGGGCAAAAATCAGACCGATTAAAAAAGGCTCTCTTATTAAGGCCTTTACTCTGACCAGGTATATTTATAATTTCAAGATTCGTCTGAAACCCTAAGCTCTGCCCAGCAGCCCTGAAGTACCCCCCCCCCCCCCC
>NW_024412452.1:13291949-13307173 GCF_014898765.1 Herpailurus yagouaroundi
CCTAACTCTGCAAGTTTGGTGGAGAAAGGTCAGAGGTTGGAAATTTTCTGTAGAGACACCAATCCTCATCCATCTTACATCCTTCCCTCCCACTTCAGAGAATGCAGAGATGGAGATTAATAGGGCGCCTACACGGGAGCCCATCTCTTCCACACCCTTTGTTCTTTGCTTGGTTAGATTTTCCTCCTCTTTCTCCATCTTTCAGTCTTTCTCACTGTCTTCTTTTTCTGCTTATAAATAGCTTTGTGTCACTACTACTTGCAAAATCCGAATCCTTTCCTCAATTCTGTCTCCCTGTCAGTTTAGTACCTCATCTCTTGGCTTCTCTTCCCTGCTATGCTTCTGGAAGAAGTCCTTATAGTACTCCTTATAGTAGCCTGTCACCTCACCTCAATCACTGCAGGTGACTTCAGCCCTATCATAACACGGACACACCTGACACTCACTAAGGTCATCAGTAACCTAGATACTTAATCCTTGGCCTGTTTTCCATCCCCCCCGCCCCCCTTACTCTTTGGCTGTGTTCATCATTTCTCATCTTTGGTTCCCTGTGATTCTTCTCTTTACTGATTAATGTTTATCTCTTGGATGGTTTCCTCTTCCTCTGCTCAGCCTTGAGCTTTGTGTCCCCCACTTCCATCCTTGGCCTTCTCTCCATGTGAATTTCTCTATCCCAAGGCTTCAACCACCGCCTGTTGTTAAGTGTCAAATCTTTGTCTCTAGCTCAGATTTCTCGTATGTCCAGCTGTCTACTGGACATCTTCACACTAATACCCCTCTGAACAAGTCCACAACGGAACCCATTATATTCTTCCCAGCAAATTTGCTCTTCCTATATTCATCACACTTAACAGTGAAGCACTAAAGTATTACCATAAAAGCTCAGAACACCAAAAGGTGCCTGCTGTCATGACTGTTATTTAGAATTGTTCTGAAGGAACGATAGAAATCTGAATAGAAATTCAATTCAGTAAGTCTTAAGAGAAAAATAAGAGCAATACGTGTTGGAAATGGGGCAATTATCAATGTTTGCAGATGTAGAAAATTCCAGAGAATCACTTTTTAAAAAAATGTTTATTTATTTTTGAGAAAGAGAGAGCACAAGCAGGAGAGGGGCAAAGAGAGAGGGAGACAGAGAATCTGAGCAGGGGAGGGCAGAGAGAGAGGGAGACAAAGCCCAATGTGGGACTCAAACTCACAAACCCTGAGATCATGACCTGAGCCAGTCTGACACTCAACCAGCTGAGCCACCCAGGCACTCCTGGAGAATTGCTTTTAAAACAGAGTTGATAAAAGAATTTGGCAAGTTTGCTTGTTACAAATTAATGGCATACTAAGAAGCGGCATTGCTTTATGGCATTATTCCTTCACTCATTTAAAAACTTTTATTGAGAGCCTACAATGTGAAGGCAACATTTCTTAAGCTCTAGGGCTACAGTTATGAACAAAAGATGTTGGTCTTTGCTCACGTGCAGCTTATTTCTAGTAATAAGAAGTTAGATATTATATTTTTTTAAAAAGATGCCATTTAGAATAGCCATGACAAATATAAAATCTCTAGGAATGAACTTCACCAGCACTGTGTCTAACCTCTCAGAATAAAACCATTCGAAGACATAAAGGAATCTTTAAAAATGGAAAGAAATACTATGTATCTAGATTGGAAAATCTAATGCGAATTTTAATTTTAATTAATTTATTTTGAATGTTCTTTGATGCAATAAGTTTAGTCAGAAGTTTAGATGAGAGAAAATAGTCAAGAAAATGTTGAAAGGGGAGTAAGGCTTATACTACCAATTATTGCCGTTTAGTACACAGATGCAGTAACCAACCAGGGTAGAGCTGGCACAGGAAACGACAGGCACATTGATAAAAGGAAAGTGTAGAATAAAAAAGAATGTGTTATCTAATAAAGGCCTCTCACATCAATGGGGAAAAGGGTGGATTAGTCTAGCAATGACACAGTTTCATCCTGATGCCAAATCTCACAGGTTGGAGGTGGCTGCCTGAAGCTCAAGGAGGGCTGTGAGGCCTAGTCTAGGCTTAGCCAGGGGTTCTGTGTTTGATTAGAAATGTCTTCCAGAGGCCCAGGAGGGGAAGACCACACTCAGACCACATATTTTTCATTCCTGTGTTATTCAATAAATATCATTGGGACAACTAGCTAGCAGTTTGGCAGGGAGGGGAATCACTAGCTTTTCCTATTGTATATACCAAAATAAATTTCAGATGGATTAGATTTAAATGTAAAAAAATGAAAGTATGAAATACCAGAAGAAAGAAGAGGACAATTTTTGAAAGTAATTGTGGTGAGGGAAAGACTTCCCAAGCGTGATGCTAAAGACAGAAACCATAAAGTTAAACATTGATAGATTTAGCTACTTAGTCATTAGAAACTTCTGCAAAGCAGAAGTTAAATGGGAACTGGCACATTAAGAAAAAAAAATGCAGCATATCTGATGAAGGGTTAATACTTTACTACATAATGAGGCCTTCAATCAATAAGAAAAGTATGAACACACCAATAGAAAAAGGTGAAAAAGATGTTGTTAATAGGTAATTCACCAAAGGAGAAGTGCAAACAGCTGAGAAACATAAAAATTTTATTTTACTCACCAGTAATCTAAGGAATGAAAATGAACACAGTGCTATGCCTTTTTTTTTTTTTTTTTTTTTTTCACCTGCCAGACTGGCAAAGAAAAATCTCTAGTGTGGTGAAGAATGTGGGAAACAATATTGAGAAAATCTCAGCTAATGGGGCCTAGTCGCTTTTTGCAGGAAATCCACTTTGTAATGGTTTCTGAGTAGTTTTTTCAGAGAGCAGCCAAGCTATTACAGGTAGCATTTACTGGAGAGATCTGAGAAAAGTTGTGAAAGAAGATCTTTGTAGCTAAACTATAATTCTGTAAATTTGTGGTTAGCTAGAATATCCTGTCAGACTGTTAAGTTCTAGTTTCCTTTTCTTATTTTAAAATGTCTCTTCCTAAGAAATGGGTCATGAGTGTGTAGGCTATTGTCCCCTAATAAAGCTTTAACTGCTTGGATACCTAAATCCCTTGCTAAATTTGGGTATAAACTGGCCCCACCTCAGGATACGATGAGACAGCCCCCTGCTGGGCACCACAATGTTGGCATGTGGCCAGGGGGCCCACCCGCGTGGGTTGTCTCCTCTCTTGTGTGGAACTGGAGACTCACAAGTCTCTACCCTTCTAAGCAGGTGAGACCCACCTCATCTGACACAAACAGTAAACCCCAGCATTGTCACCTTGTTCTGGGTTAGCAGTTTTCTCCCAAGGACATTTGGTTGGGAAGTGTCCTGGGATTGTGACATCCAAGATCATCTTCATTCTGGCTCAAATGTGATTTCACTCTCATTGTGTAATACCCCAATAATCAATAGAATAAAAATAGGAAGATTTTATTAATACTATAAAAATGCTAATCGGGGGGCGCCCGGGCGGCTCAGTTGGTTGAGTGTCCAACTTCGGGTCAGGTCATGATCCCCAGGTTGGTGAGTTCAAGCCCCGTGTCATCGGTCTCTGTGCTGACCACTCGGAGCCTGGAGCCTACTTCAAATTCTGTGTCTCCTTCTCTCTCTCTCTCTCTCTCTCTCTCTCTCTGCCCCTCCCCCACTCATGCTCTGTCTCTGTCTCTCAAAAATAAATAAACAAACCAAAAAAAATGTTAATTGGGTTCCTCCTGATGTCTTCCTAGGCCAAACAAGCACACTCACACACTGCTGGAAGGAAATTAATTTAGAGGACGATTTATTTATCTTTGTGTTGGGCAAAAGTAAAGGATGAAACCAGTAAAAATACTGATGGGGGTGTGGTGCTGCCTGGGTGGCTCAGTCTGCAGAGCATGGGACTCCATCTCAGGATCATGGGTTCATGCCCCATGTTGAGTGTAGGTTTTACTTAAAAAGATAATGATAGGTATTTTTACATAAAAATAATCATAACTTTTAAAACTCTTGCACATCAAAAATATGTTCAGTGTTTATGACAAAGGGCTAATATCCTGAATATAAAGAGTGCTCTTACAATCATTAAAATAAAAGATGCCCATCCCTGGGGCGCCTGAGTGGCTCAGTCGGTTAAGCGTCCTACTTCGGCTCAGGTCATGATCTCATGGTTTGTGAGTTCAAGCCCCGCATCAGGCTCTGGGCTGACAGCTCAGAGCCTGGAGCCCGCTTCAGATTCTGTGTCTCCCTCTGTCTGCCCCTCCGGCTGCTTGTACTCTGTCTCTTGCACTGTCTCAAAAATAAATAAACATTAAAAAAAAAAAAAAGATGCCCATCCCAGGAAAAAAAAAGTGCAAAGGATACAGAGGCAATTTATAAAAGAAAAACATAAATTGCAAAAATCATGAAAAAAAGTTTCAACATTATTAGAAGTTACAGAATACAAATTAAATCCCCAAAAGAGACTGCTTTTTGTTTCACAAATTACAAATGTTAAAAAAAAAAAAAATGATAATGCCCAGTGTTGATGAAGGTGAAGGGAAAAGGAAACATTGGTGAGAGTGTACTTTGGTTAATTCTTTCTATAGAGCAACATTTTTCAGAGCAGTCAGGGACCCCTAGGGCTCCTTGAGACTTGAAGAGGTCTGAGGGGTCAAAATTATTTTCATGTCAATACTAAGATGTTATTTGCCCTTTTCATTCCCTCTCACTAGTGTAGAGTACAGTTCTCCAGAATCTGGATGAAGTGTGATGTCACAGCAGATTGATGCAAAAACAGATATGAGACTCCAGCATATTCTATTGTTGCAAATAATGTAAAAGTTGCAAAAATGTAAAAGGGGTACTTTTCTCACTAACTATGTTTTTGTTTCTTTTGGAAAATCGTTATTTTTAATTAAAATATGTATCGCTTGTGTTAGCATTTAATGGTTCACTATAGTTATTTTTAAATGAGTATGTAAATATACAAATGTTTAAAATTTTTCCATGGCTTAACTTCTAAGACAGGCAATAGGGATTGAAATGAGCCACACAAAGTCTTTGAGAAACCTCAGTAATTTTTAAGAGTGTAAAGTGGTCCCAAGACCAAAAAGTTTGAGAACTGTTGCTCTAGAGCAAAGAGATTATGTGCATCTAAAGCCTTGAAAGTGGAACTACTTATTTATTTATTTATTTATTTATTTATTTAATCTCTACACCCAACATGGGGCTTGAACTCATGACCCTGGGATCAAGAGCCACATGCTCTTTCCACTGAGCCAGCCAGGTGCCCCATAGAGTTACCCTTTAATCCAGCCTTCCATTTTTTGAATAATTTGTCCTAAGAAAATAGATGTATCTCAAATATTTTTGTAAGTATATGGTTGGGGCAATAATAAGAAGAAAACATTAGCATAAGTCTTCATGAGCTTAGATTAAGCAGTTTCTTAGGACACCAGAAGCACAACAGTCAAAGAAAAAATAGATGAACTAGGCTTCATCAAAAGTAAACACTTTTGTGTTTCAAAGGACATCATCAAGAAAGTTAAGAGACAAGGGTGCCTGGCTGGCTTAGTCAGTAGAGCATGTGACTCGTGATCTTGGGGTTATGAGTTTGAGCCCCATGTTGGGTGAAGAGATTACAAAAAAAATAAATAAACTTAAAAAAATTCTGATTAAAAAAAAAAGTTAACAGACAACCCACAGAATGGGGAAAAAATATTTGCAATCATCTATCAGATAAGAATCTAGTATACAGGGGCACCTGGGTGGTTCAGTCAGTTAAGCAGCTGATTTCAGCTCAGGTAGTGATCTCAGGGTTCATGGGTTTGAGCACAGAGCCTGCTTCAGAGCCCGCATCTCCCTCTCCCTCTGCCCCTCCCCTGCTTTCATGCTTTCTCTTTCTCTCAAAAATAAACATTAAAAAAAAAAAAAAGAAGAATCCAGTATATAGAATACATGAAGTACTCTTTTCAAAAAAATTTTTTTTAATGTTTTATTTATTTTTGAGACAGAG
This sequence comes from Herpailurus yagouaroundi, assembly GCF_014898765.1. Lineage (NCBI taxonomy): Eukaryota > Metazoa > Chordata > Mammalia > Carnivora > Felidae > Herpailurus > Herpailurus yagouaroundi. Next base: position 13,297,910 of record NW_024412452.1, read on the forward strand.
AGAGAGAGACAGAGCATGAGCGGGGGAGGGGCAGAGAGAGAGCCACACACAGAATCCGAAACCATCTCCAGAGCTCGATGCCGGGCTTGAACCCATGTACCACGAGATCATGACCTGAGCTGAAGTTGGACGCTTAATCCACTGAGCCACCCAGGTGCCCCTAGAATACATAAAGTACTCTTATAACTCAACAATAAATAAAACAAATAACCCAATTTTTAAAATGGGCAGAGTATTTTAATAGATGTATCTCCAAAGAAGATATCTAAATGATCAATAAGTGCAAGAAAAGATGCTCAATGAATGAAATGCAAATCATAAGGGAAATGCAAATCAAAACCAAAATGAGGTCCCACTTCACATGCCCACTAGGATAACTACCAAAAAAAAAAAAAAAAAAAAAAGGTATTAGCAAGAAGGTAGAATAATTGGAAAACTCATACTCAGCTGTGGGAATAGAAAATGGTGTAGCCATTGTAGAAAACAGTCTGGCCATTCCTCAAAAGTTAAAACACAGAGTTACCATATGACCCAACTATTCTACTCCTAGGTATATACCCAAGAAAAATGAAATCTGCATTCACACACAAATTTGTACACAAATGTTCATAATAGCATTATTCATAATAGCTAAAAAGTGGAAACAATCCAAATGTGTATCAACTGATGAATGGATAAACAAAATGTGGTATAGTTATACAATGGACTATATTCAGCCAAAAAAAGGAACGAAGTACTGATACATGTTACAACATGGAGGAACCATGAAAACATGCTAAATGAAAGAAGCTAGATGCAAAAGGTCACATATCGTATTGTTCTATTTATATGATATCTCAACAAGTAAATCCATAGAGTCAGGAAGTAGATTATTGGTTGCCAGGGATGGGGTTGGATGGAGGGGATGAGGAATGAGGAGTGACTGGTAATGGATATGGGTTTCTTTTTGAGGAGATAACAATGTCTGGTGATAATTGAACAACTTTGTGAATATACTAAAACCACTAAATTCACACTTTAAAATGGTGGATTTTATGGTATCTGAATGATATCTCAATTAAAAGAAAAACACCATACAAATTAGTGTGTAGAGTATTATCCCATAATAAAAAAAAAAAGTAGCATATATATGTTACTTTAAAAAGTAATATAGAGCCTGGGTGGCTCAGTTGGTGAAACATCTGACTCTTGATTTTCGCTCAGATCATGATCTCAGTGTCATGAGATGGAGCCCCGAGTTGGGCTCTGTGCTGACAGTGCAGAACCTTCTTTGGATTCTCTTTCTCTCTCTGTGTCCCTTCCCTGCACTTGCTCTCTCTCTAAAAAAGTAAATAAATAAAAATAAATAAAAGATGAGTATATAAAACAAATAGAGGTTGTTAACAGCATGGATTTTCATATGCATTACATATTCATGTACGTTCTATAAAAATATGTTTTGCCATCTTAATTGGAAAATTGGGTAATAGAAGTTATCAAAGACAAAATAATGTGCACACTATCTGTCCATTTAGACTCTCCCAGGGGCAGTTTTTCTGGCCTGGTGGGACAGTCCAGAATAGTGATTAAAAAAGCAGCTTGGGGAATAAAAAAATTAGAAAGCAGCTTGGGAGCCACATTGCCTGTGTTGAAATACTGGCTGTGCTACTGACTAGCTCTGTAACATTGGACATATCACCTAATTGTTGTGTGACTGTCTCCTCACCTGTAAAATGGCATCAAAATATCTACTGTACAGGGCCTGGTGGAATCAGAGTTAATTCATTTAAAGTGTTTAGAGCAGCACTTTGCATATAGTAAGCTTTTCATACATGTTAGCCAGTCCTGGAGATGTTGCTTGGTGTGGCTCAGATTTCAGGATGGGGAATGACTACATTTAACCGCACTAAAGTCAGGAGCCAGTGAGAGAAGGTTCTTTTATGGGCATACTGAACAAACTCTGAAAATGCTTTAAAATTTTTAATTAATTAATTAAGAAGGGAATTTTGTTTTTATCGTTTCTATTTTTAAATTATTTTTTATTATTTTATTTTTAAATATTTATTTTGAAAGAGAGAGAGAGTATGTGTGTGAGAGAGTGCAAGTTGTGGAGGGGCAGAGAGTGAGGGGGGAGAGAGAGAGAATCCCAAGCAAGCTCTGTGCAGAGCTGGATATGGGGCTCAATCCCACAACTGGGGGATCATGACCTGAGCCAAAATCAAGAGTCAGGCGCTCAACTGACTGAGCCACCCAGGTGCCTCTGATATTTATTTTATCTTTTACTTTAAATATAGCTGATACACAATAGAAAATGCTCTTTTTTTAGTTTATCTATTTTTTAGTAATATCTACAGCCAACATGGGGCTCAAACTTATGACCCTGAGATCAAGAGTCCCATGCTCTTCTGAGAGTCAGCCAGTGTCCCTAGAAAATGCTTTTTGAAGTAGAGGTGAACTAACAAATGCAGGCACAGCTTTTCATCTATGTAGAGGTAAGATTTAAGAAAGTGTGTCCCCTCACTATGGTTGAACTTCTCAGGGAATAACTAATTTGATGTCTTCCACCACCCAGGAGTGAATGGTGTAGTTAGTATGTTTGCTGTTGCTAAAGTACTGTTGCCTTAGCTCCCCACCAAGGTGTACTTAGCCTGGTGGCAGATGTCTCGAGTGCTAATGCTGCTGGGAGAAGGGGAACAGCTAAGCCACTGTCTCCCTACTTTAGTGAACTTGGGTCCAGGGGGCACTCGGGAGCCAGAGCCCCCTCACAGAGCCCTTATATTTAGGGCAGGAGAGCAGGGGAAAAGAGGAGAAGGGAGTTTGGGTTTTGCCTGGGGGACTAGCCTTCTCTTGTCTGTGCCCTTTGCCTTCCCCTCTACTGTCCTTTCCTCTTCCCGGTAACATCTAAAGGTGACAGCACCTTCTGGGAGATTCAAAGCAAATCTTCCTGGTAGTTCCTTCCTTCCTCCTTCCTCTTTAATCAATTTCCCATGAATAGTTACCCAAAATGCCAAGCTGGGGCTTGTTGCAGCCAGTTTTTTTTTTTTTTTTTTAACTTCTGTTTTTCTCTTTTAGAGTGTTTATAGAAGGTCTGTGTGTCAGAAGTCAGCCCTGTGGCAAGAGGCAAAGGCAGGGATGGGTGCCCACAAAGGCAGTATTATTTCCCAAGGCAGCCAGAGAATTGTGGATATTATCTTATTCATTCTTCCCAGATGGAAGACTAAGACCCAGAAAGACCCATAAAACTTGTCCAAGATCACCCAGGGAGTTGATGCCGAAGCCAAGACTAGAACTCAGCTCTCCTGATCCTTACCAGAGTGTAATTTTCCTTTTAGAATGTTGATGCTCAAGAGCAGGAACCCCAGTTAGGTGTCCCAGAACCCCAGGCAGGTAACAAAGAGGACAGCCAGGGTTAGGATTATAGAGAAACCATTATTTCCCAGGTGCAGGGATGCCTAAACAGAGTGACTTTGGGGAATGACAGGTCATTCTCTATGGGAGAATGAAGACAGAGATAAGAGACTGGCAGGCCTTGCACTGGTGAGGCTGGGGGGAACAGATCCAGAAGGATCTATAAGCTATGCTGAGGAGTTTGGATTTTTTTTTGTAGACCATGGGTGGAGGAGGGACTTGATGGCCTTTAAGTAGGGGAGTGATGTGGTCAGATTGGAATTTTAGGAAGGCCCCTCCAGTGGCCAGGCCAGGCAAGGTGGCCAGAGGACTTGGCAATGGAAGGCTTCTCTGGTGGTGACTGCCTATTTATATGTCTGGCTAGGTGCTGCCTCATTGGCAGGAGGTGACAACCCTAGCGATGCTGGACAGTGCGTGGTTCACTACTAAGGGTAGCCATGAGAAGCAGGAGTGAGGTGTGTTCAACTCACAAACCTCAAGCCCTTAGCCAACAATGTTACTCTCCAGGTGACAGAATAAGTAGCTGCTCTTGGGGTGAACCTGAGTGGTGATTCATTGCCCAAACTGCTGGCTGGGGTGGTGTACGTAGTGGTAGTGCACACGTGTGTATGTTGAGTGGGGCAAGAGAGGGGCCTGGGGATTGGGGAAAACCAGTCTTCTAAACACATGGGACAACTCTTATGGCTATGACCCAACAGGTGCTTGTTGACCTGTTCAGTCTTCTTGACTGTGGCAGTGTTTGTGGCCTAACAGCTGGTGGTAGGATAGGGCTGCAGCAAGAAACACAGCAACTGCAGAGGGGGCTTATTGATTTCCAGTCCTCATTCCAGAAGAGGATGGGACATGCTCAGACTGCCCCAAAGAGACAAGAGAAGAGTGCTGAAATGCAAGTCCTGATAGGAAAGGGGACAAAGTGGATTAAATTCTAATAGACTGGCCTGGCACCTGATATTCATTGTTCCAAGATCCTCTTCTATCCATAGTCCTTTTTTTTTTTTTTTAAGTTTTATTTATTTGAGTAATCTCTACATTCAATGTGGGGCTTGAACTCATGACCCCGAGATCAAGAGCTGTACACTCCTCTGACCAAGCCAGCCAAGTGCCCCTCCATAGTCCTTTCTTACCTAGCTTTATTTTCAGCTTCCTATTGGTTCCTTATTATTTGCCTTTAGTGAAGCTCCTTTCAAAAACAACAAACCACTCCCCCCGCCAACCCCAAATCTTTTCCCCAATCCTCCCTGACTCAAGTTATTGTACTATTTCTCTTTCTCTCTTGCACCCTCAGCATTTGAGTGATATACACTCCTGTCTCCAATTCCTTACTCCCAGGCCCTCCTCTCCTGGTGTAATCTGCCTTCTTCCCATCACTTTTCTGACATTCTGCTTCCCAAGGATATCCATGACATTGGAAGTGTCTTCCTCAGTATCACCTTGAAGTGGTCTCTACAAATGAGTGGAAGGAATTAAAAAAAAAAAAAACCCACAAAAAATGATTAGAAATTATATTTCAATTTGTTTACCTGAACTGTATAAAATTTTTGTTTTCTAACTATATAATATTTAGGATTATGCTTGCATTAAGTTTATAAGTAAGCATGACTAATATACATATAGTAATTTAGAAATAAACATGTAATAGTGTATATGCTAAAGACTTTACTGAAGGGGTACACTTAAAGACTATTTGGGGCTCACGACTTTTCAGGATAAAGCTCAAACCCTTTATTCTGGCATTCAAGGCTATTTTAGCCTCAAATGATTTTGTGGCTTCCTCTACTCCTTTTCCCTCTCTTTATCACATACCATGCTTTTAATTAGCTACTACACATCTTCCAATTTTACCAAAACATCATTTTAGGTCAAAGTATTTTGTACAAAGTAAATGTTCAATCAAATCTATTAAATCTCTCTGTAACATTATTGAAAATTTCCTTCTTGATTCCTCTCAAGGGCACTACCCTGGTTTTTCTCCTGCTGCTTTGACTACTTCTTCATTGGCTACTTCTTCTATATTCATTCTACAAATACTGCTAATATGTTATGGTGACAGGCACCAGAAATACCATGGTGAACAAGTAGACTAGGTCCCGTACCCCAAAGCTTAATCTTCCTTCTTTACCTGTCTCCATGTAGCTCACTCAGTTTGTCTATTTCTAGCTACTTGTTGAGTATTCCTCCCTGCAAATACTTCCATCCTCAGGTCTCAATTCATTGCTCCCCTCCTTAGATCTCTCCTGGCCTCCACATTCGGTTTCAATCTCCCTTGCATTGGCTCCTTTCTACATGCATTCCTAGTGATGCCACTTCCCAACCTGTATTAGAATCCAGAGGTAGTTTTCTAACTGCTGTTCCCGACTTTAGTCCATCCAAGTTGCCATTCATTCTGTGCCTTGCAGCCTAACTCGTTATTTTACAAATTATTGCCAGATTTGCCTTTGAATGGATGGGAGGGGAAAGACATTGAGGGAAATTTGAGGCCTAATTTTGATCTGGCATTTAAACCACTTCACCTAACAAATTTTAGGGACTCCTCAAAGACCATTTGGCCTGGGTTTGAGGGATTAATTTAATTATCCACTCCCACCCTACTCTATGAAAACATGATTTGTGCTCTTTATCTCCAGAGGACAATGAACCTATTTCTGGGTCCTCACTAGGTCGTCCCTTTCCTGTCCTGGTCCCTCAGTCCAATGGTCTTCTCTTGGCTTGTCATTTAGTACACACTGGTTTGTTCTCTTTTAAATATTTGTCCTTTCTGTCCAGAGACACTGTGGACAGAAATGGGCCTTTGGTTTTTTAGTCTTAAGTATATTGAAGTTTACTGTGTTGTAAGCAGTGTTGTGCTTTACATACACGCTCTCATTTTTTTCCACAAGCCCAAGAGATGTGTACTTTTAACACCTCTATTTTATATAGAGGTTAACTAATTTGCCCAAGGCCACAACAGGCAGAACTCAAATGTGAACTCAGGTTTAACTCCAGAATGTGGGTTCCCTTCAGTGACTGCCTGCCTGACTCCACAGTTGTGTATAAAATGTATGGTAGGCCCCAATCTTACCTCCAGGGACTCTCAAAACCAGGTCTGTAGTTTAGAAAAAAAGAACAGATATCCTGTAGAGAATAAGCCTCAACAAATATTGTGTGGAATACTCCCCTCCCACAGGAATTTCTCTTTGCTGTTAGTGATCTCCCACAGTGCCTGGGGTTTGAACTAATCACTTTGGCACCTGACCGTTCACTGTCTTATATTGCTGTTTCTAGCGTGTCTTTGCCTAATGGTAGAGAATTTTTCTTCTCATGAAGTCTAGCCTAATCCTACTGGCTGGTGTGGACATAAGGCAACTAGGCCTTCGCAGCAAGATCTTCCTAATCCACCGGTGAAATCAGTGGCACTCAAATCTAAACGATTCGGGGTTTTGTTAAAAATGGTCTTCCTTTTAGATTTGGGGGGTGGGACCCAGGTATCTGCATTTTTAACACCATCTCAGACTACAGTCAACGGATCTGTCTACAATCCTGTCTGTGAGGCCTGCCCCATTTAGGCAGGATTATTTCCTGGTATGGTTTCTCTAACATTGCACACAGCTGAAGAGTTAGAAGCTGGGCCTCTTTTGTTTCTGGATTCACCACTTGGCAGGTGTAATAACATCCTCTGACAGGCTGCTTGCCACAGGTGCATGCTCGACACATGCGCCCCGCTGGTACCATCCCCCATTTCGTCCTGGTGCCCAAGACCCCACCATCCCTACCACCACCCCTGCCCTCTTCCAAATCCTCAAACCCACCCTTGCCCCTTTCCCTCCCATCCCAGCTCCAGCCCAGCCCTTTTCCCTCCCCCACCTCTTCTCTGGGTTCCCCCAGGCTCCTCCCACCTCAGAACATTTTTTTGTTCCTGGCTAAGAGTTTTCCCAGTGAGATTGGGGTGGGGGGTGGGGCTGGCAAGAGGGGAGGACACACTGCCATTCATCAGAATTTATACCGAATGGCCATACTTTTTCAGAGAAAACCCAGGTTTTCTACCAGAGAAATGGGCAGAGACCTCTCTCTGGAACTTGGCTGGAGGGATGTCACTCTCCGGGAGAGCCCCTCTGTCTCTGCAAATATCCCAAAGCAGGCCCAGCCTGCCATGTTCCTTTGTTGGGACAGAAAGGGAATGGGATCTTACCAATAGGTGAAAAGGGCTGGACAGAACACCAAGGATGGGCCCAACCTTCTCCCTACAAAGGCCTAACGCTAACAGGGAAGGGAAAAAAAAGCACCAACAAAGAGTTTAAGATAGTAGTTCCCAGCTTTTTCAAATATGAAGCATTTTTTAACCAATCCATTTTTTAATTTTTAAATTCTTGACATTACAGAACTAAACTGAAATTTATTAACATTCCACTCTTACATTTCTTATCGACAAACAGAAATAAAATTCATGAGCCAAAAACCCAAAACAAAACTAAAAACAGGGAAAAGCTTATAAAACTAAATATGGATCCCAGCATTAACAGCTGAACAGAGAATGTGATTTTTAAATTCTTAGCGGATGATAAAGTTGTGTAGAAACTGAACACTTACAAATTATTTAAAACCTGGAATCACTGACCAGAAATTACACAGTTGGATCATGGGAAAACAGCAGAAAGGGGTTATAAGTGAACCTACACTGTTCTAGCTGCACCCCATGCCCTTCTCAGAGGAAAGCCTGGCATTGATTAGATATTGGGCCAGACTAATACTGGCAGCAGAACCAGTGATAGTAACCTGCCTACCAGAAGAGCCTTCCACTGGATTGGCAATTTTGATCTGGGCCCCGGACATCTGGCGGATCTCATTAATGTTGGCGCCTTGGCGCCCGATTATGCAGCCAATTAAGTTATTTGGAATGGTGAGTTCATGGGTCGTTTGAGTAGATGCATCCAAACTTGCCCAATAGCCTTTCACCTCTGGAGAGCTGGAGTCAATTCCGGCGAATCCGGTCCCGCCGTGCATCATGGCAAAGTGAGACTGTTGTCTTGCCACCTGGTTCAGCTTGGCCAGATCGAGCGGAGAAATGGTGTGTTGTCCTTGAATCGAGTAGGCATCTAGAGGTGGTCCCTCCAGGTCATGGGTGGCATGGGGGTAGCCCGCAGCGTCGCTGCACCGATCTTGGCCGCCCGCACAGATGACTGGAGAGCTGGCCGGCATGGGCTGGTACGGAATGGTCATGACTCTCCCTTGCGGAGACTGGGAGAGCGTCTCCAGCATGACCAGGCAGATCTGCTTGACACACTCGGTGACAGACTGCGGCACGCCAGCAATGGTGATGGCTCGCTCGGTGGAGTTGGGCAGCATATCCCCCGCCACCTGGACCTGGGCCCCCGTACTCTCGCGGATCTCTTTGATCTTACACCCGCCTTTCCCAATCAGGGAGCCGCACTGGGTGGCCGGCACCACCAGCCTCAGGGTGACCGGGGGCCTGCTGGCCGCCGTGCTGTTGGTCATGGAGCTGTTAATATCTTCTTCCAGCTTGTCGATGATCATAGCGAAGGCCTTAAAGATGGCATTGGTGGGGCCGGTCAGAGTGATGATTCTCTCCGGACAATTCCCCTCCGAGATGTTGATCCGCGCGCCACTCTCCTCGCGGATCCTCTTAACCGACTCCCCTTTCTTCCCAATGATGCTTCCTACTTCCTTTCCGTGCATAAGCAGCCGAATGGTGAGAGTCACATTTAGTCCACTTTCAGTCACACCGGCATCCATGGCGAGCGGCGGGCGGCGTTCGGGGGAGTTGGGCTCGTTACGTGGTCAAGTCTTTGGTGGCTGGCGGGGGGAGGGGAGGTGTAGGCCCAAAACTGCCGGCGCGAGGCGAGCGAGGGCCGCGGGAGCGAGCGGGCGCGGGCGGGAGGCCGC
>NW_024412452.1:13307573-13326233 GCF_014898765.1 Herpailurus yagouaroundi
GCGGCAGCCTCGGCGGTCTGGGCGGGGCGGGAAGCCCGCTTTCAACCCCGCGTACCCTCTGACCCCGGAAGTGCTTGCCGCGCAGGACCCCTTGAAAAAAACCGAGGACCCGTATTTTTTAGGTCACAAGATTGCGCCAACCTTCGCATGGTAGTTTAAAAAAAACTTTTTTAACAGCTTAGCATTGAAGATAAAGCCACGATGGGCAGAATCTGTGAGTCCGGCAAGGTTTTAAAACCAACGTACATTTTATTAACTCCAGCGGCACCGGCAGATGTTTGGGAATGTTAATGTTGTGAGTGGGGGCGACACATTATTTTCCCGCCTTACAAAAAGGGCTTGGATGCGGAGCGACACGGGCAGCCCCGGCGGTAACTGCAGGCGGCAGCTGGGACGCCGCCGGTTTAAAACGTGCGCGTGAGGCGGCTAGAGCGCGTGCGCGAGGGTGTGGGGAGACGGGAGGGGCAGCCGCGGTCTTCCGGGGGGGAGGGGCGGCGAGGCGAGGCTTGTGTGGTGGGCGCGTGCTCGCGCGCGCGCGCGCGTGGGCACGTGGGGCCCCTTCGCCCCAGGCGTCCGGGCGCCCCGTACCAGGCCCCCCACCCCTGTCCTGGTCTCCCCACGGCAGCTGGTGAGGAGAAAGACCGAAACCCACCCCTGCCACCGCTAGAGTCGCGGCTCTGTTGATGACTTCTGGGAAGTGTTGGAAACAGGGCCTTAAAAAAAGAATGGCGTCCATTTACATAATGCTTTGTTTGCATTTTGCAAGTTTCTTTCGGTTGAACCTACAGAAATCCCACAGTGTCGTTTTAGTCGTGGCAGTCTCGACAGGCATTTAGGACAATGGTGTGCTCCTTTTGGGACCGCATTTAGTCAGGGTTGCTGACTTAGTGCTTGGAGAATTCTTGCAATTTCCCCCCACACTCTTCACTTTCCCGCTTCTGCGTTTCGGCCTTTCCCCCGTTTCCCCTTTTGGTGCGATCGCCTCGCCCCGCTCCCCTTGGGGGCGGCCCCTGTCGGGCCCCGCCATCTTGGAAGGCCTTTCTTGCCGGTTCGCCACAGCACGTCCCTCTCGCCAAAGAAAGGTCGCTTGGGAGGCTCGTGTACGTTTATTTCTAGCCCTTTCTCTTTCCTTCGGCTAAGCCAGACAGAAAAGGCACACAGACAGACGTGTGCACAACGTGCTTCAGGATCCCTCAGGGAAAGCAGCTAACGTGGCGGTCCCTCCGCCCCTTTCCTTCCCCACGGGGTGGCCGCCATGTTTCCAGAACACAAAATGGCGACACGTGGCCTGGATTCGTTGCCAACGAGAAATTGGGGTCGCCCCGAAAGCTACAAAATGCCCCCACCTCCCCACCCCGTGCGTGTTGGCCAGCGCCTTTCCCTCGCAGCCAGTGCTCTAACCACTCTGGTCCAAACCTAAGCTGCCGAATTTGAATGCATTTCCCCCATTAATTTGAAATGGGAATGTTTATAACTGTAAAATGTAGGTGTGATGCCGAGTCTCTCATAGTCTTAAGTTTAATAATGGGTAATGGGGGGGGGGGGCAGTGCCAGTGGATGATTTGGGCCCCCAGTTACCAAAGCATTTAGGAATCACTGCTTTAAGAAATAAGATGGGAAGTTACTGATTTCCTAGACCTCTAGCACAGGCTGGTGTGCTGGAGAGACTGAGAAATGGTCTTATAAAATTTCTTAGAATTTCCATGAAGCAGTTTGGATACCTGTGACCATTTTCAGAGGCTAGCTGACCGGTGAACCTAAGTTTACCACAAGTGGTATTAACTTTCAGTATGGAGGGACAGATGTTATTGTGCATTTACCAGCGCAAGATCCTGTGCTAGTATTTTACTGCATACTATCTTTAATTTTTACAGTGATCTGAGGTAGGTGTTATCTTTTTCTTTCTCTTTTTCTAACAGATGAATTCACGTAGGCCCAGAGAGATGAAGTGACTAATTCAAGGTCACACAGTGGAGGATGGATTCCAGACCTGATTTCCTTATTGGTGAGCACTTTCTCAAATTTTTCTGTAAGTCAGTGTTTTAAAATTTAAGTGCTATTTGAAGTTTAGGTGAGCTTGTCATTTAAAAGAACCTCTCAGGTGACCTTTTGGTGCATAAGTCACCCCGTTTGTATCTTTTAGGGATTCCCAGCTTTTCCTGGTGTGAACTATACCTTGGCTCAAATGCTATTTAAAAAAATTTTTTTAATTAAAAAATTGGTGTCTGGGTGAGAATTGGGAGTGGGAAATGATTCAGCCCTACCCAAAGGCTGAAGTATGTGTCAGTCCCGCTTTGTCTGTGGCACATTCAAGTCTACCTGGCTCTGTGGGAGCAAGCAGTTTCTGACTCACTTGCTTCCTTTAGCTACCCATGGGCACGACTTCCGCCTTCCTCACTCCAGTGTCCCAACCAAGTAAAAATAAATAATTTCACTTTGGCGCCAAGCCTCCATTTCTCTGCAAATATTGACGGAGCATGACAGTGTTAAGGAAATCATGGTCTATGAACTCTTCAGTTCAGTGTAACGAATAACTTGTAGGTCAAGCAAGGAATATGTGCCTGAACAGGGCTCTACTTGTGTGGATGTTAGAGATGGAGAGAAGGGCTTTTTGCTTCTTTTAACTTACGTTAATGTCTTATATCATAGTTTTCAAAGTGCCTTTGCCTTACTTTGTGTAATTCTATAACCAACTTTAATTGGTGGGTACATTATAGCAACAATGGCAGTACTAGCATTAAGTGCTAACTTTGTGACTGGCACTGTTTGAAGCTTTATTCTGTATGTTATTTCAGTGGCTCTCACATTTTTTTTTAAGTTTATTTATTTTGAGAGAGAAAGAGTGTGCAAGTGTGCAAGTGAGCCCCTGAGTGGGGTAGGGGTATGTGTGTTTGTGGGTGGGGGCGGGGGGCAGAGAGAGAGAGAGGGAGGGAGAGAATCCTAAGCAGGCTTTGTACTGTTAGCATGGAGCTGGACTTGATCTCATGAACCCAACCATGAGATCATGACGTGAACCAAAATCAAGGGTTGGTTGCTTAACTTACTGAGCCACCCAAGTCCTCCCCTCCTTTTTTTTAAGATTTTATTTTTAAGTAATCTATATACCCATTGTGGGGCTCGAATTCACAACCCCAAGATCAGAGTCACGTGCTCCACTGAGTGAACCAGCCAGGCACCCCAACAGTTTTAAAAGTAAGCCGTCAAGAGATAACATTTTTACAAAATAATTCATATATACATAGGCATATGTAACAGAAACCAAATCTTTGTAAAACAGTATTTATTTTTACTGTATGCGGTGTACTCTGGTAATTTCTGTTCATTTACATGAAATAAAAAGGTGTATCACAACTGAAGTGACAAACTTATAAGGTTGTGACCAAAATGATTAATATACACATTTAATCCTCACAAAACTCCTTAGATTAAAGTGATGCAATTTATATTTTACAGAGATACAGAAAGGTGAAGGATTTTGTCTAACACACAGTTATTAAATAGTAAAATATGGATTTGAATTTGGGCAGTCTGAGCCCAGAGCCTGTATATTTACCACTGAGCTAGATGTAGTCTCTGCAGATGGCCTTGTCTTTAAGGGAGACAGAGTTGTTTAGGGAATTAAAATTATTAGTAAATGTTACAAACAAACTGAAGAGGCAACAAGAGAAATTCTATGTAATGAAGAGTTATATCCTTATTCAAAATACTCTGTTCTGTATGAGGTGCCTGGGTGGCTCAGTCGGTTAAGCATCCGACTTCAGCTCAGGTCATGACCTCACAGTTCATGAGTTCAAGCCCTGCATAGGGCTCTGTGCTAACAGCTCAGAGCCTGGAACTTGCTTTGGATTCTGTGTCTCCCTCTTTTTCTGCCCCTCCCCTGCTCACACTCTGTCTCTCTCTGTCTCTCAACAGTAAGTAAATGTGAAAAAAAGTTAAAACAAAATATTTTGGTCTCTAAATCTGTCACATATTTATTTCCCCTGAAGAAAAATGTATATGTTGGGTCTTTCTTCCTGTCTATTTAAAGCCTTTTTGCCTGTAATTTTCCATTAATTCCTTCTTATCTGAGTACCTTCCTGATTCTACTCACCTCTTCCTTCAATAAAGACTTCCCCTTCCCAGCCTCTCTGTTTCCCCCAGAGTCCTATAGCCCCCACGCCCCCCTGTAGGCTACGTTTGGCTGTTAATTAAATTGTAATCTGCATTGGTGTTGATAGTGTGTTGTACAGGGCATTGGTGTCATGGGTGACCCAGAGATCTGGTAAAGAGGACATTGGACTTGGGAATCTGTGGCTCTGGCCCCTAGCTCCAGCTCTCCCACTGTCTAACTTTGAGAAGTCTACAACCCAGTTCAAAACTGGGCTTTGGTTTTCCCACATGTAAAACAACAGATTAAATGATCTTTTCTAATTCTATCCAGGGAGTGATGATACTTGATGATCTTGGGTATCTCTAGGAGGGAGGAGGATTATGTAAATATTTTACTTATGGTAAATTTCCCCCTCCCTTCCTCAGACCTGCAGTATCTTGTGTATACGTGATTGAATTCCACACCACCCATTTTACAGATGAAGCCACTGAGATATGGAACAATTGACTAAATAGTCACTGCCCCACCCCTGGAGCCTCACACATGACTCTTCTCCTCCCATTTGAATGACTGCAGGTTAGTTAAGGGGTTTAATGAGTTTGGGAAGGTGAGTCAGGCTTAGACTTTGGAAATTGAACCACAGGATTTATATTCCATTCAGAGGAGGGATTTTTGCTTCCTTTTACCTCACATTGGCATGTTTATGAAATGTTTTAAAGTGATTTCACATTATTTACTAATCATCACAGACACCCTTGCCATGAAAGTATAAATATGCCTGTTTTATGGAAGAGCTATTTATAGATCAGAGGAATGAAGTGACTTGCCCAAGGTTACACAGCTTGTCAGGACCTGAGCTGGGTCTCTTGACTTCTAGTTGTGGATTGTTCCTCTCCTTGGCTTTTGATGCTAGTTGCACTGACTTTGACACATGGAATAGTTTTATCTTTAACTCAGAAAGCTTTCAATCCAGCCTTTATTTTTCTGTCCCAGAACATCTAGTCCACTTATGTTAGGTTCCTGATTCTTTTGGTTTAAGAAAAGCTCTTTCCTCTTTTTGTCTAATGTTTACATTTATGGGTTTGGGAAGTGGTGGGAATTATTCCTTGATGAGGCTGTGGAGGCAGGGACCACATCCCCCCCCCCCCCCCGCCCCCACCTCCCAATCTACCTTTTCCAGCAAATGTACTATAGCTTTTTAAATTTGCCCTACCAACATGCAGTTTTGCAAAAAATAAACAAACAAAAAACCAACATGGTTTCTTCTTCTCTTACTCTTTCAGATTTAGCTTCTCATTTTTCTTTTATTTGAAATTATAGTAAATTGAGAGGATATTTACCCTATCACTTTCTGGGATACTACAAAGTATAACCTACGAAGTATTTCTTACCCACTTTGTAGATAGGAACAATAGTTATAATCTCATATACTGGTGACCCTGTGCTGCCGTTATGGGGTTAATACTGAGTTTTCTCAGAAACTTAAGAAATATATTGGTGTGCCTTACAAAAGTGCCCAGGAAATACAGCAACATCCTTGGTCTAAGTTCTCCTGGTTGGGGAAAGTAATGCCTATGGATTCCCAAGGGTTACTCTGACTGAAATAAGTCATGGAGAATGGAGTGCAGAGAAAAATTAAAGGAAAAATGAGAACAGAGTACAAATGTAAAGTATAGAAAACGAGGAAGGAAAAAAGATAAGAAAAGGAAAAAGACAAGGGCAGAGAAAAGAGGAGAAAACAAGATCAGTGGAACGGATATGAAGAGAACAATTCCGAGGTTCATTTGCTCCTTATGTGATGTGGGAAGCATAGGCTTGCACCAAGAAAGAGCAGCTGGTATGAGAACTCATGAACTGATCTGAAGCATCATGTCTCTTTTTTAATCTTCTTTTTCTAATATCAAGTAGGGAAAATTTGTTTCTACTATCAGCTGGGGATGTGATTAGACACCAATAGTTTCA
Source organism: Herpailurus yagouaroundi (assembly GCF_014898765.1). NCBI lineage: Eukaryota > Metazoa > Chordata > Mammalia > Carnivora > Felidae > Herpailurus > Herpailurus yagouaroundi. The sequence continues at coordinate 13,313,626 of NW_024412452.1, forward strand.
ATATTAGCCTTAGTCCTATTGGTTTATCAAGGAAAATGTGCTATAAAAATCACATTAAAGTATTCCAGGTCAAATTTTATCCTATTCATTCAGTCAGCAATTTTTTTTCAATTATTACTATTTTTAAGTTTAATTTTACTCTCAGTGTGGGGCTTGAACTCACTACCCCAAGATCAAGAGTTGCATGCTCTACCAACTGAGCCAGCCAGGCACCCCAGTCAGCAAATACTTGTGGATTGCTTGATATGTCCCAGACACTAAGGATATAAAAATGAATGAGATCCTGTTCTTGCCTTCAAGATGTTTATGATCTGGAAAGGGACACTGACAAGTAAACAGATTTGCAGTACAATACGTTAAGGTATTAGGATATAAGTAAGCAGAGGATGCTACGGGCTTAGAAGAAGGCCCTTGATTCAGCCTTGGAGGGGGATCCAGAATGACTGCCTAGTGAAGATGACATTTAGGCTGAGTCCCAAGTTGGCAGATTACAAGGTGGAGGGCAGGAAAGAGTAACTCCAGGCAGGGAAGCAGAAGCCCAAAGGCAGAGAGTATGCAGTCTGTTCAGAAGTTGAAGCCACTTCAGGAAGGTATGAAGGATGTTTGCATGATCCAGTTTTTCGTGATTGTTGTACTGCTTTAGAAGTGTACATTATTGAGACTTGATTATGCTTACTAGAGCACAAAAAGTCTAAATCCTTATTTTGTAGCAGGATTCTCTTTTAAGATGAAGGTATCAGAGGGACATCTGGATGGCTTAGTTAAGCGTCTGACTTCCTGCTCAGGTCATGATCTCACAGTCTGTGGGTTCAAGCCCCGTGTCATGCTCCGTGCCGACAGCTCAGAGCCTGGAGCCTACTTCAGTTTCTACGTCTCCCTGTCTGTCCCCTGCTTGCTCGCTCTCTCTCTTTCAAATATTAAAATTTTTTTTTTGTAAAAGATGCAGCTATCACAAATTGTACTTCTGGTCTATAGATTGTAAGAAGAAAATGTAAATAAAGCACAGTCTTTGAATTAGCAAATGGTTATTAAACTTCTGTGCAATAAAGGAAAGAAGGTACAAGGCATAGCATATCCCCCCGCCCCGCCATTTTTTTTTTCTTTAGGATTTTATTTTTAACTGATCTCTGTACCCAATGTGGAGCTCAGACTTACAACCCCTGAGATCAAGAGTCGCATGCACCATTGACTGAGCAAGCCAAGCGCCCCAGCATATCCCTTTCTTATCCAACTTTTGGATTTGATTGTATTCTGCTTTGTTTTTAAGGAGGTATATGTGTGGAAGTTTAGGGTCTTTGTTTAGTTGGTTAGGATCTTTGAGTTAGGGGGGAGGGAAAGGATTTCAAGAATAATTGCTACTTTATGGCAGAACAAAAGAAATACATTTAAAAAGCTCTTTTTTTTTTTGTAATGTTTATTTATTTTTGAGACAGAGAGAGACAGAACAGGAGCAGGGGAGGGGCAGAAGAGAGACAGGGAGACATAGAATCTGAAGCAGGCTCCAGGCTCCGAGCTGTTAGCACAGAGCTGGATACAGGACTTGAACTCAAGAACCGCAAGATCATGACCTGATCCAAAGTCAGACGCTTAACCAACCGAGCCACCCAGGTGCCCCTAAAGCTCATTTTTCTGATCTCACCTACTGAGCACAAACAAGACTTAGGGAACATTGTTAGTTAATTCAACCAGACAAAGCATTTAACATTATTCCCTATGTAAAATCTGTTGTGGACATGGATATAGCTGCATTAAATAAAAACCTTATGTGTATTCATTGGACAATACTGGGATTTTACCTGGAGTAAAAGAAAAAAAGTACTATATGTAGAGTAGGGAAGAACATGCTTGGAAAATAGCACACAGATTCAGTGGTCATTTCTCAGTCATCTTCTTGACCCTGTAGCACCTGAAACTCCCTCCTTGCACATTAGTTTCGTTTGACTTCCAGGATGCCACTCTGTTGGTTTCCCCCCTCCTCACCAGCCCCTCCTTCTCACCCCCCCACCTTTTGGCTGATTCCTCCTTATCTCCTCAGCCTCTAATGAAGGAGTACTCAGATTAGTCCTTGCATCCCTTCTCTGTTTATACTCATTCCCTAGGTGCTGTCTTTCAAGACCTCAAATACCATTTATACCCTGACAGCTCTCAAGTGTATAGTACTAGCTTGGATGTCTTCCCTTGAACTCAAGACTCATATCCAACTGCCTACAAGATATCATCTCCACTTGGTTATTTAATAGCTTCTTGAGCTTAACATATTCAGCAAATTAATTCTGGAACTTCTCTTCTCAAACATGTACCTCTGCCAATTCTTCCCCATTTTAGTTTCAGTTGTATTGAACATATGGAGGACTCTCCCTTGACTCTCTTCCTTTTCTTGCTCTCTTCATCTAATCTACTAGTAGGTCCTATGAGCTCTACCTTAAAAAACATCCAGGATTTGAACACTTCTCACCACCTCCCCTGCTACTTTTAGAATAGCCTTCTAAATTGTCTTCCCTCAGTCTAATCTGAACAGTGACCAGAGTCATTTTGTTAAGTTTATATCAAATCATTCCACTCCTCTGCTGAAAACTATTCACTGGGTCCCACCCATGTTAAAAATTAAAGTCCTTACAGTGATCTAAGAGGCCACATAGCATATTCAGTGCTCCCCCAACTGCTCTGACCTCATCTTTTATCACTTTCTCCTTGTGCTCTGGACACATTGGTCTCCTTGCAGTTGCTCCAGCATGCCAAGCCTTGAACTTCTTAGTGGTGTTCTTTGCCTGGAATACTTCTTCCAGTTACCAGTATGGTCTCCTCCCTTACCTCCTTCAGGTTTCTGCTCTTGTCACCTAGTTTGTGAAACATTCCTTGACCATCCTATTTAAAGTAAAAGCCATCTCCTGCCCTCTTCATTCCTTCTTCCCTTTTCCTGCTGTATTTTTCTCCACAGAACTCATCACTGTTTGAGGTACTATTCATTATTCATTCTTCACATATTTATTGAGGGATGCCTACTATGTGCCAAACACTGTACTGGGGACTCTCTCTACTATAGTCTGTTTATTATTTGTCACCTGCCACTGGAATGTAAATTTCCTGATGACTAGGACTTTGTTTTGCTTGTTGCTATATTGCCATCTCCTAGAATAGTGTCTAGCACATTGCAGTTGAATGAATACATTTATTCAGATTTTAAACAAAAACGTATTGAATGTATAGGGGATTGTGTACCAGATAATGAGGGAAAGATATGTATAAATAATATATTGTTCCTGCCCTCAAGTTGCTCAGTCTAAAATATGCTTATTTTGACCTGAACAGTACTGTGTTCTCTAACAGGATAAAGTGTTACATCATTTTGGAATTGGGGAGGTGGAGGTAGGGACTAGTGTGCAAGGGTATGGATCTCTTCAGAGGTGAAGTCTTGCTTTATCAGGCTTATCAATAATTTGTACTGGTTCTGGGAGGGCAGGATTGCTGATAGCTCACTGCATTACTGGCTTTTTGGATTATAATTTCTGTTTAGTTTTGTCTTTTTGGGGCAGGAGCTTCTTTAAAATCCTGCTATCAGTCTTGGTTCTTTTTAGATATCTTCTAGGAACCTCTGTCACAGCCACTTTTTTCAAGATAAGTGAAGGAGTTTACTATCTTTACCTTCCTCCATATCTGAAAGTTCTTTTCCAGAAACTGTGGTCATTGATGTACTAACTGTTTGGTCTTGAACCTCTCAGAACCTCAGTTTCTGCACTTGTCAAATGGAGATAATGATAAATGACATCAGTCTTTCTTCTTTTTAAAAAAAAAATTTTTTTTTTTAATCTTTATTTTTGAGAGAGAGACAGCATGCGAGTGGGGGAGGAACAGAGAGGGAGACACAAAATCCGAAGCAGGCTTCAGGCTCTGAGCTGCCAGCACAGAACCCAGTGTGGGGCTCGAACTCACAAACTGCGAGATCATGACCTGAGCTAAAGTCAGACGCTCAACCGACTGAACCACCCAGGCACCCCGACATCAGTCTGTCTTCTTATGAGGATGAAATGAGTAAATACTGATTTTGAGAGTGGGGCAGTAGAGAAGGGAAAGAGAGAAGAATTTCCTTTTTTTTATAAAGTATTTTTAAAAAGTTTATTTAATTTTTTTTAATCTTTTATTTATTTTTGAGAGAGCAGGGGAGGAACAGAGAGAGGAAGACAGAATCTGAAGCAGGCTCCAGGCCCTGAGTTGTCAGCACAGAGCCTGATGTGGGGCTTGAACCCGTGAATGGTGAGATCATGACCTGAGCTGAAGTCAGACACTTAACTGACTGAGCCACCCAGGTGTCCCTAAAGTTTATTTATTTATTTTGAGAGAGAGGGAGAGAGAGTGTGTGCTAGTAGAGGAGGGGCAGAGAGAGAGGGAGAGAGAGAATCTGAAGCAGGCTCTATACTATCATCACAGAGCTCGATGCAGGGTTTGAACTCACAAACTGTGAGAATATGACCTGAGCCGAAATCAAGAGTCAGATGCTTAACCAACTGAGCCACCCAGGTGCCACTGAAAAAAAAAATTTTTTTTCTTTATGTTTATTTATTTAGAGAGTGTGAGCTTGGGAGGGGCAGAGAGCCGAGAGAGAGAGGGGGACAGAGGATCCGAAGAGGCCTCTGTGCGTTGACAGCAGTGAGCCCGATGTGGGGCTCAAACTCACAAACTGTGAGATCATGACCTTAGCCAAAGTCAGATGCTTAACCAGCTGAGCTACTCAGGAACCCCCAAAAAACTTTTTAATACGCTTATGTTTCATTTCTACCGAGAGTAGTGAAGATTTTTTTTAATATATATTTTTAAATGTTTGTTTATTTTGAGAGAGAGAGAGAGTGTGAGCAGGGTAAGAGTAGAGTGGGAGACAAGAAAATCCCAAGCAGGCTCCACGCTGTCAGCACAGGGCTCGACGTGGGGCTTTATCTCACAAACCGTGGGATCGTGACCTGAGCCGAAACCAAGAGTTGGTTGCTTAACTGAATCACCCAGGAGCCCCATAAAGATTTTATTTTTCAAAACAAAGATGTTAGGGTCCTGGGTTTGGGCTTTAGAGTTAAACGTTAAAAAAAAAAATGATTATTTAAAAAAATACATTAATATATTGTTTTTTACAGAGTAACAGGTTTTTAGAAAATATTTCCTTGTGTTTCTACTCAGGTAATTACTTTTGTATTACAGAAAGGCAGTGAAATACTAGAACCCCACCCCAGGCTGCATGGTGAGCTGGTGTCTACGTAGGCAAACAACCATTTCCTTTTAGGTGAAGTTGGAGTTCAGGAAGTACTATTTGAAGAGGCTCAAAGGGATTGATGATGATAACAACAGCAATAATAGTAGTGTCTAACTGATGAACCAGGCACTTTATGTAGATTGTCTTATTTTAACAGCATAGCAACCACATGAAGTCTGGTGCCTTGAGAAGTACAGCAGTGTAGGAGTAAAGAGCATAGACTCTGGGGTCAAACTTTCTATACTCACTTCACAGCTTTGCCAGTAACTAGCTGTGTGGTCTTGAGTGAGAAAACTGCCTCTTCTTCCTCTTCTGTAAGATGAAGATAATAATAGTAACTGCTTCATGAGGTTGTAACGATTAAATGATGTAAGCCCTATAAAGCACAGTACTTGGCATATAGAAAGTGCTCACCAAATTTTATTGTAATAAAAGTAGATGGAGAAACAGAGGCTTAGAAAGAGGGAAGTTAATTTGCCTTAGTGACACAGCAAATATAAATGACAGAACAGTAATTTGTGCCTGGGAAGTCAAACTCCATTGCCCTTCCTTCCTTCCTTCCTTCCTTCCTTCCTTCCTTCCTTCCTTCCTTCCTTAAATAGGCTCCACATGGGGCTTGAACTTACAACTTTGAGATCAGGAGTTGCATGCCACTGACTGATCCAGCCAGGCACCCCATTCAGCGCTCTTGTTTCTTAACCATTACATTGTACCGCCATTATGGATTGAGGGCGAGAGCCTGGACAAGAACCACATTTTGTCCAACTTGAGGTGAGCATAGATCTAAAGGTCACACTTGGGTTCAGACCTATGGAAGCTTTATTTGTGCTCTTTTTTTTTTTTTTTAACATTTTAAATTTATTTTTTGAGAGAGCGAGGGCAGGGGAGGGGAAGAGAGAGAGGGAGACACAGAATCTGAAGCAGCTTCAGGCTCTGCACAGAGCCTGAAGCAGGGCTTGAACTCATGAACTATGAGATCATGACCTGAACTGAAGTCAGACACTTAACCAACTGAGCCACCCAGGGACCCCTTTATCTGTGTTCTTAACACTGTAGCATGTACTGGTTATTCTCTGAAGTGATTGTTCCCTAGATCCAAACAAATGAATGAGTGATGGGTTATTTATGGTCTGCTGAGGGGTTGAGTGTTCCCTGGCTGGGGCCAGGAAATGGAGCTGAATAAACACCTGTATCTTACCCACTGCTCTTGGACCTAAGTAGGAGCTTGTCTAGTGTCTTTTGTTATTATGATTGTTATTCCTTATACAACTGGTAATGATGAGAAGCTGAGCAGTGTATATATCAAGCACTTTATTTTTTATTTTATTCATTTATGTTTAAAATTCTTTCTCTCTCTCTCTCTCTCTCTCTCTCTCTCTCTCTCTCTTTCTTTCTTTCTTTTGTGTGAGTCAGGGAAGGGAGCAGACGGAGAGAGAGAATCTCAGAGACTCCACGCTCAGTACACAGCCCAACTCGGGGCTCAGTCGCATAACCCTGGGATCATGACCGGAGCCAAAACCAAGAGTTGGGTGCTCAACTGACTGAGCCACCCAGGCACCCAGTAAATATTTTATTTTTAAGTAATCTCTGCACCCAACATGGAGCTCGAACTCACAACCCTGAGATCAAAAGTTGCATCCCCTCCCAACTGGGCCAGCCAGGAGCCCCTACATTGAGCACTTTATGTGCCATGCATTTGACATAGATTATCTCATCTAGTCCTTAATGTAACCATGTGAGGTAGTCACTCCTAACCCTATTTTATAGAAACAGAGAGATTAGGAAACTTGCTTAAACTCACATAGTGTGTGTGGTGGAGCTGGGATTTGAATACACAGTCTGACTCTAGAGTCCACATTCTTGATCTCTACACTCTATTGTTTCTATTCTTTCCTGTGTAAAGTATATAGTATATGGTAGGTGGCTTAGTAGGTCCAGTCCTATTTTTCCCATCTGAAAAATGGGAAGATTTTGACTAGTGGGCTAGAAATAAGGAGGCCTGTGATCTTGTCCTAACCTTGTCACCAACTTGCCACATCCAGGACTTCACTTTTCTTAGCCTCATTGTCCTCATTCATTAAACAAAAGGGTCACTCTATATGGTCTCTGAGATCCCTTCTAACTCTTAATGTTCTGATTGACCATATGAAGTGAGGAGAATAACACCTGTTCAACTCCTTGATTTTGGAGTGGTGGCATTTGTGAGGTTTTAGGGAGTCTGCTTTGTGTAAGGGAAGATGCCAGATTTTAGGACAGAGAACATTGCTTTCCTGAAGAAGGTAGGTCTGGGCTCTTTTTTGAGGGTGGTTGCCTAGGGAACCTAGCCTCTGGCCAGCAACAGTCAGGAATGCTTTGGTTAAGAGTTGGCTACAGATAACTAAAACAAGCAGCACATTTAGGTTTCACTTTCCACCCCCCCCCCCCCCCCAGCTACCTTTCCTTTTCATGCTCCCAGTTTGATACACATCTATATATTAGTATTTAACAGGAGTTTGTTATTTAAATCTTTATTGTAATCTTATGAGATAAGTACTATTGTAAATTTACAGTTAATGAAAGTGAGGCAAATAGAGTTAAATAATTTGTCCATAGTTACTCAAGTGGAAAGTGGTATTCAACCCACTATGTTGTACTGCCTGGTAGGAACTTAAAAAAAAAAAAAAAGCAAAGGGAGGACTCTTTATTTATTGGTGGTGTTTTGTTTTGTTTTTTCTTTAAAAAGTTTTTTTAAAGTTTATTTATTTTGGTAGAGAGTGTGAGCAGGGTAGGGGTAGAGTGAGAGGGTAGAGAGAGAATCCCATTGTGGGGCTTGAACTCATGAACTGTGAGATCATGGCCTGAGCTGAAATCAAATTGGACACTTAACCAGCTGAGCTACCCAAGTGCCCCTGTTTTTGTTTTCTTTAGAATAGTAGACTCTTGGAGTTGGAAAGAGCCTTTACCATAGTCAGTCTCCTTGCCTACTGTCTGCCATCTGGTTACAGGAATGCTTTCCATCATCCCCCTGACAGATGATCACCCAAGTTCTTTTTGAATACTTCCATTGCTGGGGAGCTAGCTCATTACTTCTTGAGGAATCCCATTATATGTGACTTGTTCTCTTGGGTAAGAGATTATTTCTTGTTTTGAAATTAAATCTAATTGAGATGACTTACCAGTTTTAGGCCTGTCTTCTGGAACCATTTAGGATAATTATGATCCATCTTCCATATGCCAATCTTGTTAATGTTTGAAGACCCTTTTCCTATTTATAAGTCATTTGTAGTTTTCTCATAGCATCTAAACTTGCTTTCAGTTTGGATTGGTCTGCACAAAGCAGTCTCTATTTTTTATTGCTTTGCAAGTGCAGCCTTGCAACAGATCTGTGCTTCACTTCTTATGGTTAGGCACAAAGTATGGGCTCTTTCCACATCTTTGGAGAACGAATAAATGGTGAGCTGAGTCTCTACAATAGTATATGAGTCTGAAGGGTTTGCAGTTTCCTACTCTTGTAATCTAATGTCCATTAGACTGTTGCCCTGTACACACTGTTAGAGCTCACAAAATGGCTGGAAGTTTATCCGGGCATTTGACAAAATTGCATTTACTTCATCAGGCCACTAGGTGATGAACAACTCACAAACCCAGACTTCCAGGGGCAGTTGTATACAGGACAGTTTTAGATTGTAGTTGGAAAGGCCATCAGAAGTCATTTGGTACAACCTTATTAAAAGGTCTTTTGGGGATGGGGGGAGGGGAAACATGTCTTGTGTATACTTTGTCTTTCCCAGCTTTATTCCAAATTTAAATATTAATTTGAATAGGGTACTTCTTTCTCTGAGTGATCTTAGAAAAGGGGCCTGGGTGGTACTTTCAAGGTTCTTTTGTGCCCAATTATGTATATGTATATTTCAAAGGTTTTATTTTTAAGTAATCTCTACCCAACGTGGGGCTCAAACTTATAGCCCTGAGATCAAAAGTCTCATGTTCTACCAATTGAGCCAGCCAGGTGCTCCTGTATTTTACCATAATGTAGGAATGATGTCTTGGCTTGGTTTAGGATTCTCAAATAGTAGTTCTAGCCACTACAAAGTCTACATGCAGCTTTCTTCTGTCTTCAGTTTCAAGTGATACAGATGGGAAGTCCAGTGCCAATAGGATTATTTTTCCTTGTAAGTAATTACCTGTCCTTTCTCTTTGGAAGTTTGTAAATTTTTTTCTTCATGCTTAGATTTCATCATGATATGCTTTGGGTGTGTTTCTTTTTAAAGTAACTCTGCTTGCCCCTTGTTAACCTTTTTTAGATCTAAAAACTTAAGTCTTTTCTTAACTCAAGGAAGTTTCCATCTGTTTCCAACCTTCACAGAAGAAGAAACTGTCCAGAAAGGTGACTTACTCAAGGTCACTCAGCTAGTTAAAAATGAACTTCAAGCAAATAACTTGACTTCTTTGATGACCTATATTTTCATTGTACTGAATATTGCTCTGTTGAGAGGGCCAACGTGAAAAACTTGGGAAATTTTTTAGTGAGACACGAATTTTGCTGAGGGTCCGTGGGGACATGAAGAAGGACAAAGAGATGATAAAATTAATTATGATTAAAATGTGGCCCATTTGGGGGCTCCTGGGTGGCTCAGTTGGTTAAGTATCTGACTCTTGATCTCAATTTAGGTCATGATCTCACTTTTTGTGGGTTTGAGCCATGTTTCTGGCTCTGCAATGATGGTGTGGAGCCTGCTTGGGATTCTTCCTTTTTCTCCTTCTTTCTTCCCCTCCCCACTCATGCTTGCAAGCTCTCTCTCTCTGAGACTTTCTCAAAATAAATAAATAAAAATGTGACCCATTTGAAGAACTATAAAATTCACAAGGTATCCCAGTTACTGGAGTTAACCCAGAGCTCTAAAACTTAATAAAGCTAGTTTTGCAAGGGAGAAAGACTTGATAAGCCAGGAAGTTTATTGAACACTTGGATAACTAGATACTTAGTTGTCAGGAGTTGGGTAAGTATGGTCATGCCCTATTGTAAATATTGGAAAACATATAAGTATCTGAAGGCTTGGAGACAGACATCATAAATTGTGTCTTATCAGTGGTCTGGTTTCTGTTTTGAGTTCCAGCCTGGGACCCTTTTCTGCTGGGAACCACCTGTCCCTGGCTCTGTTGATCTTTGGATTTCCCCAGCCCTCAGTCCCTTTCAGTTTTGAAATGAAACCTACCCCACCGGGTGAGGTCAGGTACTGAGAGAACTTTGACAGCTCATACCAGGTTGTTTTTTTTCTAGAGTCTGGTATGTGACTGTGTGAAGTGTAAGGCTCAGCAGGCTGTGATATAGACTAATTGATGGTGAATCACCTGTTGGGTAGGGCCCAGGTAGTGCCATTTCTTTGGGTAACCAGGAAAATATGTAGACCAAATATGTTGTCTTTCATCCTCAGACACTTGAAACTTAAGAGTACAGTCACCAGAGATCTGCCATGATCTCTCTGCCTTGGGTTACTACAGAAGGAAAGACATTGTTTTATTTCAGTGTCTTTTCTCCTCATTTTTAGAACCTCCATTCTTTTCAGGAAGGAGCCAAGTCCTTGGCCTCTTTCTGCTGCTCCAGCTTCTAAATGTTTATACTGTGCCTTCTGGAATTGCTGCTTTGATGTGAAGTGTCTCCTCTAGATACCCCTAGACACACATGCCCTGCCCCAACCCCTTCACAGAATTTAGCTTCCCCTTTTCCCTTTGTTGTGAAACTAGTTTCCATGATGCTATAGCACTTTGCTTGGAATCTTTATAAGTGGTACTGGCTCTTTCTGTAACTCACCCCATACCACTTCCCCCTGATTTTACCTGACTGTCCCCCAGCCACATCCCTCAGCACTGCAAAACTGCTTCCAGACTTTCAAATACTTTTCCCCCTTTGAGACTTCTGCTGGCCAGCAAGGTTACCTGATCCTTGTCCTTGAGTACAGTTAGCATCTGTACTCAACATGGGGCTCAAACTCACAACCCCCAAATCAAGAGTTATATGCTCTACTGACTGAGCCAGTCAGGTGCCCCTCATTCTCCCATGTTTGTTTAAAATTTTAGTGTTTGACCTCTCCTCCTGGGACTCTGGCCCAGGCCAGGGGATTGGTGGTCAGGTTTGGCCTGGGTCCAGTGACTCAGGGTAGACGGTGGAATTAGGGAGCTTGGTGTTAACATCTCAGATGTGGGCAGATGGGAAACTGTAAGATCTGAACACCAGAGCCATCTGGGGTGGAAGGGACAGAGAAAATTTAGCATCTGAAGCAAAGGACATCCTTTGTAGGTTCCCTCTTCTGCTCATTTGAAAAAAAATTAAGGGGCGCCTGGGTGGCTCAGTCAGTTGGATGTCAGACTCTTGATTTCAGCTTGGGTCGTGAGCTCGCAGTTTGTTGATTTGAGCCCTGCGTCAGGCTTCATGCTGACCGTGCAGAGCCTGCTTGGGATTCTCTGTCTCCTTGTCTCCCTCTCTTTCATCCCCTTTCCCACTTCTGCACACCTGTGCTCTCTCAAAATAAAAATAAAAAAATTTTTACAAATTAAGTTTTTTTATGATAGTTTTAGGTTCACAGAAAAATTGAGGGGAAGATAACAGAGATTCCCATGATTATTATTTTTACACTTGATCTTAGCCAAAAGGCCGAGAGGCGATATGATGATGATGATGATTATTTTTTTTTTCCCAACATTTATTTATTTTTGGGACAGAGAGAGACAGAGCATGAACGGGGGAGGGGCAGAGAGAGAGGGAGACACAGAACTGGAAACAGGCTCCAGGCTCTGAGCCATCAGCCCAGAGCCCGACGCGGGGCTCGAACTCACGGACCGCGAGATCGTGACTTGGCTGAAGTCAGACGCTTAACCGACTGCACCACCCAGGCGCCCCAATGATTATTATTTTTAAGTAAGCTCTATGCCCAGTGTGGGGCTCAAACTCACAACCCTGAGATCAAGAGTCACATGCTCTCTCTCTGCTCCTCTCCCCTGCTGCGCACGCTGTCCCTTTCTCTCTTTAAAACAAAAAAAAACAAAAAAAGAGTCACCTGCTCTACTGACTGAGCCAGACAGGCACCCTGAGATCCCCATTATTTTTGAAAAATTGATCTTTAATTTTATAGGGAATATAGTAATATAATCTAAAAAAAAATGAAAATCGGTAGACATTTTGAATTCTCTTGTTCTCCTCCCATTCTCATTTAACTTATTTTTGTATTCCTCAAAGGTGGTAACCTTGTTAGTGTTTGAAATGTAGCTTCCAGACTTTTTCTTTGTGTTTACATACATGTGTATGAACCCAGAAAAAGAGTTATTTTTGTGTTTATACAAATGGGGTCACAGTTTATGTATTATTTCAGTATTTCTTTGATTCAGTAATGTACCT
>NW_024412452.1:13326333-13352926 GCF_014898765.1 Herpailurus yagouaroundi
AGGCTCCAGGCTCTGAGCCATCAGCCCAGAGCCTGACGCGGGGCTCGAACTCACGGACCACGAGATCGTGACCTGGCTGAAGTCGGACGCTTAACCGACTGCGCCACCCAGGCGCCCCGCTATAAATGATTCTTGTTGTGTTTTATTTTTTTATTTTTTTATTTTTTTAAAATTTTTTTATTTTTTTCAACGTTTTATTTTTTTTTATTTTTGGGACAGAGAGAGACAGAGCATGAACGGGGGAGGGGCAGAGAGAGAGGGAGACACAGAATCGGAAGCAGGCTCCAGGCTTTGAGCCATCAGCCCAGAGCCTGACGCGGGGCTCAAACTCACGGACCGCGAGATCGTGACCTGGCTGAAGTCGGACGCTTAACTGACTGCGCCACCCAGGCGCCCCTCTTGTTGTGTCTTAAATGTTAGCATTCTTTCCTAGGGCTTCTTTTTTCTTTTTCCTCATACTCTTCCTAGGTGATCTCAACTTCTCTGACAGCTCCACTTAACCATCTACACATGGATGATGCCCAGTTCTTTCTATGGACCACAGTATCCAACTGCTCATGTAGACAACATCACAAGGATGTTTTGCATACTCGGCAAAATGCAGCCTCCTGCTCTTCCCCACTTGCTCATCATCCATTGTCCTCATCACATGTAAGTAGCACACTCTTGATAGGCCCAAAGCCTGGTAGTCATTCCCTTCCCCTCGTACAGCCAGCAACCAGCCTGTCACTAGGACTTTTCCTCCCCATTATTTCTTGGATCCAGTTGCTTTCTTTCCTTCTTCATTGTGGGTACTTTGTCCCTTAGTTTTCTGATTTATAAAATAGAGTATTTGTGAGTACTAAATAAATTAACACACATAAAATGCTTAGAACAATAGATTGGCACCCAGTAAGTGCTATGTGAATATTGATTATTGTCATCATCATCGTCACCGTTGTTGTTGGGGTCTTCTCATCTTAGTGTACATAATCCATTCTCATATCTACCTCCAGTCTTGATTTTATCCTTCCCTACCTCTGTTCCATTCTGCACATTGTAGCCAGAGTGATCTTTATAATATATACAAATGATCATGGTCTAACTTTCCTGCTTAAAAAAACTTCGGTGATTTTGCCATTGGGCTTTTACATGTACTGTCACCCCCATCTGGAATGCTTTTTCCTTGGTCTTTGCATGGTTGTTTGTTTTTTTGTTTGTTGTTTCTTTTTTTTTTTTTTTTTTTTTTGTTTGTTTGTTGTTTCGATATACCTGTTTCTAAATGTCATCTTCTCAGAGAGGCCTTCCCCTGACCACCTAATTATTCCAAAGTAGCCATACCTATTCTTTCTATCACATCACCTTTTTTAATCTTTGCATAACACTTATTAATACGTTATTTTTCTGTCTTATTCACGTATTTGTTTATAATCTCCTTCAATTAATTTTTTTATTTAAAATTTTTTTTAAAGTAGGCTCCACACCCAGTATGGGACTTGAGCTCATGACCCTGAGATCAAGAGTTGCATGTTCTACCAACTGAGCCAGCCAGGCATCCCTAGTCTCCTTCAATTAGAATTAAATTCTCTGAGAAAGACAGATACATGTTTTCACTCATATGTGGAATTTGAGAAATTTAACAAAAGACCATGGGGGAAGGGAAGAAAAAAAAACAGTTACAAACAGAGAGGAAGGCATTTCATAAGAGACTCTTCAATACAGAGAACAAACTGAGGGTTGATGGGGTTGTGGGGTTGGTGGAACAGGGAAAATGGGTGATGGGCATTGAGGAGGACACTTGTTGGGATAAGAACTGGGTGTTGTATGTAAGTGATGGATCATGGGAATCTACTCCTGAAGCCAAGAATACACTGTATACACTGTATGTTAGGTAACTTGACAATAAGTTTATATTAAAAAAAAAAAGAATTTTCTGAGAATGAGGGTATTGTTTGTTTTATTCGCTATTCTCTTCCTAATGCCTAGAACAATGCCTGGCACGTTGTAGGCACTCAGTGAATACTTGTTAAGTGAATTACAAAACAACTTCGCATGTCTCAGGAGTCCCTTTTTGGTCTTCCCAGCATCATTTGCTTCAGAACACCTTCTACTTTGGCTTCCCGCGGGCGGGGCGCGCCCCAATCTCTTCAGATGTGTTTTCATGCTGCAAGAATTTTTTATATTATGTTCCCTTTACTTAGAACACTTTTCCTCAGGGTGCCCAAGTGGCTCAGGTTAAGTGACAGTTTTGATTTCAGCTCAGGTCATGATCTCTTGGTTTGTGAAATCAAGCTCATGTTGGGCTCCACGCTGACAGTGCTCAGAGCTTGCTTCTGATTCTGTCTCTGCCCCTCACCTGCTCACAGTTGCTTCTTCTCAAAGTAAATAAACTTTAAAAAAGAAAAAAGGATCACTTTTCCTCAAGTGCTCTGCCACTGCCTGGGTATCTCCTATTCATCCTTCAAGTTTCAGCTTAGGTGTAACTTCACCTGTCTTTTTTTTTTTAATGTTTGTTTATTTTGAAAGAGAGGGATAGAGAATCTCAAGCAGGCTCTACTGTGTGTCAGTGCAGAGCCTGATGCAGGGCTTGATCCCATGAACCATGAAATCATGACCTAAGTTGAAATCAAGATTTGTACACTTAACTGAGCCACCCCGGTGCCCCATGACTGTCCTTAGTCTTCCAGCTCTACGTGCATTACCTTTAATTATACATACTGTAATTATTTGTCTCCCTTACTAGATGGTCAGTTTTGTTGGGCAAAGGCCTAGGTCTTGCTTACTATGTATTCTTAGTGCTACTGCTGTGGGCTGGAAGCGTCTCTTGAGATGAGGTGCTGGGTAGGAGTAGCCGGAGTAGTACTTGAGGGCTAAGAAGTGTGCCTTAGAATGTCAGAGTAAGGTCTAGTCATTTGGCCCTAGCTCATTGTCATTCTCCTTATTCCATCTTCGGTGATTTCCAGTATTTTCTTGAATGAGCCATCTAATGCTTGAGATGAATCATCTAATACACTTGTCTCTCTCTCAGATATATTCACAAAATATAGGTCTGGCAGAGAACTTGCCCATGGAAGGGAGCATGAGTGCTGAGGATAAAAGTTGGGGATCCGGGTAGGCAGATTATTTACTCTTGAGTGGCTGATGGCAGAATAACTGAGAGTGGAATGCAATCCTCAGCAAGGAAAGAAACAAAAGGCCTTAGGGATAAGGTGAGGCAAAGATGAAACAGGAAGCTGAATCATTAAGTCAGAAACTTAGAGAATCAGGATGGTGGGTGGAGTGTAAGAAAGGACAGGGCAAGCAATTCAAGATTAAGGCCATAAATAATCTTGGGGATTACGTAAATCATCTTTTGGCATTCTCACCTCTTTAGTGTGGAACCAGCTTTTGGATTAAAAGAAGAATCAGGTAGTTGACATATAAAGGTTTGAGCTAGATTTCACATTAGTTTGTATTTTATAAGTTAATTACCTGAATGTGAAATCCTCAGAAATCCAACCATGTACCTTTCTCCACACTTCAGTTTCTGCTCCAAAGAGCTGACTTCCCCTCCTTTTATTTTTTTATTTTTTTAAGTTTATTTATTTTGAGAGAGAGCGAGAGAAGGCAAGCATGAGCGGGGGAGGGGCAGAGAGAGAGGGGGAGAGAGAGAATCCCAAGCAGGCTCCACACTGTCAGTATGGAGCCCGGTGCAGGGCTGAAACGTACGAACTGTGAAAACGTGACCTGAGCCGAAATCGAGTCAGATGCTTAACTGACTGAGCCACCCAGGAGCTCCTCCCTCCTTTTAAATACACTAAGTTTAACTAGCTAATTTTCAAAAAAAGTTTCCTGTACAGAAGCCTGTAGCAATCTTGGTGCTCCCTTTAGGTAGGCTGAGGATATTCCCTTTACATAGAATGATCACTCTTTCAGGCTGTATCTCCTCCTACCAAACCATGCATAGGAACTGGCTTTAGCAGGCTCAGGAATTCAGGACTCTGCCTAGCCTGAATCTGTGGAATTTCTGTCTGAATTGTGGGGAAGGACATGGGAGTGTGGATTCTGTTGGTGAGGCATAGTAGTAGTGGAAGACTGGCTGGGTGTGCATAGATGTGAGGTTTGAAGCTGTATAGGCAGTGGGCTTCAAAGTTTCTGACCTGGAATGGTCTTTGAATGTATGGCAGTGTTAGTGTGGTCTAATATATGCCAAATAGAGAATCTTGGTGATTGGTGCCAGTCATTAGCCCTTAGAGGCATTCTGTATGTTTTTCTGTGTGGCCTGGAAGTCTTCTACAGACTGACCAGTAGCTGGCATCACGGTGGGTACCTGGGGAGAATCACGGGGATAGGAGCAGTACTTACTAAAGAGGGATATATTCTCTTTTGAAGGTTGGATGGAGTGATTATGTGCACATCCTGGGCAGTCTAAGGCCCAGTCACCTTGCCTGTGTGAGGCAAGGTATCTGTATTCCCCTCCTAGGGCTCTGCTGGGAAAACCAACCTAAGAGGGCCAGAGATCATGGCCACTCTTAGTGATTCCCACAGGAATGCTCGTTTAAGCCCCATCCTCTGATGGCCTGCCTTCTGTTTTCTGCTTTGGTACCTTCAAATTTCATTATCCATTCTGACTTTTCTTTCTAGATTACTCCATGCCCAGCTTGATTCTTGGTTCTACATAGTCCTCTAATTTTGACATTGTCAGTCAGCTTCAAGTGTGGGCCTTCCTCCATGAGCCCTGTTCGTAGAGCTATGATTTTGAAGCTTTAATGCATCAGAATTACCCATGCAGGCAAAGGAGGAGGTTGCTGTATACTTACTTAAAATGCAAATTCCGGGGTGCCTAGGTGGCTTGGTTGGGTATCCGACTTTGGCTCAGGTCATGATCTCATGGCTCATGGGTTTGAGCCCCATGTCAGGCTCTGTGCTGACAGCTCAGAGCCTGGAGTCTGCTTCGGATTGTGTGTCTCCCTCTCTCTCTGCCCCTCCCCTTCTTGCACTCTGTCTCTGTCTCTCAAAAATAAATAACCATTAAAAATAAATAAATAAAATGCAAATTTCTGGGGCACCTGGGTGGCTCATTCAGTTAAGCGTCTGACTCTTAATCTCAGCTCAGGTCTTGATCTCAGCTCTGGGTGTGAAGCCTACTAAAAAAAATGCAAATTCCTGGGGGCACCTGGCTGGCTGAGTTGGAAGAGCATGTGATTCTTGATCTCGGGGTCATGAGTTTGAGCCCCACAATGGGTGTAGAGATTACTTATAAAAAATAAGGGTGCCTGCATGGTTCAGTGGCATCTGACTTTTGATTTCAGCTCAGGTCATGATCTTGCAGTTTGTGGGTTCATGCTCCACATCAGGCTCTGTGCTAACAGTGTGGAGCCTGTTTGGGATTCTGTCTCTTTCTCTCTGTGTTTTTCCCCTGCTTGTTTTCTGTCTCTCTCTCTCTCAAAATAAATAAAAATAAACATTTTAAAAATATAAAAAAAATAAATAGCGGTACCTATGTGGCTCAGTTGGTTAAGTATCTGACTCTTGGTTTCAGCTCAGGTCACGATCTCAGCCCTGAAAGGGGTTCTGCGCTGACAGTGTGGAACCTGCTTGCGATTCTCTCTGCCCCTTCCGTACCCCTCTCCCCTCCCCCTTAATACAAAATGTACAGCCACTCAATACAAAGTAACCCCATGTTACTCTCTTAGTACCTCATTTGCTTTCATTAGACCCCTTACTGCTTTTTTAATAGTTTGTCTTTCTCACCTACTAGATTATAAATTTCATTAAGGTAGGGACCTTCTTGCTAGAGGTTGTATTTTCAGTGCCTAGAGGCATTCAGGAAGTATTTGATGACTAAATTACTCCTTACCTTCTTGTCAGTACCCATGTGGGTTCTTTGTGGCTCTGCACAAACTCTCATCCTTTGTATGTGTTGTTGCCTCTGCCAGAAGCACCCTTACTCTCAGCAGCTGGTCAGACTTTTTCTTGTCCTTTCCCACTTCTCTCAGCAAGTCTTTGACTTCCCCAGGCAGTGCTAGTTCAATAGAGTTAGCACTTTGGTCCTCTCAAATGGACTTTTTGCCCTGTGTGGTGATTTTATCTGTGTAAGAGATAGATGGTATTGCCCTTGGTTTACCAAAAGCTCTGAGAGGTGGATTAACTTGGAAGTGGTTAGAACTGAGATTCAAACCCCTATGTATCTGTAGAGCCCTCACTCAATCCACCTTGCTTGCTCTAAAAGAAACCAAAGAGACCTAGAGACACTGAAGTGAAAGAGATTTTGTTTTTAATTAGGTAATGAAAGTGTGTGTTTGTGTGTGCGTGCGTGCATGCATGTGTGTGCATGTGTGCATGCATGTGTGGGAGGGATGTTTCCTGTTGAAAGCCCAGGAAAGAGCAGAAGCTAGATGGGGCATGAAAGGCTGTGGCCCCATGGTGTGTAATGAGGCTTCTGTGTTGCAGGCCTGAGGAGAATCTCAGATTTCTGACCTCTTCCTAATTTCAAGCCTGGGTATTCAACTGTCCGCAGGGCCACTTGGACCTGTATGTATCATTGGCTTCCTAAATTTAGTAGCATATGGTAGGAATGTTTGATTACAGTGATTTGTCATTTTTGGTGATAGTATATGAAAGCATTTAACACAGGGCCTTTTGCACACTGTAGGTTTCCAACAGGTGACAGAGAGTATGTGAGAAATATTTTGAAACTGTTAAGTCTTTCCCCAGGTCCCTTAACTCTACTCCTGTGCCTCCTACCCTCAGGCTAAATAGGAGATAGCAACATGGATTCCACCTTTGGGAACTTGCTGATTCCTTGTTGGTGGCTTTATGCTTAGGCAAGAAGTGTAATTGATTTCCACATATCTGAGAGCATATATATCTGGACCCTGTCCACCAGATTACTCAAAATCTTACCCCAGACTGAAAATGTTACCTTGGGCAACTTTCTTGGTAGGTACCTTAGGCTTGAGAATCTTAGTGGGGAAGACTGCGAATCTCTAGGATGGTCATGCAAGGTGGTGAATGTATGGGGGTTGAACATGAGTGTAATTTAGCCAGGATAGCTTATTGGGTGCAGACATGGAGGAAGGGATAAAATAGGGAGCAAAATGGGCTCAACTCTTTGTAATTTTCTGCTTGTAGGAAGGTGTACGCACTTGTGTGCCAGGGGCAGAGCTCTGGCCTGCTGTGAGAGTCAGGTTTACTCCTGGCTGCCCTGCAAGGCATTTGGGATTTAGTAGGAGATGAAATAGGAAATCTGAATCCCAGATAGCTTTGCTTCAGATCTTATAGATCTGTAGGAAGGAAGTGTGCCTCCCAGGATCTCTCAGTCCTCTGAATCACCACCTACATGCTGAAATAAGGAATTCCATCCAGATGTATGGGGGTGTCCTTCATCCTTCTTAGGCTCCATCAACTTGCCTTGATCTTAAGCTTTTATCCTTTTCCCCCTGTCACTGACCTGGCTTCTGGAAAGGAGAGGGAAAAGGATGAGGAAGGAAGGGGAGAGTTAAATAACTTGTGGGGGGTAGGTGGATTTGTGGTCCTTAAATCTTTTCTGGAACGAAGTGTAGGTGTGAGGAGGAAGTGAGTGAGTGGGGAGAATAAATAAAGGCTACTGGTCTGGCACTCAGCCTGGACCCCTGCTTAGTATTATCATGTTCTTTCTGTGTTGTTTTTCTTCTCCTTTTTAAAGCATAAGTGTGTATGCGCATGTAATTTCATGTCAGTGGAATCATACCTTAATACTGTTTTTCTTACTTATACTGTTTTGTAATTTTCTTTCATTTTTCCTCTAGCTTTATTAAGATATAATTGACAAATGATTATCACAATATGGTTATCGCCTGACATAGTTACCTATTTTTGTGTGTGTGTGGTAAGAGTCATTTTATAATTTGTTATAGACACTTTATCATGTAAATAAATATAGAATAAATGGCTAAATTATATTTCTATTTTTTAAATTAAGTTTATTTTTGTGAGAGAGAGAGAGAGAGAGAGGGAGGGCAGGCAGGCCCATGTGTGGGAGGGGCATGGCAGGGGGAACAGAGGATCCGAAGTGGGCTCTGTGCTGACAGCGGAGAGCCTGATATGGGGCACGAATTCATGAATCTTGAGATGATGGCCTGAGCGAAGTTGGACGCTTAACCAACTGAGTAACCTAAGTGCCCCGCTAAATTATATTTTGTTGCATGGATGTACCATAATGCATTTTATTCTTCAGTATTGAATATGTTTATCTCATTTGTTATCAATGGGCCCTTCCCTGACCTCCTTACTTAAAATTGTAGCAAACCCCCTTTCTTTCCTTTCTTCCTTCTCTCCTTTATTTTTGTCTATAGCATTCAGCACCATTTGGTACATACTTTTCTTATTTATTATTGCCCACCACCCTCCATTAGAATGTAAGCTCCATGAAGACAGATTTTTTTTTTTCTTTTTTTATTCACTGCTCTGTAGCTGTTGCTTGAAACAGTTCCTGGTACACAATTGGTACTTGATAAATATTTGTTGAATGAATGAATTTGTTGGACTTTTGGTGTACTTGTTGGGCTTTTTTTTTTTTAAGTTTATTTTATTTTGAGAGAGAGCACACATCCATGTGCGAGCAAGGAAGGGGCAGAGAGAGAGGAGAGAGAAAATCCCAACAGGTTCCATGCTGTCATGCAGAGATCTATGGCGGGCTCAATCTCACAAGTGGTGAGGTGATCTGAGCCATTATCAAGAGTCAGACACTGAGCTGACTGAGCCACCCAAGCTCCCCTTTGTTAGGCTTTTTAAAAATTGTTTTAATGTTTATTTATTTTTGAGAGAGAGAGAGACAGAATGTGAACAGGGGAGGGGCAGAGAGGGGGCAACACAGAATCTGAAGCAGGCTTCAGGCTCTGAGCTATTAGCACAGAGCCCAGCGTGGGGCTCAAACTCACAAACTGCCAGATCACGACCTGAGCCAAAGTCAGACATTTAACTGACTGAGCCACCTAGGCACCCCTGTTGGGCTTTTTATTTGCAGTTTTTTAGTAATCTCTGCATCCAGCATGGGGCTTCAACTCACGACCTCAAGATCATGCGTCGCTCTCGACTGAGCCAGCCAGGAGCCTTCTTTGCAGCATTTATGTCATTATGTGCATTCTGTGATAAACACCCTGTACATAATCTTTGTACACTTGTCTACTTACCTTCTTAGGATGAATTCTAAATTTTTTTTTTCAACATTTATTTATTTTTGGGACAGAGAGAGACAGAGCATGAACGGGGGAGGGGCAGAGAGAGAGGGAGACACAGAATCAGAAACAGGCTCCAGGCTCCGAGCCATCAGCCCAGAGTCTGACGCGGGGCTCGAACTCACGGACCGCGAGATCGTAACCTGGCTGAAGTCGGACGCTTAACCGACTGCACCACCCAGGTGCCCCAGAATTCTAAGAAATAGAATGGCTGATTTAAAGGATATACACATTTATTAAATTTAAAAAAAAAATTTTTTTTTTTTTAATGTTTATTTATTTTGGGGACAGAGAGACAGAGCATGAATGGGGGAGGGGCAGAGAGAGAGGGAGACACAGAATCGAAGCAGGGTCCAGGCTCTGAGCCATCAGCCCAGAGCCTGATGCGGGGCTCGAACTCACGGACCGTGAGATCGTGACCTGAGCTGAAGTCGGACGCTTAACCGACTGAGCCACCCAGGCGCCCCAAATTTTTGAAAAATGTTTATTTATTTTTGAGAGAGAGAGAGAGACAGAGCATAGGGGCAAAGAGAGAGGGAGACGCAGAATCCAAAGAAGGTTTCAGGCTCTGAGCTGTTACCACAGAGCTCGACACAGGGCTTGAACCCACCAACCATGAGATCATGACCTGAGCCGAAGTTGGGCACTTAACTAACTGAGCCACCTAGGTGCCCCAAGGATATACACATTTAAAATGTTGGTTCATGGAACCAAACTGCCCTTAAGAATGTTAACTTCTAGGGGCATCTGGGTGGCTTGGTTGGTTATGTGATTGACCCTTGATTTAGGCTCAGGTCATGATCTCACAGTTTGGTTGGTGAGGTCAAGCCCCACTTCGGGCTCTACGCTGACAGTGCAGAGACTGCTTGGGATTCTCTCTCCCTGTCACTCTCTCCCTCTCCTTCTCACACTTGTGCACGTGTGTTCACTCTCTCTCTCTGTCTCTCTCAAAATAAATATTTTTTTAAAAATGTTAACTTCTTCCAACAGAACATGAGATTGTCTATTTCACCACATTATTAGTAATACTGGGTTGTATGTTTTTCATCTTCCCCATTTGACAGGTGAAAAGTGGTCTTGTCACTGTAAATATGGTGATTGAGAATGTGACTCTGATACGATGTGATGTGATATGGAATATGATTCTGGAGCCAGCCTGCTGGGGCCTGAATTCAGACATAACCACTTACTGTGTGACCTTGGGTAAGTTATTTAACTTCTCTATCCCTCAGTTTCATCTTTGATAAGGTGGGTATAATAATAGCTCATATTTCGTGAAGAATAAATCAGTTAATCTAAAATGTTTCAAATAGTCATGGAGATATGTCACTCAGGTATTTAAAAAAAAATTTTTTTTAACATCTATTCATTTTTGAGAGATGGAGAGAGAGCATGAGTGGGTAAGGGGCAGAGAGCGAGGGAGACACATAATCTGAAGCAGGCTCCAGGCTCCAAGCTGTCAGCACAGAGCTCAAACCCACGAGCTGCGAGATCATGACCTGAGCTGAAGTCAGATGCCTAACTGACTGAGCCACCCAGGCGCCCCTCACTAAGTATGTTTTAATGTTTCTTTGTATATTAAAGATTGAATATCTTTTCAAATGTATTTTTGACGTTTATATTTTTTGAGTCATTGATCCATGTCCTTTGCACATTTTTCCAGTATTATTTTCTTAATAATTCGTAAGAGCTAAAGTGTTGACCATTATATATGGTGCAGAATTGTCCCCAGTTTGTCATTTGTCTTTTGACTGTGTTTATGCAGTTTTTTGTTGTTGGGAAATTCTGCATTTTTAGGTGGTCAAAATAATCTTTTCTTACAGTTTTTCCTACTGCTAGGCCAATATTTAGAAAAGGCATGCTTCCCTACCTGAAAATTATAAAAATAGTTATTCATTCTCTTTGAATACTTGGGGTGTGTGCGCGTGTGCGTGTGTGTGTGTTTAAACTTAATCTTTAAGTCTTTGATCCATCTGGAATTTATTTTGATATGAAGATAGCAGTAGATATCTGGCTCTATTTCTTTTCAGTTGTGTACTGTCCCAAACCTGTTTATTAAAAAAGAAAGAGCAGCAGCCTTTAATCTTTAATCTTCCTTCCCCTAATTTGAAAGTAAGATATCCTAGAGATAGCAAATCTCCATTTCAGAGAATGAATTTCATGTTTGGACTCAGTAGTCATTCAGTTGCTAAGCTGTGGGATGAATATGCTGTGTAAAGCAGTTTGGGATCAGAACTCACAGCTTGACTCTAAGTGATGAGACTGCTGCATTCACTAGTGTAGGCTTCTCTGCTGGCTCTTCTTTGGAGGCTCCTTCTAAATAGGTCCTACTTTGAGGACTGCTTTGAAGGGGCTATTGTTAATTTGGAATGGCAAATTCTGTGTCTTTCAAAAAACAAATGAAGTAATTGTAGTGGATGTTTCCTCACTCCAGCCCAGAGTATTGGTAGGGTATTTATAGGGGTATTGAATGGTAATGAACCCATTGTCTTCTACCTGTGTCCTCAGGTAGAGCAGGTCTTTTTGGAACTCTTGTTCCGTCTAGTTTCTTGCCTCTGACTCAAGATGGAGGGAGAGTGGGTCTTATATAACAGAGTGTTCACATATCCCATGGCAGCTGTCATCTGCTAAAGATGATGAAGAAGGGTAGCTAATTCTTACAGGGCATATGTTATGTGCCAGCAGCTGTTCCAAGCACTTTACATATATAAAGTTTTTATGAGATAGGTGTTCTGTACTGGGTTGAATAGTGTCTTCCCAACAGTTCATGTCCACCCAGAACCTATAAATGTGATCTTATTTGGAAGTAGGATCCTTGTAGATGTAATCAAGTTAAGATGAAGTCATACTGGATTAGGATGGGCCCTAATCTAGTGACTGGTGTTCTTATATGAAGAGGGAGACACAGAGAGAGAAGATGTCCGTATGAAGATGGAAGCAGAGATTGGAGTTGTGCTGCCACGAACCAAGGGATGGCAAGGATTACTGGCAACCACCAGAAGCTGGAAGAGACAAGGAAAGATTCTCCTCTGGAGCCTTCAGAGGGAGCATGACCCTGCTGAAACCTTGATTTTGGACTTCTAGCCTCCAGAACAATGAGAGAATAAATATCTTTTGTTTGAAGTCACCCAGTTTGTAGTGTTTGTTACAGCAGCCCTGAGAAACCAAACATGCTCTTTTATCATCTTCTTTTTCGAATAAGGAAACAGGCCCAGAGAGGTTAGATACTTTGAGATCTCTGTAGGCCACTGCTCTGCTGGCTGGGCACTTACTCTGAAGCTCCTTATGTTGCTGTTGTCAGCTCTGCACCACGACCATTACACCTTTTGGTAGTGCTGGGGCTGAGCTGAAGGAATGGCTCCTCCTCTAACACAGCAGGCCACAGCCCTTCCCCATTCTTGCCTTCTTCACACCCTAAAGCAGAAACTCCTCTCAGGAGGCTTCTGACTGTAGCCTGATCATTTCCGCAGGTTGCTTCCCAGCCCCACTCCTCCAGGTGATACCAGGCTTTTATTATTTTTTAATTAAAAAAATTTTTTTTAAATGTTTATTTTGAGAGAGCATGAGTAGGGGAGGGGGCAGAGAGAGGAGACAGAGGATCTGAAGCAGACTCTGTGCTGTCAGCATGGAGCCCAACACAGGGCTCGAGCTCATGAACCATGAGATCATGACTTGAGCTGAAGTTGGACACTTAACCAGCTGAACCACCCAGGTGCCCCTGGGTTTCTGTTTTTCATTTCCATGCAGTGTTAGAGAAATGTGGGTGACATTTGGGGGGAGTGTCACTCAGTTTCTAACAGTTTTTATGTTTCCCATTTCTGGCCTGCTATACTTCCTAGAACTCCTGTCAGTAGACGACTCAAGTCTTGGTGTGGATTTTTGTTTTCGTTTTTGAGCTTCAGGATATCACACACAGCTCAGATGGCACATACCACAGTTCATGGCTGTGAGCAGAGAAGGAGCAGCATCATGGCCACATTGGCTCTGAGGGCCCTGGTCACCTGTTTTTGATAAACCAAACATACCACAGTGGCTCTGTCCTTTGCCAAAGTGAGTGGGGGATAAGGATGTTCTCTGACCCAGCCCAGCTACCTAAACAGCTCCTTATTTGCCCATGGTCTCTTTTGCTGGCATCCCAGAAGGGATCTCCTTCCTCAGCATCTCATTGCTGGCTGCAGAATTTTGCCTGTTTTCCAATTTGGACCTTTTGCTTTGGGTCCTGCTCTTACTCTTAACAACTCTCACTAGGCTGAGCTCCAGGAACTCAGGAACCATATTTGTTTTGTTTGCTGCTATATCCTAGGAATGAGGAAAAACCTGGTACTTACTAGCCTCTCAAGAAATGTATATTGAATGAAGAAATGAAACAATATTAAACACAAAATAAGGAAAATCCAGCGAAATTCTGATTTTTACCATGATGACTAATTAGATCAATATAATTTGAAATATCTGTTTTTGTCTCTGCTTTTCCAGTTCTCTAAGCACATGCTATTGGATAATCCTGCCTGGATCAGTCCTTTCCTCACCTTGGACTTCACCTTCTTTTCCTCTTTATTCTATCTGCTAAAGTTGCCAGCCAGCCTCTTTCACCCCAGAGGGGGATCTGGCTCCTGAAATCCCAGCCTATGCTAGTGCCTCATGCTTCCTGGGGGATTGCCAAGAAAGTCAAGTAAGTAGAACATGCACGTTGCTAAAGAGTACCTCAGAGAACTCCCATACTGAATTGTGATTTATAGGCAGCATAGTACATTGTGCCAAGTGATTACACTTAGGCCTTTTTTAGTTGTAATAATCTGCTTCTGTGATCCTGTATGTGGAAAGCCCAGAAGTGTCTCTGTGGTCCTCCTTTCTGGATCACTAAGAAGTCAAGACACAGTCCCACTCTGCCACCTGTATTAATCTGACTGTTGAAACCATTCAGAGAAGCAAGGTATGTTTCTGGAAGTAGAGCCCAGGCCTCCTACAGGCTATTCTAAGGCTTTAACCGTGATCAAATCTGTTGCTGCTTCATTTAAAAGAACTTAGAATAGTGTTGGAAACATCATAGGATTAAAGCACCACTGTAGCTTCTTGGGTAAGGAAGTGGTGTATGGTGGCCAGAGAAGATGTGGTAGCAAAGGCTCCCAAGTTCTTTTCTGGACCTGTTGATTTGAGGTGAGACATTTGACAATCGGAGATGATGTCCTTTAGCTCTCATGGTTTCTCATCTTCAACACAGAGTGATGTGGGTGGGCCATGCTTGTAGAGAGAGAGGCTGACATTGTGATCTAGAAAAGCTCATCATTAGGTGTCCTTCCTTTCATTTGAATTTCTAGTTCTATTTTTATTTTATTATTATTTTTTTTAGTTTTTAAAGATTTTTGTTATTTTAAGTAATCTCTGTACCCAATGTGGGGCTTGAACTCACAACCCCGAGATCAAGAGTCGCACTCTCCACCAACTGAGCCTGTCAAGCACCTCTGTAACTCTTTTTTTTTTTTAAATGTAGAAATCCTACACGCACAGAATTAATATAGGAACCCAGCAACACCCACATTTTACTTGAATTCATTTCATCAGAATTGCTTTCCTTTTAATAGTGTGATTAGATCAGTTCTAAGGGATAGAAACTGATAAGGCTTAGGAAAAGAAGGCTAGGTTTGTGTGGGGCACACACCTTGGCCTTGGACAGCTAGAGAATAACATTAGGGCACCAGGTACATGATGAACTAGATGGGAGAGAACAAACTCTTTATTCCTGGAGAGCCAGGCATGTGTCAGACGCTTTTCATATGTTTTCTTTTTTTTTTCTTCTTTTTCTTTTTCATATGTTTTCTTACTTAATTATCATAATGGAAACCAATGAAGTATCATCTTCATTTTTTCACATGGGCAAGCTGATAGTCAAAGAAGTTATGTAACTTGCCCAATGTCAGACAGCTAATAAAAGGCTGAGCTAGGATTTACTTCTCCTCAGGTCTGTCCAGTTCCAAAGCCCGTGCTGTTTTCACAGAGCTTGTCTGTCTCTGACAAAATTTAAGGAAAGAGGGTAGGGAAGGCAGAGAAGATGGGAGAGATGCCATCTTTCTCTGCCTCACAGTTTTACTTGTTGAGACGTGTTTAGCCAGAGCATCTTGTTTATAGAATGCTAGGTTCTATATATAGAGATCCTGCAACAACATATGTGGGAAAGATACCAATTGGCTCTAGGGGAGGATTTTTAAAAAGTCTTTGTTCTTTACCTCTAGGTCTTCATTGCAGTGTAATCCACAAGTGTCAAAACACCACTGGTAACTCTGGTTTACTGCTTAAGAGGCACTTATCCTATTCTCCAGATAACATTTATTGATGTGTCCCAAGGAGTAAGCTATGATGGGGGCAGAGGTGAGGGTGTGGTGTGCCCTTACTGTATGTACTGGAGCTGGTGGCACCTGTTATGTGACTATTACGGTGAATTATTACTGAGTAAACAAGAGGTGTCTCTCTTTTGCCTTTCTAAGGGAGACCAGATGGCAGTGGTTGCTGGCTTAGGTCCAGGGGAGCCTGGCCTCTGGGCTGGCAGAGGAGACAGCTTGAGTGTGTCAGGTGATGGAATAAGAAGAAACAAGGCTGGATTGTCAAGTGGTATAATTTCAGGGGCACCAAGAATGTGTCCTGCCCCTCTAAGACTTACTTCAGCTCTTTGCTAGTGCTTGGAATTCAGCAAGTGAAATTTATTTCCCTTAATTTAAGTCTTCGAGACCCTATTAAAAACGAAGATATGAAGAATTTAGGCATGATGTTGTCTGGAGAATAGCTGACAGGCAGAATGTAACACGGAGTGTGATGGTCTGTGGTTTGCTGTGATGTCCTCAGACAAGACTGGCATAGATCTTAGGAAGTAGGAGGCAGCTTCCCAGAAGTGATGTAAAATGGTGGTGCAAAAGAGGCTGCTGATGACAACATGGGCAGGGCACTTCCTCAGAGGCTGCTGGTCGCAGACAACTTCTGGTCTTGATTTCCCAATATGTTGTGCTGAGATAGGGCTTTACCAGAAAGCAAAATAAGCCACGTAAAAAGGAATGACAAAGCATTTGGGGTGTCCATGCAAAGGTGCAGTTCCCCCTTGTCCACTAACTTTGGTGGAGCCAGAATAACTAATCCAGAGGCTGCCAGCATAGAGCCTTTGATTCACATCTACAGCTTTTTTGGCTTGAATTCCTCCAAAGAGAGCTTTTCTAGTTGACTGTTCATCATCTTTCTTCTAGCACTGCTCTCAAACTGCCTTAGTAATCTAATTCTCACATCTTTTCTCCCCCAGGGAGTCTTCGACAGAAGCAACTTAAATCTTCATACCTTTCCCAGCTCCTCACAGTTGTGTTCATGGATGCCCTTCACCCACTTGCTTCAACTTCTACTCTATCCATGTTCCTACCCTAAGTGTAGAGCATTTTGTTTTGGATCAGACTTTTGGCTTCATTCAGGCCTCTGGGGTCCTTCCAACACATTTCCCAGAAGGCTATTCTAGGAATGGTCTCCACCCCTCACCTCCTGAAATTTGACAGGGTCTGGACCTCTCTTCTTTGTGAAATTAGTGCAACTCTGTGGAAGTGTCTGGATATATCACACCCCTTCCTGTCTCCCCAACCACCACACCCATACAGAAGATCTAGTGATGTAGCTAGGATCTGCTGATCACCAGGACTTTGTAGCCAGTGCCCCCAGCAGGGAGGGACTCCTGGATAGGTTTACTATACTGTGAACGACACCTATGTCCACTACTCTCTGCCTCTCTTCCATCTCACCTTTATTTTGTCTTTTCCCTAAGAAGACAAAGCTCTGTCCAGTTGTCCTGCCTTGACCCCCTAGTCTTATCTTGGACTAGAACTCTGCTGTCAACCCCTCAACAGGGGCTGGGGCTTTTGCTTTCCAGCCTCTCTAAGGTCAGGTCACTTCTCTGATACTAGAGACTTTTTTTTTTTTTTAATTTTTTTTTTAATGTTTATTTATTTTTGAGACAGGGAGAGACAGAGCATGAACGGGGGAGTGTCAGAGAGAGAGGGAGACACAGAATCTGAAACAGGCTCCAGGCTCTGAGCAGTCAGCACAGAGCCCGACGCAGGGCTTGAACTCACGGACCGCGAGATTGTGACCTGAGCCCAAGTCAGATGCTTAACCGACTGAGCCACCCAGGCGCCCCGAGACTTTTCTTGTATCTAGGCTTTGGTAGGTAGAGTCTTGCCCATGCACAGATCTCCCAGTTGTTGACCACCCTGAACTTTGCCTACTGCTCTTTGGGCTAATTGGATGTCATGCTGGTCTGCTCAGCTGCACTTCTGGAACAAGCTTCTTAGCTTAGTCAGGCCCTGTCCTGAATTTCATTCAAGTTCTCCTACTGCCTCTGCCTCAAAAACAGCTTTTAATATGTATTTATAAAGCTTCAGGAGTGCCTGGGTGGCTCAGTCGGTTAAGCGGCTGACTTCGGCTCAGGTCACAATCTCGCGGTCCGTGAGTTCGAGCCCCGCGTCGGGCTCTGTGCTGACCGCTCAGAGCCTGGAGCCTGTGTCGGATTCTGTGTCTCCCTCTCTCTCTCTGACCCTCCCCCGTTCATGCTCTGTCTCTGTCTCAAAAATAAATAAACGTTAAAAAAAAAAAAAAAAGGCTTCAAAAGGGAAATAGAGAATATAACATTTTCCAAACTTATTTAACCAGAGAACCATTTTTTTGAAGGAATATTAAAATCTCACAGGATATGGTGTTTGGTGGAACACAGTTTTGGAAAGTATGAGGCTTCATACTAAAGGAATGGACATCAAATGGGAGGAATTCCTGGTGAAGGTAATGTGAACAGTCAGTGAAAAAACATTATTTGGGAGTAGTAAATCTCTCCTGGTGCTTTCCATTCAACAAATGCCCACTGAGCACCTACTATTTACCAGTCTTTCTGATGGAATCACATCATGTATTTGACTACTTAATTGTGTTTATTCATAAAGACAGCTCTGATCTGGAGTGGAGCTCTAAGGTGGGGAAGAGTAAGAATTCTACATTCTTTCTCCTTGTTCGGAGAACAAGTTTGGATGTTCGGATCTTCTTCCTTTTTCCTTCAGATACAGGAAGTAGTGAATGGGGTGATACCATCATCAGCTTCTAGATCCAAGGAAGGAGGCTTCTCTAAGGCTTTTTTCCGCAGGTTTGAGGTCTTCAAGGATTTTTCTAGCACTCCTGAACACCCCTTCACTCCCACTCTGGCAATATTCATCTTAGCGTCAGTCTCAAGTCTCACTGCTAGTTCAGGACTTTGACTTCACATATAGGATCAGTGCCAAGTGGGATAGAATGATTATGACATTGTAAATTTTCTGCTTTTCCTGTGAAATCCCTCTATAGCTCATTGGCATGCCAGACTATTTTTTTTCCCCCAATCCTTATCTCCCCAGTGGAGATAAACCCATGCACTGTGGGCAGGCAGTCTTTCAGGTGGAGAGCATTTAAATCTGGCAGGTAGGTGACCAAGTGCCAGGAGCTCCAGCCTGCAGAGCTGGTAACCAAAGAGGAAGCTAGTCACTTCCTCTGTATGCTATTGTCAATCAGGACAACCAGGAAAAGACCGCTTGAAACAGAAATCTCCAACTAAGACTCCTGATTAAAAAATTTTCTTTGAGACCCTGATGTATGTGTCTTTACTGTCATGAGTGAGATCTGTGACCAATCTTAACTCGGTTGGATGAGCTAATCATGAAACAAACTGTACACAAAGGCTTAGCTTTGATCCTGCCCTTAGGTATGATGTTCTTTGAACATCCAACATAGCATCTTCCACCCACAAGCCCCACTCTGGAGGCCTTGGTCCATGGCCCTTGTCCATTCTGCCACTTCTGTGAAGATCAGGGAGTGAGCTTACAGCAAGGTTGAAAGAAGGCTTGAAATGGGCCTTTAGAGGTGTTCTGTAGAGCCAGTTATTTGGTCCATCTGTAGGTATTTATAAGTATTGGCACATGACTATTTACAGACATGATAACCATAACTTCCTATAACTGCAAAGGCTTATTTTCTCCTACAGGCTTCCTACGTGAAGACATTTCCTAAGAATCTATCCTTAGCCCCCTCTCCTCTCCCTTTATATACTATCCCTGGGTGATGTCACCTGTGCTTATGGTTTTAGCTACCACTGATATGTTAAAAACTCTTAAATCTCTCTTCTGAGTTCCTGACTCGTGATGACCAAACACAGTTGCCATCATAACCTGGTTCTTAAGGTATTTTATTATCGTTTTGTTTTTTTGTTTTTGTTTTTTGAGAGAGACGATGCGCAGGGGAAGGGGAGAAGGAGAGAGAGAATCTTAAGCAGGCTCCACACCCAGCATGAGCCTGACAAGGGCTCAATCTCACGACCTTTAGATCATGACCTGAGCTGAAATCAAGAGTTGGATGCATAACCAACTGAGCCACTCAGACTTCCCTTAGGTACTTTAAACTTAGCATGTCCCAAGCCAAATTATATTTTCATTATGCCATCCTCTTTCCCCGTTCCCCTATTTCTTCCTATTCCTATTCCTCCTTTGTTCTTGACTTAGAGCATCACCATCCATGGTCATTAGTAAACTTACTTCTACATCACTATCTTCCACTATTTCTCCACCAGGAATTAAGGAAGCTCTGAGTATAATGGAAGATGTTTAGATGTCCATCCTTCCCTCTGTCTTTCCCTCTCATTCTCTCCCTCCCTTTCTCTCCTTCTCTTCCTCTTTCTTCTTTTCTTTCTTTCTTTCTTTCTTTCTTTCTTTCTTTCTTTCTTTCTTTCTTTCTTTCTTTCTTTCTTTCTTGTTGGAGTTCTTGTCTACAAGGCATCAAGGGCTGAATTCAACAGAGAAGTTAACAAATAGAAAAAAAGAAACCCACAAAGGTTACACTGAGGTTCAGATTCTAAGTAAATGGACATTTTGGAAAGGAATCATCTGAGAGCTAAAACCTTAGGAGAAACTTTCATGGAAGAGGGGAGAGTTGACCAAGGACATCCTAAGTGGTGAGGGACCAAAATACCCCTATGGGAACATGTGGAGTGAGGAAGGGATGGGGTATAATCCTTAGTTTACTACTTGTGCAAGCAGAGTAATTGGCTCCTCCCCCACTGATTTCTTCTGCAAATCAGCACTGAACCTCACTCGGTTCTTTTTAAAAGCTTCTAAGGATTGAGTATCTTTATGTAACCCATTAGTTAGCAGGAGCTATCTTTTCCTTTAAAAATTTGGCTGAAAGTGCCATTCTACATCTGGAGTCTAGATGTAGGGTCTGATTCCTTTACCCAGATTCTTCAAATTCCTGGGAGCTCATGTATGATGGTCATTTTAATTTTGAGCTCTTTCTTCCACCAAATTAGTTCAGATTATAGATGGTCTTACCGTCTCAAGCATGCTGTACCTGTTTCCATCCATATTGACCCAGATGTAGAACTCAAATATCTCCCAGCTAAAGCCTTTATGTGTGTAGCAGACTTTATGTTGCAGCAAAGCAAGCAACTTGAATTCTAATATTGGCTGTCCCTGTCCCTTAAAGTCCTTTTTTGTCTGCCTCTCCATTAGGGATTCACTACTATTCATATCACCCATGTATATGGTTTTGATGCCTTAAAATCTTCTCTTTTTCTGTTGCCACTAAACATTCCAGATATTTCTTACTCTATTATGCAAAATAAATGAATTCTACTCTTTCTCCCAAACTCACATCTGTATGTCCAAAGCCCACTGAATGGCTCAGCTGAGTAAAAAGTTCATCTACTTCTTTAGCCACACAAAGTATCTGATGTGTTCTTTTACATTATATCTCTCCTTTGAAAGCATTTCTTGTTTTAAATAGCATTTACTACTACTACTACTTCTTTTTCTCCTCCTCCTCCTCCTCCTCCTCTTCCTTTCTTCTTCTTCTAGCTCTATGCCCAATTTGGGGCTTGAACTCAGGACCCTGAGATTAGGAGTCACATGCTCTACTGACTGAGCCACCTAGGCACCCCAGCATTTACTTCTTATCTCAGAAATGGTTTTGTTTTGAAGGAACTGTGTAGGGAAGGTAAGAGTATGTTCCAGGCAAGGGCAACAATGTGTGTATAGGCAGCAGCCTACGTAAAACCTGTTGTGGACGATGACAAAAGTATTCCAAGTGGAGACAAGAATTTTTCTTGGTGAGCAGAGCTCAAAGTAGATTTAGGAAGTCCAGATCTAGGTTTTAGTGGGAAAGGATAGTGTTTAGGATAAATGTCTAACCATTTGGGTGGGGAAAAAAAAACCCTGTCACTTTCTAGCAAAATAAATTCTAGATAGATTAAAGGTGTTGTTTTTGTTTTTGTTTTTAATTTTTAAAATGTTTGTTTATTTTTGAGAGAGAGAAAGAGTGTGAGTGGGGGGAGGGGCAGAGAGAGGGGGAAACAGAATCTGAAGCAGACTCCAGGCTCTGAGCTGTCAGCACAGACCCTGACATGAGACTCGAACTGTGAATCTCCGAGATCATGACCTGAGCTGAAATCGGACGCTTAACCGACTGAGCCACCCAGGCACCCCAGTTAAAGGTTCTTAACAAAAACTAAAGTAACAAGTATAGCAGAAAAGAGTTATTTTATTTTTAATTTATTTTTAATGTTTCTTTTTATTTTTGAGGCAGAGACAGGGCGTGAGCTGGGGAGGGGCAGAGAGAGAGGGAGACACAGAATCTGAAGCAGGCTCCAGGCTCCAAGCTGTCAGCACAGAGCCTGACGCAGGGCTCAAACTCAACAGACTGTGAGATCATGACCTGAGCTGAAGTCAGACACTCAACCAACTGAGCCACCCAGGCGCCCCTTGAAAAGAGTTATTTTAGTGTGGCACCCAAGGCAGAAATGATAAAGGAAAAAGTGTGGGGTATTAGCTTAAAAAAAAAAAAATTAAAACAAACACCATAAGCAAAATAAAAAGTAGTTGACAAACTGGTTAAAAAGAGTTTTCAACATATCTGTGTGCACAAAGCTCTTATAAATCAATAGGAGAAAAGTAAAAACAAAAAGGAAATGGACCAAAGTCATAGATGAATAAATGACTTGTAAAACCTTATAGAAAAAGGCTGTTTCACTTACAATATAGAAAATACAAATAGAAATGAGACCTCACTTTCCAGCTGTTAGATTGACACATATTAAAAAGAAAAAAAATACTTATTACTGACTACAGTTTGGAACTCATGTAGTCTCTGAAGTTCAGTTTGGCAGTATGTATCGAATTTGAAGTACACACTCTTAAACTAGCAATTTGACTTCTAGGTATTTATCCCCATGGCAAGTGTACAGAGATATGTTTATGAGGATATTTGTCACTACAGAATTTATAAAGCAGTCAAAATGGCCATCAGAAGATTGGCCAAATAAACTGTGGTAAGTCCATACAATGATAAATTAAGTAAATACATATACATATACATATATATAATATATATTTTTTATGTTATATATAATATATATTTATAATATATAAAATATATATTATATATATTTATAATAAATATATATTAATATATAATGTATATATATGATATATAGAAGTTGTGTGTGTGTGTGTATATATATATATATATATATATTTTTTTTTTTTTTTTTTTTTTTTTTTCTGAGAGAGAACATGAGCAGGAGAGACGGGCAGAAGGAGAGAGACAGAATCCAGAATCCCAAACAGGCTCCACGCTCAGCACAACCCAGGGATCATCGCCTGAACCAAAATCACGAGTTGGATGCTCAACCAACTGAGCTACTGAGGCTCCCCAATCTATAATTATTGACATAGAAAGGTGCCTACAGTATATACAGGAAAAAATATGTAGCAAATGAACCTGTTTTGATTGAAATAAATACAGCTGTAGCTATGTGTATATATTTAAAAAAATCATACAACACATTGTTAACAGAAATTTTCTGATTCAGAAAAAAAAGGCACTTAAAAAATAGGGGTGCCTGCTTTTTCAGTTGGTAGAGCATGTGACTCTTGATCTCAGGGTTGTAAATTCAAACCCCACATTGAGTGTAGAGATTACTTAAAAAATAAAATCTTAGGGGCGCCTGGGTAGCTCAGTTGGTTGAGTGTCCAACTTCAGCTCAGGTCATGATCTCACACTCTGTGAGTTCGAGCCCCACGTTGGGCTCTGTGCTGACAGCTCAGAGCCTGGAGCCCGCTTCAGATTCTGTGTCTCCCCCCTCTCTGCCCCTCCCCTGTTTGCACTGTTTCTCTCAAAAATAAACATTTTTAAGAAATTTAAAATAATAAAATAAAATCTTAAAAAAGAAAAAGGAAACAGATTCTGACTTGAGGTGGTGGGTTGGTTGAAACCAGACAGTTAATTATATTATGTCAAAGTGTGTGTCTACCCTTCGAAGTTGGAAAATTACTCGACATGACAAAAAGGGGGTAGCTGGAAAGGAGAACCACTCTTCTAGAAGGGGGAGACAAATTTGTTTCTTGGAGTTGAATTTCAAGGGCCAATAGGAAGTATTCTGTAGGCCAAGAATTCCCATTTAGAGAAAAAGGTACTTCTAAAGCAGAGGTAATAAGTATGAGTGGGACTCTAGATTTGACCTTTTGAGATGTTTGGGTGAGGGTGGTATTGTGTTGGTTCTCCCTTTCTTGTTGGTAGTCTTAACAGACTCTGGAGAGGAGTGTGTGGTACTGGTGTCAATTGGAACCTGAGAGTAGAGCTTGAAAGGAGGTAGGAGTGAGCAGTAATCACCATAGTAAAACAGCAGCCACAACATTGTTTAGAGATCACTCTGCAATTTACAAAGGCCATTGTATAGTGACTTGGCTAACACAGTCTTGTATGCTAGGCATTATTTTTTTTCTTCCTTTATGTGGACACTGAATCTCAGAGAGTAGAATTAGGACTCAAACTCAGGTATTGAGGCCTCAGATTCCGTTTCTCATTCTCCACTTTCCATTTTAGAGATGAATTTTCCAAGGAGGGAAAGACTGGAGCAAAAGTGGCAGCCTAGAGCTAGGGATAGCCACAGTGAAGAGTTGGGAGGAAGAAGACAGCCAGGGAAGATACCATGCTACTCATGGTCATTGTCCTATCCTCTTGGCCCTTGTAGGTCCTGACATTCCTCTAAACCAGAGAATGTCGGGTGTTTTATTGAACTTAAGGGGGAAAAAGAAGTCCTGATCTTTTCAAATAGCTGGAAGTGTTTTGGATGTAAGGTTGGCCAATTTGGTTACAGCCAAGTTGGTGTGGTGACTTAGTAGTTTATTGAATTCTGGCTTCATTCTTTTGAAAGAAATATAGTAGAAGCATATTGACTTAGACCTATGAGGGAAGGTCTTGTCTGCTTTAATTATGTGGAAAAAAATTTTTTTTGTGAAGTCATTAAGTTTGTTTACTTTTGGAGTCACATGTTAATTCACTTATGTATATATGTACTAACTAGTAGAGATCCTAAGATGACGTGCTTTAATGAGTAGAAGATCAGAATTCTCTTAAGTTACTTCAGTTTTCTAACTGATAATCGTATTTATGCAATTAAATATTTTTGCTAACCCCTTCCTGATAGCACAAACACAAAAAGAAGTTATCTCCTGTCAGAAATTCTGAACCAACAGGGTCCACTTTAGAGAGGTTCTTGGGTAATTGTTAGACTGGTATCTGCTAAGAATCCTGTAAGGTGTCTTTGCAGCCCTGTGCTTGGAGCATAGTGGGCAGTCAGACAACTCTGGCTGAATGAGTGAGTGAGCAAGTCAAGGACTGAAGGAATCTTTATCCCTGAGGCATGTTGAACTGTGTAAAACAATCTTCCGACAGCTTGATATTATAGGTTGGCTTGGGTGGTTTTGGGACTAATCTTATCACATGGATTTTGTATTGGGGAGGGAGGAAACAGAGGTACCATGGGAAGTTTCTGCTCTTGAGCTGTTGACTCCACAGGGGAGGGATGTTTCTAAAATCAGTAGGCTGATCTCTTTCTAAAAAACATGAGGCTGCTGAGAAAGTCTCTGGAGCAAGTGATGAGACCCATATAGGTAGGAGATTTCCTATTGGCAACCTGGATCTTACCCAAAGAGGGCAGCTACTTTATAAGTCCTCTGTAGGAGGCTCTCTACTACCCTTCTTTAATGCTTACATTCTAAATCTGGAGTCTCTCTGGCTCATCGCTGACTTTGCTTACCCAGCCTGGCCCTGCCCTCTGGCTGTATGCCATTGGCGATTTTTAGCCCTGCTGGAAATTACACCCTCTGCAAGGGTAAAGCAAACTGGGAGGTTCTGGCTCTGGCTCCATAGGGACTGGAGCCTGTCACCTGGCCCTGCCCTGTGCTTCCTGGCATGTATTCCTGGCTACCTTTTTTACCCTTAGCACAGTCTTTTAAGCCCATAATTCTGCCTTGGTAAGGATTAAGGACTGGCTTCTACAGAGGGACTGTGTGGGCAGGAATGTCAGTGCTTTGGAAGAAGTTCCTAATACCCATCTCAGTGTCCTGCTTTAGGAGAATTATTGGTCTCATGGAGATAATCTAACAGTTATGTTGGGGGTGGTTGTGGATGTGAAGATTCTTCCGTATCACAAAAGAATTTACAACTGGGTTTCTTTAAGAATTGAACTTGCTTTTCAAAATAAAATTTGATTTTCACACTGTAAGTTATGTGCAGTTATTTACATAAAAAACTGTAGATTTTCTAGGCAAACTTCCTTATTTCAGATATGAGCAAACTTTGGGAGGTCCAGCAGGGCAAAGCTATGTCTTTGTTGAGCTGACATTCAGATTATGTGAAAGTAATTGAAGCAGAAGGGAGTAGACATTGTGTGAAAGGAAGTCTCAGTCCCCCCAGGAGGAGCATTTCTTGGGTATTTTTTAGGTAAGGGAGAGGAAAAATGCATTCTTTCCCCCTGAATGCCCCACTCACAGCCTTTGGATTGGGTAATTCCTACCTCACTGACTTTTACCTTTGTCCTCTCAGACTGGACCCAAAGTGATAATGACCTCAGTATTTGAGACTTTGCAAGGCACATTTAAGTAAGTGAAAAATTGCAGGATGTGAGTGATTGAATGCAACTTTATTAAATTCAATGTGTTAAAAAAAAAAAAAGCCTTATATTAAGTTAGCAAAATGTCAATAGAGATTCTTCAGGGGGGCTGATTTATTTAAGCAATATTAGATTGATTTGATTAGATTGATTTGAATTTATTTGATTAGAATTATCTGATCTATAATAGGTACTTGTAAAATATATTAATTTATCAAATATGTATTAACGGCAGAGAGTTCTATAATAACTGAAGATGAAGTGGTAGGGTATTACAGGTACAGACAGTGCTGTGGGAACTCAGAGGAGAGATTGTTTCTAGTTTTTAGATTTAGAGAATCAGTGTGCTTTTGTGAAAACAGGTTATTTTATTTTATTTTATTTTATTTTATTTTATTTTATTTTATCCCATCCCATCCCATCCCATCCCATC
>NW_024412452.1:13353326-13384594 GCF_014898765.1 Herpailurus yagouaroundi
ATCCATCCCATCCCATCCCATCCCATCCCATCCCATCCCATCCCATCCCATCCCATCCCATCCCAGTTTTTAAGTAGACTCCATGCCCAACATGGGGATTGAACTCAATACCCTGAGATCAAGAGTTGCATGCTCTATTGACTGAGTCAGCGAGGCATCCCAGGATTTCTTTGTTTTAAAGAACATTTTAAATAATCTAGCTTATACTCTAGTTGGAGGTAGTATTGATATAAAGGTAAGTCTATTCTCATTTATATTATTAAAATTTATTTTTATTCATATTATTAAAACTTAGAATTAATAGCAACATAATGTATTTTCTGTACTGCTTTGCTAATCTCTAAAGCAGTTTCCCAAAGAGCAGACCTTTGGCAAATAAGAGCAGTCCATTTTCTTTTACTAGACAGTACCTCTGCAGCTAGCAAATGGAGGCAAGGGTATGGACCCAGTCAGGGAGGCCAGTCTTACATGAAGCTTGTTTATGAAATGAGAAAAGTGAAGGGGGAATACAGGGTCTATGGAGCGTTATTTATTTTTTGAGATCCAAGCATGTCCCTGTGCTGGGGGGGGCAAGAGCCAGTTGAGAGGGAGAAGTTGAAGGTAGAAAAGAAAAAAAAAAAAAATTGAGCAAGGCCCCTGGGGGAAAGGGTCTACTATATCCTGAACAC
Source organism: Herpailurus yagouaroundi (assembly GCF_014898765.1). Classification (NCBI taxonomy): domain Eukaryota; kingdom Metazoa; phylum Chordata; class Mammalia; order Carnivora; family Felidae; genus Herpailurus; species Herpailurus yagouaroundi. The sequence goes on from NW_024412452.1 coordinate 13,353,995, forward strand.
TGGTGGAGAGATTAAACTTGAACTGAAGAAAGGACAAAGGCTACCACTGAATTTAACTCCATCACCACCATCACCACCATTTATAACTTTCTTACCTTTTGCTAGCACTCCGTTGAGCATTTTCTAGTCTCATTTAATAGGGGCAAAGGATGTGATGGGGCAGAGGGATTTGTTGAGATTTGGGAGAGACAGAAAGTTGGAGTTTCCTTCTGTTTGGCTTTGTTTTCTCTGGACAGAAGAAATTAAAGTCATCTGATAAGAGCAGGTGGTATAGTGGGGACAATGACTTAGTTTTTAAAAGCTGTTGAGCCAATGACAGTGATCTGAAGACATGTAGGTGGATAGCTGAGTAGCACTGAAGGACTAGGTAATGTTGCAGACAATGACTTTTAGAGGAAGCAGCCTTCATGACTTAATCGTGGTTTTAGCCGTATTCAGCAGGGTTAAAGCAGAGGACATTTGTATTCAACTGGGAGCTGTGTTTTGTGGGGCAAGTGGAAGACTTGGAATAATGGGGGTCTAGGATATTGGTAATAAAGTGGTTGTTGTCCAGTTGGTTAGAGAACGGACTGAATTTAGGGAAGGACTGATAGGCAACTAAATGATGGGGTTGGGTGTCAAGGGGCTGGAAATCTCAATGAAGTTGAAGAATGAAGCTGTAGAAGTAAAGACAAGGAGAGGTAGAAATGTAGAAAGATATAGGAGATCATTACCAGGCAAAAGGTCTGACTTGGAGTGTAAAGGCAGACTGTGATCAAGGAGCCAAAGGTCTTGATGACCAAGAGGTCAGGAGCTGACAGCAGTGAGGAAGAGTGTGGTTGTTTGGTACAGACTTTGGCAAAGAAAGGATTTTTTTGGTAAGGTTGTAGGTGTAATGGCTTTGAAGCCACATTGAGACAGAGCATCTGTTTCTCCTCTTGGTACTACTAGGTACTGAAAAATGATTTTATGGCAGAACCTTCACTGCCTGGAACCAAGTTCCTCAAGGAATGCCAGGTCCCAGATAGGGGAAGGAGGCCAGAACCATCTATTAGGCCTGCACTGTGTGCCTCAATACCGTGGAATTGTGGGAGGAGAGAGATTCTGGCCAAGTGGGACAATCTCCACAAAGTACTGGGCCTTTAGGCAGAGTTTGCAGACTAAGAACGCTTGCAGGGAAAATCCTATTTGGCCACGAGGGGTTTTTGAACTGTTCAGGATCAGATTGAGTCAGTGCTATCTATGAGAGGCTGAAAGGAAACTAATGGTTTCTTGCTTAAAACTCTAGGTCAGTAGACTCTTGAGCCTTTTTGTTCCTGTGGGGTCTGGAATTTATTTTTCCCTGCACAGTGACAGCAAACAATGCCCTAAAGCCCACACAGTTTGAAAAGAGTCTGGAAACACTCAGATTATTGTTTATAAAGATGTTTTTGGGTTTTTGATGTTTCAGGATTCTTTTGACATTGTTAGTATATGATTCCAAACATTTAAGAAAGGGCCTCCAAATAGCTGGAAACAAACCAAATCTTAGCAATTCTTTTTGCTCCTTCTTGACTTGATTCATTTACACCACCACCCTGGCCAGAAGTGAACAGCTCAGAAAATGATTGCCCAATCCACCATTTCAGCACAGGAACCCAAACAAGATTGTGTGGCCCCCAGCAGAAGAGGCTGTGTGGCTCAGAGCTCAGGGTGCACTTTTCCCATGGCAGTACTTTCTAAATTGTTTTTAACTGGTTTTGCCACACAAAAATGAGAAACTTCTGTCTGGCAAAAAAAAAAAAAAAGTCATTATAAACAAAGTTAGAAGACAACCAACAGAGTGGGAGAAAATTTTTGCAATATATGTAATAGATGATGGATTAATGTCTACAATCTATAAAAGGTTTCTATAAATCAGTAAGGAAAAAACAAACCCAATAGAAAATGGGTGAAGAATACAATAGGTGAGACACAGCAGGGCAAACTGTAATTTCATCTAAAAAAGCTTATCTATTTCATCTATTCCAGATGAAACTGGAATTTCATTTAAGAAATGAGCACAGAATCCTCTAGATAGGAATGTTCACTGTGTTGGTAAATATCCATTAATATGGTGCTATGTAATACTGTGTGGCTGTGAAAACTTTGAAGTAACTTTATCAGCAAAAGGAGCAGGTGCAGAGAAATATGAATACGGTGTTCCCATTTATTTTTAAAAAACATTCCTATTTGATTTGGAATGTATTTATGCTGTTTTAAATTTTATTAAAAGATTCCTTGGAATTAAAAAATATTTAAGGATTTTTTTTTTAATTTTTTTAAATGTTTATTTATTTTGAGAGAGAGCTCATGAGTGCATGGAGGAGTGGTAGGGGCAGAGAGACAGAGGGAGAGAAAGAATCCCAAGCAGGCTCCTTGCTGTCAGTGCAGAGCAGATCCCAATGTGGGGCTCCATCTCATGAACCATGAGATCATGACCTGAGCCAAAATCACGAGTTGGGAACTTAACTGACCGAGCCACCCAGGCACTCCAAGGCTGTATTTTGTTAATTACAACATTAATGAATGAAATGTCCACTTTTGTCTTCCTCTTATGTAAAAGATTGATCTAGTATTATAAATCTTAGCCTCTCAGAAGAATTTAGAGACTCCTCACTACCTTTCCCTTCCCAGAAACTAAAATGAGGCTACTAGGCCATGGTGTCTGCAGTTGTACCTCTTGGTATGAGGAACAAAGGAATTCAAAGCTCAGAATTCTTTTTTTTCCCAGGATTGGCTACATTTTAGTATTCATGGCCTTGTAGAATCTCTCTGCCTGTTGCCTCTGATGCAGTGGAAAGGGCTGGGGCCTCCTCTGCTTGAGAGGCTTTGCTTGCTCATTACCTTGGAAGAAAACAGAAAATTACCTTTTTTGGCCCAGGTAGGCAAGACTTAGAGCCAGCCTGAATTTTGGGAGGAAACCTGCTCTTTGCATTTGTCCTTGCCTCTCCTTTGGGGAAGCCTCTCAGCCAGTTTTAATCTTCGTCTCAGGCTCCTGCCAACCAAGGTGAAAGGAGACCTTGAAGTGGACACCATAGTTTTACCTATTTCCCTGGAATTTGAGGCTCTAGAACTCTAGCTTGGAAGCATCAGGAATGCCATCAGAGGGTGGCACAAGGCCAAAAAAACAAAAAACCCTCTTTGTCTTTCAAAGACAGGCAACATTTTGGGACAGAAACACTGCCTTCCATAATAACATTACCAGTGTCAGTAGACCCCAGTATGGGTGTATGGGAATTGTTTCTGACATGTAACATAGGTTTTTCTGTGAGCTGGAGAGTTTACATAGAGTGGTTTAATAGAAACCTATTTAAAACCAAAACTGACTCCAGCCAGTTCTGTTCTGAAGGTGGGCCAATTCATATTCATAGGGGAAAAAAGTCATTCCATTCTCTTCACCAGTACAGAATGGTGGTGGTGAGAGAGTGAAGTTCAAATTTTCTTTTTGTTCCTCAGTGCTGGTCAGGAGTGGAACCTGGGGTGGATGGTTCCCAGTGGGGCTGACTCCAGGTATGGGTCATTGGATGTCAGAGGAAGGGGGATAGAGAGCTAAGTCTCTTTGAATAATATAAGGGGAATTTAGTTTCCTGAGGGAAGGGAAGACCCCCCCTAAATATAGGCAATGTTTGGAGAAGGTAAAGGAGCCAAGAAGCATGATAACAATAAACACCTCTGTCTCTTCATAAATTTAGGAAAGTCTGATGAACACACAGTGTTTTAAGTCTGTCTGTGTATGCATATTTTTTTCTTTTCAATAAAGCATGGAAGAAGGGAGCTGAGTCCCACCTCTGGGGGGACAGCTCAGAGCAGAAGAAAGAGATCAGCCTCAGGAAGTGTGATGTGAGTGAGATAAAAAAAATCCAGCAGGAGCTGGAGTCATAGCCAAAAAGGACTCCAACAGGAGCTGGAATCATAGCCAAAAGCATTAGCTGCTGGGAATTCACAGAAATTGTGGGAGGGTCACTGGATGGGAGGATCCAGGCTGATTTTAAAACATGCTTGGGGATGCTGGTGGCTTAGTTGGTTAAGGATCTGACTCTTGATTTCGGCTCAGGTCACAATCTCACGGTTCATGAGATTAAGACCCACGTCGGGCTCTGTGGTGATGGTGTGGAGCCTGCTTGGGATTCTCTCTCTCCCTTTTTCTGCCCCTCCCACGCTTGTGTGCTCTCTCTCTCAAAATAAGTAAATATTAAAAAAAAATAAAACATGCTCACAAAGTGGTTGCAGCTGACATCTGATTGCTGCTGTAGTACTTGCTGTACAACTCATAGAATGTTTAGTCTTGATCCTCCCCCAAGATCCTTCTTATGGAGATCTATTTGTTAGATAGTTCAGGAACTACCCTGATATTCCTCTTTCTGCTCAATGGAAGCCATTTTCAGTTCAGACTCCAAAAGGGGAGGAGAACTTCCCAACAAAGGACTTGTTATTCCCTTTCTTCCTCATAATTTACATAGACCCTGCGATGCTGGTCAAAGGGCTAGAGAGCTGCAGCTTTGCTGGCCACAGCGGCACTGAGTAGGGCACTTCATTTGGGAATTGAAGGGAGGCAGAAAAGTCTTCCACAAAGTATTGGGACTTAGAGACTGCCCTGAGTAAGTATTTAAGCATCTATTAAGACTCCAGTAAGTGCCCTAGAGCAAGAAGCCAAGTTCTCTGAACAGCTGGAGTAGGACCATGGCAAATCCAGCCACTGTCACACTAAATGAGGACTCATGTTCATGTCTTAGGGAGGAAGACCCAGTTGATGGAAGAACTTACAGTATAGTTTTAAAATCCACTCTTATTCCAAACTTTGAGGACGATAGTGCTTAGTGGACTTTGACTGCTCAGCATGATTTCTCTCATCTTAGGTTAGAACATACTGATTTTCCTTTGGGGGACCATGTCCTTTTCCATTCTCAGACTGGGTTTTGGTGGAGTCGAGTCCATCTCTTGGTTCCAGAGGGAGGACACATGACTATGCCAATCAGAGAACAGCAGGTGGTATGGGCATGATCTCAAATTCAGGCCAGTTACGATTCTGGACTTTTGTTGGAACCATTAAGTGAATTCTCTCTCTTTTTTTTTTTTCCAACTGGGTTGCCAAGCCTGTAGAATGTGAGTAACTCTGAGGTTCCTAAGTGGTCATCTTGCCACCCCAAGGGGAATGCTGAAGCCAACACAGATGAGAGCTGAGTTATGAGATGGAGATGAAGCCTGAAAGGCTTCTTTTGAGTACCAGGATCTAACCGTACTCTATGTTAGTCTCACTCTGGACATTTCATTTATATGGATCCAGGCTCTCCTTTTTTATTTTTGAAAGTGTGATTTGTATTTTTGTCACCTGCAGCCAGCAGAGTCTTAATTCATATTATGAATCGTATATAGCTGTCATTACAAAGTATGATTTGGCCTTTCTCATCAGACCCTTTTAAAGTGCTAACTTATGGGGCGCCTGGGTGGCTCAGTCGGTTAAGCGTCCGACTTCGGCTCAGGTCACGATCTCGCGGTTCGTGGGTTCGAGCCCCACATCGGGCTCTGTGCTGACAGCTTGGAGCCTGGACCCTGCTTCTGATTCTGTCTCTTCCCTCTCTCTCTGCCCCTCCCCTGCTCATGCTGTCTCTCTCTGTCTCTCATAAATAAATCAATGTAAAAAAAATTTTTTTTAAAAAGTGCTAACTTGGGGCGCCTGGGTGGCGCAGTCGGTTAAGCGTCCGACTTCAGCCAGGTCACGATCTCGCGGTCCGTGAGTTCGAGCCCCGCGTCAGGCTCTGGGCTGATGGCTCGGAGCCTGGAGCCTGTTTCCGATTCTGTGTCTCCCTCTCTCTCTGCCCCTCCCCCGTTCATGCTCTGTCTCTCTCTGTCCCAAAAATAAATTAAAAAAAAAAAAAAAAAAGTTGAAAAAAAAATAAAAAGTGCTAACTTGTAAGTTTGTTGTAGGAATCAAATGAGACCATGCATATGAAGAAGAACTTAGCATTAGATCACTTAGCAAAGTGATCATGAGATTGAGCTCCACATTGGGCTCCACACTGAACATGGAGCCTGCTTGGGATTCTCTCTCTCCCTCTCTCTCTCTCTCTGCCCCTCCCCCACTTGTGCGCATGTGCACGCTCTCTCAAAATAATAAACATTTTGAAAAATAAATAACTTAGCATTATCTTTTGTACATAGGAAAAAAAAACCCAGTAAATACTGACTACAGGAAGCAAGGAAGGAGGGAGTGGAGGGGGAAGGGAAGGAAGATCAGGTGCTGAATTAAAAGGACCCTGAGGTCCCTAAGGTAATCTTTTAGGAACCCTCAAGCCCTATCAGGCCCCCCTGTTCTAAATGCCCCTAGTACTCTATACTTTACCCTCATAAGCCTTTGTCATGGTTTGTAATATGTTTATGTAATATTTTGATTAATGCCTATCTCTCTCACTGAACTGGCAGGTTTTTTTTTTTTTTTTTTTTTTATTTTTTGCCCCACCCCCACCCCCCCCCCGCGCCCCTGGGGGTGGGGGGGCGGGGGGTGTGTGCAGAGAAAGAAGGAGAGAGAGAATCCCAAGCTGGCTTCATGTCAGTGCAGAGCCTGACACAGGGCTCAAACTCATGACCCTGAGATCATGACCTGAGCTGAAATCAAGGGTCAGACTCTTAACCAACTGAGCCACGCAGGTGCCCCTGAATTGGCAGTTCTATGAGGGCAGTGATTTTGCTTACTGTTATGTCCACAGCAACTAGTCCAAGTGTGTGGCATTCAGCAAACATTTTTTGAAGGAATTGTCACTTGTAAGTACCTAAATTGGACTGACCTTGATTATTGGGGTTGGGATTGTGGCAGAATTGCCAAAATCGGGGAAAGCTATCCGTGTCCCCTTTGTATCTTTTGCAATAGCCATACCCATAACACACATAGACAATTTTATCTTTTTTTTTTAAGTTTATTTATTTTGAGAGAGAGTATGAGAGTGTGAGTGGGGGAGGGGCAGAGAGAGAGGGAGGAGAGAAATCCCAAGCAGGCCCCAAGCTGACAGCACAGAGCCTGATGTGGGGCTCGAACCCACGAACTGTGAGATATGATCTTAGCAGAAACCAAGAGTCAGACACTTAACCGACTGAGCCACCCAGGTGCCCCTAGACAGTTTTGTCTTAATGAGATAATTTTGATATGGCTGACAGTGGAGAACCCTATGTGGGGTTCGAATTCAGAACCATGAGATCATGACCTGAGCCAAAGTTGGAGGCTTAACTGACCAAGCCACCCAGGTGCCCCACATTTTGATTACTTTTAGCTCAGAAAAATCCTTATGCCAGAGACATATTTTGGGGCGGCAAAATCTTCTTCCCTTCCAACCCTTTACCAAGTCTCTAGTTATTATACTTTTATTGGTTCATTTTATTGAATAATTAAATAGTATAGGGGTTGGCCTAATGTGTGGAAAGCAGAGGAATGGGTCAGGTCTCAGTGGTTAACAAGCAGTCTTCCTTGCTCCTTTGTCATTAAGAACTCATATATTTAACTGGGATAGTCCACCCTCACTCAGGGGCTGGATGTTGGAGGCTGTAGAAGGCCCAGGAAGTTAATGAGGGATGTCCACTGCTGGAGACTTCACTCTCTAGGAAGAAACAAAAGCAGTTAAATGGAGTCCTGGGGAGGGCAGATAACCTAAAGCTCACTCCATCAGCCCTGGTGTCTGGGCTGGTAGGAGCTCCAGGATCCACCCCCCCCCTCCGCCCCCCCCCCCCTCCAAAAAAAGCAGCCTCCCTCTAGCTAAGGTTGTGGCTCATCCCTTCCCCCAGCCTGCTTTTCCTGGGGTGGGAAGAGTGTTTCCCAGGGCCCATGTGACTTCCACTGGCAGTGACGATTACAGACAGTTTACCAGTCAGTAAAACTGCCAGAGGCTTTTGTGCTGTAATAATCCTTTTCCTGTTTTAAAACTCTGGGGATTTTCTACTCTTGCCAGTAGTTTTTCAAGTCAGCAATTACGTTGTGGATTATGTAATGGCTAGGTATTAAAAATAGAAAAGACCAGCGTTTGCATCTATTTTAACCAAATCAAAACAGAGCAGAGGGAGGGGAAAGGAGGAGAGGGAGAGACCAGAGGAGGAGGGAAAAAGAGATTACGTGACAAGAAGCAGTGAGATCTCATCATGTGACTAGGCAATCCAGCCTACAATTTTGCTCTTTTCCTGCCATTCTTGGCCCAAGGGGCTGCACTCCCTTCCTCAGCCTCCTCCAGGGAGGAGACTTTGCAGAGAATTATAATATTCCTCAGCTCAGCCTTGAGTGTCTGCCTGCCTCTGACAGGCAAAATGACCCAGGGAGGAAGTGACTGGTTTTGATGTAATTAAAAACTGTATTTGTTATGAAAACATGCTTTTATTTTAGATACTCCCGACCCTCTGACTTCCCCACTCTCACTCCTCTTCCCACTGGATTGCCACCTCTAAACCCCTCATCTAGGAATTCCAGGGCTATCATTGATTTGTTTTTATGTGACTTCTCACTAATCTTCCATCCCCACTCCAAGTTAAGAGATCTCTGTGTTTCTCTGGAGACTTATTGAGTAACTTTAAGGGCCCTCTAATGGTGAAATATTAGGTGCCAGGTGGGTCTGGAGAAGGAGGGATATTTTTGGAAGGGGGACTTACTCTAAGGGCCTGACAGATCACACCAAAATATACCAGGCTTCCTACTGTGTCACCTCCAAAGTCCCTACCTCATACTGAATAGAGAGGCAGCTGCAGAGGGAGGTCTGGAGTTACTGACTTCTAGCCCTTGGACCCACATAGAGCCCATGCTGAGAGCACCCTACTTAGTAGGTCTCAGGTGGCAGGGAGTGCTGGGTACTTTGAAGAAGCACCTTGATGTTGGTGAATATTGAACTCAGATAGGTTTGGTGGAATTAGGGAGAGAGACCTGAAAGTCTAGATTGGCAATAGAATCAGTTGCAGGCAATGTTAGAAAGTTGTGTCCTGATTGTTACTTCCATCACACTTCTTTCTCAGAATCTTTATCTGATCTGGGGTGGAAGAGTGCCAACAGCTCAGAGTAACACTGGTCCCAGCTTCACCCAGCACTGCCCCAAGTAGTGGAAGTGCAGTGAAAGGAAGAGCACTCTAATTTGGGGATTTTAGGCATCATTTTACTAAATAGGTGGAGGGTTTGGGGACCTTCCTTAGGGCCTTTCAAATCATAATACCAATCTGGACTAGGAAGTGCTCATGTTGTGGCACTTATTTTCCTTATTCCTGTAGGTTTTTAGTTCTCTGTTGTTGGGTTCCTATCAACATTCTCACCAGAGGCTGACTTTGGTAAGGACCACTGAACATCTGGTATGGTCCAGATTTTAAATTGTTCCAACTCACTGTGTCTGTTAATGCACTTGAACATGCGCGGTCAAGTGTCCTGCCCTTGGGTGTGGTCAGTGTCACTACAGCATCAGTTTTCTGTTATCTGGACCGGCTGGCTACTCAAGACCCAGGTAGTCAGCAGAAGTTGTAGGTCTCAGTGAGTATCTGTCCTCCACATCCTATCCCACCCCTGAGGCTTTGAGCAATGTTGTAAGAGTCCATTGAAGTACCTGCCCTAGGGGCTGCTAGGGGCTAGGGTCAATCCAAGACTAAATCATTGCAAAGTTCACCAAGGAACCTTTTCTAGCTAAACTAAATTCTCTGTTGTGGCCTCCTTCCCACTCCTACTCGCCATGACCTCACAACTTGACCACAGCAATGTTGTATATATTGGTCATCCCCATTCTGAAGGAGGTCATCTTTTCTATCATTAAAATATTTAATGGATTTCCACTGCCAATGTGAGGGCATGCATGTGCTCATGCACGTGTGCATGTGCGCACACACATACACACACACACACAGTAGTGGTGGTGCTTCTAGAGTCTGTTGCTTAAGATCGTGCTAGTGGTCACAAGCTGCTATAGACAGAGTAACACATTTTTATTTTATTTTTTTAATGTTTATTTATTTAGAGACAGTGTGTGTGGAGGAGGGGCAAAGAGAGAGGGAGAGAGAGAATCCCAAGCAGGCTCCATGCTGACAGTGCAGAGCCCAACACGAAGCTTGATCCCACAAATTGTGAGATCATGACCTGAACTCAGAGTTGGACGCTTAACCAACTGATCAACCCAGGTGCCCTGACAGAGTAACACATTTAAATAGATTTAACTTTTATTCATCCAACTGACAAATTAGAGACACAGTAGTGCTTATATGTTTCAGACATTCATTTGAGCTACAGACAGTATAAGATATAAATGATAGGTCTCTTGCATTAACTTCAATACCAGGGCTCAGAGCTAGACAACTACTTCTCTTTACTGCACATACCATCACACTCCTTGGATACCTTCTCTATCCCATTCTGACATCAGACTCAGAAATGAGTTTGGGGAATGGGCGAAGACAGGCTGAGGGTTAGGCTTCAGGCCTCCACATATTTGCTGCAACTCCTGTGGCCAGAAGTACCAGGTGATGGGCATAGGTAGAGGACTGGATGTGGGGAGAGGTGGTACAGAACCTGACAGGACTCCAACCACACCTGAAGCTACTCTGTCTTCCAACAGAAGATGGGGGAGAGGAGGTTGGGAGAGGGAAGAAGAAGAGAAGGAGAAAGGAAGGAGTGAGGAGGGGAGGGAAGGAGGAAGCAGGTAAGGAAGAGGGGATTGTAGGCTGACAGGGCAGGCAAAATCTCATGTTTGAGGTGCTGAGTCTTGTGGAAGCAAGCAGGGGATGTCTTGGCAGCGTGGTATAACCTGGTAATCTGACTTCAGGCCAACCAGGGATGTCAAACAAGAGTAAGTGCCAGCACCTTCTCTGTATTCTCAGCACCCTCTTTCCTTCCATCCAGATAGGCCTAGGTTCCAAAGACCCATCTTTTGTGTCACAAAAGGCAACCTAAGAAGGAACTCACTAGCACTTACTTCCCTGAGGGATTTGCATTTAAGAGGAGACCCCAGGATATTACTGCTACTACTACTACTATATAAATTTTAGTAAAGCTATTACTTCCTCCTCTAGTCAAGTAATTTGATAATTTAAAATTTTTCTTAAAAAAAAATTATTAGCATAAAATTTTCCTACTCTTGTTTTCCTATATTGTACTCTATCTTCCCTTTTTCATTCCTCATATTGCATGTTTAATGCTTCATGCTTTTTTCATGATAATTTTGTCAGAGGTCTATTTTGTAAGAACCGACTTTTGCATTATGTCTGTTGTTTCTTTGTCTTCTATTTCATTAATTTTACTTTTAATCATTCTTTAAAATTTATTTTTAAAAATTTGTTAATGTGTATTTATTTTTGATAGAGAGAGACAGAGTGTGAGCAGGGGAGGAGCCAAGAGAGAGGGAGACACAGAATCTGAAGCAGGCTCCAGGCTTTGAGCTGTCAGCACAGGGCCTGACGTGGGGCTCGAATGCACAAACGGTGAGATCATGACCTGAGCTGAAGTCAAGATGCTTAACTGACTGAGCCACCTAGGTGCCCCAACTTTTAATCATTTTAAAACTAATTTTGCAATTGAAAAGTAATAGAGTCACTTTTTCTTACAAATTATTATAAAAAAACCAGTTACCCATAAGAATGAACAGAGGATAAAAAAGAAACCTATGTGGCTTATAAACTAAAGAGAAGACCTTAGTTGCAAGTAAAATAATGCATCTTTAATGATTGATGGACCTCTAGGCTTGAGTGGGGAAGAGAGGCATCATGTTCAGATACTGAACATGAAGGAGATGACACCTGAACTCCCATTGAGCCCTCCGCCCCTAGTCTTTCTTCTCCCACAGGTGGCAGTAGGAAGGGTTTTTGGAGGAACCCAGCCTAGCCTGGCAGGGCTATTTAACAGGACCTGGCCCTTAAAGGAACATTATTTTGAAGGGAAGGAAAGGGTCTTATTGTCTGTTTAGTTCACAGTTTAGTTCCTCAGCTAAGTTTCGTTTTTGTTTTTTGTTTTTTGTTTTTTTTTTTAGTTTTTATAATTCTGTATTTTGTGGAGAAATGCATGGGAGGGGTGGGTGTACTAGAAATAAGATCCAAGAACTGGGAGGCAGGAAAGGGTGGTCTGTATCAGCATTCTCAAATGTTTTGGTCTCGGGACCCTTTTACACTCTTAAAAATTAAGACTTCAGATGCCTTTATTTATGTGTTCTGTAGCTATAGATATTTACCATAATACAAATATGGAAACATACATTAGAAACAGGCTTTAGAAGTACTTATTAATTATATAAAAATAACAGTAATAAATCCTTTATATATTAAAACACACACACACACACACACACACATATATATATTATATATATATGTATGTTTTTTAATGTTTATTTATTTTTGAGAGAGAGACAAAGCATGAGTGGGGAGGGGTAGATAGAGAGAGGGAGACACAGAATCCAAAGCAGACTCCAGGCTCTGAGCTGTCAGCACAGAGCCCAACACAGGGCTCAAACCCACAAGTCATGAGATCAGGGCTTGAACCCACAAGCCATAGATCATGACCTGAGCTGAAGTCAGATGCTTAACCAACTGAGCCACCCAGGTGCCCCAACATACCTTTTATAAAAATATATCGTCTAAAATAAAAAAATTCAGTGGCACCTGGCTGGCTCAGTCTGAGGAGCATGCAACTTTTGATCTCGAGGTCATGAGTTTGAGCCCCACTTTGGGTGTAGAGATTACTTAAATAAATAAAACTTAAAAAAAAAAAAACTTTAAACTCAGTGAGTCATTATTTTACAGTTTTGGAAATGTCTTTAATGACTGGCTTAAAAGAAGACAATTGGATTCTCATATCTGCTTCTTTACCAGTCTTTTACGATGCATTGCTAAAAACCTGCTTCATACAGATTTGTAGTTGGTATTTTTTTTTTTTAATTTTTTAATGTTTATTTTTTTTGAGGGAGAGAGAGACAGACCATGAGCAGGGGAGGGGCAGAAAGACACACACACGCACGCACACACACACACACACACACACACACACACACACACAGAGGGAACCCGAGGCAGGCTCCAGGCTCCAACACGGGGCTCAAACTCATGAACCATGAGGTCATGACCTGAGCCAAAGTTGGACGCCTAACCAACTGAGCCACCCAGGCACCCCTGTAGTTGGTATTTTTTATAGACTTTTCAGATAATTGTGGATATCTTCTTTGATATTTCACCAAAATAGGACTAATGGCAGTTTCTGAAAGGTTAATCACCATGTGAGATCTGAAAGAATATCAATGAACTTCTCATCCTCAGCTATATTCAACTCCATTGATCTGTCTTGTAGTTTGAATGGGTCTTTTGTTCATTCTTTGTGACATCATGCATTAGTCATTTGGAAAATAATGGATCAGTGATTTATGCAGATCTTCCAAATGTAGACACATTTCAATCCATAGTATTACATTCATTAATATTACCACTTATTTCCTCAGCAAAGTCTTTAAGTACCAGGAAGCTGTGAAGCTCATGGTGTGGGGACAAGTTTTCTATAATTCTGATTTTCACTTGTCAGCTCAGATTTTATCATTGGCAAAAAAATACTATCAGTTTTCCTTGACATGATAAGCTCACTTCATTCATTTTTGAGAAAATGGCTGCAGATACCCAAGTCTGAGTGATCACAGTTTGTCAGCGCTCTTTCCTTTTTTCTTTTTGTTGCTTTTCTAATAAAATGATGTTTCATGAAAAAAGCAGGTGGTTCACTTCTCAATGCAAACAATCATACATGTATGTAGTACTTTGGTATGTCCTGATATGTAACAGAAGTGCTTTATGCATAGACCATTAACAAGATGTACTCAGGAGTCATGGTTTTTTTTCTTTTTTAAAGATTTTTTTTAAGTAATCTCTACACCCAATGTGGGGCTTGAACTCACAACCCTGAAATCAAGAGTCACAGTCTCCACTGACTGAGCCAGCCAGGTGTCCCAAGGGTCATGTTTTTAAAAAATCAGTAATTATTATTCTATCACGGGCATTCTTATGTGAAGCTAGCCTTTTTGTTAAACCAGAGTGCCTGCGGTGAAGAATATAACTTCACTGGTTTGTGTTAGGTCCCCAGCAGTTTTACCCACTTTTGCTTTTGCATTATCAGTTCAAATGTCAACAAACTGAATACTGCAAAAAAGTATTGGTATTCTTATAAAAATGTTCTTTACCTCTTGGACCACACTGAAAGGGTCTTTGGGACCCCCCCCCCCCCCTCCCCGGACTCCAGGGATCATAATTGAGAGCCACTGATGTATGTGACTATGGGCAATAATAGCTTGTAGCTTTGAACACCTCAGTGTCCCTGGACCTCAGTTTTCTCAACTGTTAAGGGAGACCAGAGCTGGGGCTGGCTCTAAGTTTCTACACACTGTTGGACCCTGTTTACTAGTCCTTAAAGTCACTTCTCCCCTGTGATACTGCTTTCTTTTCTCCCTCCCTCTCTCATGTCTCCTTTTCCCTCCATAGCTCCCCCTGAGCCTACCTCTTATAGGTGGGGATCCTCCTTGTTGTTTCCCCTTCTCTGTTGCTCCCTGGGGTATCTTGTCCCCTCCTTGATCTTTTTTTTTTTTTTTTCAACGTTTTTTTTTTATTTTTTATTTTTGGGACAGAGAGAGACAGAGCATGAACGGGGGAGGGGCAGAGAGAGAGGGAGACACAGAATCAGAAACAGGCTCCAGGCTCTGAGCCATCAGCCCAGAGCCTGACGCGGGGCTCGAACTCCCGGACCGCGAGATCGTGACCTGGCTGAAGTCGGACGCTTAACCGACTGCGCCACCCAGGCGCCCCCTTCCTTGATCTTTAATCAGCCGTAGGCTGACAGCTCCCAAATCTCTATCTTTAGTCCTGATGTCTATCCTGGGCTCCAGTGCTATGATTCCAGCTGCCCCTGGGACCCCTCCACCTGTGTGCCCTACAGGCATGTCAAAGTCAACATGTTTAAATTGTGATTTCATCATCTTCCTCAACACATTGCCTCTTCTTCCAGAATAGCCACTGTTGGTTAATCTGGCATCTACCCACTGCTTAAATCAGAAGCCCAGGAGCCCTCCTCTCCTTATCTGATCCCCTCACTTCCCTCATCTAGTCACTCAAGCCTACCAGTGCTGCCTCGTAAATATTTTCTCAATCTCTCTCTGCACTCTAGTTCTACCACCACCGCCTGAGGTCAGGCCCTCATCACTCCTTAACTAAACTACTGCAAAAACCTTCTCCCTGGTCCCCTTGTCTCCCCTTTCCAACCTGTAATCTGCAGCCCTGGCTGGAAACCACAGGATTATTTTCTCATAGGCTTTTTTTTCTTTCTTTTTCCCTATTAAGTAAATACATATGGAATACTTATGCCAAGCACTGTGTGGGGTGCTGGGGATACAATGTAGAACTCAATAGACATAGTTCTTTGTTTCCAGCCCTCACAGTGTATGAGGGGAGAGAAACGTACAGGGCATAGGTAATCAAGACACAGTGTGATGGAAAGGGAAAGAGGAGGTGCTTGGGAACCTCTAAAAGCCTGAGCTGAGGGCTGCCTGAGTCCAAGAGGTGGTCAGGGAACACTTAACTGGAGGAAGCAGCCCTCTGAGACCAGGGGGAGTTAGCTAGGAGTGGTGGGAGCATAGCGGTGAAAAGCTTTCTTGCTAATTTGTTCATCTAATTTCCCTGCATAAAGCCCTCTTCTGAGTTTCACTGTTGCCAGCAGGATAAAGTCCAAATTCCTTACCAAAGAACATAATCTGTGGCCTCATTGACCACTCCCCTGTATTTAGTCTGAGCTGCTTTCAGTTAGTTCCCCCAAACTCTGGCTAGCTCCCTTGTATTCCAGGCCTTTGCACACACAGTTCCTCATGCCCTCCACCCTTTCCACCCACTCTGAATTACCAACGTCAGTTGACTTAGGAGACCTTCCCTGACCCCCCCCTCCCATGTAGACTTTGTGGCTCCCTCTTCTGTGCTCCCCGCCTGTGCACGCGCCTGAACACCTGTGCACTCATTACATCATTATAGCTCGTCCACGTGTATCTCTGACTCTTACCTCTACCTCCCTGCCAGTGTAGAATTCCAGGTCTTGCCTACTTCCCACACCCTCACCCTGAGAGCATTCTGGGCGTCCCCAGGGTGTATGTCTCCCATGTGCTGGTGGATAAGGTTAGACAGCTACACCCTCCCACTCCCAGCTATCTTTTCCCCTCCTCCAGCTCTGCAACCTCCCTTTGCCCCTGCCACACCCTATGGAGCTATCAGTTCTGCTGGACATTGCCACACCCATCAGACACTCGACGCCTGCTGGGAGCCACTGACACTCCTCTTGGCATGAGGTCAGCTGGCTCTACTGTAGGAGCAGGGCTGTGAGGCTGCTGGCACCCCCATTGCCTTACAGAGAGAGCCTTGAGGTTTGGTTCCACTGATACGTGCACATCACAACTACCACTTTAGCTCAGAATTATTTCCTCCTTTCCACTGAGCAAAGTTTTGGCTTTGGGTCAGCTTATTGTGCTTGTTGCCTTCTTCCCTTAGAAAGAGTTTTTTCCTAACATTAGTCTCTCAACTCTTCATGCAAATACACCCCCCAAGGTTCTGCCCATCAGTGGGCCAGATAGGTGTGAGCTGCATCAACCTCCAACTTCAGCCTGGAGGCAAAAGATATGCGTATTTATATATTTAAAATAGTAGATTATATAAGCAATACTCAGTAGAACTTCATCTTTAAAGCATAAAAAGCAGTTTAGAAATACATAAAATAAAAAGGTAAAGCTCTCCTTCTAGCCCTTCCCCTGTCTTGAAACTTACTCTACTGGTAGACACTATTAATTCTTTGATGGGAATATTCAGACTTTTTGCTCTGCATTTACACATATGTGTGGCTGGCATAATATTTGAGAAATAAATGTCTTTCCTCCCTTTGGATTTTCCCCTTTCCCACTGTCACATTCTTGGAGCTCATTTCCTCCTGAGCTAGCTCCCCAGATTAGAAAATGGAATCAAGTTTCAGGTATCTCTGGCACTTGTATGCCAAAAGTTTACACACTGAGGAAAACTTTAGGGTTTGCTGAATAGCTCAGTGAAGAAACAGGATTCTCTTGGGGCGCCTGGGTGGCTCAGTTGGTTGGGCGTCCGACTTTGGCTCAGGTCCTGATCTCACAGCTTGTGGGTTCAAGCCCCACATCAGGCTCTGTGCTGACAGCTCAGAGCCTGGAGCCTGCTTCAGATTCTGTGTCTCCCTCGCTCTCTGACCCTCCCCACTCATTCTCTGTCTCTCTCTTTCAAGAATAAATATGCAGAAAGAAAGAAAGAAAGAAAGAAAGAAAGAAAGAAGATTCTCTTACACAGACTCAATACCTTGGCAAGAGACAAGATGGAAGAAGGATTTCACCTGGAGTGGAAAGACTCCTAACTCTTTGTAGACTTCCCCTCCCCAGACTGGCTGGGGGGTGGGGGCAGGAGAGACAGGGGAGAAAGATCTTGTGGTGTCCAGAGTCCCACCTTGCCTTCTAGCAGATCACCTGGGCAGGCAGGAGTAAGAGCTCAGAGAGCCCCATATGGTGGGGCCAAGTGCAAGATTCCTGGCTGCCCATGGGTGGCACAGAGTAGCGGAGGCTATTATATCTGGCCTCAGCCAGCCTCACAGCCACCTCCTCTGTCCCATGACTGGCACTTCTCAGTGTTCTGGAAAACTCAGACACACCTAGAATTAACTTTCCTGTTGGCACGATGGAAACTTACCATAAACATTGAGTTGAGTTATAGAAACTAAAGTTTGGTTTCCCGCATACTTGAATTTATTAATGAGATTCATTCCTGTGGCTTGTGCTATTCATATTCTACTTTTGAAAAAAAATTGCAGTATCTTAAAAATGTTTCCACATCAGTAGATATCTATCTATCTATCTATCTATCTATCAGAAAGAGAGAGAGATCACCTGCAAATAGCAGAGAGGGGCAGAGGGAGAGAGAGAAAGAATTTTAAGCCTTGACCCCATGACCCTGGGACCATGACCTGAGCAAATATCAAGGGTTGGACACTCAACTGACACACCCAGGCACCTCTATCTTGTTCCTTTTAAAAAACATTATTATTTTCGGGTTGCCTGGTGGCTCAGTCAGTTAAGCATCTGACTTTTGTTTTCGGCTCAGGTTTTGATCTCACATTTGTGAGATTGAGCCCTGGGTTAGGCTCTGCACTGACAGCGTGGAGCCTGCTTGGGATTCTCGCTCTCCCTCTCTACCCCTTCCTCATGTACGCACTTATTCTCTCTCTTTTTCTTTATCTCAAAATAAATAAACATTAAAAAATTAAACAATATTATTTAAACAAAATACATGCTTGTAGCTGGAAATTTTTTTTAATCTATTTTTTACATTTATTTATTTTTAAGAGACAGAGTGAGACAGCGTGAGCAGGGGAGGGGCAGAGAAAGAAGGAGACACAGAATCTGAAGCAGCCTCCAGGCTCTGAACAAGTGGTCAGCACAGAGCCTGACATGGGCCTCGAACCCACGAGCCCTGAGATCATGACCTGAGCCGAAGTCAGATGCTCCACCGACTGAGCCATTCAGGTGCCCCATCATAGTTGGAAATTTTAACAGTACCAAAGGAGAAAGCAAAAGTTCTCCAGTCCTCCATTCCCAATCCCGAGATATAATATTGCTAACAGCTTGATGGTGCTTCTAGAAATTTTCTATGTAGATAAAATGACATACATGTATTTCTGTATAGCTCTTTTTATATACAAATAATCCCAAACTGTATATACTTATCTGTAACATGTTCGATTCTTTATTTAGCAATTTGATCTTATTAAATGAATTCTATTATGTAACTAGATACAGTTCAACTTCATTTCTTTAAAAAAATTTTTTTTTACATTTATTTATTTTTGAGAGACAGAGAGAGACAGGACACAAGTGGGGGAGGGGCAGAGAGAAAAGGAGACACAGAATCCGAAGCAGGCTCCAGGCCCTGAGCTGACAGCATAGAGCCCGATGCGGGGCTTGAACTCACAAACCATGAGATCATGACCTGAGCCGAAGTTGGATGCTTAACCGACTGAGCCACCCAGGCGCCCTCAACTTCATTTCTTTTACTGGTGCTTAGTATTTCATAGAATAGATGTGCCACATGCATTTAACCAGTTGACTGGCATAAATTTCCAAATTTTTAGCTATTACCAGCTAAGGACACAGTGAACACAATAATAACTAGGATTTGTTGACCACATTGTTCTTTGCATATAGTAGCTCATATAACCCTTGTAACAGTCCAGTGACATAGGTCCTGTTATTGCCCCTGCTTCAGATATGATGGAATTAAGTCACAAAGAGATCAATAACTTTCCCATAGTCACGTATCTGCTAGGTGGTAGATCTGGGATTTGAACCCTGGGATTTGAACCGGGCAGTGAGGTCCCTGCAGAGATGCTGTGCATCTGTGCTAATGTAACCATAGAATACATTTGTAGCAACTCCTAGGTCAAAATAAATGCACGTTAAGCTTTAATAGTGCTAAATGGTCAGGAGGTTATTTCATCAAAGGAACAGTGTATTTCTTTTCATAACCAAGTGCAGAGCTCATTTGTTTCCTGAGAAGAGAGGGGCTGCAGAGGCTCCTATGCCCAGAGGCCTCACTAGGTTAGGGGAATTTTTTTCTGCCATGGCCAAGGCTTTAGCTCTGAATCCTATCTGGCCTTCTCCCCTCTGGACTCAGCAGGGCTCCCTCTAATTAAGGCTATAGACACAGCCTGCCAAAGAAGTCAGCTCCTCGGCTCTTTTTCTCTCTGCACCCTCTTAGTCTCTCATGGGTGAGGTACCTCCCAAATAGAATGCTGCCTAGGCCCCAGTTTCCCATTCCATCTGCAAGGAGAGAAAATGGCAGCCACCTAGAGATCCGGAACTGACTGCTCTCTACTTCCCCACCTGCAGCTCCTGCATCAAACCACAAGGGGCTCCATTGTGGGACCTCTAGGCCTGGATCCACACCAGACCTGCTCAGAGTATGAGACATAGTTTCTCCATGGCAGTGGCTTTTTTTTTTTTTTTTTTTTTTTTAAGTAAATTGTTTGCCTAGTGTGGGGCTTGAACTCATGACCCTGAGATTAGGAGTCGCACTTTCCACTGACTGAGCCAGCTGGGTGCCCGCATGACAGTGGCTTTTATAGGACTAGACCACTGGTTCTGAAATGGGGCAATTTCACCTCATTTGGAGAGCTGGGAGATACTACTGGAATATTGGGTAGAGAGAGGCTAGAGATATTGCTAAACATCCTACAGTGCACAGGACAGCTGTTCACAACAAAGATTTATCCAGCCCAAAATGTTAATAGCGTTGAGGCTGAGAAACCATCAGGTACAGAAGGGCAGACAGTGCCGAGCATATGGCTGTCACCGTATGACTCCTCCTGCTTCTGTTAACAGTGGCAAACACTTACGTCTTGTTCACTTGTAGCTTGCCACTGTTCTAAGTGCTTTATATCCATTAACTCATTTAATCCTCACAACAAGTCTGTGAGGCAGGTTCCACTATTATCATCCCATTTTGCAGATGAGGAAACTGAGGCATGGAGCTGTAAAATACCTAGCCCAAGGTTTCCATGGTGGCAGTCTAGGCTTGGTCTCCATATGCCTCTTACACATGCTCATGGCAAGCACTCCATCCAGGACCTCTCTTTTTGCTCCTTCTAGAGCCTTGGGAGCACCAGAGATTGTTTAGATCTATACAGGGAGAGAGAGAAAAAAAAAAGCAGTTGATGGCCTTTTCTCCCAGATCCTGACTCTTCCATGTCTGATGGCTTTTGTATTTTGTTTCTCCAGAGAGTTTGATCAAAGTGAGTACTGATCACAGAAATTGTGGACAACTGTGAAAGTTGACTTATTGAATATGCATGAAAAAATCCTGTGTCTTTCCTACAGCAGTCTCCCAGGGCTTTTTTGGTTTCTTGGCCTACAGGCTGGGCTGCTTGGGTAACAGATTTCCTTAGATATGAGAGCAAACTTGGTCACTTAGGAGGACAAGGAGGAGCTGGTAAATCAAGCTTGGGACACCAGGGACACTGGACTGTTCTGACTAGGCCCATAGTTTTGATGAAGGGGGTGCTTCTCCAATGAAGGCCTCCAGCAGCCAAGATGGGAAGTCGTAAATGGGGTGAAGGTGGAGGAAGAAGTGGGAAGGGATCTTTTGGATCAAAGCCAACTTCACACCAGAGGAAATACTTACTGGCTCATTAATTATAGGATGCCCATAGGATTGGCTTTGCCTCTGGGTGTGGGGGCAGCAGCCTATGCTTTAAACAAACAGTCCCATCACTCCACAATAATTAGCAGCAACAATAAGCAACTTCAACAGGACCAGATTGACAGGTGTCCCACAACATGCAGCCTCAAGCCTGGCCTGGAGCTGAGCTTGAATGTCACACCTGTGGAGCCAACCAGTCCATGCTCTGGCAGTCCACAGGGGCATGGGCACAGAGGTAACGTGTCTTTCTTGGGCCATTTGCCAAGAACTTGCTGTGTATAGGCACTGTAAGACACCCATGGTGTCTCTTACCCATGGTCTAGAGAATTGAAGAGACAAGATAAAGTTTGAAAAGTTAAACAGGAACACAAGAAATACCATATGTGTCACATGTAAGGGATGTAGATGCTCAGAGTCAAGTGGGAATGCTGGATAGGAATTCCCCATACCAGGTGGATGGTAGAGAAGGAGGTCTATATCATACCACCGGGTTTCTTTTAAAAGTGGGAAATATGGGCACCTGGGTGGCTCAGTCGGTTGAGCGTCCGACTTCGGCTCAGGTTATGATCTTACAGTCCATGAGTTCCAGCCTCGCATCGGGCTCTGTGCTGACAGCTCAGAGCCTGGAGCCTGTTTCAGATTCTGTGTCTTCCTCTCTTTCTAACCCTCCCCCATTCATGCTCTGTCTCTCTCTGTCTCAAAAATAAAAAAAGTTAGAAAAAAAATTAAAAAAAAAATAAAAGTGGGAAATACAAAGAACAAAGACGGAAATAAGAAATCATAATAAAATACTAGACAAAGGTTTGTATTATTATTACTGTTTTAGTTACATGCCTGTAGATCTCTTTTGTGTGCATATATATGGATGTATACACCCTTACACATTTCATTACATAAATGGGTTCATATTGTACATACTGTTCTATGACTTGCTTTTTATACTTAACAATACGTTGTAAATGGTGTTCCTTGGCAATAAACTTCTTATAGATCTGTAGTATTTCATTGTGTACCTACCAACATTTAACTAATCCCTTATTATTGCCCCTTAAGTTCCTAACAGCTGTGGCTTATACATAATACTGACTTTGTGTACATCTTTAATTTTATCCTTAGGATATAGTCTTGAAGTAGAATTGCTAGATCAAAGAATATGCACATTTTCAAAGATTTTGATACATATTACCAGTTGCCTTCCAGATGTATCAGCTTAGGCTCTTACCCCAGTCCTATGAGAGCATCTTTTTGACTACATCCTCTCCAATATTAGGCATTATTATTTTTTTAAATTGCAAATTTGATAAGCAAAAATAGTATTTCATTGTTGCTTCTTTATTTTGCTTTCTTTTTAAAAAATTATTACTTGGACTCTTTTTACAGGCCAATTAGTCATTGGTAATTCTCTTTGAAGAATTGATTATGTGCAGTTTTCTACTGGTATATTATTTTCTTTTTTTCATTTCATTTGTGCAGTATTTTATTATTTAGTGTATGTTTTTGTCTTTTTGATTTATGAGAGAACTTGATACATATTCAGGCTATTAACTCTTCTTCTTTCTTATATAACAAATACTTTATCCTAGATTGTCATTTGCCCTTTAGTTTTGTTCACTATTTAAGAATTCATAAATCTAAAATGTCCATGTAATCAAGGTAGTCTTTATAGGCTTTCCATACCATTGGGCTGGAGGTGGCAGCTGTGACTGGAAGCAGAGAGGCCCATGGGCAATCCTTGAGCTGGTAACAGGGGTGGCAGGATGAGGCCCTCAGTGGGGGTCAGTCTGGAGAAGATCAAGCTGGACAGATTCAAGACAGAATGGAGAGGTGGCCAAGAAGTGGTAACCTTGGGAAGGGGGAGAATGAGGAAGGAGCAGGAGGAGTGTAAGGTGATTCACAGGGTGTTGACCTGGATGGCAGAGTGAGCAGGTGGAGGATGAGCCAGAATTGGGAATGCATGAAAAAGTAGGGGTGGGGGACAGGGGCAGAGATTATTATAATTCTCCTTGGGATTGTTGATGGAAGCTCCTGGTGGAGAGAACTTGGTATTTGGATCTCTAGGCCTGGCGTGTGTTTCTGTCTTTGTGTTAGGCTTAGAAAGGCTTTATCTGCTACAGAGTTATATATTCACATAAATTCTCAACACTTAAATGGTTTCTTTTTTTTTTAAATTTACTTTTAATTCTTAGTCTAGATGGAATTTGTCATATTTTGGTGAATTGTGAGAGTTAAGGATTTAACTTCTTTTTCCTGGTCACTAATAATTAAAATACCTATTCTTAGCCTCCTGGTCTGAAATACTGATTGCATCTTACATTTCCATGTATACCTGGGATTCTCTGGTCTGTTCCAATGAATTGTCTGTTCCTACCGTCTGTTTTGATCACATTTTCTTTAAATATATCTTAATAGGTGCTAGTGTGAGGTATACTTCATCACACTTCTTTTCTCAGATTTTTCTTTGTTCTTTTAGGATAGACTTCAAAATCAATGTGCCAAGTCCTTCTCCCTTGGACTGCACAGGGGAGCTAGAAACATGAGTGATCCCAGTGGAGCCCTTATCCAACCATAACAGGAGCTGGATTTGATGGGGCTGGACTTCTTGATGCAGAAATCACACGGTCCTTTAAGGAAGAAGCCCCTCACTGCCATTGACTTCTACTTGGGGGTATTCCCCAGTCTCTGACCCAAAGACAGTCCTGTGGACCTTCAGAGCTCCTGTGTCTCTGCTGCTGTGGCTAGCCACATACTCCCTACTGTAGCCAAGCCATCCTATACTGGGGTTTTCCTGTCTATCTTGCAGGGGATCCTGCCTCCAGGTAGTGCTGTCTTCAACCCTGGTCTCCTCTAAGGATTTCTTGTGGGTTAGCTCTGGGAATCTTTTCTTAATCTGTTCTTAAATGTGTTGTTCCAGAAAGAATTCTTCATAATCACCAGCACTGTGATGGCTTTTTCCTAGTTTCTTCTGTGCATGCCTGTTTTTACCGATTTCACATTTGCTTGGGTCTTTCTTTTTATTTTATTTCTTTTTTTTTTTTTAATTTATTTTGAGAGAGGGAGAGAGAGACTCTCAAGCAGGCTCCGTTTTGAGCATGGAGCCCCATGCAGGGCTCAATCTTAACCAACCATGAGATCATGACCTGAGCTGAAATCAAGCATCGGACACTTAACCAACTGAGCCACCCAAGTGCCCCTTTATTTTATTCCTTTATTTTTGTAGTCCTTTCTTAAGTGACTTTTCCAGGATTTTTAAAAATATATTTTGAGAGAGAGGGAGGGAGAAAGAGAATCCCAAGCAAGCTCCGTGCTATCAGCATGGAGCCGAACGTAGGGCTCGATCTTACACCTGAACCGAAATCAAGAGTCAGATGCTTAACTGCAGGCGCCCCTCAGGATCTTTTTTATTGAGGAGTAGTGAATGTACTGTAAATTCACAAATCCTAAGCACACATCTCAGTGAATTTTTATAATGTGTACACTCTATAACCACCACCATGATCAAGATATTTCTTTTTTTTAAAATACAATTTATTGTCAAATTGGCTAACATACAGTGTGTAAAGTGTGCTCTTGTTTTTTGGGGTAGATTCCCGTGGTTCATCCCTTACATACAACACCCAGTGCTCCTCCCAACAAGTGCCCTCCTCAATACCCATCACCCGTCTTCCCCTCTCCCCGCCACCCCCCAAGATTTTTCTTGTTGCGTGAAGGAGCTGTTGTGGGAGGTTGGATGGAGAAGGGTATCATGAGTGTGTCCCCAAGCTAAGGAGGGAGCTACACATCAAGTCATGTCTATACAGTGGTGTAGAGAGCAGAATGGTTAGAAGTGGTGGGTCATGTTCTGGTCCTGCCTCTAACTATGACACTTTTGTGCCTCAGTTTCAACAACTGTAAAATGGGAGTAGATGATAGCTCCTACCTCACAAGGTTGTCATGAAGATTACATGAGGCAGTGCATGTGAGTACACAAAAAATGTTAATTGTTGTTTTTGTTGTTACTAGTAACGAGGAGGAGGAGGCAGTGGTTCTTAATGAAGGGTGCACATCAGAATCACCTGGAGCACTTTCGCAAAATACACATGCTCAACCTGGCCAGATCGACTGAGTCAGAATCTGTATTTTAACTGCCTCCAAGTTATTCTGTTGCTTATCTGTGGTTAAGAAACACTAGGCTAGAGGTGGCTGTGACTGGAAGCAGGAAGACCAGCGGGTGGTCCCTGTGATAGTGAGGGCTGGAGAGGATCAGAGCTGGGCAGATTCAAAGCAGAGTGGAGAAGTGGCCAAGATGTGACCTTGGGTGGGGAGCAAAGAAAAAGGGGGAGGAGTCTGGGGTGACTCATAGGGTGCTGACCTGGATGATGGAGTGAGCAGGTGGAGGGTGAGCCAGAAGCCAGAATACAGGAAGCGGGGTAGGGAAGGCAGTGGGCCAGAGATTGTTAAAATTCACATTGGGATTGCTAATGGAGGCTCCTGGTAGAAATAACAAGTTAGTATTTGGGTCTCTAGGCCTGGGCCTGTGATATTTTTCAGAGAGTCCTTGGTATAAAGGAGATAGAACCATGGACGTGGTCACAGAGCACATACAGAGGGCAGAAGAGGGCCAAGTTCATAGGCATCCACCTCTGGGAAGGCCTGCATGCACTTTTTCTTACTCCTTCCCTAGAAGTAGAGAAGTGCTTGTTTCCCATACAATAACCCCCTTGCCAAGGACTATTGGGGCATAAACTGTTACTTGAAGATGAGTAATAACTGCGGGTCACTTCCTCACAGTTCTCTAAGTTTTCCACATCCCCTGATATAGGAGCTTATCCTTACTCTTCAGTATCCTCAGACAGCACATTTGGCTACGGCAGTGTCTTATCTTCTGACATCCCTTCATCCCGTATTCTGTCTGTCACATATACTCAGCCTATGGTGGATGGCTTCTTAGACTCTGGCTTTCCTCAGGCCATTAATATCAACCAGTTACTCTTTCAAGCCATCCCAGTACCTCTCCCAGAGATATTTGCATTTAGAAGTATGGGTGTAATAGAAATAATGGAAGTTGTTGGATTCCTGAGGGAAGGAAGTCCTGGAATGAATTAATCATTTGCTCATTCTAGAACATCCCTGTCCAGTAGACCTTTCTGCATTGATGGAAATGTTCTGTGTTATAGAATATGGCCACTAGTCATATGTGGCTATTGAGTGTTTGAAATGTGGCTATTGTGACTGAGGAACTGAAGGTTTTTCATTTTAATTGATTAAAAGTTAAATTTACAAAGATAAAAGAAAGCAGGCACTATCACTGGATCAATGCGAGATAGGGGCACTAGGCCTGACACGCCACTTCACTCCCCACTATCACATGTCCCCCAAAGGTAACTTTGAAAATGGGTAGTTGGAATCAAATCAGCTTTCTTTCTTCCACTCCTCTAGCTTCAGCCCCTCAGTTTGCCTCCCTCAGAAGGCAGGTATCTATAGCTATCCCCTGTAGGCCTTCCCCGGTCCTTGTTCACCTCATTCCTTCTTACCACAGTACACTGCCCATGCCTTTCCTTCTGCCATGCTGCCCCCTCCCTATTCCTGCTCATGACACAGCAAGCCCCACTTCCTCCAAGAAGGCTTTCCTGACTCCGGTGCCTTCCAGATGAGGCCATTTTTAGGACCCTGAACAGATTCTTTTTGGCTTTTCGTTAGGGGTGCAAGTAGCAGGGGTGGGTGTCAGGAAGATGTAGGTGCAGGATGGATGTGTGTTAGATCACTGCATTTCAAACTTCCTTGACCACCACTCCCTGTGAGAAATATATTTCATGTCCCAGCTACCACACACACCTACATACAGATCTATAAAACCGAAGCATAAGTTTTCTAAAAATAACACCCTCACTGTGTGTGATGCACTTGGATATTTTCTGTTCTATTTATTTTTTAAAGAAAATTGCTGGTTGTGACCCACTAAACTGATTTCATAACCCAGTAATGGATCACAACCCACACGGTAAAAAATGCAGAGTGAGATCATTGTTCCAAACACAGGCCAAGTGACCCTGTCTAGACATCACCCACTGGGTTCCTTAAAGAGCCAACACATGATGGCACTGGCAGTCATGTGCCCGTGGTGGTGGTCTACCTGGTGGTGGACCAGGGTCCCAGTTGGTCATACCATAAAGTGGCCATGGTCAAAGATGCTGTCTCAGTGCTGTGGCAGGAGGCTGAAGTCTGTAAAGCGCTCCAGAAACCTGGAAGAAAGATGCCAGCTCAGCGTCAGGTATCACAGGGCTGTACATCTCATTCCTCTTGGTGAAGCTCCTCAGGGAGGCAAAGCTTCCAGGCCTAGTGGGGCTCATCAGTGCTGCTCACCTAGTAGGGCTATGAAATAACAACTAGAGTAAGAGCAAAACATGGAGCTCTGTATGCAAGGCCACAACCATAGAAACATGTTACTAGCCAGAGGATGGATGGCAAATATATGGCAGGAACATTCCGGGTGGAATTAAGTCTTGAAGCCTCATTTCTCTTTGGACTCGCACCCTGGTCTGGAAGTTATTGAAAATAGGACCTGCAGAAATAACTGCATCAAAATCCTTGCATCTAAACCAGGTGTATTTTAACCTTCTGAGGGCCTCAAGTCTGTTGACACTTAGTTAGCACACTATTCTGACAAGAGTGGCTATCTGATTTCCTGACTCCTGCAGAAGAAAAGAAACAGCCTGGAAGGGTGGTGGTGGTACATGTACATGTACATCTACAGACATGTAGATGACAGGAAAGTGAAAGCCATGGGAAAGGACAGAGGAAGAGTGAGGAAACAAAAATCATGTTATTGTCTAGTTTCACAGTGACTGCTTGTAATGATGACAACTTCAGTGGGAAAAGGATAGTTTTTAAGGCACTGGGGGACTGTGAGCCATATTTTAGCAACATTTTCCTTCCAAGTGATTAAAATACTGTTTTGGCAATTGAAGCTTCGCTTTTTAGGAAAAGTATTTTATTGGAACCTAAGTGATTCTGGATAAATTCAGGGCTGTCGAGCTGATCCTGATTAGGGCTAGCCATACTCCTCATGGGTTTGATCTCAGGTTCACAGAGCACGTCCTCCCCACTCAGCTCTAAGTCTGCTTCACAGCCTAAAATCTCTCCGTTACTGTTGGATTCCTTTGTTCATCAGAGTGAAATCGTGCATACTTTCCTGTCTGAAAGCTCGCTGATAGTGGCTCCCTGATGCCCTGAAGATAGGTACAGAGAGGACACTCTGAGATGGATACTCCCTGGGGATGGCAGGCCTGGGTGGAGTGGCCTAAATGACCAGAGGACAGGACAAAGCCACTGGGATTTGGTCTGGAATGAGTTTTTACAGAGTAGCAGGGGATGGACTTGGAAGACCAATTCCACCCTGTTCACTGCTTTGCCTGAAGATGGACTACTCGCTGAGGCAGGGCCAGGTATCTGTTTCTTCTGTAGCCTGTCCACTCAAGGTTCCCTGGCCACCCAGTCCCCAGATCTGCTGCTGTGAGTCACCCCGAATGACTGCAAGGGTGCTCCAATCAGTGAGGGGACCTCAGAGAAAAGCCAAGTATTTCTGAGACAAAGATTATTTATTTATTCCACGCCATCTGAGAAAGCGAACATTAAGTAGAAGCTAGTGGGGTTAGAGATGTATTCTACCACCAGGAGGTTTCTGTCTTAACGATAGATGGTTATATAGTGTGTGTGCATAATACATTACACATTCTCTTGTTGATATTTGCAAATGCTGTTTGATTACAAAATGATGAAAGATTTCTCCTAATGGGGGAGAATAATAATAATAGTAAACTAAAATAACAATATCAAAAGTCTTTGAAAAGATTTCAGAGGTTTGCAGAGCCATTCATTGATGTGTCCCCAAGGCCAGAAGTGGAGTAGGGTTTGGGCAAGTGGTGGTTCTAAGAAACTGCATAATAAAATTATTTTTTTTTCAGGAGGAATATAATGTGAGGGGTAGAGAAAAATCACCCAATTCTAACTAGTGGAAATTAGATTCTTATGATGAAATTAAAATGATTTTAACAGGGAGAAGGGTGGGCAGCAGCAGCAAAAGACAGATGAGCTTAGATTTTCCTACTGATTTTTCACATGTATGTGATTCCTTGTGTGTGATACACCCATGTCCTAATGTCCAGAAGGATCGAAGTCCAGAATTAGCAGTGATTGTAAAGGAAGCCCGTCTAGCACAGAGGTTGCTTGTCTGCTTCCTTATTGAAGTCTGTTATGAGCAAGAGGATGAACAGGCAAAGAGGCAAAAACAAGCCCTCTGTCAGGGAGAGACACAGAGTGTTAATGTAAGAGAGAAAGAAAAAGTGCCCTATTTCCATTTGTTTCCAACTTTGTTGTCCTTGAAAATAGTCGTCGAATGGTGGGGGGTGGGGTGTGTGTGTGGGGGAGTAACAACAGAGATCATATGGAGTGAAATGAAGTACCCAATAGTAGAGGAGATGTTAGTGGAATATTCTTAACCCCTGCCTGGGGCAAAGTTCACCTGTCTTCAAGAAGTCACAGCCCAGTGTAGAAACTGTCATATGTAGAGATGAGTTCACGGCAGTGCAGGGTGTGGTCCCTCAGGAAAGGGGTGGGTCAGGGCGGCAGGCAGAGGCTTCCTTCCTTGGAAACCAGCTCCTGAAACTGTGACTTGGCTCTGAAGGCATGAGGTCTGCTGTCTTTGTCAGTCCAGTGCTGTCCCTGGCTATTTGTTGTGGGGGTGGCTGTGCACAAGGTGCACCCAGAGCAAGTGCTAGGACTGGCCAGGCTGGCCTGGCAGGTCTAAGGGTGTGGGGCCCCACCCCACAGATGGGGCCTACAACACCATTCCTGAGCTTCAGGGCCCAAACACTAAAGCTTCCTGTGTGTGTCTCTTCTGTGCCTAGCATTGTGCTGGGCGTTCTCCAGTGGTGTCATGACACATCATATCCTGGGAGATGGTTGGTATCAGGTCATCCCCATTTTATAACTAAGTAAACAGGCTGGGACGTTAAGTGTCTTATAAAGGGGAGAGCCAGGACTTGGAGCCAAAGTTTTCAAGGCCAAAATCGGGTGCTGTTTCCATACCCCACCCTGGGCAAGACCAGAAGTGACTCAGTTGAGAAACCTGCCTTTGGGAGGAGATGGAGCCAGAGGTCCAATAACTGACCACCTCAGCCCAGGGGAAAGGCTAGAATGGTTCTGTGAGGCCTACGCTTCCAGGTCAGTCTTCTCCCCAGATCACTGTCCATTCATGGGACCCACTCCTCCCCCCGCCCCACAGAGCCAACACCTGCCTGTGAAATGCTTAGGGGACCCCTCCTGCAGAGTGGTCCTTGCCCACTCTTCATGAAAACATCTCTTAACCAGTGGTCATTTTAGAAAAGGAAGGTTGTAGTCTAGAAACATGTTTTTAGGCAGCAGTGGTCT
>NW_024412452.1:13384604-13392892 GCF_014898765.1 Herpailurus yagouaroundi
AAAGGAAGGTTGTAGTCTAGAAACATGTTTTTAGGCAGCAGTGGTCTTTCCCACCTGTAAAAACTATTTTGGGGGGAACAGTTTTAGGTTTACAGCAAATTATGAGGACGGTACAAAGATTTCCCATATACCCTCTGCCCCTCAAACATGCATAGCTGTCCCTGTCATCAACACCCCCCACCAGATTGATACATTTGTTAGAATTGATGAATCTGTGTTGTGGCCCTTTTATCCAAACAAAATTTCATCTTAATATGCTTAAAATTGAAAACAGATACAAAGAGAAGTATTCTGTGCCAAGAGATTGTGGGGAAACCTGTGCATGCCTCCCATTTCCTGACCCCCTCCTACTACCGCATGCAGACTCTCCAGAACCCAGATGTAGTTTATGGCTCCTGCTCTGAGGTGGGGAGAAATAATGCTACTCTATTAATGAGCTGTTTTCCCAGTCTGTGCCTCTAGAACCTAAGTTCCAAGTGCCAGGTTAAAAAAGAAAAGGTAAAATACACATAACATAAAATTTACCATTTTAACCATTTTTGACTGTACAGGTTAGTGGCATTATGTATATTCATATTGTTTTACAATCATTACCGCCATTTATCTCCAGACCTTTTTCATCATCCCAAACTGATACTCTGTACCCCTTTAAACAATAATGCCCTATCTTCTCTCCCTCCAGATCCTAGCAACCACCATTCTACTCTGTCTCTATGAATTTGCCTATTTTAGGTACCTCATAAGTGGAATCAAACACTTAGTATAATGTCTTCAAGATTTATCCATGTGGTAGTATGTGTCAGAATTTCCTTCCTTTTTAAGGTTGAATAATATTCCATTATATGTATATACCACATTTATTTATCCATTCATCTGTTGATGGACATTTGAGTTTCTTCCATTTTTTGGCTGTTGTTAATAACGCTGCTCTGAACATCGGTGTACAAATATGTGTTCTGATGTCTGCTTTTAATTCTTTTGTGTATATACCCAGAAGTGGAATTGCTGGATCATATGATAATTCTATGTTTAACTTTTTGAAGAACCATCATACCATTGTCCATGAAGATGCACCATTTTATATACCTATTAGCAATGCACAAGGGTTCCAGTTTCTCTATGGCCTTGCCATCATGGCAGGAGTTTTTAATCCCTTTTAAGTTTATTTATTGAGGCACCTAGGTGGCTCAGTCAGTTGAGCGTCTGACTTCAGCTCGGGTCATGATCTCATGTTTCGTGAATTCGAGCCCCGCGTCAGGCTCGCTGCTATCAGGTCAGAGCCTGCTTCGGATCCTCTGTTCCGCCACCCCCCCCCCCCCACTCTCTCTGCCTACCCCCTTGCTCATGCTCTCTCTCTCAAAAATGAATAAACATTAAAAAAAAACCATTAAAAAAAAGTTTGTTTATTTTGAGAGAGAGAGAGAGAGAGCACATGAGCAGGGGAAGGGCAGAGAGAGAAGGAGACAGAATCCGAAGCAGACTCTGCACTATTAGCATGGAGCCCAACGTGGGGCTCAAACTCATGAACTGTGAGATCATGACCTGAGCTGAAATCAAGAGTTGGACACTTAACTGACCGATCTACCCAGGTGCCCCAGGAGTTTTTAATATCTTGTTTATGGCTGTATCTCCAGAGACTAGGACAGTGCCTAGCATGTAGTAGGGACTTACAAATATTTGTTGAGTTGAATGAGTGGGAGGCCTTGGTCTCTGGGCAGCTGTACCAGGGAGCCCTCCTACCTATTAAGCAGTCAACACAGACTTCCTTCTAGTCCCTTCTCAGCTCTAGGAGGATCACCCTTTTGATGAGGTAAGTTACCTAAATGTGCCCACTGGTGTCAAAGAGGAAATGGTTCACTGGAGATCAGTGAATCTAACATGCTGGCCAGCATGGGAGTCTTTCAGACTGTGGGTCTCAACTTATTTGTGGCTCCTGAAACCCCATTTTTAGTGGTTAAAACCAGCATTTATGAAAAATGAAATAGAAAAAAAATATCAGGGTATACCACATGGAAGAAAGAGTAAATATCATTTTGTGAAACTTTGTTTTTAATGTGATATTTATGTATGTTTGTAATGGATCACAAAGAATTTGAAAAAGACTGTTGGATAGGGTATGCAGCCTCTGCTTAAAGAATTCCTTGTGGGGGGTGGGAGGGAGGAGAGGGTGGGTGATGGGTATTGAGGAGGGCACCTTTTGGGATGAGCACTGGGTGTTGTATGGAAACCAATTTGACAATAAATTTCATATATAAATAAAAAAAATAAAAAAAAAAGGAAACAAACAAACAAAAAAAGAATTCCTTGCGGTGGGGAGTTTATTGCCTCACAAGTAAACTTATGCTGCTTGGGGGTTTGTTGAAACATTGGAATATTCCTTCTTCATTGAGTGGAGACCATTCAGCTGACAGATCTTTCCTTTGACGTCCCACTGTGTGCTAGAACCTGTAATAGGCACTTGAGATGAAGAGGAATAGAGGGTGCCTACAGGAGTTAATGGAGAAGACAGGTAGGAGAAGAAGGAAGGGATAGACTGATGTGGGAATGGAGGGATGGGAATGCTGCCCAGGGGAGTCCAGGAAGGAGCCAGAGTGAGCCTTGGAGGGTGAATAGGAATTTGCTATTCTCCACTAAGAGAAAAGCTTATGGGAAAGGATGGAGATGAGAAAGGGCAGATTATGTTCAAAAAATGGCAAGTAACCTGGTCTGGCCAGAGTCCAGGGTCCCTAAGGAGGTCAGAGGTGGGGGGGGGCAATTTGGGGGGCATGGAGCAGAAGAGCAAGCAAAGCTCAGATATGAAAAGGTCTTTGTGTCAAGAGCTTAGGTTTTCACCCTACAGCCAGAGGGGTGTCTTTTGAATATTTAGAAGACAAATACTTGTCAGGATGTGTACTAGGCTCTGGGGAATTAGGGTGAATGAAACCTGAGAAGCCATCACCCAGTGTGGGGAGCTGGTATGAAGTAAGAGTCACACAGAGACAAATGGTTATAGAAAGTGACATGAGCAGTGTGATGGAAAAGAACAGAGTCCTATGAGAAAGGTACCCTGGTTTGGACTAGGAGGGAAGGCTTCTGTGAGGGAATAATGGTTAAGTTGCCACCTGCAAGTGAAGAGCCTTCTCCACAGAGGTGGCAGCATGAGCAAAGGCTATGGGCTCCCAGAAGACCCTGGAACAAGAGGCAGCTGAGAAGGGGTGGTGGGTGTGGCTGAGCCAGCTCAGGGAGGGCCCAGGAACAAGGTGGGACAGGCCTAGAGTAAGAATTTGGGATTTTATCCTAAGGGCAGTGAGAAGCCACTGGAGTTTAAGCAGGTGTAGCGGTGTGTGTGTGTGTGTGTGTGTGTGTGTGTGTGTGTGTGTGAGAGAGAGAGAGAGAGAGAGAGAGGGGGGGGGGAGAGAGAGAGAGAGAGAGACAGGTTGAGAGAAATTATTTATTTTTACATGAAAGGAAAAGTACATCCAGGGCAAAGATCAGAGTCAGGAGGTCTAGAGGAACAGAAGGAAGGGAGGCAGTGACAGACTGTGGAAAACCTACCCTAGTTTTCTGTGGATCCTGGAGCTTGGCTGTTTGGACCTGAGGTTGGAGATAGAAGTAACAGGAGATGCCTAGAGGATATGACACTTGGGGAAACGTTGGCGTCTTTTGCCAGAGGGCTGGGAGTGGGGAAGAGAGTCTTACCAGGAATCCTTTTCCTGGTTTCTTCTTCTTACCCAGACTGGACCACCTCTAGATCTTTGTCCAGGCTGTTCGCCCTCCCTGGAACATCATTCCTGCTCCTTTCTCTTTCTTCCTAACCCAGGGTGGCTCATCCCTCAAGGCCCAAAGGAGGCCCATATTCACTATGAGGCTTTCCCTACCTTTCTGACTTCCCATCCCTGCCAAGCCCAGCCCTGCACTGTCTGTGACCAGCAGGGGTGGGAAGAATGGTGTTCCTGGCATGTATTGTGACACTGCACCTATGGGAACCCTCTTCAGTTCCAGTTTGGCATAGGACAAAAGTCTTCCCCACTGAGTGACCTCACAATCCCCTCCTACTTTCCTGGCTCCCAGTGAGAGACACACATGGCAGGGGCCCCAATCAGTGTGTTCAAGTCAGCATGAGGCCAGCTGTGAGGCCCCCGGAGGGGCTTCTCATGGCCCTCATGTCCCTCATCATCTGGGTCAAGTGGTCCCCAGGCCCTGAGTGAGGAGGGGCTGGGGACTGATGTCAGAACCACCTCCTGAGGTCTGCTTGGTTGAGGTCTGGGAAACTGTCATCCCACTAACAAGTGTGGGTTTTTTGCTGTTCAACACAGCTGGGCTGGGGATACCACGGCCCAAGTTAAAGAACCTTTTAGAGTCCCCACATGCACTTGCTGATCTGGGTGGCCTCGACCTACTCCCCAGGGGGCAGCCTTTGGTGAACAGACTCTGTCCTGGGCATGCTTGTGCCTAACCTGATGGGGGAGGTGGTGGTGGGAGTTCTCAGTGCTGCTTTCTTACCTGCTGGGCAGCTGGGCTGTGTAGGAGGACCATTCACCACTGTTAGCTAATCTGCCCCCACTGCCACCTATCCTGGGTCGTGTAAAAATTTACCCATGTGGGCAGCAACCCGACCATGACTCCCATCTGCTGTGCCTTTTTTTTTTTTTTTTAATGTTTATCTTTGAGAGAGACAGAATGAGAGTGGGGGAGGGGCAGAGAAGAGAGGGAGACCACAGAATCTGAAGCAGGGTCCAGGCTGTGAGCTGTCAGCACAGAGCCTGATACAGGGCTTGAACTCATTAACTGTGAGATCATGACCTGAGCTAAAGTCGGACGTTCAACTGACTGAGATACTCAGGTGCCCCTATGCTGTGCCTTTTGATTGGGATTTATATTAGATACCCTGTTTGTTTTCTCCAGTGAAGGTATCTATGTATGGGGACATCTGTGTCCCATTCGATAGGCAGGACTCCCTTGTCCCAGTCTTCACAGGTCTAGTCTAGGATGACTGCTTCCTTCTCTGAGGTGTCTCTCTGAACTCCTCACACTTAATTTACTGCATGCCATGTTGTCTTTAGTTTAGTTCTAGCCATCCCACACTTTCCCTCCAAGTGATGAAAATTCTTTTTTTAAATTTTTTTTAACGTTTATTTATTTTTGAGACAGAGAGAGACAGAGCATGAACAGGGGAGGGGCAGAGAGAGAGGGAGACACATAATCTGAAACAGGCTCCAGGCTCTGAGCACTCAGCACAGAGCCCGACGCGGGGCTTGAACGCACGGACCGCGAGATCATGACCTGAGCTGAAGTCAGACGCTCAACCTACCGAGCCACCCAGGCACCCCAAGTGATGAAAATTCTATCCACCATTGCTGCAAGATGCTGAGGCAAATGAGCAGAAATAAATATACTTACGGATTTATATTTCATAATGATTTCTTGGATTAATGTTACTATCTGAGTCATGCCCAGGTCTGGATTCTGTCTGTCCTGCTTTGCTGCATCTCCCCTACCATAGCCTTGTGACAAAAGTCTAATTAATTGTCTTCTCGCCTAGTAGACTCTTAGCTCTCAGAGGGCAGCGACTGTTGCATTCATCCTTCTATCCTTGGACCTGGCACATGAGGTCAGGTCTCCATATGTTTTTGTGGAGTGGACCAATGTGTGAATTTTAAACTTCTTGAGGGTAGAGACTGAGTCTTTCCCTTTCTTATCAATCCCACATTTCAGTCTAGCCCAGAGCTGAACCAATAATAAGGCTAATAGGTTGGCTATTGGGTGGGAGTGCTGGAGAGTCACCTGGAAAAGTTTCTCAGGTCCAACTAGATTTTGATCCTCAAGGAGAAAAAAAATACCAAATTCCAATATCTGGAGTGCCTACTAGGGAGGGGTCAGACCCTATCACATGTGAGCTGTGATGCTGGGCATTCGAAAGGTAGCGTGGTGAGGTGGGAAAAACTTAGGTAGTGAAAGAGGGAGAGGATCATTGGTGCTCACGGGCCAGGAACTGAGGAATTTGGTTAACTAAGCTCTCTGCCCCCAATATCCAAATTTAAAAGAAGGAGGAAAAGAAGGAAGGAAGGAAGGAAGGAAGGAAGGAAGGAAGGAAGGAAGGAAGGAAGGAAGGGAAGGAAGGAAGGAAGGGGAAAGGAAGGAGAAAGAATGAACCTGGGCTTGGAAGCTAGATCAAAGTGGACCTGAATCGCCTTTTCATCTCCTTTAAATCTAGAACTACCAGACATGGTATTAATCTCTCTGAGTCCTAGTTTCTGCATCTGTGGAATGAGAGTTAGGTTAATACATGTGATAGGCCCCATGCCATTCTTGGCACATGGTAGACACTCAGTAAATAATGAGAATTATTAGTACCATAGCATCATGTATCTTAGGCTGTGTCAGTGAGGGTCCAGCTAACATAAGCCAAAAAAGATCATTTATTTGAAGAATCCTAGCTCATAGCCTTGAAGAAAGGGTCGACTCTGAGGCTTCAGGAAGGACAGGAAACTTGGGCCTGGATTTTCAGGAAAAGGAAGGCTGCATTTGGGTAGAGGCAGTGCCAGCCTCTTTGTGTGATTGAGACCGTCTCATTGGCAGGTCTGGATCCTGTGCTAACAGTCTCGTGGGGGATTGAGGGAGATGGAGTTCTCTTTCTGAAAAGTGAGGTGCTGGGGTGCCTGGGTGGCTCAGTCGGTTGAGCATCCAACTTCGGCTCAGGTCATGATTTCATGGCTCGTGGGTTCAAGCCCCACATTGGGCTCTGCTGTCAATGTGGAGCCTGCTTCAGATCCTGTCTCCCTCCTTCTGCCCCTCCCCCATTCGTGCTCTCTCAAAAATAAACATTAAAAAAAAGAAAAAAGTGAGGTGCTGTCTCCAGAAGAAAGGAGGGGAGACTGCTAGACAGGCAGAACTTTTGAGTATCATACATGAGACTCCCCTTCCATCCTCAGCACCCACCCCTACCCTGGTGGTCTATGTATGTAGGCCTGCTAGGTGAGCCCTCATGTGCCAAACTACTGCTTCCCCCACCGACTTTGTTCAAATTCCTCCATCAATTTTTAATTTCAACACACTGTCTACTGGCCCAGCCCAGCCCCACCCTGAGCAGGAGGGTGGCATCTCTACCCAAAGGGCTGCCCTGCTCCGGAGCCTCCAGCCTTCTCCCCAATCCTCAGGAGTTCCAGACCCAAATCCTCACCTGCTGTTTACAAAGTTCTATACACCCTACAGAAAAGAGCCTCCAGTCGGTTTTGAAATTTTCATTTGTTTTTTCCTACTTTTACTTTTTCTTTTTACTTTATTCTTGTCCCAGACCTGCAAGAAATGTGTTCTTAGGAAGGCTGCTGGGAGATCTTGGGTTTCCAGTAGGATGAGAAGGCTCAACCGAGACAAATAGAGACAAATACTGAGAATTGCCAAGTGTCCTTAAGTACTAAGCCCTCCACAGGGCCCCAGGGAGGGACTGACACCCTAGCTTTGTCAGTATTTTCTGCTTTCCTCCTCTCTTTCTGCTCCCAGTATTCTTCCACAACAATGCCATCTACTCGGGGTATCTAAAAGGCCTCTAGGTGTGAGGGACACACTTCAGAGGTGTAAGATTTCATGGCAAACAGTCTCAGGCCCAATAAGGGAAAGAAGCAGGCCTGTCTTCTCAGGATTGATTAGTTATTGCCTTTGTGCCCTGTCTTCCCCTCTCTCCTGGAAGATTCCTAGCGCCGGTGCCCTCATACCTCACCAAGGCTTGTCCATTCCAAGTATTCCAGTATTGCCTGCTGCAAGACTTCCCCTGCCCCTTTCCCCTGTTAAAGCTTCTCTCTTCTGTATCTCTTGTCTTTTCAGACTGCTGTATGTTAGATCAGTTAATTTCCACAGTTGTGGTAAATTTAAAATCCCAGAAAACTTGTATTTTATAGGGGAGATATAAAAGGACAGAGTGTCGGTTTCAGAGGGTAACTATAAGGATTAGCTCCTCCTTGTGGGGGCCCCCTGGGTAGTATAGCTGTAGTGCTTAAGGGAAGGAGGGAGGGAAGGATGGACAGACAGGTGAATGAACTAGTGAGGAAGGAAGGAACTGATGGGAGGAGATTCACAATTACAATCACTTTCTGAGGATTCTATCCACCACATAAATGGATGGCTGTCTGCTCTGCGTACACAGGCCTGGCCTGGGGGGTGGGCCAGTTGGACTCCACCAGCCTGAGCATTATTTAAAGGTAAGAAAACAGTTTTTTGAAAGAAAATTATGAGAAGCAGTGAAATGTAGCATTTGGATAGGGAAATTTCCTTCCTTCCTTCCTTCCTTCCTTCCTTCCTTCCTTCCTTCCTTC
>NW_024412452.1:13392902-13400331 GCF_014898765.1 Herpailurus yagouaroundi
CTTCCTTCCTTCCTTCCTTCCTTCCTTCCTTCCTTCCTTCCTTCCTTTTTTGAGAGATAATCACAAACCACAAAATTCAGCCATTAACGTATACAATTTAATGTTTTTTAGTATATTCTCAAGGTTGTGCAACCATCGTCACTAATTACAGAACATTTTCATGACCCAAAAAAGAAACCTTGGACCCTTTACTAGTTACAGACTATCCCCTAGCTCCTGGCAACCACTAGTCTACTTTCTGTTTCTGTGGATCTGCTTATTCTGAACATTTCATATAAATGGAATCCTGTAATAAATGGCCTTTTGTGTCTAGTGTCTTTCACTTAACATAATTTTTTCAAGGTTTATCCATGTTGCAGCATGTGTCAGTACTTCATTTCTGGTTAGTGCTGAATAATATTTCATTGTATGGATATACCACTTTTATTTACCCTGATGGATGTGTAGATTGTTTCTACTTTTTGGCTATTATAAATAATATCGCTATGGACATTTATGCACAAGTGTTATTGTGGATGTATGTTCTCAGTTTTCTTGAATATATACTTGTAGTGGAATTGCTGGGTCATATGATAATTCTGTGCTTAAATTTTTGAGGAAGTGCTGTGGGTTAGGGATTTTTGATACCTTTTTTTCCTGGATTATAAACATATGTTCATGGGGCACCTGGGTGGCTCAGTCAGTTGAGTGTCCAACTCTTGATTTCGGCTCAGGTCATGATCCCAGGGTTGTGGAATCAAGCCCTGTGCTGAGAGTGTGGAGCCTGCTTAAGACTCTCTCTCTCTGCCCATCTCCCCCACTTGCACTTTCTCTCTCTCTAAAAATAAAAAGAAACAAAAAAACAAAAAACCCCATATATGTTCATTGTAGAACATTTACAAGGTATACAAATGTACTCAGAAGAAAATAAGATTCTCTATATAACCCATTAATAACTACCTTTAATATATTGTGTATTTCTTCATATCTTGCTTATGTACATCATTTAAAAAATTGTATTAAGCTTAAAATAGATACAGTTTTGTGTCTTAATTCTTTCACTTTACTTTCTATTGTAAGCATTTTTCATGTCAACAAATATTGTAATATTGTTTCTGACCACATTCTGTCATCATTAGATGCATCACAATTTATTTAATTAACCTGCTATTCTTGGACATGTGGATAATTTCCACATTTTTGTGATTATCACAGGTTGTGCAGTATCTTTGTATGTAAATGTCCATCTACATCTCTGATAAGTTTTGTGGGTTTTTTTTAATAGGTGTTTTTTTAATGTGCTAGGTGTTGTGGTTTTTTTTAAGGGTTTTGTTTGTTTGTTTGTTTGTTTGTTTGTTTGTTTTCTAGGTAAACTCTATGCCCCCAACCTAGACCCCAAGATCAAGAGTTGCATGCTTTACTGACTGAGCCAGCCAGGTGCTCCATACATCTGTGATAAGATTTGAGATAAAATCCTAGAAATTGAAATTTCCGGGTAAAAGAATCTATAAAAATTTTAGAAATAAACCTTTTGTTTTGAAATAATTTTAGATTTATGGAAAAGTTGCAAAGATAGTACAGAGTTCCTACATACCCTTCACACAGCTTCCTCTAATGCTAATATCTTATCTAACCGGACAGAGTATATTCATCAAAACTAATAAGTTAACATTGGTACATTACTATTAACTAAGCTTCAGTGGGGGAGGGGCAGAGAGAAGGGAGAGAGAATCCCAAGCAGGCTCCTTGCTGTCAGTGCAGAGCCTGACCTCACAAACCATGAGATCATGACATGAGCCGAAACCCAGAATCAGATGCTTAAGCGACTGAGCCACCCAGGTGCCCCCTGAGTTTGACTTTTATTAGTTTTCTTACTGATGTCCTTTATCCATTCCAGGATCCAGTCTGGGATACCATGTTGTATTTGAGCATGTGAATACTTTCAAGGCTTTTGATGTTTGTGTAGGAAGGTTGTGTCAATTTATATTCCCACCAGTAGTATAAGGGAAGGACTTTGCCAAGCTAATAGGTATTACAGCAGCAATAATAGTGTGAATTTAGTGGGCATTTCTTTTTTCTTTTTTTAAGTATATAAATATTTTATTAGATCATATATACAGGAAGTTAAAAAACTTCATAAATAATAAATGTAATGTAAATGCTATGATGCCAGCTATAGAAATAAGCATACAGTTTTGGAAACAATGTTTTGTCACTCTTTTTATTTTTTTTAATTTTTAATGAATTTATTCATTTTTAGAGATTTATTTTCTTGAGTAAGCCCCCAAGTGGGGCGCAAACTCATGACCCCAAGATCAAGAGTCACATGCTCTACCCACTGAGCCAGCCAGGTGCCCCTGTCACTTTTCAAGTACTGTTTTTTTCTGGGACACCTGGGTGGCTCAGTTGGTTAAGCATCTGACTTTAGCTCAGGTCATGATCTCCCCATTTATGGGTTTGAGCCCTGCGTCAGGCTCTGTGCTGCCTCAGATACTGTGTCTCCCTCTCTCTGCCCCTCCCTCTCTCTCTGCCCCCGCCACTTGTGTGCACACTCTCTCTCTCAAAAAATGAATAAACATTTTAAAAAATTTTTAAATATTGTTCTTTCTGGATTTTTTCTTTCTTTTTTTAATTAAAAATTTTTTTCAGGGCGCTTAGGTGGCTCAGTTGGTTAAGTGTGCAACTTCAGCTCGGGTCATGATCTCACAGTTCGTGAGTTCCAGCCCCACATCAGGCTATGTGCTGACAACTCAGAGCCTGAAGCCTGCTTTGGATTCTGTGTCTCCCTCTCTCTCTGCCCTCCCTTGCTCGTGATCTGTCTCTCTCAAAAACAAACATTAAAAAAAAATGAAAAAAAGTTTTTTAAAATTTTAATTTCAGTATAGTTAACATACAGTGTTATATTAGTTTCAGGTGTACAATACAGTGATTCAACAATTTCATATGTTAGTCAGTGCTCATCAAGATAATTGTACTCTTAATCCCCTTTACCCATTTCACCTATCCCCTCCCACGCCTCTCCTCTGGTAACCATTAGCTTGTTCTCTAGAGTTAAGAGTCTGGTTTTTGGTTTGTCTTTTTTTCTTTGGTCATTTGTTTCTTTGTTTGTTGAGAGAGAGAGAGAGAGAAAGAGAGCACACATGTGGGGGAGGAGCAGAGGGAAGAGCAGAGGGAAACATAGAGAATCTCAAGCAGGCTTCATGCCCAGCGCAGATGGACGCAGGTTTGCTCTCATAACTGCAAGATCATGACCTGAGCTGAAATAAAGAGTTGACACTCAAGCAGCTGACCCACGCAGGTGCCCCTGTTCATTTGTTTCTTAAATTCTACATATGAGTGAAATCTTGTGGTATTTATTTTTCTCTGACTGATTTATTTCACTTAGAATTATACCCTCTAGATTTATCCACATTATGGAAAATGGCAAGATATCATTCTTTTTTATGGATGAATAATATTACACTTCTTTATCCATTCTTTATCCATTCATCTTCTTTATCCATTCATCTATCCATGACACTTGGGCCACTTCCATAATTTGGCTGTTGTAAATAATGCTGCTTATAAACAGCATGTATCCCTTTGAATTAGTGTTTTTCAGGTAAATACCCAGTAGTGTAATTAGTGGATCATAGGGCAGTTCTATTTTTAACTTTTTGAGGAACCTCCATGCTGTTCTCCACAGTGGCTGTACCAGTTTGCATTCCACCAACAGTACATGAGAGTTCCTTTTTCTTTACATCCTCACCAACACTTGTTATTTTTTGTGTTTTTCATTTTAGCCGTTCTGACAAGTGTGAGGTGATATCTCACTGTGGTTTTGATTTGTATTTCCCTGATGCTGAGTGATACCGAGCATCTTTTCATGTGTCTGTTGGCCATCTGGATGTCTTATTTGGCAAAGTGTCTTTTCATGTCTTCTGCCCATTTTTTAAGGTAGCATTTTTTAAATGTTTATTTTTGAGAGAGAGAGGGAGTGAGCATGTGTGAGCAGGGTAGGGGCAGAGGGAGAGGGAGACAGAGGATCCGAAGCAGGCTCTGTGCTCTTTGCACAGAGCTTGATGTGAGGCTGGATCTCACAAACCATGAGATCATGACCTGAGCCAAAGTTGGATGCATAACCAAATGAGCCACCCAGGCATC
The DNA here is from genome assembly GCF_014898765.1 of Herpailurus yagouaroundi. Classification (NCBI taxonomy): domain Eukaryota; kingdom Metazoa; phylum Chordata; class Mammalia; order Carnivora; family Felidae; genus Herpailurus; species Herpailurus yagouaroundi. The sequence goes on from NW_024412452.1 coordinate 13,397,025, forward strand.
CAGTGAGCATTGTTTTTAATAATTAAAAAAAAATTTTTTTTTTTAGAGAGTGTGAGCCAGAGAGAGGGGCCAAGGTGGGGGGAGAGAGAGAGAGAATGAATCCCAAGTAGGCTCCATGCTCATCACAGAGACTGACATAGGGATCAATCCCACAACCCTGGGATCATGACCTGAGCCAAAATCAAGAGTTGGATGCTTAACTGACTGAGCCACCCAGGCATCCAAGTTGAGCATTTTTTAATGGCTAGTGGGTTTATAGACTCTTTTCATCTGTCTGGTAATCACTTATACTTTTTGTTTTTGATTTCCCAATCATTGATAGGGGGTTTTGTCAATGTCTAAGCTTTTAGCTTCAATTCAAGCTGACATACAACCAATGTCAGGTAAGCATCTAGAAAGTCATCACTGCATCCTGCAAAGTCACCAAGGCAGTGTCACCCAGGAAGGGTTGGACTGCCGGATGTTCCCTGCAGGCCTTGTTTCTCCTGAAGAGGCCTGCCCTGAGCTATGGAACCTGGATGACAGTGAGGTGTGTTCTCTGAGAGAGCAAGCTCTGCTAGTAACCCGAGGCCAGCTGTGTACAAAGAGCAGTACTGGGTAGGCAGTGACATAAAGAGCTCTGTCCAGTAGTCAGGAGAATGGGGATTTTGTCCTGGTTCTTTTACCACCTATGTGAACTTGAGCAAATCTGGTCCATTTTCTGGGCTCTCTCTTTTTCATCTGGTTAATGTTGAGGATCTCAGGGACTGAATGGACTGTTGTGAAGCACTTTGTAAAGCACTGTACGGGTGGGTGATACGGTTATAGGGAATGATGTCATGAAGGGGACTGAGCAGTGCCTTATGTGGATAGTATGAATCTCAATTCACCATCCCAGAAGGACAAGAAATGCTCTTGGGATTGACTCAGTTCTAACCCTGAGCTCCAATTGTATTGATGGGGAGGAAATTCTATTGCTATCATTATAGGCCCCTTCCTGATAAGGGTCACCCCAGAATCTAGGAGGCTCATGGTGCCCAGGAAAGAGGTACTTCTGTAGGCTGTGCTCTGTCTCACAGGCCCAGGTAGCCTGGGAGGCTCAGACTCTGCCCTCAGGCCATGCCTGAGGCTTTGTGCCCTGGACCCTACCTCCCCACCTCTGAGGCCCACTGCTTCTTGAAGGTGCAGGGCACTGGTCTGGATTCTCTTCCTACTCCTCAGGGTCCCACTTCCCTCTCTACTTTCATTTTCTCCCTCCCAGGGTGGCCTTCAAGACACTCCTCTGAGTCTGCAAGAAACTCAGGCTCAGGAAAATAGATGCAAAGGAGAAAAGGGCCCAGGGTGACTTCTGTCTAGTTCTGCAACTCAAAAGAGGACAGATCTAAGACTTTCTTGCAATGAGAAGGAAAAGAAAAAAATGCAGTCATCTAAACACAAATTAATGTCTGAAAAAATAATCTGGCCACACTGGGAAGAAATTGGAAGATATGTCCTCTTGTCCAAATGCTGTCACAAACCTGTGGTGGGTCCTCAGGCATGCCATACATTGTCTCTGAGGCTGTTTCCTCAGCTGTGCAGTGAGGGGATGGGTTCCATAAGCTCTAAAGCAGCCCTGGACACTCACCATCCCAGAGTCTTCCTGGGAGGGGGCAAGGTTTTCTTTTATTTTGACATTCTTGACCTTTCCCAGTCCCTATCGCGTGACCTGACCAGGACCCCTTTAGCAGCATTGCTGACGGATTTTCCCTGAGGCCTGTTGTTGGTCTAATCTATGAGGGTTTCTCTTGTGGCTCTGTGTAATCATCACAGTAAATATGAGCTAGCTCTGGGCTTGGCCTGAGTGCTCATTCAGTCCAGATAACTTTCATTTCATGAAAGAGGAAACAGAGGTCAAGTAGCTTTCCCACAGCCACATGGTAGGTGAGGGGCAGAGCTGTCCTTCTGAAGCCAAGCTTTCTAGCCCACTGGCTTATGTCCCCTCAGGGATGCAGAGGGGACCAGAAGGCAAATGTCCTGGGAACACTGTGTGACCATCCTCAGAACTAACCTAGGAAAACCCACCCTGAAACAAACAACTCCCAGGTGCTTGTGTCTCCCTGGATGCTGAAGAGATGGAGAGAGTGTTGGGAGGAACACAAGGACTCTCTCCCTAGGGTTCTCTGGAGATGAGAGCAAGCATTCTGAGGAAGTATTCTGAGTTTGGTGTCGCTACCTGGACTAAGGCCCAGGACCCTGGCTGCATGCTAACCCTGCAAAGGGCTGTCTTCCTTTCTCCAGTGGCTGGGGACAGGCACTAGTTGTGTTCATGCAAAAGTGGTCTGAGAGTACCCTAGCCTGGGCTGGGGTGGGGTTGATGATGTTTGGGTTTACATCCACTCCCTGGGCAGACACATGACACTGTCATTGCCACTCAATGGCAGGGACCCACATTTAGGGCTCATTACCTAGAGACAGGTCCAAGAGGGCCTGGAGTGGTGCAGCTCAGACTGACACAAGCAAGCCTCTGCCTTAGTGGTTCTGTAAAGTTAATCCCTTCAGTGTCCCCACAGAGTTACTCCTACTTCTCTCTTTTTCATGCCATGGGCTAAAAATTGGCTATGGAAAAGGAGAAAATCCCAAGACATTGTGACCTTCCAAAGATGCCTTCTGTGCAACTTCCCTGATGAACTTGTTGGGAAATGGTATCTTAATTCATATTGGGGTTATATTGATGCAAAAATCGTGTTGGACCATTTCTCCTCATTTGTACTTGTTAATCGCTTCCTGGGTGGCGCTGGGCCAGGAACTGTGAATATAGTTGAAATCCAAGACAGAAGATTTAAAGGACACCCGTAATTTTATAGATGGAAATAGGACAACCCAGAGATGCTAAGGAGCTCATTTAAGGTCACACAGCTACTTGGGGCAGTTGTGGGTTTGGAACTTGAGGTTCCTGCCTTTCAGCCCTGTGCTCTTTCGACAGCGTCTTACACAACTTACAGTATGGTTGGTTGCAGGAGCAGGAACAATGGCTTTGGAACAATTATAGAACTCTAAGGGGAACAGAGATCCCCTTGCTGGTGATTTCCCACCCACTGGCTTGCTGCCAGTGTCTTTATGTTTTTCACTTATATATGTTTGTCTGGGGGTGTAATTTTCTTTTGAGAGACTGGGAAATCCCATAACTTAAAAAAATGATTTGTTGAAATTGAATTCCCAGATTTTTGCCCAGTTTGTGCTTTTTCAGAGAGAGAGAGAGAGAGAGACAGAGAGAGACAGAGACAGAGACAGAGAGACAGACAGTGTGTGTGTGTGTGTGTGTGTGTGTGTGTGTGTGTGTGTGTGTGTG
>NW_024412452.1:13400341-13477583 GCF_014898765.1 Herpailurus yagouaroundi
GTGTGTGTGTGTGTGTGTGTGTGTGTGTGTGTGTGTGTGTGTGTGTGTTTTATGGGAGGTATTCTAGACTTCCTGTCCTCAGACAGTTTCACATAGGTTGATCTGGGTTAGGGCTCTCCATGTATGCTTTGCACAGGGCACAGTGACAAAGAGGAAAGTGGGAATGAAGTATGGGGAAGAGGTAACTTGTGCCCATGTGGGAAGGAGATGTCATGCCATCTTACTGACTGTGACATTCTGAACCTGGAGGGAGAAGGGGGTCTGCATGACTGCCCCTTTCTTAAACCAGAACTATACAGGCTTTGATGGCTTCCTGACTCAGTGTCAATATCAGTCATTCATTCACTCAAATAATTCTGGAGAACATTCAATACATAATGGTCTAAAATCACCTCTGGGCAAAGGCCCTGTATCAGGTTCCAGGAAGGATGTGTTCTATATCCAGGGATAGGTCTTGGTTGGTCTCTGCTCTATGGGAGAGAATCAGTCTCCTTCAGGTCCCATGGCCTTCATGAGGGCTCCCAACTCCACCTCATTGGCTCTGGGGTTGAGTCCTGGCTGGTCCCGCCTTCTGGGGTTGGGATGAGGGTGAAGACTGCTCATCTACACTGCTACATCACCAAGATCAGATTGGAGAGAGGGAGGTACTGTGGGGCTGAGTCTGGCTTTTAAGGACAGCCGCTACTGTAGCTCCTCTGAGAAGCTAGTGGGTGGAGAAGCAGGGGTGGGAGGATCATGGGTTTCCATCCCTCCCTGACTTACACCTGACTTTTTGTCAGAGAAGATGAAAACCAGGCCCACTACCCAAAAGTGAACACAGATTTGGATCTCATGAGAGATCAGAATAGAGTCTCAAAACAGAAATCTGGGGAACTTGGTGCAGGAATGGGGCAGGCCTGAGGTGGCCAGTCCTGGGTCAGAACCTCCCTGGGCTGCAGAGTGGGGAGAAACAGGGCTGGGTGGCACAGAACCTCGGTTGGGTCACATTTCTAACTCCTGCTATTTTGGAGCTATGAGTTGGACAGTTTTTATCTGGCCTGTTTTGACCCTCCATGAGGCAACAGCTGGGACCAGAGGAGAGATGGAGAGCAGCAAGCATGCTGTTCTTCTTTTGGTCCATTTAGCAACTTCCTCTAGTTTCTGAGCAAAAACAGGTATAACCCTTTGTGTCCTGAGATGTGCAGACTCCAACATATATGCCTGTGGTCCTAAGGACATCTGGAAATTCTAATTGAAAACAAGTTCGCTGACCATGGGGAAAAGGTTAGGGGTACATTATATATGCAGCCTTGGCCGGGCTCTTACATTCATCTGACTGTTCATTCAGCAAATAATTTTTGGGCATTTGCTTTGTGTGATGCACAGTGAAGGACAAGGCCCAAATTTTATTTATGAAGACATGGGCCACAGGGAGAAAACCATGACTTGGCTTCTGTCTCTAAGTGAGTGAAACTGGTAGTAAAGTCTCTTGGCAAATTCAAATGTATCTGCTGCAAACAGATCCTTTTCCTCAAGTAACTCTGGGTGCTTTCCAAACTTACCAATTTCCTAAAGAATGGGGGAGGAGGCTGGGAAGCTCTTCAGGGAGAGGAACAGCATGGTCAAAGGCCCTCTGTTAAAGGGAGCAAGGCCCCTTTAAAAACCTAAAGGAAGGGGCTACTGGGTGGTTCAGTCAGTTAAGTGTCAGACTCTTGATCTAGGCTCAGGTCAAGATCTCACAGTTTGTGAGATTGAGCTACACTTCAGGGCTGTGCTCTGACAACATGGAGCCTGCTTGGAATCTCTTTCTCTCTATCTGCCCCTTCCCCGCTCATGCATGTGCACTTTCTCTCTCTCTCTGTCTCTGTCTCTCTCTCTGTCTCTCTCTCTCTCTCTCTCTCTCTCTCACACACACACACACACACACACACACACACACACACAAAATAAATAAACATTAAAAAAAAACTGAGGGAAGGTAGTGTGACAAGAAAGGAAAGGCAAGTTTGCAGGTTGGGCTCTTGATGGGTGAGTGGGATCTCTTTGTGTGCCTCACTCATGATCCCACTTCACCATCCCCCCTGTTCACCTAGAACACCCCTTTCCTTCCTCACATCTCAGTCCAGTCATCTTGGCTTCCAAGGAAAACTGCCACCACAGCTGCTCTGAGAACCCAGTGGCCAATTCTATCACCCAGCGTCTTGATTCTTACCCTGTATCTCTCCCTTATATTTCTCAAATCGATCCTTCTGAAAGGCCTGTAATTCTAGACTGGGAAGACTTCCATTGCTCCCCATTGCCTTTATCACTGTCAGAATCACTATTTATCAAGCTTTCTCCATGTGCCAGTTAAAACTCTTCTAGATCTGGTCTTGCCTTCCTTCATGGTCTTCTCTTGACCCTTGAAGGCTAGCCAAACTGAATCACATATAGTGGCCTGTGTTCTCATGCCTCAGGGCCTTTGCACCATCTTCCTGGAGCACTCTCTCACATTCCTCCCCTAGCTAACTCCTGCCTACAAAGCTCAGATCAAGGGCTACAGCTCCCAGGAGGCTTTGTAAAGGTGTCCCCCTTCTGCTCTTCCCCAGAACCCTCCACAGAGCTCTATCAGGGGGCTGATTGCCTTAGTTGTATTTCTCCTATTAGAGTTTTCCAAGAGCCTGGCTCACTTCTGCATACTTAGTACCTAGTGTAGAATCTGGCGCATAGTTAGTGATAAATAAAAATTAGTAATGAAGGAATGCATTAGTGAACAAATGAGTGAATTCTGCTTGGAGTAGGGGGTGCTCACTAGGGAGATAATATTTGAGGTGAGTCCAAAAGAATGACTTAAGAATTTGTGAAGCAAGAATTTTAATTTCAGGGACAGGGAATGGTATGTGGAGGTTTGGGAGAGTGGTATGCATTAAGGGAACTGCAGCTAGTTCTGCAGCTAGGGCAGAAGTTGAGTATGCAGGATATGCCAGAGGTGGATCTGGAGAGATGGGACAAGGGGCAATGACTGTTGGGCTCTGGGAAGCCTGACTTTGCTGAGTACAGAACAGAGCAGGACATAGTGAGTGCTTTTGATGCCATGAGGAAGATGGACAGGAGCAGGCAGTGCCACGCTGTAGGGGACTGGGAAGAAGGTGATGGGGGTGTGAGCAGAGCAGCAGGCCAAGGGACAAAGATCAGGGGCAGACTCCAGTGGGGCTTAGATGGCCATGACCTGCAGTCAGAGGAGGTTTGAGGGCTGTGGGATGGTGATTCCATGGTTTCTGGCTTGAGTTCCTGTGTGGGTGGTGAAGCCCCTCACCAAAATGGCAGCCTGGAGAGGAGCAGATTTGAGAGCAGGAGAATGAGTTCAGTTTTGCTTATAAGACATGAAAAATGTGACTCTTAAAAACTGAGAACAAACTGAGGGTTGATGGCGGGTGGGAGGGAGGGGAGGGTCGGTGATGGGTATTGAGGAGGGCACCTTGTGGGATGAGCACTGGGTGTTGTATGGAAACCAATTTGACAATAAATTTCATATATTGAAAAAAAAAAGACATGAAAAATGTACATTGGAAGGGACCATCAGGTTTGGAGAGCTTTGTGAGTTCAAGGCAGAGCTGGAGGGATGGGGTCAGATCCAAGTGTGCTTAGATGATCCTAAGAGCTGAAGTTAAATATTCAGGAATTTTGTGAGACAATTGTTAAATTTGGCTATTTTTAAAAAATTAAATTATATAAAATTACAATTAAGTAAATTATATTAAAAACAGAAACTCATCACTTTTAAGGATTTCAGAGTATTTTGTTTATGCTTTTAAGATGATTTACATCTGTTATATCTATGAATATACTATATGATGTTGTGTTACTGTGTTTTTCTTCCTAACTCTGCATTCAGAGGCATCACGTTGGTAGTTTGAAATCAGCCATGGTAGGAATATCGCACCATGGAAATTGATAAACACCAAACATCAGGGCTTGATTTATTGTTTTGTTGACTGTCTAGACTTAAAATTATGGAGAAAATGTTAATATGCACATTGAACTTATATACATATTGTGCCTGTAGCTATTACATTGTGAATGGAACAGAGAAATTGAGCAGATGTTCTTCCAGTATTCAAAAAATATTACCTGATTCAGTAAAGAAGTTGCTTATACCATTGACAAAGGAGTGAAGTTGCAACATGTATCTTCATTGTTTCACTTTCATTGTTTCAACCAGTAAGTTGGCACAAGCAAAAATATCAACCAATATTCATGTTAGAACTATATTCATTTGTCAATTACAATTATAGGTTAGTTATGGACTTAGCAGGTTGGTAAAAATCAATGAAAGTATTCTGTAAGATTCAATTTACTATATGCGATTTACAGTATAGACTACTGTATATTTTACTACTACTTGTAAATTGCTAAACATATTTTATGTCAGTAAAATTTACAATAAACTCATATGTGCCTACATTTTTTCCTCCAGAGGGCCTGTTGTTATATATTTACCAGCACACCACTGGGCAAATTGCCTTAGGCTGAGGAGAGACCAGAGACCAGATTGGACGCTTTGGAAAGATTCCCAGAAGAGGGAGGGACTCATCGATGGAAAGACGCTTCCATCAATGGAGAGAGGAGGGATGGGTAAGTGAGGCTTAGGTACAGGGATTAGGCTGGAGGGGTAGAGAGTTCTGAGAAAGGATGCAGGGGTGAGGAGAATCTGGGGTGGGAGGCAGCTGGGCTTCACTATTTCCTCTGCCAAGTAGGATGCAAGCTGTGTCCTGAGAGTGAGAGGCAGACAAGTGAGGAACGGAGGCGGGGTGAAGGTTTGGCCCAAGTGATCAGTGAAGGACACAGAGAAGGGACCTGGGAGGATGAGGCTGACTCAGGAAGCCAGGGGATGACCATAGTGGCAGAACTGTAACCATGTGGGTTACAAGGTGGGGGAGTGACCTAGATTTTGGCCATAGGCCAAGCCCTGCAGTGAGGATTGCTATTTTATCTCCCAGGACAATCCTGGAGGAAATCAACGCTGGGAGAGGTTAAGTCCTTTATCCAAGGCCCAGAGCCAGTTAGCGGCTGAGTCAGGATGCAAACTGAGGCAGCTAGGCTCTGTTGACAAGGCAGGAGCTTGCACAGTGGCACATCTCTCCTTGGCAAAGCCCCTTAGACTATGCAAATAGGAATCTCTTCAGGACAGAGATCGGCAGGGTAGGTGTGGCCAGCCACTTGGCAAGGGTTTCAGGGCATCAAAAGTACTGGCAAAGCCTCCTCAGCCTGTGGCCCGTCTGGTGTTCGCCAGCCAGCACATTCTTGCCACCACTCCACAGTGTCTACTGAAAGCTAATGATAATGAATTGGCTTGCATTTTGTAAGTTTCTTCGTTACTTTGTTTTCTAATAACTCATTCTTATTGTACTTTTAAAACATAAAGTACATGCAGACTGGGAACTTAGAAAATCAGTCCTTCCCCTTAGAACACTTGAGAAGCACTGTTCTAACCCATCCTTCTAATCACATTGCTCCTCTGCTAGAAACCCTGAGTGATCCCTGCTGGCTGTAGCAGAGGTTTCAGATGGTAGGTGGGGACTGGTTTGTGGAACTTAATTACATGTGTCATTACCAGCATTAAAAAAAAAGAAAAAGAAGTCAAGTGAAATAAAAGATATCAGATTATATTACATGTAGTAAATACATTTTTGTTTCATTTAGTTGTATATTTCATATATTATAATGCATGTTTGTACTAGCGTATGATGGAAAATGTCTTTCTATGATCACGGTAAATAAAAATGTTTGAGTGCCACTGGTCTGCAGATAAAGATGACATTGCCAGGCCTGGTGTTCCAAGTGTAACGGGGAGAGTGATTGCTGAGGAAGAGCAGGTAGTGCTTCCTGGGAAACGAGCAAAGGTGAGCTGGGTTTGGAGGACGTCCAGGTTATGGATGAGCAGAGGGAACAATATTAGCAAAGTGAGAAAGACCATGACTTTCATGCCTAGATTGTGTGTCCAACTCCAAGAGGGCCTGGGTCATGCCACTGGGGACTTGCAGATAGCATAAGAGTTGTAGTACCTGTGATAGGAGCTTAGGGGACAGAGCCCATAAGTCTGCCAGGGAAATCAGGGAGACTTCCCAGAGGTGGCAGTGCCTTAGATGAGGAGAGTTGGGGTTTGCCAGAACAACAGGCATGTGGAAAAAGCCTGGTCAAGTGAGGATCTTATAAAGAGGCACAAGAAAGCCCATCATGTTTGGGGAACCATGAGCCACTTGGTATAGGTGGAGCATGAATTAGGGAGGAGGACTTCATGTGCTGTGTTGTAAGTTGAGATTTTATTTTGGGATGAGGAGCCATGGGGGAATTTTGAGCAGAAGGATGACATGAGTGTTCCTACATCTCAGGACTCTGGCAGCCTGAGGAGAGTAGATTAATGGAGAGGAGACCTGTAGGACCATTACTGCAATAGTTGGCCCTGAAGGAAGGCAGTGGGGGTGCAGGGGGGAGACTCAGGAGGAGCCAGCAGAACTTGGCCACCCGTCCATGATTGGATTGGGCACTGAGAGAAGGGAGCAGGCAAGGGTGACCCCCACTGTGGCTGACTCAGGAAACTTGCTGGGTGATGGTACCTTTTGCCCAGAAAAAGAACACGGGGGGCCGAGAGGGTCCGAGGGACAAGATAACATGTTCACTGTTGAAAGGGGCACCTGACTGGCTCAGTCAGTAGAGTGTGCGACTCTTGATCTCAGGGTCATGAGTTCAAGCCCCATGTTGGGTGTAGAGATTACTAAAAAAAAAGAAAAGAAAAGAAAAGAAAATGGCACCTATAGGTGGGCATGACAATGGACAGCTGGAATAGAGCAGAGAGATTAGGCCAGGGATACAGCCTGGGGAGAGTGCAGAGTGAGGAGAAAGCACTATCAAGGGGGCCTCAGGGAGAAAGGAGCTCATGAGAGACTGGGGGAGTGGTCTTTGAGGCACAAGATCCAGAAATTTGGGTCCCAGGAGCCAATGGGGCAGAAAAGACTTAGGGGGAAAACCAGTCATGCAAATGCTTCAGAAAACCAAATTCCCTGAAGGAGCCATGGGATGTGGCCATTTGGGAGGCCAGTGATGCACCATCAAGGGTGCAGAGGTGGGTGGTGGGGCAGGAGCCAGAGGCTTTGGGAGAGAGTGGGGTAACACAGTGAGGCAGGGAGGAAGCAGGGCTGCACCTTTGTGCAAATCAGAAAGGGGTCCCCTGCCTCCAGGCAGATTAACCCCCTCATCCCAGCATGCAGGCCTGGCCAGAGGATGCGGGCTGGGCTTCAGCCCTGTGTGCCCCACCATCAACATGCCAATGCCCTGAGTGTAGGCCAGCCTTTCCAGAAATAGGAAAGAAGGAAAGAAGGAGTCATTGACCAAGGAGAGTGCTTGGTCATAGACCAAGACCACGTGAGGGGTTTATTTTTTTAGGATGTGAGACACGGGTGCACGTTGACTTGGATGAGAGAGGGGAACCCATGACAAGACAGAGAGACCTGCAATAGGCTGGGTGGGCAGGTGGGCAGACAGGCAGGAAGGGGCATGCCTCTGGTGTGCTAGGGGCAAGGCTGGTGTTGTTGCCATGGGGAAAGGGAAGGGACTGAGGAGGAGCAGGGCTGTGTGCTGAGCCCACAGCCTGGGGCCCAGTGTGCAGGCCACTCCTGCTGGCAAGAGTCAGCTGAGAATCTCTGCAGCTGAGCAGGGATCCTGAGACACTCACAGCTGAGACTGCCAGTCCCGGGGGACCAGTGGTTCCGGTGCCCTGGACCGGTGACATCTAGAATGCAGGCTCTGGGCCGAGAACTGGGCAGACCAGGCTGGAGAGGGTCTTAGCACAGAGCTTTAGTTTACTTAATTTACCTTTTACTGTGGAAAATTTCCAAACACGCCCAAAAGTTGTGGGAAACTCAAACGAACCCTCTTATCATTAGACTTCAGTGTTATAATGGTTGTCAGTATTATTGTATGACCCCCCCCGTAAGTACTTTTTTAAAAACTTTAAAAAAATTGTTTAATAGATTTTTTAGAGAAGTTTTAGGTTCACAGCAAAATTGAGCAGAAGTTACAGAGAGATTTCCCATATATCCCTGGTTGAAAACTTTATTTGGAAATAATTTTAAGCTTACAGAAATTGCAAAGACAAGTTTCTTTATTTTTAAATAATGTTTTTCTTATTAGAGAATATATTCTCAGAATGTATATAGAGGAAAATTAAGATCATTCATGACCCTACCACCCCAAAGTAAGTACTATCACTCTTCTGGTGTATTTCCTTCTGGTCTTTTTTTTCTGTGATTTTATGTACATATATTTTTAAAAGATAACTGTTTTTTTTTTACACTTATTTATTTTTGAGAGAGAGAGTGTGTGTGAATTGGTGAGGGGCAGAGGGAGAGGGAGACACAGAATCTGAAACAGACTCCCTGCTCCGAGCTGTCAGCACAGAGCCCAATGTGGGGCTCGAACTCACAAGCCACGAAATCATGACCTCAGCTGAAGTCAGATGCCTAACTGACTGAGCCACCCAGGTGCCCCTTATGTACATATTTCTAATTGGACTTCTTTTACCCAGAAAATAACCCCATTCCTCAAAACCTTCCTGATTGGTGTGTCCATATGAACTGGCTCAGTCCCAGGACCCTCACCCCCGAAGCCCTCCACAGAGACTGCAGAGAGCAACAACTGATCCAAGTTTGTGGTTTGTGGGTGCCCTCATTCCTTGGTTTCAGTGCTAATTCAGGTTTCCTCTTAACATTCCTCTCATTTTTGTTTTTCTTGGGTAATATTGGTTGATTTCTGTGGGATGAGTTGTCCAGTGCTCCTTGAACCACCATCTTGCCTGCCTCCCACACTCATCTCTGGATTTGGGACATCTGTGTCTGAGCCTCTCTCCCCAACTCACTTGAGCACTCTCTGAGGGTAGGGCTCCGCTGATTCATCTCAACATAAGGCACGGCTGGCCTCAAGAAATATGTATGGAACTGAATCAGCCCATTTATTTGGCATTGCCCAGTCCCATCTATGCTGCAGACTCTTGCCTTTTATTAATTTACACCCACCAGCATGGTGTCTAGAATACAATAGGTGGCCAATAAATGTATGTTACTGCCGCTACCAATAACCTGGGGATTTCTATACATGTTAGGGCTCTGCCGTTTTTCCCTCCTTCCCTTTCCTGCCTCCCCCTACTTCTTCCAGATGGTGAAGAAAAGATACCATTTCAACATGCCAGAGGGAAGGTGCCCCCTGTTTGTCCCCCTGTCTTCTGTAAGTTGGGAGCAGATCTAAGTTGGCAGTGGACTCACAAGAAGCAGTTCCTTGCTCTGAGGCTTTGCATTGTTCACAATACCAATTATCATTAGCAGTAATTAAAACTATTTCAGGATCAGTTCAAAGCTGTCTTTGAGGTATTTTAAGTTGGACCAAAGTCCTCTATGTATCTAGCTCTAAACCAAGTTTCCTGGTGTCATTAGAAGCCCAATTGTATTTGGAGAATACCCAATCTGTATATTTTGATTGCCCGAACATTTCATAAATTTCAGGGGCGATTGTCACAAGTGGGCCAATGCCCCCAGAGCTGTTTAGACTGTCTTACAAGTCCTACTCTCTCGCTCAATTAAGTGAAGGGGACCATGGAGATGGGAGAAGAGGTAGGGGTCTGCAGAGGGTCTTTCCTTAGAGCCAGGCCCTCTGGCCAGGTGGAACGCCTAGGCCCAGAGTGAGGGTGGCAGAAATCAGAACAGGAAGAGATGAGGGCTTGGTTTAGGGTGGGGACATCAGGACTTGGGAAGAAGGTGGGAACCCAACTGGGAGGGCCAGGCTGTGAGGAGGGGAGCAGGGAGGCCTTGAGAACATCTTAAGTGATACTCATATTTGATTGAAAGATAAAAACAGGGAAAGAACCGCTTTTGGCACGTTGGACTTCTAGGGAGTTAGCCAGCAATTTGTTCTAACTCTTGGTTGGCCTGGCCCCAACCCTGGGCCTGGAGGACTGGCAGTAGCATTGGGGCCTGAGATGGCTGTTCCCTAAACACCTCCACAACTCTTCGGGACCCTCCACGATTGGCACCAGACATCTTGCTGCCTGTTGACAGAGTGGGTTCAACTGGTGGGCTAAGCTGGGTGACTTCCTCTTAGAGGGCTTCTGAACTGGATGGCAAAGGAGGGTGGAGGGCAATTCAGATCAATCTGGAACAGTGGAGAACTGGGGAAGGGGCCTACAGGCAGAAGTACCGTTTAGTCAGGGCAGTGGGACCAAGAAGGGGGACCAGTCAAGGAAAAACTATCTTTCCTAAGTACTTTTGGCCATGACTGGTGTGAGTGCTGGGTAGTTTCTGCTCCAAACAGTGGTGTTTGTAGTCTGAGGGTTTGTGGTTTGGAAATAGGAACCTGCTGGTGTCTTGGGTTTCCCCATATGCCCTGCTTTGGTCAGAGCCCACCAGACCCTCTTGGTCTCTGATCTGAATCCCTAATTAGATTTTTGTGCAGAATTCACATCTTTGCCCTTCTTTTCAGCTTGAAGACCTGTTGCCATGCCCCACTGAAGCAAAGTGCCAGCAGCAGCTGTGGCCCCTGCTCCTAGGAGCTGTGCCACCCACCCTACACATGCACACACCCACACCAACCCCAGGGCCCAGGCCTCAGCCTAGGCTGGGGGGGTTGTGCAGGAGTGGGGCAGGCAGTCGGGGCCCAGCTCATGGTGGTGAGTACCCAGCGAGAGGAAGAAGGGAGGACATCATGTCCTTGGCCTCACACAGTCAGGGGGAGGCAGAGGGCAGGATGACCCACTTTCAGAGTGGCATGGCTGTGACTGGGACTGCTTCACATGGTCAGTCTGCATATACATGTCAGTCTTAAACTCTTCAAAAGGGGCTGTTAAACATCTGTATCCTGTTTTCATTAGCTTGTAAGCCATGGTGATGGGGACCTGTCTAGTTCTCTGAGCTAACAAGTGTGCCCAGAGGCTAATAAACAGCAGATGCCTCTAATAAATATGATTTTAATACTCAGTGTAAATGTGTGTGCAAATACATCTGTGAAATGAAAGGTGGGAGCTGAATTCTATATGCAAGTTGCACAATTTCTTAGCTGTTTTGAAATAAGAACTGTAGTGTGACTGTGTATGGATGGTATAGGTTTTGGACTACAGAATGTGTGTACAGGGTGCAGGGAGTGTTTTTTTGTGGATAGCCTATATATGTGTGGTGTGAGGTAAGGGGTATGTGTGTGTATGTATATGTTTGTGTCGTGTGTGTGTGTGTGTGTGAGTGTGTGTGTATGTAAAAGAAGTCTCCGTCAGATCAGTTGGAGAAAAAACCAGCTACATAGTTTACAAGATCTGGTGCAGAATGAAAGCATAGGGCCCCTTGTTCAAAATTACTGGGAATTTCAAGACAGCTGCAGCAGCACGTCAAACCGAGCTTGGCCTTTCTGAGCGCGGAGCCCCATGTGACTTTGTAGGTTGAACACCCACGATCCTTGGCTAGAGAGTGTGCACCTCCTTTCTCCCCTCAGCCTTCCTTTACTACCTTGGTAAGCCCTTGAATCCCTTTGCTCTTTCCCCATCTAGTTCCTGGGGTGATTTGGGGAGTGTATGGTGCTAGCCAGAGGCAGCCCAGAGAGGAGCTATAGCAGGTGGCCTGCGCATCTCCTGATCCTCCTTACATTTCAGTCTGGACCTCATCACGGGTACCATCAGGTGTCTCTCTGCTTCTCGCTAAAAATAGTCTCCTGGGGATGTGCACGCCCCCTCCAAGACCCCCCACTGCCCACCAACGGCTTCAGTTCCTGGGAGCCCTGATGGGCCCTCTACTGATCTTGTGCCACATAGCACAACTACCTGTGGGGAAGAGATGGCAAAGGGGATCAGCTTCTGCTGGGGCAGCACTGGGGCAGCAGAGCTCACAGCCCCGAATTCTCAGTGAGGGGGTGTGGAGGGTGGGGACTCCTTAAGTCCTTCCTGTTTATTGCCCTGATTTACCTCCTCTCCAGTTAAGTATGGTGTGCCTGCTTCAGAGCACACTCAGGAGATGCTAATGGATAATAAAGAGGGTGTTCCCGCCCCAATACCTATACTTGTCAATAATTAGCGATGATTTCCTAGGTTCTGGGAGGAGGCAATGGCACCTGGCCTGCCCCAGCTGGTTTAACTCATCATTGTAGCATTAGTATAGCAATTCCAAGGTCCTTGAGTGGGGTATTCCACTCATACCTGGGGATATTCCAGGTATGGTTTCTCCCAAGGGTTAAGGGAATTTGAGAAGTTACTTCACCATGTTCCTGATCCTAGCCAGAGACCGGTCCCTAAACTCAAGCCCTTCCAGCTCCCCTAGTAACCATGAGACTCCTGTGGTCTTCTGTCCTGGGGATTCCAGATGGGACTGTGTGAACAGAATGCCTGGAGGGCCTCCCTGAGGAAGGCCAATGGCCTTAAGCCAAAGGACCCAGGAGTGTAAAGGTTGTTTGGGCAAGTGTACAGGGCAAGGTAGGCAAGAAAGGGGATTCCCGCCCAAGAGATTGAGCAGGAGTAGAGATTTCGATAAAGTTGTTAATCACTGGCCATGGGGTTTGACCTGCCCCAGAGAGAGGGAGTGACAAAGGCCCCCATGCAGGGGTGTGATGACCAGCTGGCTTTCCAGGAAAAAAAAAAAAAAAAAAAAAAGCCCTTGTTAAGAATCTTCCAATGTCTGTGGTGTAAATACTCCCACTAAGTCCAATTTCAAGCTGCCACTGGTTTAACAACTGACTTACAGAATTCTTGAATATTTAACAGCCAGCTCTCACTTCCCATTAGCTCACTGTCCCCACCAGAGGCCGTCAACAACACAAGCCCCCAGGACCCATCCGCATGCCTCTCTGAGCCCAGACTCCCACTTCCCTGGCTGTATTGCAAAATGTTATGCACGCACTGGACAGTGCATGAGCCCAGGCTTGAGACAGGCCATTTAGCCCTTCATGCTCCTTGTGCTTCAGTCCTGGGGGAAGGCTGGCTGGTCAGCCTTGCGGCTTACCATGATGCTGCTGAGGTGATGGATGTGAAATGACTTTGCCAAAGTGAACAGCAAACCTAGTCAAGTGAAGTGCCACAGCCCAAGGCCCAGGGACTACCTATTTCTAATCTGGAGCAGTGGGGAAGTCTGACTCCATGCCAACCACAATGGTTTGACAAGCCCTAGTTTGGGGCATCTAGCAGTTTGCCATCTGACAAGCCACCCTGCCTCTCCCCTCCCGCAGTCACATGCAGCTGCCTCACACACACTCCCACTTCCAGGAGACCAGGTGTGCAGGGTGATGAACACCAGGTAGCCAGGAAGCCACTAGGTCAGTTCCCTGAACCACAGAACAACACAACACCCATCCCAGGGGTTGGGAATCTATCCACAAAAGTCCACTTGTAGAAGGGGCTTCCTGGTATTGTGGCCAGGCCATTTCTCTGGGTGCAGGTTTTTCATTGTGCAATCTTCTCAGAGACCCACCTGTACTTGACTCCTTCCCAGTGACTCCATCTCTCCCTCCTCTGGGCTTCTGGAATGGTACAAGGGCCCCACCTTACTTAGCCAGGCAGCTGTGATGAGAGGTGTTGACCCAGCTGCCTCTCTGCTAGCTCACTGTGTCAGGTGGAAGGGGCTGAGAGAGCAGCAGGGCCATATCTTTCTGTATGGCCAGGGACCCTGGGACTGTCCAGAGGCAGGACTGGGGCCAGGGTCCTCTGGGAGTCAGCCAGACACTGGGTGATGAATGGTACAGGGAGCCGATGAGAAACAGGCTCTGGGCCAGGAAAAACAGCCCAGAGCTACAGGTGTTCTGCTTTTCCTGCTCCTTTCCTGTCTTAATCCCTCCTGTTTGGTGACAGCACTCAGCCAGGCCTGGAGACCAGCAGGGAACACCTGCTGACCTGAGAGTAAATTTCTATGGGGGATGGAGATGGTCATATGTGTCTGGTTTCTGTGAACGTCACACTCCACGTCATTGCAGGAGACAGAGTTACGAATGACCCAGCACACCGCACGGCAACACATGCTTGGCCGGGAGTGGGCACACATGTGAGAGGCAGAGTAGAAGACTCCATGGAGGGCTCATTTGACCCCTTGACCATTTGAATGGGGTCATGAAAGTGGGTCCTCCCCCCCACTTCCATAGCCCCAGTCTCTCTGCACAGACTGGCCCCAACCCTAGGACTCACAGATCTGCCTTCTGGGAATCCCTGGGGTGGCCCAAGGCAGCCTGCCCTCCTCAGCAAGAGATCACACAGCCAACTTCCTCCATCCAAAGCCTTCCAGAACCTCACCACTGGCTTTGCCAACATGGTGGACATTTCCCCTTCTCAGAACATAAGGGAGTGAGATTCTCTGGCTGCTCTTTCCATGAATGAGCAGGTGAGGGGGGAGAAGGAGGGCTGTAGCACTTGGGGAAGGGGCTCTCTTAGAAAGTTCCTGGAAGGTGAGAGGGAACAGGAGGGGAGGAGACAATACTAGTGGCATAGAGGATGGGGTCTGCCCAGAACTGGAGCCCATCTGGATCCCGGTGTACCCTCCCAGAAGTTCAGGGTTGGCACCAACCCACTTTAGGGCCTTAACAAGGTTGCTCTGGCTGAGGTCTGGTCCCCCACAAAGTGCTGACTCTGGATCGGATGTGATGAATGAGGGAAAATGACTGTAGCAGTTGAGTTCATGGCAAATGCTTGTGTGTGTGTCCCCTCATTTAAAAAACAATCTCTGTGCATTGTTGATTCTGGGACTGTCCTCTCTCTGCCTCTCTGGAGAATTTTATGGGATTCCAAGCTTGGTTTAGAATGTAGGAAAAACACCTACCCACCCCGTGCTGTGCACAAAGTAGGAGCCTAGTGAATGCATGTGCCTTTTCTTTAGCCATTCAAAGTGGTCACTTGGGGTTGAGGGAAAAGGGGCTTCCTCAGCCTAGAAGCTGATGGGCCTTTGGTCGCTGCCTCCCCTCCTTCTTCCCTCTCCAGCTGAGGACAGATACCTGGATGTCATAACATACTCCGTGTCCTCATCTGTATATTCTGGGACACAGGCTGGGGAGGGTACCTGAGTAGGTCCCCTCTGACTGAGGATGGACTTTCTTGCACCGTGGGCTGCCCTGTACCAGTCCCAGGATGGATGCAGAAGGGTGAGGCACTGATCCTGCTCGTTGGGCAGGATGCTGGCAGGAGGGCGGGGATGAGCAAGGGCGGGGCTTCCAGAACAAAGGAGAATGGGGAGCCCTGGGGGCCCAGGCTAGGCATCAAAAAGCCTCTGCAGAGTGAGCAGGCTATTGCAGCTGCCTGCCTCTGTGTCCAGCAGTCAGTCAGCCAGCTTGCGCCGGTCCCTTCTGCCTGCCCCAGACGGGCACCAAACAACACTCTGCTTAGAGAGGCCTTGTTCTCCAGCGTGATTGCGCCGACACTGCTCTGTGGTTTTCTCTACTTGGTGTGGGTTGCTGCTGCAGTTCCAGAGGAGGGCAGAGGGATGGCTGAGAGTGGAGCCAGGAGCCGGGAGGGCCGTCAGGAGCATGCCTTCATCCCGGAGCCCTTTGATGGAGCCAACGTAGCCCCACACCTCTGGCTGCACCGCTTCGAGGCCATCAATGACCTCAACCATTGGGACCATGTCACCAAACTAAGGTTCCTGAAAGAGTCCCTCAGGGGAGATGCCCTGGAGGTCTACAGTGGACTCAGCCCCAAGGACCAGGAAGACTATGGGGCTGTGAAAGAGACCCTCCTGAAGGCCTTCGGGGGGCCCGAGGCCACCCACAGCCACCTGCCTAAGGAGATCGTCTTTGCCAACAGCATGGGTAAGGGCTACTACCTCAAGGGGAAAATTGGCAAAGTGCCCGTGAGGTTCCTGGTGGACTCGGGGGCCCAGGTCTCTGTGGTCCACCCCAACTTGTGGGAGGAGGTCACAGATGGTGACTTGGACACTCTGCGGCCCTTTGAGAATGTGGTAAAAGTGGCCAATGGGGCTGAAATGAAGATCCTGGGCATTTGGGATACAGTGGTGTCCCTGGGCAAGCTGAAGCTGAAGGCAGAGTTCCTAGTGGCCAATGCAAGTGCCGAAGAAGCCATCATTGGTACCGATGTGCTCCAGGACCACAATGCCGTCCTGGACTTCGAGCATCGCACGTGCACCCTGAAGGGGAAGAAGTTCCGGCTCCTGCCTGTTGGAGGGTCCCTGGAAGATGAGTTCGACCTGGAGCTCATAGAGGAGGAGCCCTCCTCAGGGGAGGGGGGACAGCAGCTCTCCTACTGAGAAGCCCCCTTTTCTTTACCCCCCAAACATTGGTTGGAAGACCCACCACAATGGAGGGGAAGGGCAGATATCCTCACTGGGGTCACTGGGTTTTGCCAGCCCTCTGGGTTTTGCCTCCTCCTCTTTCTGCAGGGGCCTTAAACTGCCGCTGGTGGGGGAGGCTTCTATCTGAAAAGGCACAGGTGAGGGAGAACAGGCTGGCCATCTCAGTGGGAGGGAGAGTCCT
The DNA here is from genome assembly GCF_014898765.1 of Herpailurus yagouaroundi. NCBI lineage: Eukaryota > Metazoa > Chordata > Mammalia > Carnivora > Felidae > Herpailurus > Herpailurus yagouaroundi. Next base: position 13,416,785 of record NW_024412452.1, read on the forward strand.
CGTGGTGGTCAAGCGGTTATTGCTGCCAAAGATTTAAGGCTGGAAGAAGGTTCCAAGAAGGCTAGAAGTGATTGTCTTGGAGAGAGAACTGGGGCACCCCGTCAGATCGATCCCCTGAGTTATGGCTCAGTCATCTTGAGGTGCATGCAGTTTATTTCAGCTGGGCTGGGTCCTGGCTGCAAGATCCTCACAGGCAAGACCCAGCGCTTGCGGATGAGGGTCACAGCTACTCTGGGATTCTTTCCTGTTGGGTCTTCCCACCTACCTGTATGATGTAGTTTCCTTCTGTCATTGCTTTGAAACCCATCGAGCCTTATGCCAATAATTCATTACTTCAAAAACCAATAAAAATTGACTCATGGAAAAACCACATAATGTGTTGACTGGGGATGAATGGAATGGATGTGAGAGGCTGGGTACAACAGGGAGAAAATGTCAAAGAGAAGGAAGATCTAGTCAGTGAGTGACTAGCCTGGAGATGTAAGAGAATATATACACAGTGACTGTATATATGTTTTGGATTTTCTAAGATAGCCTCAGTTTCAAAAATTTTTACTTATTTCTTCCATAATTCCTCTAATTATTTCAAACTCCAATATGTTTGCATCCAAATTGCCTCTTATCCCCAAGAGTGACCCTAAAGTTATTTGTGAGGTGCTGATTGGAGATAGGAAGATTATGGTTATTGTAAACAAGTGGGCAAGTACCTGCCTGGCAAATAGTTCTTACAGCCACCGGGGAAACAGAGGCGGCCTTGGAGGCAGAAAGGTGAGGGGACAAGTGTTGACCTGCACGGGGCAGCCCAAGGGAGTCTGGAGGACAGAGAAGCAGGTAGCAGTGGGGGCTCTGGCATCAGGAGGACGGCTCCTTCCTGGAGGGACTTGGGGCCCGAAACGAGAGAGATGGGATGAAGTGGGGAGGACATTCCTAGATCTGGGAACGGGCTGTTCATCTCTTTTAGGGCTCTACCTCATATCTGCTCCCAGGTTTCTGCCTCTCTCTTTGGAACTCAGTAGGGTTGGAAATTTGGAAACACCCAGGCGAAAAGATCTGCAGGGAGACCAAGGGTGCAAAGCGTCAAGAGCTGTTGAAGATGAAGGCCATCTTCCCTTCATGAGGGTGGGATGAGCGTCTCCTGGAAGTTTCCACCCAGACATCCGTCCCCAGGGGAGAGACAAATAGCTAAGCAGGAGCCAGAGGCAGGGATGAGTCTTTTTTTCTCAGAAGCCCCTGGGGACTTGACCCTGGCCCTCCTGAAGCTGCTCTGAGCCAGGGGTGCTTGCTTCCTTCTCAGAGTCCAGCTGTGATTCTCCTGGAAACTGAGGCCCAGGTGCAGCCCTAATCCTCATGATTACTGCAGCCCATCCCTGCGCAGCCAAGCGTATTAAAAGGAATTGGCTCCAGGCTCAGGGCACGTGAGGCGGTGGGCGGTGCTGGATCAGAAGGAAGTCTTTTTCCGGTGAAGTGAGGCCTGGAGAGGGGGTGCCCTGTGAGAGGCCTGGCTGTGGAGGTGGGAGAACTCCAGAAGGAGGTAGGAGGACTGGGGAAGGGGATGGTCTCCTTGTGCCTCCCAGGTCCCTTTCTCAAGTTTGGTTTTCAGCTCCTAACAAATGTGGCTTCTCTCCTAGGCCAAGCCCTCCCCTCTAGGGGACAACCCAGGGGGCACCTCCCTGTGACCTATTTTCCTTCAGGTCCTTCAGATCCAAGGCACATGCGGGGCTGAAGGAGGGAGGGTGAGCCGTGGGAGGGTAGGGAGGTGGACAGGGGATGGGGAGTTGGGTGCCAGGTTGGAACTCCCGGCCAACACCCAGGTTGTCCCTGCTCTGCCCTTCCCCAGGTACAGCAGCTGCTGAGCCCCGTCCTATGTGAACAGGAACAGGGTCACCTGTATCTCAGCTGCAGAGATGCTTGCTCCCCTGTTCTGAGTGAGGGGAGCCGGTCTGAGCCACCAGCTCTCTCCCACGGAGAAAAATGAGCCCCAAGGTGGGTCCAGCCAGAGGGGAAATCGGTGACTTCTGAAGCACAGGCTCCCATGGAGGAAGGAACTAAGCGGTGGCTCTTAACCTGGGACGGGGATTGGGGGCCAGAGACCTGAGACAAATGCTGTGTGTGTGGTTACAAATGCAAATACGTGAAGGTGGAGCCTGAGCTGCAAGACGGTGACATGAGCCTCTGGGAGAAGAGCATCAAGGGGGGAGCCCTGGAGAGCAGCTAGGAAAAGTAGGTTGTGGGCACATCGCAGAGGGCTTTGTGCCTGTGAGGAGTTTGTGCGTAACCTGCACACAAACATTTAAACCGTGGAGGATCAGAAAGACCCTTCCAGCTTCTGAGTGTGTGATGGGAGTACAGCAGCAGCGGCGAGTGTAGCTCTGGAAGCTAGGGTACTATTCAGACTTAGGGTCTGAATTTGAGATGACGGGAAGGAGACAGGGAAGGTTGTAAAGGTTTAATACTGGCTGCACATTAGGATCACCTGGGAGGATCAATTAAAGCTGGTTCTTCAGGGTCCTACCGGGCAGCCAGGCTGCAGAATTTGTGGTCGACATCCCACCTGTCTATGCCCCCTTGTGACCCAAAGGGTGACACCCGGGCCAGCAGAAAAGCAGCATCAGTGGCCCCCGGACCATGTTAGAAATGCAGAATCTCTACCCATCCCCCCAGACCTGCACCTGAGCCTCCACTGAACAAGTTTGCCAGGTGATTCTCATGCACAGGAATGTTTGAAAAGCTCTGGCCAAGAACAATCTAGTTAAGGGGCAACTCATGGCTCCTGCAAGGTACCCACTTCTCAAATAATGACCACCACACCCTAAATGGCTACTAATTCCCCACACTATGCTACATAATTCCTCATGCCTTATCCAGCAAACATTTATTCTACTTTTAAACTTTGGTTTTGAAATAATTTCAGACTTTCAGAAAAGCTGCAAAAGCAGTACAAAAAATTTCCATCCATTTCACCTAGTTTCCCCAAATAGTAACATTTTACCAGTTAATCTTATCTTCTCATTCTCTCCTTGTCTGTATCGATGTGTATAAACTGTTTGAAGATTGCAAATATGATATGCATTTACTTCTAAAGATTTTAGTGTCTGTTTCCTAAAAAACCAGGGATTCTCTTACATAACCACAATACAGTGATCAAAATCAGGAAACTAACGTTGGTATACCACTGTTTTTACTTGATCTGCAGACCTTATTACATTTTTCCAATTATCCCAACAGTGACCTTTATAGCAAAAGAAGACCACTGTTTTCTGGTCCAGGACTCAGTCCAGCCACACACTGCATTTGTTGCCATGCCTCTTTGGCCTCCTTAACCTGAATGAATCCTCAGTCTGTCTTTCATGCCCTTAACATTTATGAAGAGGCCAGGTCAGTTATTTTGTAGAACATGAATCTACCTTTGGCGGACTGCTGCTTTCTTGGGCTTAGATTCGGGTCATGCATTTTTGGTGGGAATGCCCAGAAAAGTGATGATGTGTCCTTCCCAGTGCACATCGGGAGCCTCGAGGTGCCTGTTGGTTCGTTACTGGTGATGACTTAAATCCATTGGTCAAAGTGTCTGCCCAGGTTTATCCACTGTAGACTATTTTGTTGTGTATAATTAATGTTTTCTGGGTTGATCCTGTGAGACTATACAAATAGCTTGTTTCTTGTCTTGTCAGACTTAACCACTAGATCCATGGATGATCTTCATCTGCCGATGATGTTTCCAATTCTCCCTACATTTATATGCAGTCCTTCAACTCTGAGTTTTCCCTTACTGTCTATTATTCATGTCATCATAGACTCAGACTCTTATTTTATTCCATGAGTTATGGTTGGTTACTACCATTATTTTGGCACTCAAATTATTTTAGATTTGGCCTTGGGAACCTCTTCAAATTGGCTTCTGTCTTCTTGGGCCATATCCCCATCATAATCTGGGCCCTTACTTCTTTTCTGTAATGAGATATTCCAGATTCATCTTGTATCTTCGCTGTACCAGCCTTGGAATAGGCCATTTCTCCAAGGAGCCCTTGTTCCTTTTGGTGGAGTCTGATATTCAGAAACCAGGATCTGGGTGTTAGGTGTGTTCCTTGTTACTGGGATACCCTTCTATTACATTGCTACTGGGATGGTCAGATCTAAGGGGGAAAAAAAAACAAAAAACCAACAGTATATCTCTATGTGTTTCTATCTCTGTATTAAAAATGAGTTCATACTGATACCTCCAATTTCAACCTAGAACCATAGGGTTTATTCTAACCTTCTCCCTTTCCACATTTGGAACTTCTTTCTCCAATGAGAAATCTGACTCCAAGTGACCTACTTTCTTAGTGTTAGAATACCCAGAAAGTAGTTTCAGAATTGTGAAAAACAAACCTACATATGACTCTGAAAAACAAACCTATAAGCAACCACTTATTAATCACCTACTCAGGTGTGGGTGGTCCTTGGCAGCAAATAAGAAAAATAAATTATGAAATCAGACTGCAGTCATCTTAAGGAGACCTAAGGCTCCCAGGTGTGTGAGGCCCTATGTGTCAGCCTGAAGGTATTAGTTTGTCTTGAGGACACAAGGTGTTTGTTAGGGCAGCTGGAGTTAGAGACTGGAGGCCATACGTCTTGTGGCAGTGCTGAGGGAGTAGCTGGCCTCCATGCCCCAGAGGAGTCACCTGGCCTGCCCACCTGGTCCCCAGCCACTGAAGAGCTACTGAGGCAGCTGTCAGCTGATGCCACCACATGCTCTAGTTCCATCAGTCACTGTCCTATCCAGAGTCCACTGTTGCCAAGCAATCCAGGTAATGAATGTGGCTTCCCTGGCTGGGCTGTAAGGAGGGCAAACTCTGGTCAGGCCACGCTTACCACCTCTTCCAACTAGCTGCTGTGTTCTTCCATGTGAGTTCACACATTGGCTCTCAAGTTCTGCCTGCTCACATACTGTGGGCCAGCCTCCCCCAGCCTGGAGTGGGGCAGTTCTCCAAAGCACATGCCATCTGTGAGGCTTGTCCTCAGCCAGCCTTGCCTCCCCTCGCCCCGCTTCTCTGGGCTCCTATTAGAGCATCTTCCTACCCTAGGAGGTGTGCGAAGTGAGCCCTGAGCTCCGGGGATTTATAGTCTGAGGAAGGAGGCAGCTCTGTAAAGGAACCCCAGGCCTCAGAGTGGCTCCGTGCTGTGTCCCCTCCCCACTCCCATCTGTGCAGGGCTGGGAGCACAAGGTCACATGGTGGGGATCAGGAAGGGCTTCACAGAGGAGATCTATAAGCTGAAGACAAGTGGCTGTTCCCAAGAAGAAGTGGGGAGGAGGGTGAGGAAAGGGAGCAAGGATCAGTGGGGCTGGGCTGGCTAACCGAGTGATTGGGGATGGGGGGACAGAGAACCAGGCATGGAGGGTCTTGTATGACTTTTGAGGTGGCTCCAGAAGGCCAGGAATAATTGATGATGGATTCCTTCAGCTTTAAGATGCACTCAGTTAAGAAGTACATTATAAATATAATAATTATTTTTGGAAAAAAACATAAATGTGCCAATGGTATATCCCAATTCAAGAAGCAGTAAAGGGTGTGTGTGTGTGTGTGTGTGTGTGTGTGTGTGTGTGTGTGTGTGAGAGAGAGAGAGAGAGGGAGAGAGAGAGAGAGAGGTGGTGGTGGATGTAGGTCTAAAGTAGAGAAAATACTTGATTTCATCTCTAGTACCAACCAGATCCGTGCAGCTGTCTGGTGGGTGGTGCTGCAAAGCATCCTGGTCCTGCCTGTGTTCAGACACAGCCAGAAAGATGCTGTGATCGATTAGTGATGTCTGTTCTGGGACAGAACACGCTAGGAGCCAGCATGGAGAGTGAGCACCTGATTCCTCTACTGTGTGCAATCAGGGCGTTCATCCTTAGGTAGTGGGGAGCTGTGGAAGTGTTATAGGGAGGCAGTTAACATGACATCTCCATGAGTGATGCATCTGAGCCCCAATTCACAAACGCAGAGATGTGTGGGAAATGACAGTTTAAAATGTTTTTTCCAAAATTAAAGCTGACTACATCTAGACTATTGAGAAGTCTCAGTCATTTTGGGGGCCTTCTCAGAACCTTATGCAGCATTGAAGCCTTGTGGGGAGAGGGGAGGCTAGTCATGGACACCTGGTATGCTGTTATCATGGAGATGCCCATGTCCTGTTCACGTGATCCCTTTAGGCCACGTGGCTGTGCTGTTTTCTGTGCTAGGCTCAGGGGTACTAGCAGCCTGGGTCTCAGGTCTTGCATTCCTAGGGACACCAGGCAGCCCCTCCCTGTGATGTCCTGCCACTTCTTTAGGGTGAGGCCACTGAATGACATATGGGTGCCTGTTCACTCCAAGACTGACCACCATCCATCCCTTGTGGCACATCTGTCTTCCTCATCTCATATGCACCTGAGCCCATCCCACACCTCCCTGTCCAGGGAGCTCGGACAGATTCTCATCCATGGGTTTAGGCAGATACAAAAGTTGGGGAGGAAAAGTACCATATCTTACAGGTAACACTGGCTTTTAGCCCAGGAACATAAGCAAACCCTAAAAGGCCAGGCTACTTGCCTGAGATGGAAGAGTCAGGAGAAGAACCTGGAGCAAAAGCACACACTGTTGTTTTCATGTCCTGCTCTGATGTGCATTCCGGCATCCTGTGGAAGGGGCACAGGCATAAGACCGGATGGAAGGGGTTGTCTGTTGGGGAGACAGCAATGGCCCAGGTACAGGGTGAAGAGGCTAATAAGCAGGGTCAGTGGGGAAGGGGGACCAATTTCTGAGGTAATAGGGGTGGTTTTTCCCCTCAGGGAACATTTGACAATGTCTGAAGACCTCTTGGCTTGTCACAGACTTCAGAGAGGTGTGGGGGGCAGTGCCATTGGGCATCTTGTGGATAGAGGCCAGGGCTGCTGCTAAGCCTCCCACAATGCACAGAGTGGTCCCCCAATGTGGAATCCTCTAGGCCTGGATGTCAACAGCAGTGCCAAGGCTGAGAAACTGGCCTGAGGTAACTCACAGTTTGCTGATTTGGCAGTTTCTTTCTAAGTCTTACAACCCCCCCCCGGAATGTAGGTTTTATCTCCATTTGACAGATGGGAAAATTGACATTGGGGGAGGTTAGTTGGCTCAACATTGCTCAAATGGTAAATAGCTGAGCTGAGTTAGAGTTTAAGCCCCTCTTACTCCAGAATGTTCAATTCATTCTGCTGGGGCAGTCCACACAAAGACTTGGTAAAAACGAATTTGTTTTCATCTATTATAAATAGAGCAAGGAAAGACAAAGTGGGAGGAAATGAATGTGAAAAGCTGAAATGTTCAATAAATAGGTCTTGGTTAACTAAACAGTATGTAAGGTATTTGTGAAACTTCCGAACATGTTCACTGTGGTTGGAAAACTTTTTTTTTGTTGTTTTGCCAATTTGTAAAAATTTATAAAAATTACCAAACAAGTAGAAGAGACATCATTGGCTGAGAATAAACTGGGAGGAAGAACTCCCCTAAACGGCCCCCCCAAATTTCGGATTTTTTGGTTAATTTTTTTCATTGTTTAAATTCCTTTTAGTAATTTGCTTTTGGTGTTTTTACAAAAGGAGTGAGTGTTCATTATGGGAAAACCAGAAAATTAGGTCAATCCAGAAATCTACAAAGAAACTCCACTTGCCACCCCCCTCCCAAGGTCAGACATGACCTATTCTTCCAGACCTTTCTCTATTATGGACATTTACAGGGATGCGTTTTCCTTCATTCTTCTACTCTGTTATTTTTTCTTTCTTCCTTTTCAGCAAAAATAGGATGACACAGTATTTTCTCCATACTTTGTGTAACTAATCCCCTATCTTGGACATTCAGATTGTTTTCAACATTTTGCCATTACAAACCTCACAACACAGTGAGGAACTGGAATGTAAAGCAGCCACACAGAACACACAAACCTCACAGCCATAATGGTAAGTGGAAGAAGCCAGACACCAACATGTGCAGTGTGATTCCATTTAGATAATAATCCAAAACAAATAGGCCAAATGAAGCCACGGTGTGTAGAGATACACACTGAGGCAGACTTCTAAAGGCAAGAGAAAGTATATACTTTCAACAGAAGCAGGGTGGCTGTGATGATGTGTCGGGAAGGGCATCTGGGGACATCTGGAGGCCAGCAGTGTCTTGATTCTTGAGTGGATGGGGTTTATGTGGGCATTTACTTTACAATAATTCACTAATCAGAACATTTATGTTCTCTGCACCTTTATGTGCATGGCCTTTCACAATACATTTTAAAAAAATGTTTATTTATTTGAGAGAGAGTGGGGAGGGGCAGAGAGAGAGGAAGAGACAGAGAATCCCTAGCAGGCTCTGTGCTGTCAGCACAGAGCCCTATGTGGGGCTCGAACTCCCAAACCTTGAGAACATGACCTGAGCTGAAGTCACGAATCAATGCTTAGCTGACTGAGCCACCCAGGAGTGCCTCACAATACATTTTTAAAAATGAACAGTATTAAGACAGGCTGCTAGAATATTAACTAGAAATGGAAGGCAAAATACTTGAGATGGTACAAAATGATGCATGCCACCTCCATTCTACATCAAAATCCCATTTTAAAAAAGTTAATCTTAAGCTTTTTATTTAATTAATTAGTGTATTTATTTAGAGCAGGTGCAAGTGAGCAAGGGGCAGAGAGAGAGAGAGAGAGATAAGTGGGGCTCACCCAAAGTGGGGCTCATGGTCACCCAATGATGGGTTCGGACTCATGAACTGTGAGATCATGATCTGAACCAAGTCAGATGCTTAACTGACTGAGCCACCCAGGCACCCCCAAATCCCCATTTTTGAAAAATGATGTGGACTATCTTTTTCCACCGAATTGTCCTTTGGGCTGAATTGTTCCCCGCACTCCTACCAACTTGTTCTCAAACCAGATTGTTTTCTACCAAATTGCTTTTGTTTTTGACCAAGTCGTGTGGATTATTCTAAAGCACAGGTACTTTCCGTGGCACTCTGCCCTCCTTCATCCGACCCTGCCCGTGATAAAGTCCTTCATTTGTAGTGAACCCCTCACTCACCGTGTTTCACCATCTGCCCTCTGGGCCACATGGCCCCAGAGACTCTCATCCTGCCTCAGCTGTGAGCTTGAAGTCTGTCTCTTGCTCCTATTCACTTCCTTGTCCATCTGTGTGCAAATGTGGACAGCTGAACGTGCCGTGTGCCAGGCATGGGTGTAGGTACCGGGGCGCCACCGGTGTGGAGAGCTGTGTCTTTGCTCTTGTAGAATCCCATTTTAATATCAGACAGACAAAACAATGTCCTGTGGTACGAAAAGATGAGTCTGGATGACAGGGATAGTGGGTAGAAAGTGAGGAGGGGTGTGTAGTTTTATACAGAGGGGGTCAGGGGCCTCGTGGATACGGTGACCTCTGTGCAAAGACAGAAGTGAAGGAAGGAGAAAGCCACGGAGGTGTCAGGGGAAGGAATTCTGGGCAGAAGGAGTAGCAAGTGCAAAGGCCAGGGGTGTTTAGGGAATAGCCCATGGGGCAGGGCGGCAGGACCTGAGGTCAAGGAGGGTGGTCAAGGCCAGGTCAGGTGGGTACTTGCCACTGAGGAGGCTCTAGTGTTCCACTGAGAGAGTTCCACAGCTGCCTTTTGCACTGAGGAAGGCTGGGATCTGAGGTTTGTTTTAAAAGGATAATGGTGTTTGTTGGAGATCCTGGGGGCAGACAGGGGGAGACCAGCTTCCCAGTGACCTCCCCATGGCTTCACTCTGTGGTGGCCCCTTCACTTTTAGACACTGGCCACTGAGACCCCTTTCCTCTCTGACCTGCGGCAGTAGGTAGCACTCCCCTCTGGGACTGGCATGTCCACAGCCAAGGATGGGGTGGGGGACTGCACTTAATCTCTTCAAATGCACTTATCTGAGATGCCCCCTCACGCTAGTGCTCAAGAAGTTTTGGATCCTGCTTCTGTTAGGCAATCTGAGTGCCATCTTGCCACCTTGGGGTCATCCTCCGATGTGGAGAACGTGTCATCCATACCTGAGTCCAAATTATTGTGTTCATGTTGAATGGGACAGGGTTAGGGAACATGTTCCATTCATGCCACTAGATGCCTTCTTGTAGATAGACCTGCATCCACTAATTTAATCTCCGTGGGACCACAAGGAGTTTTTTAATACTGAAATTTACTGAATACTGATTTTCTCTTTGGAAATACACAACAGAGCAGATTCCAGGCTAGTGGGGTGAAAACAATTTTCTCATTTACTTGCAATTCAATGAACTTTCTTGAGTTGGGGAGGAAGGGTGGTGTTCCTTCTGCTTCTGACAGGTGACTCAGACCCAGGCCAACTCTGCCGCTGCCTCCAACCTCTGTGGAAACCCCCAGAGGAGCCCCAGTTCCTACAGACAAGTAAGGATTGCTTTCAGCCTTGATGCAGCTCCCTACTAGCCTTTGGCAAGTTTATTTCCATTGCTTAAAAAAAAGCAAAAACAAAAACCCATACTAACCTTCCCTCTCCGCACTCTGGACCCCAATAACCTTACCCTTTGCTTAGTCAACCTCCCTTCTCTCTGCTTGCTGAAGAGAGGAACAGAACATTTAAAAAAATTATGATCATACATAGGTAGCACTCTTACACAACTGTGTCTTCCCTATTCTCTGCAAAGGTGAACTTAAATGACTTCCAAAATTACATATATTAAAATAAAAGAAATTTTAAATAAAAATCAAGGTCAGGGAAAAGACTAGGGGGAATTTAGATATACAAATCTCAAGGTCTCACATAATTACTAAAGGCAAGGTGTGAATTTGGCTCTGAGCTTCCTGGCAGCCTAAGCAATAAGAGAAAGGTGATCCATTTAATGATTCACCTTTTCCCTGAGGAAACACACACCCATTCTTCAGGAAAAGCAATTAGATTCCTGCTCTGAGTTCTGAAAAGTGGTTTCACCCATCATTGAGGGATCTAAGTGTGGGAAAGAGAAAGCAGTGCCTCACCCAAGTCCTCTCTTGGCCATCTGTTTCCACTAATGCCTCTTCTAGGCTCCATGCTGTTCCGTGTCCTGTGCTGGTCTGTGCTTGCCCTGCAGCTGCTTTGACCAAAGCTTTTAATTGCCAAGTTGTGGAGAACTGTCACAGCCCTGGCAGTTGCAGAGTTCACAGTCGAAATGTGGAGTCTTTGTTGACTGGCTAGCACTCTAACTACTATTGTTCTAAATTTGCTTTTGGAAAGACACCTGCAGACCTAGTCTCTAAGGCGCCTCCCACTCTTCTGATTAGGTGCCTGCAAAATGTAGGCATTTTAGCAAGGGTGTCTCTGGTTTCACCAGTCCTATACTTCCTGGTCTCTCCTTGAGAGTCTCTGAGCCGCCTTGCAGAGCTAGAGGGGTTTTAGGATTTGTTTTGACTTTTTGAACAGCATCTAGGTGAGGTACAACCTGAAAAAAACGCCCCTTTCCCCACCTTTGGCCATATTCTATCCCTGAGTCACTCTCCTCTCTCTCCTGTCAGTTTAGCCACTTCCTGCCTGCTGTTTGTTGTCTAAATAGCACAGTCAGAACAACATATTTGAACACTTCCCTGCCATCTCATGTAATTTTCCCTTCCAGGCTGATTTCTTTTCTGAATGTTAGAATTTTGTCTTCTGAAAGCCTTAGTTATGTCTCTGACAGTGCGGGGTTTCTCTCCTTGCTGGTAAAATAATCCTGATTGCTCCCATGTGCTGAATGCTCCTGAAAGTCAGGCATGGGGCTAGGTTCTTTCCATACCCTGTCTCACATAATCCCCCCAACAGCCACAGGAAATAAATACTATTATTATCCTTACTTTACGGAACGGGAACATAGAGCCCAGGACAATTGCCCCAGGCATTGGCCCTTGGATCCATCTGACCGGAGTCCGTGTGCTTGACCCCCCATCCAGGGTATCTGAAGGACATTGTATTCCCCCAGACGATCTCTCATTCCACTGCTGATCAGAATTCACTCCAGTGCTCCATGATAACAGCATCCTATCCCTTCTGGGCGATGGGAATATCAGTAAGGCAAGGCAAGAATTTCTCAGACATTTTTAACTAAGCGACCTTTCCAGGAGATGGTTTGGGTCTCCCAGACCTTCTGGGGCAGGGCTGGGGACTGCTGCTGGGTGTCATCCAGCCTGGCCAGCAAGTTTGGTTGGGCTACTGTTTCTCCCTTTCCTCTGTCCTCTAGGCCCTCCCACGTGTCTTCTCTCCCAGGCCATTGGTTTCCTTAAAGGTAGACCTATTTCTGACACAGAGCTCCCTACCGTGATTGTCATCGCTCACCTCTGCCCCAGGTCAGGCCGAGAGCATCTGATAAAAGACTCCTCTCTCTTCCCTCAGCGCCTCAGTGAACCTCTCCAGCCCTTGAGTCCCCAGTCCACCAGCCCCGTCCTGGCCTTGGGGCTATACCCTTTGCTCTGTCCCGGCTCTTGCCCCAGTTGTCCCACTAAATCCTGAGCCTGTCTTCACCAGAGATGCTGCCTTTGTGCACATTGAGGGAGGGTCCCGGAAGCTGTGGCCTGGCACAGACTGCCCCCCTGTCTGCTGAAAGGGGGTCAGTGACTCTCCTCCAGCATGCAGCTTCCTGTTCCTCTGGGCGAGCGTTCACCCCTAGTCAGTGAGCAGCCCCATCTGCTTTGTGTGGTCCCCACAAGGACGTCCCCTGAATTCCACATGGGACAGTGTGGGCAGAGGGCCGACTTGCCACCTAGTCCGTGTCAAGCCCTGAACAGTGCTTTCCTACAGGGTTCCTGCCTCTGGAGCCCCCAGCCATGGGAAGCCCAATGCCCTTAATTAATGGGAAGGCCCAAGTGGGCGATGGGAACAAGAGGCTGCTACTCCAGAGTCTCTTTACAGAGAGGGTTGCCGTGTTCCTCCTCATCTAGGTCATAGTGACATCTAAGAGGTGGACCAAAGTGGCACTTGATTAAGGGGAACTCCAAGACCTACGTGGAAGTGTGTTAAGTAAATAACGTTGAATGAAGTGATGTCACAGGGTCTACAACCAAGAAGACTTGGTGTAGAAAGAATGTCTTCGAGTCCTATACAGAATGTCCTCCTCTAGGAGCATGCTGGGTTATTGTCACAAGACCCCCATGAGTTTCAAGGGTCAGGGGTTATTCCTCACAAGAGGCAGAGAGGGATGTTAAGATGGAGGTGAGGATGATGACTTAGCAGTGGCGATCCACACTTGCCCTGTGCGTTCCCAGTTTCTGCCTCATTAACTGGGGCCTAAGGCCCCTTCTCGGAAAACGGCCACATCCAAAGGCTTAAAAAAGAAAATGCGATGTATGGAAAACTGATTAGAGTTTGACACTGCTCTTGCAACAATTGAGGCAAAGGAAGGTGGGCTCTGGTGTTCGAGCCCCCCAGCTCTGTGGACTCGGGGCCAAATGCCTCCCCTCCCTCTGCCTGCATCCTCTTCTGAGAGACGGGGACAGTGGCCGCAGTCACCAGCAGAGCTGATGTCGGAGCTCCCCGAGGCACGGAGGCAGAGCTCTCAGGACCCGTGAGTTGACCATTTTGGTGATGTGGACCCATACGGCAGAAAGAAGGACACTTCACCAGGCCGCTGTGAGCGAGCAAAGTCAGGAAACCTTGGGAATAAGATTTGTCATCTTGTGGGGGCTGCTCTTTATGTGAGAGCTGCCTCCGTGATTATCTGCGGCCCAGAGCTTCCTCTCCCTCAGCCACAGTGAGCAGGGGCCTGGTGCTGTGGGCCAGCACAGCTTTTGTCCATTTGCTGACGGTTCACTGCCTGGTGGGTTCAGTTTGGAGTCCACAGAGGTGGATTCTAGAATCTCACATCCTAGACCGGCCCAGTGCTCGGCCCATGCTTTTTGGAGAAAGCGGAAGAGAAAGGCTACTTCTCCCAAGTAGAAACACCAGAAATATCCTTTTTTCATAAGCCCTGCAGAGTGTACACCATCATGGATAACTTCCAGGGCCCCACAGAAACCTTCTGGAATTTTTAGGTGGTTTGAAGAAGAGGAGGTCCCTAGTAAAGAAGGAGAAAGCCACCTTTTTCTTTCCACTCGACTCTGAACAAGTGCTTTCTTGAGGGAGCAAGAAGAATCAGGCTAGCTGGGCGGGACTTGAGGTCCAGAGCCAGTGACACTAGAAAGTGTTACCAGAGGTCAGGGTTTTGTGTTTTGTCCACAGATGTGTCCTCAGCTCTACGACAGAGCCCAGCTCAGAGAGGGTGCTCAACCCCTATATGTTGAATGAATGAATGAATGAATGAATGAATGTAAATTAATGCCCTAAAGCAGGTGCCTTCTCTCCTCTCAGTAAATCTCATGTGTCCTTCACAGTCTGTCCTCCCTGCACGTGTCCCATCGCTCGCCACGTGCTCTGGCCTCCAGGCCACACCCCAGCCCTGCGGGGCTGCCCCCTTTTCCTAACGCCTGCCTTTGCTCTAGGCTCCTGTCCTCGCTGACACCTACTTTCTCCAGGGCCCAACTTGAATGGCACCACCTCTGTGACTTCTCATGGCACTGTCCCTGCCCAACTTTATTCCACAACTATGTGGTATTAAATTGTGACTCCCATCTCCTTCTTTTCCAGCAGAGCGTGGGCTGGAGAGACCGGGTGCCATCTTGGTCGCCCACATCAGCAGAGGTGACTGCGTGGTAACCAGTGACCCAAGGGCGAGTGTGGAACAGGAAACAGGTAAGAGGGGCAGCTACACCAGCATCGGTTCCGATCAACACATGAGGTCAGCCCGAGCCACACAATCTGAAGTCTTCTCACAGAGCCTAAGTGCTCAAAACTTTTGGTCAGTGAATTTTCCATGAAATTAAAAAGTCTGATTAACACATTTCTGGAAGTAGAAAGAAACCCCAAAAGGGCACAAAATAACAGGAAGACCCAAATTTCTTTAATAATGAAATAATTTATTTGTGAACGGTGGAACGATACAGAAGTTTACATATACACAGCAAAGATTCTCTAAAACATGTAGTAGTTCTAAAAATGCATGTGCTAACTGTAGTAAAAAGCACCATTCTCTAGATCTTGACACAGGATTTACATTGGCGTCATATTTACATAAAGAAATAAACATCTGGAAACAGAATTCCATACTCTCTCATCTGCTGCTCCCCTCTGTAGGCTGTGTTTACCATTAGGAAGATGGCCCCCAACACTGATGGTTAACAGCAATATTCCCAGAGCACCAATTCTAGGGACGGGGGGTAAAGGCAAGTTTGGTTCTCAGGTAAAAGCTAAACTGAAGAATGCCCCATTAAGTCACCACCCCCCATAGAGTAAGAAATCAAACTTAAAAATGTGGATAAATCTTGGAATTGGGTGCCTTACTAATTCTCATTTTATGATTTTGAGAGAAGACCAAGATACTCAATTTCTTCAGCCATTTAATAGCTGACTCGGGCAGTGCCAGGCAGTGTCGTCTTCAGAAGAATGTAGTATAAGAAAATCATCCATGTAATAAATATTAATGAAGAAATCATGATAAGTCACATATAGTACACACACCCCTCCCCACCCCCAGATATCTTTGCAAACAAACTATCCCATAGTCACAGAGATCTGAATGAGAAAAGCCACCCCCCCTCTAAAAGGGTCTTTGGGTCATCTTCTCCCAGAAAGGATTTTAAAACTCAGTAGCCAGCTACCTAAGCATACTGCATCCAAGAGTTAGACATACACACACAAAAAACAGATTGACCTGCAGGAAATCACCTTGCAGCCATTGACTTCCTGGGGTTCAACACTCAGGGCAGGTAAAGGAGGAAGCTTGAGGAGCAAGTGGAGGAGGAAGAGAAGACAGATTCAGGAATATGTCATAAAGCATAATGAAAGTGGTATTCTTGCCAATATGGCATGGTATAAAAGCCTAAATAATGTGTATATGCTGTCTAAAAATAGTTTTTTTCTTTAAAGGATGGGGCAGAGGCAAGAAGAAAAAAAGCCCAGAATACCCATAGTGAGCCCCAAGACTCCACTTGACCATTACTTGAGCATCACCATCCTAGGTTGACAATTTTTCCCCCTGCACCCCAGCATTTGCTCTTGGCCACTTAAGGGACGGATCAGAGAGGCCCATAGGAAACCCAGGTAAGGACTCTATTTCTTTTGTTCTTTTTCCTTTTTTTCTTAGAGGCAAAAAGAAAATGCTTCCTTTAAAAACTAAAACCACTCAAGTGGCCAACTGCAGTGCTCAATTTTGAATCGTCCTGGGCATTATTGGAGTCTTGGGTTTATTGGGAGGAGAATTTAGGTCCTGCTCAAAAAAGTGATTCAGAGAGCATCACAAACTAACATTAGGTCTGTGACTACAGAAAGGAGTCAGCAGTCACTATCAGCACCTTGGAGAATTCAAGATCTTTGCTTAGCAGAAGAATCCCAAACAAAATACCCTGGGTGCTTCACCTGCCATTCTAAGCCAACAGGCGGGGAAAGCTGTGTTCTGGGATGTTAACAGCACGCACCGGTATTTTCTCACTGCATGAAATTGGACTACGTACT
Organism: Herpailurus yagouaroundi; assembly: GCF_014898765.1. Taxonomy (NCBI): domain Eukaryota; kingdom Metazoa; phylum Chordata; class Mammalia; order Carnivora; family Felidae; genus Herpailurus; species Herpailurus yagouaroundi. Next base: position 13,433,262 of record NW_024412452.1, read on the forward strand.
CTTACCTTCCCATCTGCATTGCGATGGTATCAGTAAGAGTATAGATTTCTTTTCAGTTTTTAAAAATCAATTTTACATAAAAATATGCATGTGCCTATATTTACACACATCTATATTTACGTACAATTGTCAAAGTTTTAAAGGCTGGGGTTTATATCTTTGCCCATTCCCCTCCCCCCAACAACCCTAATAGAAAGGTTTTTCATTTTGCTTAAAAAAACCAAAACAACCAAAAAGACTTTATAGCTCTTAACAGTCACGCTGGTGGATCAGTGAATGAGAGGGTAGGTTGGCAAATGAGGGCTGCCGATCACCCTCGTAGGGAAGAGGATTAGCTGCCTTGGGCTGAGTTTGCTGGTCCTGAATTTACAGTTTTGGTTAGAGGCCTATCTGGCACGCCGATTCGGTCTACCTCGAGCTTTGAAAAGTAATGTCTAACCCTGGTGTCAGTTTATCACAAGTGCATTAAAAATAGATCAAATTCCACATTTCTATATGCAATCAAATTGAAAAGGACCAGACAAACAGTGCAAAGGTCAAATAATTACTGTTTTATATTGGGACAGTACATTTCAACCAAAAGACAAAAATGCAGTTTAACTTAAACACAGAAAATAATGGCATCTCTCAGATGCCTTATTCTGAAATCAAACAAATACACAAATTCTGTTCCCCTCCCTCCCCCGATGCAAGCCCACAAGCTTTGCCCAAAGTCTTGAGTTTTCGATGCCTTAAGGCATCTGGCATCTTGGACTTGTGAGGCGCTTGAATGTAGCAATTAAAATGCTTGAGAGGTCTCGTGAATGGCATTCGAAAGGGACCTCAAAGTGCAGATACATCTTTTCAAACATGTTACAGGCTGAGCTGGCTCTTTCAACACTATCACTCTGCTTAAATTCAGGAAGCAGGCTTTAAAAATGCAAAAGGCATACAAGTTGTATTTCAGTGCAAATCTTCAGCTGGTCATTGGAAAAGATTCCAATTAAAAAAAAAATCCTTTGTGTCACCTGCCCCTCCCCCCACCCAAAGCTGAAATGAAGGAAAAAAAACAGAAAACAAAACCAGAAGAATGACAGATGAGTTTGGAAGCATTTAGGAATCGACTACTTCCGATTAAAATTTTTTTAATAATCATTAAAATGAAAAAACAAAAGTAATCTTTGTTTGGCCCGCTCTTCACGTGCAGAATGAGCTTCCTTGTGGAGCACGTTTGAACTCTGAGTTGTGTGGAAGGCGGAGGCGCTGGAGGCATGGTGAGGCTGGGAGGGGGCCAGAGACCGCAGGCGGCGGGGAGCGCTGGGCGGCTGCCCGCCCCCCCCCACCCCTCCGCCGGCTGGTGCAGCCTTGGAGCCCTTAGGTTGCAGTGCGTCTGTGGATTTTAGGAATGTTCTCGTCACTTTGTGACACACAATCTGTTTCAGCGTCACAGGGTTTACAAATGGTTCAAATTCAATGAAAAAGACTCGTCAGAGGTGGAAAACCTTGACGTCAAAAATATGAATGCAAAAATATTAAGGGGAACGAACCAATTTTGTAGATACCTACATACAAAGTTTCTAGAACATCTATAAAAGCACAAAGTCTTAAGAATTTGTTTTCCATTACATTAGTTTATATAAAATGAATAAATAGTATTTATAGATTTAATGTGTCTTATGTACATATACATGTGCTCTGTTTTAGCTTAAATAAAAATGCTACAAAGTGGGAGACCACTTAAGGGGGAAATCATAACCAAAAAGAAAGATCAGCCTTTTAAACTAGCAACCCAAAAGCCTCCATTAAGAAGATTCTGGGCGTATCCAAAAATAAGGAGAGGAATTCTAATAACACTGTACCCTCCCCTCCTGTTCACCTGCAACAGAGTAGAAATGTGGACTTTTCCTTTCACTGATGATGGACACTAGCTCAGCTAGTGCCAAAGCTCAGTTATTGCTGAAAGTTAGATAGGAAAATAGATTAGAATTGGACCAAGTGTCACTTATTTGGGGGTGAAAAAAAGGCATAATCGCTTTGTGTTAAGTGGGAAATGGAGATCTCATTTATCTCTGAGGTAGGAAAAAAAAATGTTCCAGAGACAAGTAGCATAACAAACTTGGAGGGGAAAACGGGTCTTGGGACAGCAGTGGACGGCGCGGCCCAGAGCACATCGCAGAGATTGTACCGTCTGGTGGGTGGGAACGAGCGCCACTGGAGCTCTGATAAAGCTGTGCAGCCCCAGAGACCTGCCATCAAGATGTCCATTCTAAAGTGAGAAGTACTGCTCCCATCCACACGCGGGTCGGGGAAGCAGCGCAGGGTGTGTGTGAGGGGGTGTTTTCTGGAGGTATTCCTGACTCCTCACGGGGGGTGAGGTCCACAGTTAAGTGCTCTTAAACGCCGCTTTCAAAGCTTGCTTTGGAGTTCTGAGATCAGGATCTCGACTTTAAAAGTTTGTTTCCTTCAGGTTCCTAAGCACAAGACACATTCGGACATTTCTGCTAGGTGAGTAACATAGCCAGAAAACTCTAAGAAAGGTTTGCTAGACTACACGGGGATGGTAAGGAAGAGGGGGAAACTGCTGAGATGTGAAAGTTGCTTATTCGGTCTAAGAATTCTTGGGTGCTTCAAATTGATTGGAATGTACAGTCTCTCGGATGAATTTTTAGGGACAGAGAGAGAAGCTAGTGGATGCAATCAGAAACCCACAATCCTAAGCACTTCCGCGAGAACGTTTACAAAGCTGAGTTTGGTAGAGGTGGTACACGGAAGCTTACGTGCAGGGGGGCTGTGGGCGGGTCCAATACACTACCTAAGCCCGTCCGCCGAGAGAACCATCGGGAGGCAGCCGAGGAGCCCACGCTCTCTTAGAGGCCCAGACACGTCTTGTGATTGTCCTGGAGCTTTATCCTCTTCATGCTGGAGCTGGAGTAGCCCTCGTCACTGCCGAGGCTCTGCATGCTTCCCCGCTCGTCGGAATCGCTCACGCTGCTGCTGCTCCAGTCCAGGTCCCCCGTGAGATAGTCTGTGCTTTCAACGTCCACGTCGATTTCTTCTGTGGGGAGGACAAGAGACACTGGTGAAGCCATGCTTCTGAAAGCTCAGGCCGGAAATCCGAGCCAGCCCCGCCAGGCCCTTCTCTGGACCTGGTGCCTAAGTGCAAAAAGGAAAGAGGGACTTGTTACTGGATGTCACGTTACTCAACGAGTCTAAGTCACCCGTGGGCTCCGAGTTCCTCCCCTGCGCTGCCTGGGCCGGATCGGGGGACACGCAGGGTGGGGGGCTCACCCCTGTCGGAGTCTGAGCGCTCAGAGGAGACAGTGGAGCCGATGCTGTCCATCCGTATCCTCTCGATGCCCAGCTTCTCCAGCTGCCGCTTCAGGTGTCGCTGTTCTCGCTGAAGCTGGTCTATTTGGTGAATGGCTTTTCTGTCACAATCTTCAAGTTTCTGCAAGCCAAAGGGGTAGCTGTTGGAGCTCATGGGCAGATTTCAAAATTGGCAATGACTCTGCATCTTCCCCTCTCGCACTGAGCTGTGTGTCAGCCTTTCCCCAAAGCCATTTGGGGTCACTTATCTAGCTTCTCACAGGGCAGGAAACTGGCCAGTGACTCCTGCCTTCATCTAACCTCTTCCGTATTGACTCAGCCGCGGGTACCTGCACTGTCGGGGCCCTGGGGATGGGCACGGCCGGCAGCCCCCCCCTTGGCTGGGGGGGTGCCCTGACCGCCTCTCTGAGCTGGGGTGCTGCGTGCAGCGGCAGCCGTGAGGCGCTGCCATTTACAAGTACGGGTATTCAGCTACACATTCCGCTTAGAGAAACACTTTGAGTCGTGCCAAATCCCAATTAACTTCTGTTTGTTTCCTGCTACCAAACGGTCCCTTTTGAAGTCCTGATTCCAAACGGTCCAACATAAGAGCTTAAACACGTTTCTGTAGACCACTTGTTTTTACAAGTCTGTTTAACTGTAGTTATTTTGCTCTGAATAGAAGTTCTTCCCCCCCACCCCCCAGAATTGTCATGTGTACAGGCCTCTAACCACAACTAAAGTGACATTTGTCCAATAGTGACTAAAGGATTACAAAAACATGCTAAACAGTGAGTTTGGCTGTGGCTCTCAGGAGTTTGAATACCCCTCCCCTCCGCTATTCAAGCTACTACCAAGCAAGGACTCTGTTTCAGACCCTCTGGCAGGTGAGCATAAAGACCTGGTCCCCTCCCTCTAACAACAGAGACCACCACCAAAGTGTCATACAAATCATGGTCAGATGTCAGCTGTGACCAGCGCTGAGAGAGTACGCTCTCCAACGATAGGTCCATCTGGGGCAGGAAGCCTGTAAGCAGGGCAGGAGAGGTTTCCCTGAGCTAGTGATACCTATGTTAAGGTCTGAAGGATGACAAGAAGTGAACTGGGTGAAGAAGGGAGGGGAAAGCCTAGCAAGCAGAGGGAACAGCACATACAAAGGCCCTGTGTAGGACAGCACAAGTTCAAAGGGCTGAAAAGGCCTATGGCACAAGATGCTGTACAGGCAGGTAAGGACCAGGTCGGACAGCCTGGGGCGGGCCTGCTGCAGAGTATGTCCTGAGCCACTGAAGAATCTGAAAAAGGGGGACATGTTGATTTGATCTTTCGAAGGATTCTTCTTGGGAAACATGGAGCTTAGCTCAGCAGTGGCCAGAGGGATACAGGGAAGCTTCTCTGGAGTTTACCACAGTAGATGATGGCAGGGTGAAATGGAAGTAAACGAGCCCATGAAATGTTTAGGTCTTAGAGGTGACTTAGACACCGTGGCTACACAGCAAGAGCTAGCAAGGGTGACCCCGGCTTAATCAAATGGACAACTGGATGGGCCATTTAATTTCTGCTACATAGGAGTGAGAAACAGTTGGGGTCTTGGACATGTTGGGTTTGGGATGCCTGGGATTCATCTAAGAGGCAAGGTGGAGGAGTTCAGGGGAAAGGACTGTCCTAGAGATACACATTTGCTATCCTGCATCAACAGGCAAACCTTTACTGAAGGTTAAGCTGAAAGGAATCCCAAGGATATACCTACCTTTATGTGCAATTTGGCTTTTGTCAATAAACTCAACGTAGTGTGTCGGTTCGATTCAGGTCCAAGCGGCACTAGCCCCTTCAACTTCTCCAGGCACAAGCGAAGATGGGCCCGCCTATGAAAACAAGGTCACGGTAGCACTAAGATTGAGCGTCCAACTTTGGTTCAGGTCATGATCGCGTGGCTTGTGAGTTCAAGCCCCGCATCAGGCTCTGTGCTAACAGCTCAGAGCCTGGAACCGGCTTCAGATTCTGTGTCCCCCTTTCCTGCTCTGCCTGCCTCCCTCTCCCCCTCCTCTCTCTCTCTCTCTCGCAAAATAAACAACAAAAAAATTTTTTTTAAAGAGTATGAGGTTGCCCAGACCCAGTAATGGCAAATGCCACCAAAAATCTCTGGCCAAACATGTTTGGAAATTGGATAACTCTGGTGAAAGCCACAAAGAAGCAAAAACTCGGGTTTTGTAAAATGTCTCTATAGTACAAGTGTTAGGGCAGGGACTCCTGTCTACTCTTATGAGGCACATTTACCAGGTTAGTTCCAGTTTTCTGGGTTATGATGTGACCTGACAGAACACGCCAAGGTGAGAATCCTTTCAACCCATATTTCCTCTTTTCCCACTCAGGATCACTAGAACTCTAGCACTGCTATATGGAGTATTTATACATGTGAATGACACATATGGTTATTCATCACAGCTTGCTTTATGCAAAGAACAAAACAACCCAACTCGCCATCAATAGGGAGCTGGTTAAATTATGGTAGGTCTAGACAGTGGGATATGATGCAGCTATGAAAAGCAGCAGAAGGTTTTCTATTTACTATGAGGAAAGAACTCTCAGATATATTGGGAAAAGAACGATATCAAACCATGCATCCAATATGCCATCTGTATATTGGTAAAATGGAAGAAAAATATATTTTTGTTCTCTTATGTGAACATAAAGTCTGGAGTGATCAGTAAGAAACTTAGTGGCAGGGACAGAGAAGTCAGGGAATAGGTAGGGACAAGGGAGTGGATTTTTCCTGAATATATTTTCTGGTTTTTCTTTTTCTTTTTTTTTTTTTTAATTTTTTTTTCCAACGTTTATTTATTTTGGGGACAGAGAGAGACAGAGCATGAACGGGGGAGGGGCTGAGAGAGAGGGAGACAAAGAATCGGAAACAGGCTCCAGGCTCTGAGCCATCAGCCCAGAGCCCGACGCGGGGCTCGAACTCCCGGACCGCGAGATGGTGACCTGGCTGAAGTAGGACGCTTAACCGACTGCGCCACCCAGGCGCCCCTCTGGTTTTTCAACTATGTAAACTGCTATTCAAAAAGTTACTTTTTTTTTTTTTTTTTTTTTAGATAAGGAAAATGCACATCACTGGCATTGCTACACTAACAGGCACACAGAACGGCTAGAGACAACCACACACAGGTCTTGGAGTGGGCGAAATGGTGCAGCGGGACAGAGGGGAGAAAGCAAGGCCACATGAAGCAGGAACCGCAGTAAGCCACCAGAGAGAACCTTTACTGCAAGCTGGCCAGGAGCACAAGAGTCCCTCCAGTTTTAGAAATTAACACTTCATTGAAACCCTTCTTTGCGCTTTTAGAACCTAGCAGATCCCAAGAATGGGAGAAACGGCCAAAATTCAGAGCTTTTGCTTCAGCCTACTGGGTCCTTAAAGCCTTCACAGGCCATTCCAACCCACAGTTGATTCCTCCGCTTTCTGAGCACTTGTTTATACTACTCATCAGGAAGTTCACTGTTCTGCCTGAATTGTTTGGTATTTGGTACTTAACCATTCATTAGAAACTCCTTAGAAAGTTGGACTTCCACTTAATCATTGCTGAGTTACCACAGGGCCTCCCCCTCCCACCTGCTTAATAAATGTTTGCTGAATGGCTCATGTCACCTATTCAACTAGGCTGTAAGCTCCTAGAGGACAGGGTCTGTCTCTACACCTGCACCACCAACAGTGCTTAGGCTCCTGGGGTTTTAAATACATGCCCACTGTCCATACACGACCACTTGGACCAGGGCTCTTGGGAGCCTGCGAGGCTACCCTCCAGTGGAACTGGGAGACAATCTTAAAGCTTAATTTGCCCTCCCCCTCCCCCGCCTTAACATTTTTGAACCTATTAGTGAAAGTTGGGAATGCAGACTAAAAGAAGAAAACTGCTTCAGAAAGCTCTAAGAGCTCAATACGCATGAAAATGACCAAGGAAGGCAATTCTCACCCTTCTCATCAAGACTTCAGGATGTTCCCCCCAGGTAGATCTAACAAGTGATGCATCAGACATCCTTTTCTGCCCCCAGCCTCATCTGCTTCCAAGCCTCCTTCCTTGTCTAGCTCTCGAAGGAGCTGTCCTAGACGCTCCAAGGGCCCGCTCAGCCTAAACAAACTGGAGTACAGCCTTCACTCCTGAGCTAGAAGATTTAATGGGACAAAAAAATGCCTGACTATTTTAGAAGACTTCCACTTGCCCTAAAAACCTGTCCATGTGGAATGGCCACAAGCAAAGACTCACACGAGAGGTTTGCTCCTCCCTCTACTGCATGAGGGGAAAAAAGCAGAACCTGTGTGCAAAATGTCCGTGTTCACCTTGAGTGATATCTTCCTCAAAAAGAGCCATGAAAACAGATCATATTAGAAACACCATGAGAAAGTAGAACTAGTCACTTACACAATTACCCAACTTATTTCTCCCAAAGTTTATAGACTAATTGTCAAGTTAGGAAAAAAGTTTAAAAATTAAAATTAGAGGGGCGCCTGGGTGGCGCAGTCGGTTAAGCGTCCGACCTCAGCCAGGTCACGATCTCGCGGTCCGGGAGTTCGAGCCCCGCGTCGGGCTCTGGGCTGATGGCTCAGAGCCTGGAGCCTGTTTCCGATTCTGTGTCTCCCTCTCTCTCTGCCCCTCCCCCGTTCATGCTCTGTCTCTCTCTGTCCCAAAAATAAATAAACGTTGAAAAAAAAAATTTTTTTTTAAATTAAAATTAGATTTAGACATTTTTCAGCTTGCTTGTTATCTGCAAAGACTTCACGATTCAGAACAGGGTCCTATTAGTCATTTTATGATGTGGGTTTATCTACAAATATGAGTATGTAAATTTTTTAGGAAGTTTGTCTACTGATAAAAATAAAATAATAAAGTCATCTTTCCATGCATCGTCATTTCTAGTTACACAAGGAGTCTGGCCCAGGAAGTGTAATTTTCACTACCTAAATGTGGGTTTTCCAAAGAACGCTTCCAGTTGTGAAACTAGAAATAAGCCATCTGATAATTCAAGCTAAGGGTAATACATGTTCATTCAGTGTTCTCTGGCCTGGTTCTATGAAAATAAGACCAGAGCCTTTTCTGGATTTTTGTCCCAATCCAGAGCCAACTTCTGTCTTTGGCAGTGCTTGCCTTGGCCTCCTCCGGCGCCGCCTCTCTGGTCCAGCCTGATGGCTGCCCTGCCCACCTGCCACCTGCCTGCAGACATCCACAGGCTGGAACCTAGGCCAATGCAGGGAAGGGGTGAGGTCTACGGGGGCGGTCTGAATTCTATCACATAGTCGTGAAAATCAATTCCTGAACCAGATAAGCAAGCAAATAGCCCCTCTGCGGCTCCTTGACCCTGAGACACACGCGCGCACCCTGGGATCTGGAATCCCTCAGCCAAGTCTAACAGTACCCATGAAGCACGAGATCCAAAGCAAGTAACACAAACACCCGTCTCAGCTCTCGTCCCAATCCTGACTGTTCCCCTGCCCGGGACTCTGGTCCTCCAGGAGGGGCTTAATGTCCTGCTCTGGACCTGGTCTAACTCCCCTTTGGGGAACCAGTAGAGGTTCTGCCACATGGACTTAACAGGAAGCCACTCGATACTCCTGTCTGATCCCTACTTAGACCTTCTCTCATCCCATCTTCTTCAGCCAGTCCTCCTCCTGTTGCCAAGAGCTGCCTACCAGCCTCCCACCCCAGCACAAGAGGGCTGTGCCAGGTCCTGGCTCCCTCCTGCTCCCAGCTGCCTCTTCTGTTTACGTTGATCCAACTGCTTTGTACCTAGGTCACGAACTTTGACAAACTTCACGTGCTGACTCTTCAGAAATATCGCTTTAATTACTCTGAATGGACTAATATACCTTTGGTCTATGGTAGCATAAAGAGGCCAATCTTTGATCTGAGCTATAATCACTAAAGCTCAGAATCAAGTGTGCCCTATAACTAGGAATAACTAAGTTAGATCAAATTATAGCTTTTCTTCAGTAAGGTTTTGAAAAGGATCTCAATTTCCCTTTTTGTTTTTAGTTATTTTAGTATTCTGAATAGGTCAGTCACTACACAACCGAGTGTTAGTGTCATATGTAAGAGTAAGGGTTTAGGATCCCGGCTTTTTCACTCACTCCCTGTGTGACCTTCAGCAGATAACAACTTTCCTCAGCAGCAGATAGAGGATGGCCACACCTGAGAGGGCCAGTGTATTAATGGAGACAAGGTATGGAAGCCCCTGGCCAGGGTCTGACAGGAGTGCTCTCTAGCTGGTAGCAGTTATTCTTTCAATCCTAGCTTCCTCTGTAGACTGATAATTACCAGGAACAAACAGATACTTATAGCACTATAATTCCTTTTAAAATCTATAGTTAACTCAAAGTGTCTCACTAGGTAGATAGAGGCTATCTGGTAAAATCCAATTCTTCCTTAAAGAAAAGCTATCTTTTGTCATTAAAGAAATTTAATGGAAAATGTTAACCTATTTTCTATGGAAATACAGAGCTTGCTTATGCTAAAGGTACTATTTTTTACATTTAAAAAATCAGCAAGGACAGAGAAGGAAACCATCAACAAATCTTAAAGGCAACCTACAGAAAATGGAAGATATTTACAAATACCATATCTGATAAAGGCTTAGTATCCAAAATATATAAAGAACTGATACAACATGCCAAAAATAGATAATCCAATTAAAAGTGGGCAGAAGACATGGACATTTCTCCAAAGAAGACATACAGATGGCTGACAGACATATGAAAAGATGCTCAACATCACTCATCATCAGGCAAATGCAAATCAAAACCACAAGGAGAGGTCACCTCACACCTGTCAGAATAGCTAAAATAAACAGAAACAAGTGTTGACAAGGCTGTGGAGAAAAAGAAACCCTATTACACTGTTGGTGGAATGCAATCTGGTGCAGCCACTGTGGAAAACAGTATGGAGCTTCCTCAAAAAGTTAAAAATAGAACTGCCCTATGGTCCAGTAGTCGCACTACTGGATATTTACCCCCAAAATAAACACAAATTCAAAGGGATGGACACATCCCTATGTTTACAGCAGCATTATTTACAATAGCCAAATGATAGAAGCAGCCCAAGTGGCCATCAACAGATGAATGGATAAAGAAAATGTGGTGTGTGTATATATATACACACACATACACAGTATTATTCAGCCATAGAAAAGAATGAAATCTTGTCATTTTCGATGACACAGATGGGGCTAGAGAGTATTATGCTAAGTGAAATAAGTCAGAGAAAGACAAATACCATATGATCTCATTCACATGTGGAATTTGAAACAAAACAAACACGTGAAGAAGAAAAAAAACAAAAAGAAGAAGAAGAGACAAACCAAGAACCAGGCTCTGAACTCTAGAAACAAAGCTGTGGTTACCAGAGGAGAGGTGGATTGGGGGATGGGTGAAACAGGTGAAGGGGGTTAAAGAGGGCACTTATGATGAGCACTGAGTAAAGAATTGTTGAATCACTATATTACACACCTGAAACTAATATAACACTGTATGTTAACTATGCTGGAATAAAAATAAAAATAAGCAAGGATCTCATAAAGCTAATTCATGTGAAAGGAAAGACTCTTTCATGGCCACACATCATGTAGAGGCCTGGATAGAAGGGACCCAAAGGTTGGGAGGGAAGTGTCTGAAGTGTACCCACTCCTCTCCCAGCTACAGCAGCACCGCAACAGCCAAAGGAAAATACAGGGGCAAATACTGACCTTGGAAATGCAAGCACATCTCTGAATGTGCTATCTACATTCAAAGAACCTAAAATATCTCCCATACAATAGCAAGAAGAAAGGAAAGCATATTTAGGAATAAACTTAAAACAGCTTCAGGGGGCGCCTGGGTGGCGCAGTTGGTTAAGCGTCCGACTTCAGCCAGGTCACGATCTTGTGGTCCATGAGTTCGAGCCCCGCGTCGGGCTCTGGGCTGATGGCTCAGAGCCTGGAGCCTGTTTCCGATTCTGTGTCTCCCTCTCTCTCTGCCCTTCGCCCGTTCATGCTCTGTCTCTCTCTGTCCCAAAAATAAATAAACGTTGAAAAAAAAAAATTAAAAAAAAAAAAAAAAACAGCTTCAGAAGGAGGTCTAGGAAGGAAACCATGAAACTTTGCTGAGAGATCTAAGAAAATCTAAATGGAAAAAAGCACATTTCCAGATATGAAACCTAAAAGTAAAAATGTCAATGTTACCCAGTTTGTCCACAAATTTAACATAATTCCAAGAAAAAAAAGTCCCAACAGTGTTCTTAATGCTGGGAAATTAAACTTTATCTAGAAGAATAAATGTGTGAGGGATTACCAACTTTTTGAAAAAAAAGAATGAGGAGGAATGTGCTGTACCAGATCTTAAACTGTATTATAAAGCTTCAAGAATTAAAAAAAAAAAACAGTATACACTAAAACAGGAATAGATATACAAATCAAGTGCACAGAGTAAAAAATTCCCAGAAATAAACCTAAGAATAGGTATGAATTGAACCTATAACAGAGAGAACACTGCAGGTCCTTGGGAAAAGAATGGATTATTCAGAAAATAGGAGAGTGGGGAGATTAACATCAAAATCCATTCCAAATACATTAAAGATTTAAATACAAAATATATTTGGTCGGGGCGCCTGGGTGGCTCAGTCGGTTAAACGTCCGACTTCAGCTCAGGTCATGATCTCACAGTCCGTGAGTTCGAGCCCCGCATCGGGTTCTGTGCTGTCAGTTCAGAGCCTGGAGCCTGCTTCAGATTCTGTGTCTCCCTCTCCCTCTGCCGCACCCCCCACTCACGCTCTGCCTCTATCAAAAAATGAATAAACGTTAAAAAAATTTTTTTAAATAAATAAAATATATTTGGATACCACAATTTCTGTTGTCAGTTTTCCTTAACTCTGTTCGGCCATGACTTATGGGAAACTAAGTATCCAAGTGAAAGGAAGTCATTAACGAAGAGGCACTACCTCCTACTGGAGCTTTGGCACAGACAGAGGGCATCTGGGCTAGGTGGCGTGCCCTTAGCTCTGAATGCAGCTCTTTTTATTTCTGCCTCCAGACTTCAGCTTCCTCAATTCTATCCGGGTCTCTGTCCCTCTCAGGCCAGCAGATTTGTAAACTGGGGAATAAATGAGAAAAGACTAAGACTATAGGTGGACTGTGCTATCTGCAGACAGTGCTCCTAAATTTGCTGTTATCCCAAAAGTCCTTCCTGACTTGAATGTGATCACGATTGGGAACAGTATCAAATCAGGCACATGTCTGTGTTGTGAGGGAGGCACGGTTATCAGAGATTACTTTTTTTTTTAACTGAAGGTATAACTGAACACTCTCCTTTCACAGTAAAGCGCAGAAAACAAAGATGACTTAGGTCAGAGCAGAGTGTACGGTTAGGCAGCCAGTGAAAAGGGTAGATAAGTAAATAAGTTCATAGGTGGAAATCTAGAGACACGCACCTGGCTCTCTCATTCATTTACTCCACCAGCGTTTCCAAAGGATTACTATGCACTGCTACTTGGTGCTGGGATATGATGTCGAGTTAGACCAAGTCCTGGCCTTTGAAGCTTCTTAAAATTTAGTTGGGGATCAAACATGTAAACATATTATTGCAGAATTATTGATCTGAGCTACCTTCAGACCATGACAAATAGCAGCTCCCACTGAAAGTTCTAGAACAGGGTCCTCTTGGCCCTCTACCAAACCTATTCTTTGCCTTCACCCGTATCTTGTTTGACTTAACTTCTTCACAAAGGTTGTCAAGCTTTCATAGACTATCATCACCTGTCTTCCCCTTTCCAAATTGATCACCTTCATTTCTTCACTCATTCATACACTGCAGTCCTCCTATGTATCTGACTATTCTTTCATTATCAAATAATGGAAAAGACCAAGACTTTATCTCCTGTTAACCCACTGGAGCCTAGAAATAACAATGCATCTGCAGGTGCTGATCCAAGAGTAGAAACTGGTATCTTAGGCAATTCATGCCCCTTCTCTTTGAGAAAAACCCCACTTAAACACAATACACTGGACCTCACTGAGGACTACTTTTCATCAAAATTGGACTGGATTTTTTTTTTTTTTAAGGTTTATTTGAGAGAGAGAGCATGCAGGCATGCAAGCAGGAGAGGGGCAGAGAGCAAGGGAGACAGAATCTTAAGCAGGCTCTGCACCATCAGCATGGAGCCCGACGTGGGGCTCGAACTCATGAACTGTGAGATCATGACCTGCGCTGAAATCAAGAGTTGGATGCTTAACTGTGACTGAGCCACCCAAGCGCCCCTGGGCTTCAGATTCTTAACCGAAGAAGAAGAAAAAATACACCAAACGATAAACAATAGCCTATTTAACGCTGAAATTTCACCATCTTATTTTCTATCTTTGTGTAGGTACAGATCCAGCCAATTAAATAGCTTCATAAATCCTACAGGATAATTGGGGGTTGAATAAAAATTTCAGAGATGGTACATATAAGCTATATAGTGAGAAAAACAGGTTTAGTATAGAGTAAGAAGAAACAAATAATCTTAAGGGGTCAAAAATTAGACCCTAAAAGTGATTCTATGTCACAAGAGATACTAACTTTCTCCAGGTTTGGGGTTGAGAAAGAACCTCGCCAGGTTAAACAAAAAGTCCACGTGAAGACCACAGGTCATGCTTTAAGGTAAAAAAGTATTCGCCTTCTTTCCCTAAACTGATCCCTTTATAAATAATTGCCCAAAGCATCATTATTACCAACTTAACTGGAACCTTAGAAGGTTTTGAAGTTTTCTCATAATTGTGAAAGTAATCCTTGTTAAAAACACAAAGGTAGTTATATGTGCTATAGCTATATGGGAGCATGGCGGTTACACTTTAAAGCTATAAAATCATTTCTCTACTAAAAGTATGAAATACATAAGTATATTCATTAATATTTCCTTTCTGGAGCCCAATTTTAAAAACATCCAAGTACATATTATAGTCAGTACTTGCTATAGCTCTCTCACCCTTTGACTATTAATGACTATGACAAAAAGGTTAGCGAATACTCCCAGTACTCCAGTAGGCACTGAATAATCAGCATACGTCTCTTCTCCCAAGTTCTTCCAAGGGCAGATGCCATCTATTCAAGAGGTATAGTCCAAGAAAGAAAGATTCTAGTGGTACAAATCTGGGGGCTCCTCCACACCATCAACACAGACCAGATTTGTACACTGATAACTACATCCCTTCTTTGTAATAACTGGGCCATGCCCTTAGCCCCATGTGGCAACAAAGCAATGTGGATTTGTTACAACACCCTAGAGTGCAATCTGAACGTGGTCAAGAAAGTTCAGAAGCAGTAAGAATGGTGCAATGCCTACCACAACTTTGGAGCCGATGCAAAAGCTACGCCCCTACCCTCTTCTGATATAAGGAGCTTGGCCATTTGCAAAGCCAAAACCCAAAAGAAATAACTATAGGGATCTGCAATCAATTACAATATCCTGCCAGAAGAGACCTGATTGCAATGGTTTCTCATGCCAGACCAGATGCCACTGAAATACTGTTAGACCAAATGAAAATAATAGCTTAGATCAGGCTGCTGAGTCCTCCCCACAGAGCACACACAAAAATCTTTTGTCATGGGCTCAGAAGACTCTAGCAGAGGTAATCTCTCTAGACCAGCTGCCTAATTCCAGCAAGGCCTGCATACGTACCATTCCAGAAAAATGAGTGTCTATTATTAAAGAAGATACCAGAGCCTTCTTTGGGTGGGGGAAGGGGGGAGTCCATTCTAGCACCTGACTCCTGACCCACTGGCTGCAGCTTATATACATTCCCTCAGTTTCCATTTGCTGAAATGCTACTGAAAGGCATTCAGACTAGAGGAATTCCCAACTAAGAGAAGGAAATACAATTATCATCAACAAAGCCATATAATAACAACAAAAGATTCAAAGATTTCCTATATTCCAACAAGAATTAATTAGCAATTACATTGGGAATCCAGTAGTGATCTAAAAATATGTAGGGGCTTCAGGGTGGCTCAGTCTGTTAAGCATCTGACTCTGGATTTTGGCTCAGATGATGACCTCGTGGTTTGTGAGATCGAGCCCCATATTGGGTTCTTTGCTGAGAGTGTGGAGCCTGCTTGGGATTCTCTCCCCTCTCCCTCTCTGCCCCTCCCCCACTCACACACAGGCTCGCTCTCTCAAAATAAATAAATAAAAGTTAAAAAACATAAATGCAGTAATACCTTTTACAAGAAATATGCAGGGGGCGCCTGGGTGGCTCAGTCGGTTAAGTGTCCGACTTGGGCTCAGGTCACGATCTCACAGTTTGTGGGTTCGAGCCCCATGTTGAGCTCTGTGCAGATAAGCTCAGAGCCTGAGCCTGCTTCAGATTCTGTGTCTCCCTCACTCTCTCTGCCCCTCCCCTGCTCATGCTCTCTTCCTCAAAAATAAACATTAAAAAAATTAAAGAAAAAAAAAGAAATATGCAAGATCTATGGGGAAACACCATAAAACATTAGAGACAGAAAACGGATCTAAATGAAGACACACATCACATCCTGGATGGAAAGAGCTAATATGTGGATGTGAACTTTTAAAGTTAATTTATATTGAAATTATTAAATTTTTTATTTATTTTGAAAATCCCCAAAGAATTTGAGGGATGGGGAGATGGATGGACTATAAAATTCATCAGGGAAAAAAAAAAAAAAAACAAAACAAACTAGTGAAAATAGCTAAGATCATGGTAAAATTAAAAAAGGAGGAGGGAAGAGTAGGGATTTGCTTTACCAGATCTTGAAGTGCATGGCAAAACCTCAGTGACTAAAACAATGGACACTGGCACAGGAAGAGCAGATGGCCAGTGGAACAGAAGTAGTCGTCTAGAAACAGACTCAGCAGTAAACAAGAATTTAATATACAACAGAGGCAGCAACTTCAAACAGTGAGAGAAAACAGTGAGAAAATATTCTGTTAAGGGAAATGATAAATTAGAAAATTATGTGATATGCAAAGGGGCAATCTCTTTCATATAGATCCTTTATATTATATAATCTCTTCATAAGAAGGAAAAAGAAACGTCAGAGTAGAAAATTGGGCAAATGTTATTTAACAGGTGATACACACACACACACGAAAATTATTTGACTATGCTAATAATGTAAGAAATGCAAACTAAAACAAGTTGTCTGTTTTTGTTTTTTATTTACCAAATTCATAAGGGTCTTAGAGTATCACCTTGTGAAAGTATACAGAAGATACAGCCTATAACTTGCCTGGTGGACAATCCAGCTGTCAACACTAAAAATTAGAACAATGTATATTATTGTTAATTTCACAACTATAAACTTACCCTAAGGAAATAATTATGATATTGGACAGAGATTTATCTACAAGGTGGTTTAAGGAAGTGCTTTTCATATTAGCAAAATACTGGGAAGAACATAAACAGGGGATTGGTTATACGAGTTATGGCACATCCGTCTGAGGTAAATACTGGCCTTTGCTAAAAGTAATGTTAGAAAAGGAGACTTAAGGACACTGGAAAATATTCATAATGTAGCTTGAAAAGAAGATACAAAATATTTACTATATGATCCCATGTTGATGAAAAAAAGTATACACAAAAGTCTAGATGGATATGGAACTTAGCAGGAGTGTCAGCAGCCGTCAACTGTCCCAAGATCTATTACAGGTGATTTTTATATCTTCCAAAACAACTGTTGAGATACACTTCAAAGTTCACTGGTTTCCTCTGGCTGATAGAATTATGGATGATATAAACTGTTTTTAGAAAGACTTCCTATATTTCTCAAAATTTTCTAGAAGATTAGTTTTACAAAGAAAAACACCACACACTCACTTAAGGGTGTTTCCTTAGGAGGCTAGAGCCACAAAATTCGTTACAGTTAAGAGAAACACAGGCTAAGGGACAGGCATTCATATCTATAGTGATATTACTGAACCCTCCGCCCCAGGGGTTTCGTCTTCATCCGGTTCTGTGTTCCCAGCACCTAGTACACAGCTTCTTCTAACATCTTCTAATCTAGTGAATGGAAAATACCCCCACCTCCACCATTCTAGAAGGCTTTTATCTTCTCACCAATGCAAAGGTTATCAATATCGTGGTGCTGAGTCTAATATTCTCATAGTAGAGTCCAAAGGAACACCAAATATAATTATTCAGAATCTCTGAAGTGTCACAGAAAAGGTTTCTGTTTAAAAATCTAACCCAAGTATAATCAACTCTGCAATATCAAAGAGAAAAATAATTCCCATCATTAGAAGTTCTTTTCCTAAGGTTTTGAGAGACAGGTCAATTTTTTTATGTGATGTTTTAAGGTAAAGAATGGCTAAAGTGTATACGCATGAAGCTAGGTAGGATTCTTTTACAGGAATCAACCACTAAAACCAGGGAGACTACAAGAGCAACTATTCAACGGACTTCAAAACCGGAAGATTCTTAAGCATCTACACTAATAAGGGAGAAGAGCCTGATAACTTTGTTCTTCACTTGGACTGCAGCAACCAATGCTTGGTTAAAGAAATTTGAGTCTTTACTTCCTTCTTTTCTGTTCATGTGCTCTAGACTAGAGAAGGAATTGTCAAGACTTTAAAAGACCAAATTCCAGAACAGAAAGGACAATATGGAAACCAGATATCTAACCCTTCAACAAGCAAAAGTTGACTGGTCATACAGAAGCAGTCTGAATTAAAAGCAGCTTGCCCAGTGGTGACTTCCACTCCAGTTTTCTAGATTCTTTGCCTCCAGAGCCTCTTGTGCATACCTCCATCTTAGCACATAGTATACTCACTGAAACGGTCTCTGTGTCTTTCTCGTTAGACAAACTACATTTCTCTAGGATGGGGACCATGCTGATTTAATACCCCAGCGTGAACTCATTTAGTACCTAGTATGGAGCACAAGTTCTTGAGACACTGTAGGCAAAAAAGAAATATCCCTGAACTGCTAATATAAAAGGTCCAAATGACCTTTATTTATGACTGACATTGTGTGACATTCTTGCAGAGGTAAAAGGCATAGAGTTGTAGTAAGTGTAAGAGCCCTGATCTGAAGGGTTAAAATCTTAGTAATAATAAAAATAAGTGCCTAATGGAAATATAAAAAAATAAATGCCTAAGAGGTCAGGAATGGGGGAGGAGAACTGGAAGACTTTTCAGCACAAAGAGTCCCAGTGTCCCCAGTTCACCCAAAGGCATAAAGTTGAGAGAAAATCTAAAGAGGAGAAAGAGAAGCCACATTTGACTACTTTTCCACCTTAAAAGATACTTTTGAGTCCCCAATTCAGGATATGTAAATCCCTAAAGCATAAAGGAAGCTCTGACTTACAACAGTCAGTCATAATCACAGAGAAATTAAAAGGGAAGAAGAGGGCTGGGGAGAGGCAAATGTGCGGTGAGGCACATGCAACCCCTCAACCCCGCGCATGTGCACACACAAAATTCCTCAGTGGAAGAATGCTAAATGTTCACTCTGGTCCAAGATTCTCTTTCCTAGTAAGTCTGGTCTGTCCTTTCACTGACGAAACAGGTCATTCAGATCCTGACTTTCAGAGTCAGACCCCCTCTTCATAGAAGGTTTGCATGAAATAACCATATGTATTTACAGAGCCATTATTACACATCATCATCTTGTTCATGCAGAGCATTGAGAAAGCCACTCAGTCTGAACGGGTAGCCTGTATTTCAAATTGATGGGCGCTCAGAGACCAGAATGAGGCTTGCTCAATGGTTCTCAGCCCTGGCAGCATATGAAAATCACCTGGGGAGCTTTTAAAAATACTAGAGCAGAGTCTCAACACAAACCAATTAAATCAGAATTGCTAGGGGTGAGGTCTGGGCATTGGTTTCTCTCTTTCTTTTAAAAGCTCTACAAAGAATTACCATTAATTCCTCCACCCCCAGCATGGTAAAAGCAAGTGGTTACTTTTTTTTTATAAAGTCTTTATTAGAGATAAAAGATTTGCTTTAAAATACTCCATGGAGAGGGGTGGTTTTGATTATATAAGATTTACAAAATGTTGGTAATTGTTCAAGTTGAGTGATGGACACATAGGACTTGATTACATTATTCATTCTCATGTGTCTGAAAATTTCTCTATTTTATAAAATCAGCAGAAATAAAATTTTTCTCCCCAAATAGATAAATGCATATATAATGTATTTAACATAATATTTTTAAGTTATTTTTTAATTAAAAAAAATTTTAAATATTATTGACAGAGACAGAGCGTGCCAGGGGAGGGGCAGAGAAAGAGGGAGACACAGAATCCAAAGCAGGCTCCAGGCTCTGAGCTGTTAGCACAGAGCCTGATGTGGGGCTTGAACCCATGGACTGTGTGATCATGACCTGAGCTGACGTCGGACATTTAAATGACTGAGCCACCCAGGCGTCCCTAAGTTATTTATTTATTTATTTGAGAGAAAGAGAGAATGAGAATGAATCTGAAGCAGGCTCTGCATGGACAGCAAAGAGCATGCTGTGGGGCTTGAACTCACGAATTGCGAGATCATGATCTGAAACAAAGGCAGACGCTTAACCAACTGAGCCACCCAGGCGCCCCAAAAATATTTTTAGAAAAACATTAAAATAAAAACTTTGCAAACGACTCTAATGTACGACCAGAGTCAAGAACCAGTAGGCTACATCATTGAAGGTGGGGCAAAGCTGATTTAGAAAATAAAGATTTAAACAAATAGCAAAGAGGCAATCCAGGTGAGAGAGATCAACTCAGGCTCAGCCAGATGGATCCCAGTGAGGGTGGCAGGCCTCCTCTAGTGAATCACCATTTTGTGCTATGCATAGATTTGCCTGAATTTTGGAATCTTTATTCACAACTGTAAATACACACACACATATGTATGTGTATTTATATATATCTGGGTGTGTACATGATTAAAGACAGAACTACCAATTATATTCAGTAGCATGTAATTTTTTTAAAAACACTATTTGTGAAACACTGCTCATGACCTAAAATGCTTTGGCCTGTGAAACAGTCACCAGGAAAGGCACTCCTCAGGAGAAGCAGGTTGCAGGAGTGAGGGGTGGGGTGTGGTCTATTGGAACTTGCAAGCCCTTCATCTGCCTAAGTGATTTATGGGCAGTGCTGCTTAGACGGCCTCAGTAAACTCTCGTATCAGGTGCTATTTGTGGGAAAAGACAAGAAAAGCAACCAAGTCTCAACGAACAGAGTATACATCAAAATGGCCCCTATCCCACCCGCAAAATCCCCAACTCACCTATTCTTCTCCATTTCATTGTGAGTTGATCTGAAAGAGGGAACAAGAAGAAAAGAGTAAGATTCTTCCTGTCTTAAAGGACTACTTCAACACCAGAACAATTCTTTAATTTCTTTCTCTCCAAAGTTGGTAGTAGAGAAAACTGACAAAGGGAGAAAAACTCGGTGGGCTCTGCTAAAGAAATTAGTCCCTCTGAGGGGTTAAATGTAAATATCTAAAATAGAGTTCAAGGAGAAGGGACAAACTTAAGAGGTGTGCAATCCCTGGTGGAAATAACAGGGGTCTCTACGTACAAAGAGGAAAGCAGTTGCCCAATGGGATACGAATTCGGGTTATAGAACACCGAAGCTTTCAGGCTGCAGTTACAACATTGGAGGTGGAGCCCCCTCCTAGTCCTGCAGTTTTTCCTAGGTGGGGTATATACGCCAAAACTTCATGCTAAGTTGTTTGACAAGAGGACACAATTTTAAATGGATAAAAACAGTACCTCTTCCCTCAACCTTTCTACTCCCTGACGTAATTATTTGATCACGTACAACCCAACAAACGCTACTGATGACTAGCTACCAAATGATTTCAGGAAGGGGCTTCTAAAACTCAGCTCAACATAAAGATGGCATAGACTGGTTAAAGCAACAGTTAGGGTGAAATCTGAAGTCCAGTTTTGTCACTGACCAGTACTGTAGAAGAAATAACATTCTTTACTATCTTGTCCTTGGTTAACCCTTCTGTAAAATGGGAGTAAAAATTACTGTCAATTATCTACTGAACATGCATGGATCAATGAGGTAGCAACTGTAAAAGTGATTAGAGAGCTTTGGACGAAAGCTGTGGTGAATGTGAAATACCATTATTAATGTGTTTATAGCTGACCTGGAATATAAGGTCTGGTCTAAGAATGTATGGACAGGTTTACACAGAAATCCCGAGAAGCCAGTCAACATGGCCTCTTCAGTGTTATCCTTACACAACTCCTCCCTAACTAATCATAAGCTTGAGGAACCTCCCAGCACTATAAAGGAGCTGAATCTTGACCTTTCTTAATGGAAACTCTCTGGAATCTAACCAGTTCAGGAGATAACATGAATTCTATGTGGCCACAATCAGAACCCTACTGGGCCTACAGAGAACTTCTCACAGTAATCACGGAGAAACAGGACCTCCACGAATACTCAGCCACTCATTTGTATCAGGTGGGCAACCACCACCAAGTTCATTCACACCAGAGAAGGGGAGCAGGGTGTACATGTGGGTTTGCAGCCTTGGGAAGAGAAATTTTCAATCCAGCACTAAAACTTCTCTTCCACAAGGATCTGGGACACCAATTTTTATTCACGAAGAAAACCAAGAAAATAACGACATTTTAAGTTTTAGAATATTTGTTTTCTAGATAAAGGACCTCACAATTAGTTGCCTTAAAAGATTTACACTGATTCACCTGGTTTTCCCTCTGCCTTCTTCAGTTACATTTTTCTGAAGGTTTACTTCCTGCAACGGCCAGCAGGATATCATAGTTAACAAGAGTCAGGCCTGCACCGCAAACCTTTGGCTTTAAAGCACGTGGCATTTTAGTTTTAACAGGGAATAGCAAGTTCAAAGTCTGACAGATTTTTTAAAGTATATAACAGCAGCTGGTCAGGATTTCCCTGTTTAACTATAGACAAGGACCATCCCAGGACAGTGGTAGAGAAGGGTGAATATTTGAAAATAGAATCTCTGATTACAGAAAATAGCACACAGGGCACTCTTACCAAAAATTTCTGGATTCTTTGAAGATACAAATAAGAAAAATTCTGAATCCCCCAAGAGAAACTTTTTAACAAATTCCATAGGAAGTACAACTCCTTCCAAACTTTGAACAGTTTTTGAAACTACAGATCTTATTCGATTACTTAAGAGTATTGAACGCATCATGGTTTTTACAAGGGGACTTCTATTTAATGGCTACAGCAACACTGAAGTGCATTTGGGTGACTGGAACGGAGTGTCTTTAATAAAAGTAAGCCTTTCAAAAATCCTCAGTCCAGAGATTGCTTGCCAACTGTTAATGGGTAAACATTTTTAATTAAAGCATTATAAGAACACATAGATACCTTGTGTCAAGATTATTTTTCATGTGATTATTGAAGGTGTTTGGTAACTCTGAAATCACTGGTAAAGGTCAAATGTCACCATTAAAAATATATTCTAACAAAAAGATAACTAAGCCAGACTACAGAGTGTATGAGAATAGGAAAAAGTCCTTGGGTTCAAAGACTCCACATCAGCTCAGCTATATGGCCATGGTTGCGTAAAAGAACTAGGTGGCAGGTGTGAACTTCCTCTTTCACATGAATGCCAAAGCCTGCTTGACCAATTTAACAAAATATACCTTTAAAAACTCTGGATTTCAATTCTAAATAATTAGTAACTCATTTCAAAAATCAGTAGGAAAGAAAAAAAAAAAAAAAAAGAAAAAGATGCCACCTCCCTATATTCCAGTAGTTCTCTGGATGATTCTGAAACAATCAATATTCAAAATTTCAAAATTTCATTTGGTTTTGTTTATTTTATTAAAGTTTTTTTTTTAATCTTTATTTTTGAGAGAGAGAGAGAGTAAGTGGGGGAGGAACAGAGAGAGGGAGACACAGAATCCAAAGCAGGCTTCAGGCTCTGAGCTGTCGGCACAGAGCCCAATGCGAGGCTTGAACTCACAAACTGTGAGATCATGACCTGAGCTGAAGTCGGACGCTTAACCAACTGAGCCACCCAGGCGCCCCATTTGGTTTTGTTTTTTAAACAAGCAACTAGAGAAACTGGATTAAGATATGCATTTTCAGTTCCCAAGAAGCTGGATATGTGGCTAAATCTTTCTTTTTTTTTAATTGTCCTAGAAAAAAGTAGCCCCCTGACTCTACAAGCAACGAGCATAGCATTTCGACCTGAATTAACAAGAATACACTGTTATCCAGTGGTTATGTAAACCAGAAGTAATCTCTCCATAGCCCTCACCTCAGTTCAAAATCCTGACCATACATGGCCTTGGATAGAAGTCGAATTCAAATCAAGGGGTCAAACTGCATTCTCTGGGGAGATGTCTCACTGCTCAGGAAGGGTCATTCTAAACAGGGCATGAAGGAAGTGATCACATTTAAAACAACCTGCTCTTGCTTCACATCTGCTTGGTGCCATCTCCAGGTTTAATCATGGTTTCTCAGAGATCCCTGCACCACTGAGGGTATTACACTAATTCATGATTAGTCAAGAATATGGGAAACATGTGATAACCATGGAAAGCAAACCAAGCTCATTAAAAGAAAAGTTTTTCCAAAACAGAAGTTACAGCTATTTCTTCAATAATAACGCTGGATATTAAAGAGAACGAATCTGTTTCTTGGCTTGCAATTCTTAACTATCATTATTTGTCTTTCTTAATCACCTTTTGGGACCGGCCTCCTTCTCTTTCAACAACATCATATTCCTCTCCCCACCACTGAACCTCCTCCAACTTTCCTGTGAAACTTAGGGAAAAAGAAAGTGCTAAGGATTAAACCTTGACTATTAGTGTGGACAATTCCTCCCAAATTACCGGTGGATAAGCATAAAAGCAACAAATGGACTACATTTTTGAAGAAAAACAAACCAAAAGCCTTCAAAGTTCTTCCAAAAGTTTAAAAATAATGTAACAAAATGCAAGACAGCTGAATTGTTTTATACCGCTGCACAATACAAATCAGTATTAACATTCTTCTTAAAAGCCCTTGGGACCCACACGCAGATCTACTGGGCACCACCTTCAGGTAATGTGAAAGATGGGAGGGAAAGGAAAAACCACAGGGGTAGTTAATTACCAGGTTCATCCTTCACGTGCCTTCCTATTCAAGAGCTCAGCACATGTGTGCTGCTCGCATCCTGTGTTTTTACCAACAATGGGGTGAATCAAGGACAGAAGCAACAGCAAGAACAAGTTTTAGGCTTAAGTGGTCTGTATTAGGCCACAGAGGCTAATCAAATACAGTTACTTGCAGGGAGTTATTCATGACAACGGGAGAGGAATAAGGATTCTAAATCAGTGATGAAGATGTGAATGACTTAATTTACTGGAATGAAAAGTGTAATTAAACAGATCTAGAAGATTTCCTAGCTAACATATTTTAAGGGGAAAGAGAGGAAAAAAGGGGGCAGTATCATTAATAAGAAAAACTATATTCAGGGCTTTAATGTGACTTCACTGGACATTAACCACATACTCCCCAGAGAGATTCACAGATTTTTAAGAACTATAAGGCTAACCTAAAAGGACTGTGGCATATTAATATTTTAATATTATTCGTTCTTCCATCACCAAAAAGGCAGGCTTCAACGTCAACCATTCCTCTTTGCCATTATAAATAGATGTTGACAGATTATCAGACAAATAACTGCATTTAATTTACATGTTGAATATGAAATCCTACCACCTATGATAAATCAGATACTTTAACATGTTTATAAAATCTTCACTATGAAAAGTAAAAGAAATGGATAATATCCAGCATTTTCAATTAGAAAACTTGCCCTGAATCTGCAACTTCTGAAGGCAAAATATGGTTACCGTTAACTAATCCCACTGGAAGTTTCCAAAAATTTTTGTTCCAAAAGGGAAGAAAAGCAAAATTAATTTTAAAAGTTCCTAAAGAAATGTAAAACATTTCCATTGCTCTTTTCAGTCCGCGCAACCCAAACAGAAGGGCTGCTTCCTCCAATGGCTTAAGACCATGTGTGCCTTACTGAATCATGATTGCTACTTAATGTATTTACAGAGTTATAATCACAACAGGCAACTTCCATTCTGCAGTTTGTGTCATCTGCAGTATAATCTAAAAGAGAAAAAGAAATATTTACCAAATTACCTGCTACTGCTGTTATTCTTCTTGGATTTGTTCCTCCGTTTTAAGGCATCTCTGTCCTTGTTATTGTATGGTAACATGGAGGCATAACCATGTTCAGCTTCTAGAAAACCGAAGGATCCAGTTAATGAATGAGCCTAGAACATTCAATACTCTCTCCCCTCCACAGCATTTCCTTTTTAAATTTTATTTTTCAATACAAGAATATCGTGGAAAGAAATAAACGAAGCAAAGTGGAATTCTTAGAACAATGATTGTTTTTAAAAATTGTGTGAATACCCTCAGTTCGGAGCAGGTGTAAGGAGCATTCCAGCTGCTCATTGTTGAGAAAGACACGGCAAGTCGCTAAGCTCGTGGTGCCTGGGTTTCCCACTGGCAAAGTCCAGCAGGTTGGTGTGCTTTAAGTGGGACCAGCCTCAGGCGAAGGTGCAGGGCAAACACCCGGAGCCCAGAGGGCGGGGAAGGGGGCGCGTAAGGCAGGCGCTGCTCCTCCGGCTGGGGGACGGGACGCCAGGCCCACTCGGGGGCCGGTCGGGACGAGCCCCGGTGAGGTAAACCAACGGCCTGGCCGAGGGGACCCCGGGCACCCCATTCGCTTCGGGGTGGGGACGGAGCTCGGGACCCCGGGGGGCAGCGGCCCCTTTTCCACCTCCATTCATCGCCTTTGGGGCAGCAGTGGCCTCCCTTCGGACCGCGCGTGGGGAGAGCTGGAGGGGTTGGGAGCGCTCGCGGTCGCGCTCTCCGCGCTTCCAACCACCCCCAGAGCGGCTGGGAGCCCCTACCCGCGGCGGGGCCCCTCAAAGCCCCCGGCCCCGGCTCGGGACGGACCCCTCCCATCCCCGTGCACCTCTCTCCCGCCGCTCCAGGTAGTCGGCCGCCTCTAGCAGCATCTGGATGTTCATCCGAACCGCCGCCGCCATTCTGCACCGGGGGCCGGAGCCGCGGGACCAACCCCCACTGCCCACGGGCTCGCCGCCGCCGCCGGACACCCGCACCCTGCTGTGGACCCCGCAGAGCAGGGTTGAGAAAGCCTCTTTGGCGACCGCGCTCGCCGGAAGGGGGAGGGGGGCCGGTGAGCTGGGCACCGCCAACACCGTGACAGAACCCGAAGAAGAGCAGCAGCCGCCACCGCCGCGGAGTGTTTATCTCCGACTCACCATCCCCCCGCCCCCAGCCCCTTCTCTTGACAGGCCCGCTTCGGCTGCGTTCCTCATTGGGCACCCTAGAGAATGCCCCGCCCCTGGCCTTGTCCGATTGGGGAAAAACATTACGGCCCCGCCCCCTAGAGTCCGCTCCTCTCTCTGGTTGGCTGCGCTTGACAAGGCCCGGGCTCCACCCCCTCTTTCCAATTGGTGACAGGATTCGCAACTCCGCCTCGTGCTCCTTCCCTGTTTTCCATTGGTTCTATACCGACAACCCCCTTTTGCTTTGTTAGTATTGGCTCAGAGCTACAGAAAGCAAGCCACTTTGCTTGTTTCCCATTGGTGGAGCCGGCTGAACACCACCCCCCCACCCAGCTACGGTGACGTCACCTTTCTCCAGTCCCGGCGAGCCCTAAGTGGCCCGTGATCCGCGGCGCCGCTACTCCTCCCCAGATCTGGCACTGGGGCTGGGGAGGGCTGACCTGGGCGCCGGCGCTGATTCACCGGCCGCCGCGGAGCTATGGTCTATCTGGCCCAGCCCGGCCCCGCCTCGGACCTGTTGCCGGGACCTGTCCCCGGGGAAAAGTTCCGAGGGCTTGCCGTGTATCCCTAGAGTTGAAGGCTGGTACCGCGCGTCGCAGGACGCTCTGTCCCAATCGGGTTCCGGGCTGTAGCCCGTCGTGTGGCGGCCACGGTCCCAGAGGTTCCAGGCTTCCCCGGACCTAGGCAGTGGTGGGCCTCGCGGCGAATCCCCCTTAAGGGAGAGCGACGCCTGCAAGCTGGTGGGCCCTGAGATCCCTCGGGCGCCACGTGGCTATTGGGATTGAGGAGGGAAAAGCGTGGCTTTCGTTGAATGCTCGCCGCGCAGCGTTTTTTCTCTCCCTATAAAGTGGAATCGCGGGCGGCTGTATACAGTCCTGTGCGTCTCTTCAATGGCACTCCCTACCCCTACCCCCAAGTGCAGGCATAATTACTCCCTTACACGAGGGGGCTTTAAAGCTCAAAAACTTACTGTACCTGCGGAGTGGCATAGAATCCCGAGGTTCTTTGACCTAAATCTCGTTCAGGGTCTTTTCTTACCTTCTAATTCTGGATGAAAAGATTAACAAAACAAAACAAAACAAAAAACTTCCTCTGTTCAAGACTATAAATTATGGTACCAATATAAAAATACAGAACTGGGGCTCCTGGCTGGCTCAGTCAGTAAAGCATGTGCCTCTTGACCTCAGGGTGGTGAGTTCAAGCCCACATTGGGCATGGAGCCTCCTCCCCCCCCCCCCCCCGTGACTAAGAAATTTAAGTATTATTTCCTAAGCCTATCAAGATTTTTGAGATGAAAACTATCTTGAGACCCAAGTTACATTAATATATGGACATCACCATTTTAAAAAGAAATGTATTGGTAAGCTTGAACATATTTCATAAAGCTTTTTTAAAAAGTTTGTTGCTAATACATGAAAATAATAGCTTACTATGTGTCACCTACATTATAGCTAATCCTCCAAATAACCCCATTAGGTTAATTATCTACATTTTGCAAACAAGGAAACTGAGGCCCAGAGAAGCTAAATGGCTTTCCTTGTCATCCATTCAGCCAAAGATGGAGACTGAACCTAGGTCTGTTTCGCCTAGAGGCCATGCTACCAATGTTTCGGTTGGTAGTTGTTCTAAAAACAAGAGTTAAGAAATAGGTTTCCAGAGCGAGTTACAGAACACTGACACTCAAACGCTGGGGCGGGGCGGGGCGAAAAACATGCACATGTAGGCATGATGGGAATTTTTTTAAACGTGTTTTTTTTAATGTTTGACAAATCCATTAAAATTAAATGAACTCGATAGAATTAACAAGTAGAATAAATGTAGTAAATCATGCCTGACACATAGGAAACATTTTCCGGTTTTAATGGTTAATTGAATCTAAAAGGTTATTCTTGATGAAAGCTAATGAACACAGTGAAGATAAAGGTTTTCAAGAAAGCACAAAGAACTAGAAATGAGAATGGAGATATAACATTTTTTACAAGTATTTTTGTTGTTATGTGAAATTCAAGTTTAACTGGCCATTTTATATATTTTTTAAATGTTTACTTAAACGAGCATGAGTGGGGAAGGGACAGAGAGAGAGAGAGAGAGAGAGAGGATTCCAAGCAGGCTGCATGCTGACAGCACAGAGCCCTATGTGGGGTTCGATTTCAGGATCAGAAGATCATGGCCTGTGCCAAAATCAAGAGTTAGACGCTTAACCAACTGAGTCACCCAGGCGGCCCTTAATGAGTATTTTTTAACTGCAAATTATTTGTAAAACAAATTTGAAAATCATAATGAAATGAATACAATTTTACTAACGTACCAAAACTGACAATAGGAAAACACTTTGATTTCATTATCTTAAATTTGGATTGTGTATACTTTTATATTTTCTATGTGATTTTATCATGAATATTCAGCATATTTCTTTATCCTCTCTCTTATCCTCAACTCCTTTAGCCCAGTCTTATTTCAATACTATGATCCTTCCCCTTGAATCAACTTGATTGAAAACCACACATAAAAAGGAAAAAAGGTTGAAATATGAGTCAGAAATAGTAAATTAATAACTTAAATACCAACACGTTTGTTGTGTTTTTTTTAAGATTTTATTCTTAAGTAATTTCTACCCCCAACGTGGGGCTTGAATTTATAACCCTGCGATCCAGACATGCATGGTCTACCGACTGAGCCCAACAGGTGCCCATCACCAGGTTTATCTTAAACTGTGAACAAAAATACTAAGTTATATAACAATCACAGAATTAGATGAAAGAAAGGACCCTTTCTGTTCCCTGGCTGTGGTGGAAGGAATTATCCATTAGCCAGTAACACCTACTAGGAATTAGTGTCATAAATTTCAAAGGGATTTAGTGCCATCTACTGGACGTCAAGTAGTAAGTTATAAAACAAAGACTTTTTCTAGAAATTATCTTACACAGATGTATACAATGCAGTTAAGATCATCTAAAAGTACAAGTTTTCTTTTTTAATGTTTGTTTATTTTTGAGAGAGACAGAGAGACAGAGCATGAGCAGGGGAGGGGCAGAGAGAATGGGAAACACAGAATCCAAAGCAGGCTCCACTCTCTGAGCTGTCAGCACAGAGCCTGACGTGGGGATCAAACTCACGAACCGAGAGATCATGACCCTAGCCGAAGGTGGATGCTGAACCAACTGAGCCACCCAGGCGCTCCAAAAGTACAAATTTTGAAGAAAGAAGTGAAAATCCTAAGACAAAGTATACGTGGTGACCCCCAGTACACACAGCCTCAAAGGTATTACAAAAGCATTGACCAAGAGACACAAACCCAAAAATAAAAAAACCAAAAAAAAAAAAAAAAAAAAAAAAAATTCCAGAATGTTTGAACCTACATTTTGTGACCAGAATTTTAAATAAAAAATTATGCATAGGGGTACCTGGGTGGCTCAGTTGGTTGAGTGTCTGACTTTGGCTCAGGTCACAATCTGGAGGTTCGTGAGTTCAAGCCCCACATCGGGTTCACTGCTGTCAGTGCAGAGCCCACAGAGCCAGCTTCAGATCCTCTGTCCCTCTCTCTCTCTCTCTCTGTCCCTCTTTTGCCTGCACTCTCTCAAAAATAAATAAAAAATATTTTTAAAAAGTTATGCATAAACATGGGCTGTCCAACAATAGTTCACATTTTCAAGCAGCCGTCAAGCTAAACTAATAGAATTGGGAAGGAAAAAGAAAATGTTGAAAATGGGGAAGCATGAACACGGAAGATATACTTGTTAGATAACCTTTACTGCATCTTCTAGGAGGCTAAGACCCAGCCTCCTTCTTTTGAGGGGCTTATGTTCCAGGTAAGCATAGGAGAGTATGTAAATGCCAGTGCCAGTGGCAGGTCCATTAAAAATGCTACGGGGATTGTGACACTGAGCTGGCTCTTCAGTGAGTAGCTCAGGGTGGCAGGGAAGACAACTGTTGTATTATAATCCCAAAATGTCTAAAAAGTTCCCAAACTGTGGGAATTAAAAAAAACTCTATTTATAACTGAGTTTGACACCTAACCACTATGACATTAAAACGAATTTTGTTTTAGGGGCGCCTGGGTGGCTCAGTCGGTTAAGTGTCCGACTTAGGCTCAGGTCATGATCTCGCTGTCTGTGGCCCAATGTCGGGCCCTGTGCCGACAGCTCAGAACCTGGAGCCTGCTTTTGATTCTGTCTCCCTCTCTCTCTGTCCCTCCACGGCTTGCGCTCTGTCTTGCTCTCTCTTAAAAATAAAATAGAATAAAATAAAATAAAATAAAATAAAATAAAATAAAATAAAATAAAACAAACATTAAATAGCGAATTTTGTTTTATACGTTTCTGAGGAATTGATTTTATTCTTTGACGTGTAAAAATCAGGACCAAAATTTGCAACTTTCATAATAGTAATTCCCTTTTTGTGGCTACTTTGGATGCTCCCATGTGATATTATTAGATGATCTAGTATCATGATGTTAAGCTTTAAAAACCTATAAAATTCTGGGGCGCCTCGGGCTCTGTGATGACAGCTCAGGGCCCGGAGCCTGCTTCAGATTGTGTGTCTCCCTCTCTGTCTGCCCCTCCCCTGTTTGTACTCTTTCAAAAATTGAATAAATATAAAAGAAAAAAAGCTAACATTCTGCTTTCCAAAAATTGGTTACTCCACATATATTTGTGATTTTAAAAACAGAGCAATAGCTAAACAGTGCTGGTACATTACACAAAACACTATTGTAGCAGTTTAAAACAGTAGAGATATATATTGGCATGGGAATACCTCCAAGACGGTGTTGAGTAAATAAGCTGCAAAACGTTCCTACAGTATATTATTTATGTAAAAAAAAAAGTCCAAACTATGCATTTTCCTTACCTGCAACTTTGTTACATACATAGCTGCATAGACAAAGGTCTGGATTCACTGCAAAGGATTCATAGTGAAGATGGGGCAAAAGGACCAGGACTTATGGGTACTGTTAAAAGGGATTCAGCGTTGTCATCATGTTTTAAACTTTTTCTAGGAAAAATGTGTCCATTTATTACTTGGGTTAACATAAAAATCAAAGGAAGTGGTTAAGAGAAAAAAAGATTACTGAACTATCTTCATGGATTGAGCAAATATTTATCGGGTGCTTTACCTGGTGCCAGGCACTGTGTGGTGCTGGGACTACAGCAGCAAACAAGATAAAAGTCCCAATCCTCAGAGCTGGATGTTTAGTGTAAGAACCAGACTGTAATAAATGAATACAGTGTGTCGGGCAGTGAATGATAAGTACTCTAAGGAAAAGGAAACCTCGCACAGCATGTGAAGAAACTGGAACCTTCACACACGCTGGTGGGAATGGAAAATCAGTGCAGCTGCTTTGGAAAACGGCTTATGCCTCAAAAAGCCAAACCATACCTGACCCAGAAATTCCATTGTTAGTTCTATATCCCAGAGAACTGAAAACATGTTCACACAAAAACATACTAATGTTCATAGCATCATTATTTATTTTACTATAAAAATTTTTTTTGAATGTTTTTCTATTTTTGAGAGACAGAGACAGAATGCAAGTGGGTTAGGGGCAGAGAGAGGGAGACACAGAATCTGAAGCAGACTCCAGGCTCCGAGCCGGAGCCTGACGCGGGGCTCGAACTCACGAGCTGTGAGATCATGACCTGAGCCGAAGCTGGATGCTCAACTGACTGAGCCACCCAGGCACCCCAACAGCATTATTATTTATAAAAACCAGAAAGTGAAATACAAATGCTCATCAACTGATGAGTTATAAAAATATGGTATATTCCCAGAATATTTGACCATAAACAGGTATGAAGTAGTGACACAATATGAGCAAAGCTAGAAAATATTGTTAAGTAAAAGAAACAAGATATAAAAGGCCATGCACTGTATGATTCCATTCATACGAAATGTCCAGAAAAGGCACATTTTTAGAGACAAAAAGTACATTAGCGATTTCTGGGGTGGGGGATGAAGGTGTCCAAGTTAACATTTATAGTGTAGCCACTTACAGAGAGAGGATGTGTTCCACTCAGTTCCAGTTTCAAAATTCCTGAGGAAGGAATCAATAGACCTGTTTAAGGCCAGGTGCTGAAGAGTGACTGTTAATTGAGTATTGGGTCTCTTTTTGGGGTGATGAAATATTTTGGAATGAGACAGTGGTGATACAGAACTCTGAATATACTAAAAACCACTGAAATGGGAATACTGTAAAAGGATGAATTCTATGGTATGTGTATATCTCAATTTTTTTTAATGTAATTTTTAAATGTAATTAAAAAAATTTTTTTAACGTTTTTATTTTTGAGACAGAGAGAGACAGAGCATGAACGGGGGAGGGGCAGAGAGAGAGGGAGACACAGAATCGGAAGCAGGCTCCAGGCTCTGAGCCATCAGCCCAGAGCCGGATGTGGGGCTCGAACTCACGGACCGTGAGCCGAAGTCGGACACTTAACTGAGCCACCCAGGTGCCCCAAAATGTAATTTTTAAAAAGTAAAACAGAGTAAAAAAAAAAGGCAGAGAGGGAAGGGGGTTGCTGTTCTGGATAGGGTGGTCAGGAATGACCTTATTTGGGGCAGAGACCTAAAGAAGCTACAAACACAAATTAGGGTGGAGGTGGGGGAGCAAAAAGGAACATTCCAGGAGGAAGAGCAAGTGGGAAGACTCTTGAGGTAGACTCACACTTGTTCTCAAGGAACAGCAAGGTCAGCAGGATGGCCAAGGGCATAGCAAGGGCATGAGGCTGTGGGAAGCCAGGGTCCAGACTGTATAGGCTTGTACACTACAGTAAGGACTGGCTTTAAATGACAGAAAACCACTGGAGCCAGGAGCAATGTGACCTGATGCACATTTTAAAAGGTTCGCTTCTGCTGCTAGGTGGAGAATACAAATAAACTAAGGCGGTAAAAGAAGGAAGGCTGTTAGAAGGCTATTGCAGTAGTCCGAGCAAGAGAGATGGCTTACGTTAGTATGGGTAGTAAATGGTTGGATTCAATGCCTACCAAATCACTGTGATGGGATACTTACATTTCTTAAAATTTTATATGTCAATTATACCTCAATAAATTGGGGGGGAAAAAGTGGTTGGATTCAAAATATATACTGAGGTTGGAGCCAAAAAGTTTGTTAATGATCCAAATGTAGGGCACGGGAAAAAGAGAAGTCAAAGATGACCCTAAGGATTTTGGTCTGAGCCAAGGAGTGAATGGATGGGCCATTTACTGAGTTGGGGAAGCATAGAGAAGGCTGTGCAGGGAAATGAGAATTCAGTTACCCTTAACTTTGAGGTGCCTAATAATCTAGGTGCACATACAAGCCTGTAATTCAGTAAAATGGCCAGGCTGGAAGCATAAATTTGAGAGCCATAACAGAAGACATCTGAAGGCACACTGAAGACTCACTAAAGAAGAGAATGGAGAGTCCAGGAATTGAGTCCCAGAGAATTTCAATATTTAGATACTTGGAAACAGAAGATACGGCACAATTTATGTCTCGGAGAGGTAGCAACTTGTTACAGGAAGACAAAGATGCTCCTTATTTGTTTTCTTACAGAATCAGATGATCTGATGGATAAAAGTTCCTTTAAACCAGGACTTCCCTTAGGATCATAGGTGTCTTATCTCTGGATGTTCAAAGATGTCCTCCTCTTCCATTTCTTGGTGTTAGCTATGGACAGCAAACCTACTCACCTACCAGGTATTCTCACATTCTTTCTTTTTTCAATTAAAAAAAAAAAAGGTTTGTTTATTTTTGAGAGAGAGTGTACATGCGAGTAGGGTAGGGGCAGAGAGAGAGGGAAACTGAGGATCTGAAGCAGGCTCTGTGCTGACAGCAGACAACCCAGTGAGGGGCTTGAACTCACAAACTGTAAGATCATGACCTGAGCCAAGTCCAATGCTTAACTGACTGAGCCACCCAGGCAACCCTCACATACTTCACAAAGTATGCTGCTTTGAGGATCTCAAGTCAAATCCCTATGAACACCTCACTAAGATGACAATCCAAAAACTTGTAATTTGGTTTTGGGTATATTATTTTATCTCAGAAGTTTTAGCTTCCTTATTAAAACCACAGTTGGATTTGCCTTCCTTACGTGTACACAAATGTGATCAGAAATAGTCTTTATCATGGATAATTTAGAGATAGACAGCTTTTTTGGTAAGTAGGGGTAGGGTAGTAATTATTTAGCTCAGTTGGCAAAAATTCCAAGCAAAATAATCTAACCACCTGGGACAGTGACACTTGTGCAATGGGCACTAAAAGTTGTGCAACTAATGTAACACATTCAAATATTTAAGCCCTGAAGGCATTATGTAGCATAAGTGCCAATATTTTGGGCTTTATAGTCTGAATATCTGGTCTGAAAACCTCAGCCTTCTCATCTGGGAAATGGAGATCATGGTACCTGCTCTATCTTATAAGGATTATATAAACCAAGGTGCTTTGTACACTATATTATGTAATGTAGTCATACTATTCTTTTTTTTTAATTTTTAAATGCTTATTTTTTAAATTTTTTTTTCAACGTTTATTTATTTTTGGGACAGAGAGAGACAGAGCATGAACGGGGGAGGGGCAGAGAGAGAGGGAGACACAGAATCGGAAACAGGCTCCAGGCTCTGAGCCATCAGCCCAGAGCGCGACGCGGGGCTCGAATTCACGGACCGCGACATCGTGACCTGGCTGAAGTCGGACGCTTAACCGACTGCGCCACCCAGGCGCCCCAGCATCCAAAGATATCTTTATAGACATCCACCTGCTAAAGGCCCATCATGCTTCTGGGGAGACTATGCTCTAGGTCTGGACCCAGGACCTTCTGGCTCCCAACCTTCTGAATACAGAAGCTGACCTTTTTTTTTTTTTTTTAGTTTATTTATTAATTTTTTTTAACGTTTATTTATTTTTTTGGGACAGAGAGAGACAGAGCATGAACGGGGGAGGGGCAGAGAAAGAGGGAGGCACAGAATCGGAAACAGGGTCCAGGCTCTGAGCCATCAGCCCAGAGCCCAACGCGGGGCTCGAACTCACGGACCGCGAGATCGTGACCTGGCTGAAGTCGGACGCTTAACCGACTGCGCCACCCAGGCGCCCCTAAATGCTTATTTTTTGAGAGAGAGCACAAATAGGAGAGGGAGACACAGAATCTGAAGCAGGCTCCAGGCTCTGAGCTGTCAGCATAGAACCTGATGTGGGGCTTGAACCCACAAACCATTTGATCATGACCTAAGCCAGTCAGATGCTTAACCAACTGAGCCACCCAGGAGCCCCTGTACTACTATTTTCTTTACAGGAAATGAACTTGTCAGGAAAGTTTTTGAAGAACTACAGTAAGCGGTCAAATTTCAGATGCAATAAGGATTTAAAAAACCAGCTAAAAAGTCTTGTAAAATAATTTACATATGATAGTGATTATAGAATTAAAAAAAAAAGGTTTATTTAGAATTTTTAAAAATAGTAAAAGGAGGCACCTGGGTGGCTCAGCTGGTTAAGTATCTGACTTAATTTCAGCTTAAGTCACGATCTCACGGTTTTGTGGGTTCAAGCCCCATCAGGCTCTGTGCTGACAGTGCGGAGCCTGCTGGGGATTCTCTCTCCCTCTCTGCCCTCTTCTGCTTGTGCTCTTTCTCTCTCTCAAAATAAATAAACTTAAAAAAAAAAGTAAAAGATTAAAAAAAAATGAATGCTCATCAGTGGGGACTATTATAGTCCATCCTATAATGAACTAGAACTCCTGCCCTTAATAAAGAGGTGGTATTATATGTACTGATAAGAAACTATCTTAAGATGTACTAGTAAGTAAAAAAAAGGTGAGATGCAAAAGGGTGTAGAGTCTGCTTACATTTGAATAAGATATATACACGTTTGTATATATATGGAATATCTCTGAAAGGATACACAATTAGCTCATCACTATATACCGTTTCTTCTATCTGAATTGTGTTCCATGTGTTTGTATTATTTACTCAAAATAAAATAAAATCTAACCACAGAGCCTCAAATATCAGCAAGATATGAAACAGAATGAGTAGTGGCTATTATCTTCAATATAAAAAGGGCTTCCTTCAAATGAGAAAAAGAAAGTCTTGACACAAGACAAGTGGATCCGAGATTCGGAATTAGCATTCCACAAAAATATATATATGGCTAACGCATTTTTTAAATGTTCATCCTCCTTAGAAACTGAGCAAATTAAACCAAGTATTATTTTACCCACCAGGTTGGAAATTAAAAAAAGAAAGTTATTACACCCAATATTGGTGTACATATATGAAATGGGAATGCTCATATTTTACTGGTGAGAGTTGGTTGTTACCTTTCTATCTATCTATCTATCTATCTATCTATCTATCTATCTATATCTCAAAAGTCCTAAAACATGCACATACACCCCTGTTCTCACCCAGCAATGCCACTTCTAAGAAATGAACCTAAGGAAATAATGCAACAAGCACAAAAAGATATATGTAACAGGGATACTACTCAGTTTTAATTAAAACAGCAAGTCATGGGAGGGAAGCCAATGTTTACTAATAAAAGATTAGTTAATAAATTATTATACAACCAAGTAGATACTAAAAGTTTCTAAAGAACATCTAAGAATATTAAAAAATGTTCACAGTACATGGGAGAAAAAAGATTAGCAAGAGAACAGCATATAAATTCCACTACCATGGGTGGTGTCAATAAATATACACCATAGAGGCTGGAAAGACATATACCAAAATATTGATTTTTCTGGGGGTAGATTATAGGCGATTTTTGCCTTTCTGTTTAGTTTTTGATTTCTTCTAAGTTTTTATATAATAAGCATGTACTGCTTTTGAAAAGGGGAAAAAATAAATGAGGGAAATAATAACTGGGGGAAAGGTAAAAAATGGGGTAAATAGTTGGGGCAAGAACCACAGAAGATACAAAAATCTAGTTATTTTTAAATTACTAATGAAATATAAATCTATGTAGGAAAAAAGAAAATGTGTAGGGGGATAATTTTATTTAGTAATAAAAATATTTATCAAATACAAAAGGGTAGAAATATTGCTTTATTTGAGAAACTTACATCCAAATTACTTTTATATGTTTTCAAAAGTCCTAACGAGCATCCAAGAAGAAAACATACACAGCTTCCACAACAATAAAAACAAAAAACTGGGGTTGATGATTGCCCCAAATGACATTTCCTAAAAGGAAAAAATATTAACCTTTCTTTTTTTGAGTCAGGGTAAGTGAAATGCACACATCATAAATAACATTTTCTTACTTTTACAGGGAGTA
This sequence comes from Herpailurus yagouaroundi, assembly GCF_014898765.1. Lineage (NCBI taxonomy): Eukaryota > Metazoa > Chordata > Mammalia > Carnivora > Felidae > Herpailurus > Herpailurus yagouaroundi. The sequence goes on from NW_024412452.1 coordinate 13,471,081, forward strand.
AAGACTGTGATCATGTTTTTTTATGAATATTAAATACGAAATACAAAATCCACTCTTCTGAGCAAGATGAGGAAAAAAAAACCATTCTTTAACATTTTAGTTCTCATGCAATGAAATCCAAAGGTCTGTTGAATCCGCCTTTTCGATTCATATACTGCCTATGATGAGAAGAGAAAACTCATTGTTTATTTAAAAAAAATTCTGAACTCCTCTTATAAAAAAAATAGTAACATAAATCATCTTTAAAATAGCAAAGTCTAGAGTAAAAAGTATTCATGGTTATTTAATTCAACGTTTTTTGTTTTTTTTGTTTTTTTTTATTTATTTTTGGGACAGAGAGAGACAGAGCATGAACGGGGGAGGGGCAGAGAGAGAGGGAGACACAGAATCGGAAACAGGCTCCAGGCTCTGAGCCATCAGCCCAGAGCCTGGCGCGGGGCTCGAACTCACGGACCGCGAGATCGTGACCTGGCTGAAGTCGGACGCTTAACCGACTGCGCCACCCAGGCGCCCCCATGGTTATTTAATTCAAATTAAGGATATTATTTCACTTTCAAAATAATCTAAAGCCTTTCAGATTTCTTTAAAATCCAAATAGAAGTATGGAAACATACTTTCAAAATTATTTGGAAAGATTTTACAGACTGAAAAAAATCCATATGTATAGGTTGTTACCTATATTTATAGGTTGTTACCTATAAACACCTAGTTTTAAGAAATGAAGAAGTGCTTCAAAATAGGTATCCATCAAGTAAATTCAACTGCATATTGTACTAGTTCTCCTCATAAGACTCTATTTGAAGATAATTTTACAAGGAACAGTTAATGATGATTCTGGTCATCACTTTAACTCACAGCATCCTCAGATTACATTATTCATATTCTAAATTAATCAGAATATTAGTCTTTTATCCATGGTAAAGGTAGAAGAGAAAGGCAATGTTTGATAATGTCTTAACTTTTGAATTCATTAGGAATTCTGTGAGATTTCACATATGGACTTGTTTGTTCTGTGGCATTAATAAAATATGCCTATACTTAACAGAAAAATATATTTACAGTTGAAATCCTTAAACAATCAATCTAGGTAAATAACTCAGGATGGATCTATTTTAAACCTATAATTATAATGAAATTAAAGCTTAAAGAATTGAGATTATGCTGTTTTGAAGAACTATGTAGAGCTTTAAAACATTTAAGCTAACTATCCTTCCCCATAATAGTTAATTAGTTCACATATAAATTGGAAATTATTTTAACACACCAGAATAGAAGCAAAGAATATTAAAACAAAGGACTATATGGAAACTGGTACATTTCCTACAAACATGATTATCCCATAACTAAATTCTTTCTCAAGCACATAATTTGTATCATTAGTTCAAATGTAATAATGGGGGCTAAGCCTACCTGTACTTCCTCTTCTGAGACACATTTATGGCATAGGCATTTACAGAGCCATCCACCTTTTTCCCCTAGAGAAAAGCAATAAACAAATATAAAAAATGGAAAGGATATATTAAGTGCTTCAAAGAGCTAGATCCTATAGACATGCTTACATGGCAAAATCCATTTATGAATAAGGTAGTGAGAATTTTCAAATCCTGATGATATTCCATGAATTCTCAAGTGTTACAACTCTGTTCACGATTTTAGTTACATAATGCAACATATTCAAATATTCAAGCCAACAAACATTCATGATGTATAGATTATGTGCAAGGCATGCAGAGAAATAGGGTAACAGATCCTAACCTTTTTTTTTTAAATGTTTATTTTTGAGAGATAGTGAGCAAACAGGAGAGGGGCAGAGGAAGGGGGGAGGGAAGACAGAGGGGGAGGGAGAGAGAGAGAAAAAGAGAGGGAGAGAAAGAATATCCCAAGAAGGCTCCACACTGTCAACCAGAGCCCTACAAGGGGCTCAAACTCATGAACCATGAGATCATGACCTGAGCGGAAATCAAGAGTCAGAAGCTTAACTGACTGAGCCACCCAGGTGCCCCTGATCCTAACCTTTTTTGGTCAAAGAATTCTTTGAAACCAAATACCAGTTATAGATTGTCTCTAGGAAAATTCATATTCAATTTAACTTACGACTTTAGCTCATAGCATTCTCAAATCACAGCTGGAATAGTCACCATTCATTGAGATCCCATTTCTTGAATAGCCTTGGAATTTTGATTTTTAAGTTTTTTATGTATTATTTATTTTTGAGATAGAGAAAGTGCGAGCAGGGGAGGGTCAGAGAGGGGGAGGGAGAGAGAGAGAGAGACAGAGAGAGGGAGAGAGAGACAGAGAGACAGAGAGAGAGAGAGAGAGAGAGAGAGAGAGAGAGAGAGAGAGAATATCAAGCAGGCTCCATGCTGTCAGCACAGAGCCCAATGTGGGACTCGAACTCGTGAACAGTGAGATCATGATCTGAGCCCAAATCAAGAGTCAAATGCTCAACCAACTGAACCACCCAGGTGCCCCCAAATTTTGATTTTTGAAAAGAATCAGAGGGGCGCCTGGGTGGCTCAGTTGGTTAACCATGCGACTTTGGCTTAGGTCATGATCTCACCGTTCCCGAGTTCGAGCCCCATGTTGGACTCTGTGCTGACAACTCAGAGACTGGAGCCTGCTTCAGATTCTGTGTCTCCCTCTCTCTCTCTCTCTCTCTCTGCCTCTCCCCTGCTCATGCTCCCTGTCAAAAAATAAACATTAGGGGCGTCTGTGTGGCTCAGTTGGTTAACTGTCCAACTTTGATTCAGTTCATGATCTCACAGTTCGTGAGTTCAGGCCTTGCATCGGGCTCTGTGGGGACAGCTTGGAGCCTGGAGCCTGCTTTGGATTCTGTGTCTCCCTCTCTCTCTGCCCCTCCCCAACTCATGCTCATGCTCTGTCTCTCAACAATAAATAAACATTAAAAATTTTTTTAAACAAACATTAATAAATAAAAAATAAAAAGAATCAGAATACAGAGTAACAGAGGCTACTGTTAAGTGTCACTTTACATCTTGGCCTTTCTTAGGTGGCATCTACCCTCTTTTTCACTAATTCCTTTATGGGTCTTCTGATTTAGCCAAGTTAACTTACTATTTGCTGTTCTTCATGCCTGAATTGCCTTCTCAACCCCCATCCAAGAACCCCAACCATCTGGTTCTTATCCATCATTCAAGGCCCAGTTCAAATGATTCAGCTGCCAGAAAGCGCACTCTACCCTTCCGCAGAATGTTAACTGTGCTTCCCTCACAATACCCTCCATTTCTACCTTGCATTATCATGATGCACATATACGTGATGTTACTTCCCCTATGAGACTGAAAGCTCCTTGATGGAGGGATATGGATGTGGGTCACCTTTGCATTCTCACATCCTAGGCCACTGTACTTGCAGGTGCTCAGACAATGACTATTAAATATATGAACATCACTGGGTAATGCCATCTCACACACACACACACATGCACGCATAAACACATGCGACCTCCAACTCCCTCCCTCCCCCATTACTGCTCATGAGAGTATACCCTTTCTGTGTAGCACGCTTACCAGGTATCTGTGTTAGGTTAAACAGGATTTTTATCCACTAGCCTAAAGGCACACACAGGTAAGCTACATATTTGAGGTGGAGCTAAAAATGAATATATTTGGTCTTACTTTTAATTTTTTTAATGTTTATTTATTTTTGAAAGAGAGATAGAGAATGAGCAGGGGAGGGGTAGAGGGAGAGGGAGACAGAATCCCAAGCAGGCTCCATGCTGTCAGCACAGAGCCCAATGTAGGGCTTGAACCCATGAACCATGAGATCATGACCTGAGTTGAAACCAAGAATTGGATGCTTAACCAACTGAGCCACCCAGGCACCCCTTGGTCTTATTTTTCTATTCCTGTTTTCACTATATTGTGTGTGGAGGTGGGGGGGAGGCGGGGAGAGGGAGAAATTACTTGAGGTATATAATTTTGCCTTCCCAAGAATAGGTAATAGGCATGACTTGGAAAGACTGGCTTAGAAAAAAGTAAACGATGCTAACCTTTTTACTAAGTTCATTTCCTAAAGGCTCACTGACTTTTGAAAACTATTTGCAGAGTTGTATATTATTAGCCTGTTTTGATTTACATGCTGAAATAGAAAATTATCATTTAATAAACATAACCAAACTTTGAAGCTTTCCAGAATGTGAAAATAAAAGGGAAAATAAGAGAATACATTGGCATATGAAAAGGTATCACCATAGATCAATGATGAAATGTCACAAAAAACATTACTGAAAAACACAAAGGAGCAGACTTTATAGATGACAGCCATAAAGGCAACTGCATACAAACTAAATTAACATCCTTGTAGATGTCCTTACAAAAATAACTGATATCATTTGTCTTCATGGTATTCCTTAATTTTTATGGGATCTATGAATTCTCACCTATTTTATTTAAAAAAAAAATTTTTTTTATGCTTATTTTTGACAGAAAGAGAGAGACTGAGTGTAAGCGGAGGAGGGGCAGAGAGGGAGGGAGACACGGAATCCAGAGCAGGTTCCAGGTTCCAAGCTATCAGCACAGAGCCCAGCGCAGGGCTCGGACCCACAAACAGTGAGATCATGACCTGAGCCAAAGTCAGATGCTTAAATAACTGAGCCACCCAGGCAGCCCTCTCCCTGTTTATTCTTACTAGCTCCCTCTCTCTATCCCTTCTCTCCTGTCTACATCCTCTCTCCATTTCCCCTCTCCCTCCCTATTATCCCTCTTCATCTCCTTCTCCACAAACCTTCTTTCTTTTTCCTCCCCGACTTCCTTATTCTCTCCAGTGTTATGATCAAGGCTAGACAGCATTCACTCTCTAATCTTCCTCTCTTCTGAGATAGGAGATATGCATGCAGCTACCCAATGGCATCTTTCTCTACAGCTAAATTTAATTCTTAACAACACTTCCCCTTCCTAGGACCTTTCTTGGTTAAGCCTATCCCCCAGTCTCTCAGCCTGTCACTTGAGAGTCATCAATGACTACTCACTCTCATACCCACTCCACTCCCACCACCACCACCACCACCACCACCACCACCACCTCTGCTTCCTGACTGGGACTCAATATTCTGGTCTCTGTTCACACCTTCATCATCTTTCACTTGCATGACCCAGCAGTTCTCCCTGCCTCCAATCTAAACCGTCTGTCTCCCATTTGTCCTCCATGTTGTCCTAGCTCATCTTTCTTTCTTTCTTTTTTCTCCCAAAGTAGGCTTCACACGCAGCTCGGAGCCCAACACAAGGCTTAAACTCATGACCCTGAGATTAAGAGTTGGATGCTTAACTGACTCAGCCACCCAGGTGCCTCTCCTGGCTCATCTTTCTAAACACAAATATAGGGGCACCTAGGTGGCTCAGTTGGTTGAGTGTCCAACTTAGGCTCAGGTCATCTCACTGCTCATGGGTTTGAGCCCCACGTTGGGCTTGGGCTGACAGCTCAGAGCCTGGAGCCTGCTTCAGATTGTGTGTCCCTTTCTCTCTGGCCCTTCCCCACTCATGCTCTGTCTCTCTCAAAAATAAATAAACATTAAAGAAAATAACTTTGAAAAAAAAAAATAAACTAAACACACATGCAATCCTGCTTAAAAATCATTGCTTCCTCTCCTCAACACCTAAAGAATCAACTCTAAATTCCTTAGCATGGCTAAGAGTATCAAAAGCCTTCCACGATTTGCTTCCTATCCTTTTCTTTTTTTTAAAGATATTTTTTAACGTTTATTTTTGAGACTGAGAGAGCAAGCGAGCGAGCAGGGAAGGGGCAGAGAGAGAGGGAGACAGAGGATTCGAAATGGGCTCCACGGTGACAGCAGAGAGCTCTATATGAGGCATGAACCCACAAACTGTGAGATCATGACCTGAACAGAAGTCAGATGCTGAATCGACTGAACCACCCAGGCACCCCTCATCCCTCTTTCTAGCTTCATTCATAGCCACTATCCCATCAGCACCCTTTTACCAGTCACTGAATTTGAAATTCCTGCAATATACTATGCTTCTTTATGCCTACATGGCGTTTTTAGGAGCTCTTCCCTCTACTTGAAATGATCTTCCTCCTCTTCATCTGATCACCTTTAAGATCAAAATCAAATATCAGGCAAACAGTCCCTGAATTCTAATGGCAGTTCATTGCTTCCTTCTTTGTGTCCTCAATGCTCTTCACATAGATACTTAATGTCTTCTAAAGACAAGACTCATATCAATGGAAGACATTACAAGCAACAGCAAAAGAATATAGGAAAATGTGATAATCACAATAGATTAATTCAAATCAGAATGTTTAACTGGCTGCGTGTTTTACTTACTTTTGTGGAGTCAAAAGAGGCAAATCCCATTAACTTCATCATTTCGATTTCTTCCTCTGTTTTGCCCTCTAAGTCTTCCTCTGCAAAAATAATGGAGAAATAAAATATTTTTGAAAACTCTATCATCGTTATATATAGGTATCCCGCCTTCCCAATGTTTGTGGTACAACACTTTACTTTTATGAAAGACCTACATTAG
>NW_024412452.1:13482583-13657906 GCF_014898765.1 Herpailurus yagouaroundi
CCTGGCTGAAGTCGGACGCTTAACCGACTGCGCCACCCAGGCGCCCCCAGGTAAAATTAATTTTAACACTATGTCATTTACCCAAATATATCCCAACTATGATTTCGACATGTATCAATATTAAAAATTGAGATATTACATTTATTTCCGTATTAAATAGGAAATCTGGAGTGTATTCTACACTTAAAAAGCACTTCTTAATTCGGATTGAGCACATTTTAAGTGCTCAATAGTCGTATGTGCATCGCGGCCTCATTAACTTTAAAAAATCAAGTCTTGACTAGTTGAAGGTGATAAAAACTAACCAGAAGGGGGAGAATCAAGGGTTTAAGTCAGATCTCCTGATCGAAGTCCTGGGTTCTTTACATCCCACTGCTTCATTTATGGGGGTGGGAGCCAGAAGATATTATGAGGTGAGCTCCTTGAACGCAAAATTCTAAATGTCGATTTTCCCATTATATAAACTGGGAAGGAAACTAACATTGAACATTCAAGAACCAGGCATTATCACGTGCTGAGTGTTATGGCATGTGACATTAATTCTCAAGTCAGTTTTCAAAGATGGGTAGTATTACCCCCACCCCCAATGTCCAATTACGGGAATTCGGACACACAAAGGATGGATGACTTGCACAATGCCACCAGAAATTGAGCGAATCGTGGTCTGACTCAAATCCCTCAGTCACAAATATAACAAGTTACTGTAGGAGGATGACAAGGTGTCCACGAACTCTAACTTAGGGGCTGGGGAGGAACTGCCTTCAAACCGCTGGAGTATAAGGCTCAGGTCCTCGTTCCCCTGTCCACTCTCACTCTTCTCGGGAGAAAAGGGCCCTTCTCTCCGTTGCGTTCGTACTTGCAGAGGGAAAGAGGGAGGACACGTCTCCGACCAAGCCCCAGACCAGCCCAAGTCCTTCTGGACTCACCCCTCCGTGGAGAACGGCTGCGGCTACGACCCATTGGGAATCTTCCTCCACCTCACCCTGCCCCGGAAACGATTGCACAACAACTTCCGGGAGCGCCGGGCGCTGAGCTTTCACCGCCGACTGGGAAACGTAGAAAGGTCTCTTTGGAAGGTTCCGGCGTCTGAAGAAGGCAGGCTGCGCTGAGCCCGCCCAGAAATCAAGCTGCCTGCCCGGATTCCACGGCTCCTGAGCCCAGAGGTTGTCACTAGGGACTCGCTAACAAGTTCCAAACAAGCCCAGTTTTTGAGCCCCGCTTACAGGTGCTGCTTGCCACCAGAAACTAAGGTCAAATGCCGGAAGCCACAAACTCCACAAACAAGCCTCCTGCCCCCGCCCGGTGACCCACCCACCGATTTGATTCAGGGCAGCCTACCTGGGAACCTTCCAGATGGCCTCGGGATCATTACCATCTAATCGTAATAACAAAAAGCACAGCTAGCAGTGCCTTGATAGATTCGAGGGCACCATTCTGGGGAAGAAAAGAGTTGGCACTCTGGTTCTGAGAGGACTCCTCTCCCTTCCCCTCAAAACCTCCAGGTCAGCTGTTTACCAGCCCCGTAATTACTCCAACCCCATAAAACCCTGGCCATCAGACCAAATGGAGAAAAAGTGACTTTGGAGCATGAGCTCCCCTTCTCTATTCTCTGGCCACTGAATAAATTACTTGCTTGCCGTCAAATATGTTTGGTTATTTGGCAAACGGTATTGAGTAGTAAAGAAAAGAAAAGAAAAAAAAAAAAAAAAAAAAAAAAAGCCCTGCCACTTTGGTAACAAGATTTTGGTGAGAAGAGAATTGTCCTCTCCGCTCCTCCAGCCACACTTTCCCAGTGGCTTCCCCATCTTCTGTGTCCACGATGGGTGTTAAAATGTGCTAGATACCATGGAAAGGCCTGGTAAAGCTGAATACCCTACACCCGATACAGTTCTTATTCCTCCCACCCCCATTTTTCTTCCCAGTTCTTGTCCACATGCATAAAACTTTTTTTTTTAAGTGTATTTATTTTCAGAGAGAGAAGAGTGCCATGAGCAGGGGAGGGGTAGAGAGAGAATGGCAAGTAAGCTCGGCACTGTGGAGCCAGATTCCGGGCTCCAGCTAACAAACCGTGAGATCATGTCCTGAGCGGAAATGAAGAGTCCAAGGCTTAACTGACTGAGCCACGCAGGCGCCCCGACATGCATAAAACATTTTATATCAAACCAATTCTAAACATAACATATGCAAAGTTTGAGTCCACACAAGCAAGCGCTAGAGTGGGGCAGGAACCAGAAGGGGCAAGGGCCAGGCGTGGATGAGAGACTTTATTGTGGTTTTTGCAGGCAGGAATAGCAGACACCGGTAAGTTGACTAAGAGGTTTGAGATTGGTTAGAAAAATTTCAGCCAGCTTTGAGATGTTGGGGCTATCCGGAGTTGTTTGGTACCTGGCTCTGAGGTCATTGGGGCAGAGCCATATTGCCTTCGCTTGTGAAAGTTTGATAAAGAAGGTGGTCAGAGTGTTTGGGCTTTTATTGGCTAGAAGGAGAGACATTTGCTATCTCCAGGAACAGTTAGCCCTGAGAAGGGCAGTCTCAGCAGGGCCCCAGATGGCAAAACATCAAAAATAAATAAAAAGGCAAATACAGCTTTCACCCAAACATTTATTGCACACCTATATAGCAGAGGATTGATCAGTGAAAAGACAAAAGTCTGCTCTTGAGCTGCTTGCAGTCCAGTGAGGGATACAAACAAGTAAACAGTGTGAAAAGTGCATTGATAGGGGAAAAACAAGATATTGTGAGGACACACGAGACAGATCCCTAACTGGTTTTGAGGGGGAGGGTTGTCAAGAAGTTTCCAAGAGGAAATAATGTCCAAACAAGACCTTAAAAATGAGTAGAAATTAGCCAGGGGAAATGGGGTGACATTTGTGTGGAGAAATGGAAGAGACTGTTCAGGCAGAGGATACTGAATGTGCAAGGATAAGGGGCAAGGGAGAGGCAAGTGAGGCTAGAATAGGCTCATAATCTATGGTAAAGTGTTATCCTGAGGCAAAGGAAATAGGGGATCTTCGAACGGTTGTAAGGATGGGAGAGAATCAGATTTGAGTATTCAGAGAACACTTGATAATGGATACTTGACTAGAGGCAGAATATATTAGGAGGCTGGCAAAATAATCTAGATCGGAAATTACAGTGGCATGTACTTGAATGGTATCAGTAGGTAAGGTGGAAAGTGGCCGAATTTGAGAAATAGTTGCTACAACTGGACAAATTTGATGATTTTGGCTACAGTGGATGAGCCAATTAGAAGATTCAACAATGACATCCAGGTTTCTGGCTTGTGAAACTGGGTAGATAGACGGTAGCATCACTTGCTAAGATAAGGCATATATGATAAATTCTGGAGAAAGAGGATGTTCAGATACGGACAAGCTAATTTAAGGTGCCATTTTGAACACATAAGAGGAGATGCCAACTAGATGTATATCTGAAGCTCGGAAGAGAAATCCAGCCTGGAACTACAGAAAAATAAATCATCAGAATATAGAGGTTCATTTGAAGCCATAAGAGTGCATGAAATCACCTGGTGCAGGCTCAGGACAGAAAAGGGCCTAGAGACAGCCAGAGGTGACTAAGACAAGTCATCAAAAGGAGACTAAGGAGTGGCCAGAGAAACAGAATGAAAACTGGGTGTGATGTCAGAGAAGTTTAAAAAAAGCCTTCTTTTTAAGGACAAAATGGTAAATTAAAAAAAAATTATTTATTTTTGAGACAGAGACAGAGCATAAGCAGGGAAGGGGGAGAGAGAGAGGGAGACACAGAATCTGAAGCAGGCTCCAGGCTCTGAGCTGTCAGCACAGAGCCGGACGCAGGGTTTAAACCCACGAACTGCAAGATCATGACTGAAGTTGGACACTTAACTGACTGGGCCACCCAGGCGCCCAAAAAGTGGTAAACTTTTAAGTGTTAAAAAAAAAACACAAAAAAACCACATCTAACATAAGATTTAGCAACAAAGTTGTTGACTCAGTGTTTGTGAATGGCTTTTGAAGTGGAGATGGAAATTTGAAGAACCCTTTGAGAAGTTTAGCTGATGCAAGTAAAATAATGGCAGTGGGTGGAAGTAAATGAAGTTTTTTTCAAAGATGGGAGAAATTTTAGTGCATTTAAGTATTCCTGTGAGTGAGTTAGTATAGAGAGAGAGAGAAAAAAAAAGTAAAGATACAGAAAAGGAGAAAACCAAAGAAATAAGTTATCTAAAGGGGCAGTCCTGAGACTAAACCTTATGTGGGAAAAGAGATGGTGTCTCCAAAAGGCTCCTTCCCCTTTAATATGTGGGACAGAAATTGGGTTCAGCAGGGCTTCCTTACTGATCAAGTTGCCTTCTCTCAGGATGTAGATTATTGAGCACTGTGTCTCTTTCAGCACAGTATCTGGAAGAAAATCCTCTATATTTTTGATAGTTTGAGGTTCCCCCATTCCATTTTAATGGAATTTCAGTGGGGTCAGGTCAACACCTGTGATCACACTTTTAAGTTCCCTCCCCAACCAGACAGTTTTCAATAAACTGTATTTAAAGCACACATGTCCCTTACATTAGAACCAACATTAACAATCTGTGTCTCAAATGTACTATTTTCTAGCATTGGTTGAATTTTGTTTTGCATTGCTAATCTTATTTAACAAGAAATCACCAGCTTTTACAAAAATATCCTACTTTATCATTACATGTGGATGCATGCTGTTGATTAAGTCATCTAACTCTTCCCTAATTAGATGCAGTCTGGCCACTAGTTAACAGTGACTGATGATGTTTGAGGTTTTTGCTTTTATACTCTTATGCCTGGACCTTGGGAAAAATGTCAAACTTTCTGGCTGGGGAGGAAATGTACTATGCCTTTTGTTTTTTAGGTCCACATTGCTTGAAATCATGACTCAACATATCATTTCAGGTGACTGACAAGTCATCTATCATTTGCACCCCTGGCTCTGTTATCTTTTCTATTATTTACATGGGTCATCTTTAAGGGACTATAACTGATACAGTTTCAACATAAATAGTCCAATATTAACTTATAATTAACTTACGTTAAATACAAATATTGTAATAGACCAATATTCTGGGCCAATAGAACTTTCTGCAACTAGATGGGAGATATTCTATATTTCCACTAGCAGCCACTAGTGGAAATATTGTAGCCACTAGTTACCTGTGGTTACTAGTCACAGTGTGCCTAGTGTGACTGAGGAAGTAAATTTTAACTTTTATTTAATTTTAATTAAATTTAAATAGCCACAGTGAGTCTTGGTAACCTTTTGCACTTGATATTGAAAATTATCTTTATATAATGGCAATCCCATTGAAAGACTTAAAATGTGATAGAGTGTCAGCCACTGAACACTCAATAAATAAAGCTGACTACCACTGTTCTTTTAATTTTGCCTATATCTTGCTAAGTTTCAAGTCAAATCCATTTTTTAAAAAAAAATTTATTACATTTATTTATTTTTGAGAGTGAGACAGAGCATAAGCAGGGGAGGGGCAGAGAGAGGAGACACACAATCCAAAGCAGGCTCCAGGCTCCAAGCTGTCCCCACAGACCCCGACGCAGGGCTTGAACCCATGAACTGTGAGATCACAACCTGAGCCAAAGTCAGACACTTAACCCATTTAGCCACCCAGGCGCCTTAAGGCAAATCCATTTTTTTAAAAAGGGTACGTTTATAGTCCTCTAATAATGTAGCATGAGAGGAGCACCTGGGTGGCTCAGTTGGTTAAGCGGCAGACTCTTGATTTTGACACAGGTCATGGATCTCACTGTTCGTGGATTTGAGCCTGCTGTCTTGCTCTGCAATGACAGTGAGAAGCCTGCTTGGGATTCTCTTTCCCCCTCTCTGTCTCTACCCCTTCCCTGCTCGTGCTTTCTCTCTCTCAAAATAAATAAACTTAAAAAAATAATTTAGCATGAGACTCTAGAATATTTTCTTAGAGACCTCTTCTTTACTGATAATCCAGTTAATCGAATCTAATAACCAAGTTAGATAATAATTATTAATGGGTAAATATTGTTTTATGGCCTTGGCAGCTTAAAAAAAAGGCTTGGCAAAGGCTATAAGGCAAAGGCAGACAAACACAAAAGCTTTTGTATATAATGGTTTATATGATACCTTCAGCTGACACTATTAATAGTTCAATGAAAATATTCCTATTGGAAAGAATGAAAAGTTGCTAAGAAAACAAAAACAAAAGCAGATCTTTACTACCACTGGTTGAGAATTACCAGTTTTTCGGATTAGAACACAACCTACTTGTGATTGAAGAAGTAGTTATTGTTTGCGGATGATGTAAGCAATTTGGCTAGGAAAGAACCAATGGACAAGAACCATACAGAATTCCAACTTGGTTAATTTATAAAATGAAATAGTTAATTTTACTAATATATTCAAACTTTCTTTCTCCAAATATTTCTAAAAATTCAATTAATCACATAATTCAAATTAAGATTATTACTTATATCTTTTAGCAAGGAACCTCTGATGCTAGAATAAGAGGGAAAAAAGCATCTCACTAAAGATATAATTATAGTCAAATATAAAACTGAGAAATGTAGCCCTTTGGGGTGCCAGATGGCTCACCTGGTTAAGCATCTGACTCTTGATTTGGCCCAGGTCATGATCTCACGGATGATGAGTTCAAGCCCTGTCTGGCTCTGCGCTGAGAGTGCAGAGCCTGCTTGAGATTCTCTCTCTCTCTCTCTCTCTCTCTCTCTCTCTCCTCTTTGCCCCTCCCCCAGCTCGCGCAAGTGCACGCACATGTGATCTCAAAATACATAAACTTAAAAAAAAATTAGCCTCTTGATATAGCTACATTATTGTATTTGAAACATTTAAACTACAGCTTAGGGAGAGGGGGAGGGAGGCATTTAAAAGGTTCCTTTAAGTCAAAGGGGATGAATTTTGAAAGGACAAAAGCAATTTATGAACCTGTGGACATATTACTGGGGAAGAAAACTATCAAATTCCAAAGTTAAATCTAATTGGAAAAAAATCTAACTACAAAGAAAAAAAAATTCTGTTTTCAACTAAATTTTTTTGTCCATTTTATATAAGAACTTATTTATTCTTTTTCCAAATGGGTATTTATTTATACAGATACATAAAAATGATTCCCATTCTTTAAAACATACTAAAAATATACATTAATCACAAATAGCACTTACTCTGACTGGAAAGAAGATGTGCATGGCTATTTGCAAAATAGCAGTAAACACAAGGAGCAAACATATATAAATCATGACAACCATACATCTCATTTTTGACAAAAATAAGTTCAATTTTTACATTAATGCTTTATTATAAGCTTCTATATGAGATCCTCCGACTTTATTTACATTTACCATGAAATTTCTATTAGCATGTATAACTCAAAGGCACTCAATTCAGAGGTTATAAGGTCCTGAGCTTAAGTAGGAAATAGGATTCCCAACCAAAATTTGAACATAAATAACTCCGAAGACCAGAGAAAATGAAAATGTTTAAAGTGTAATATTTGGTACATAAATAATCCATGACCTAAGAATAAAGTTGTATAGAATGTCAAAGAAATGACCATGTAAGGCAAAGGAATATCCTCAGATTCAAATGGATTTTCTCTCCCATTCAAGTTCATTTGAAAGTCTGAAGCTGATTTTGTTAAAAATCCTAACAAAGCTAAATTAAAAGCAAAATAAAATAGCATGAAAATGCTCACATTAAATAAAAAGTTCCCCAGCTTAGTCTCCAAAACCACAAAAAAGTATTTAATGATTAAAAACAAGCATAGCTTGGAGGCATTATCAGAATATGAGGAGAAATCATAAAGAGCAGGTGAAAACATTAAAGGACAGCTTTGAATGCACCAATTGAAAGAGCATTTGTAACTGGCCAAGTTGTTCCTTCAGCATTGTCTTAGCCAAATAAAAATAAGTTTACAGATAGATAACTGAGGTTCATTAACATCAGGTAAGATCAAAGTTTAAACTAAAAATTAAATCTACATTGGGTTGCAGAGAAATGTGAAATTTACCTACAGCAATTTTCTACTGATGCTAAATTAAAAGCATGAGTCAAAATCTTTATCACAGAAATGGTTTGACAGATATTTTCTTGGCTTCAAAATGGTTTTTCATATATGCATAGAAATGTAATGAGCATAAGAAAAGTCTTCTGTATCATCTGTACAGTTCATAAGGCCTTTGTCATTGTTAGTCACCTTAGATGTGAATATCAGTAGGGCCATTAAATTAAAGCTGGCTGATAAAGTTTTCAAAGTGCTACTGTTTCCAACTGATAAGATCCTCAGTTTTCGGGATTTTCTGGATGACGATTATTTTCAGTTCTTTTTTCTGGTGATATATACAGGAAGTTACAGCAGATGTATAAAGGGAAGATCAGAAGCCTGCTGTCCAAGTTCATCACTACTTGTTCCTATAAAACAAATTTGTAGCTTTAATGAGAAGACAAAAAACCAGAAAACCAAACTATTGAATTGAGTGAACTGAAGGAGATCACATGGTGGTTAAGAGAGCTTGTATCTGAAGTCTCAAAGTCACCGCTCAAATCCCAAAACTCCAATCCACTAGCTGTGACCTTGGGCAAGTCAATGACTTGTCAACTGCAGCTTCCTTACTGTAAAATGAGTAAAAATAGCCGCCTCATATGATTATAGTGAGGATTAAATGAGAAAAGGCACATAGAGGGCTCAGCAAAGCCAGCCATGTACGAAGTACTCAATAATGGTAGTTATTTTCGTTACTGAAAAATTTCTATCAAGTACCTACATATCTTATGAACAGATATAGTCCAGAAATATAGACTTCTCATTTGGCTTCATTTCCTGATGGCCCTTAGATATAGCAAATGGTTGAGAAGAAGGTGGAAGTCACTATTAGCACCTACAAGCATGGTTCTTACTCTTGTCTAGATCTTCCACTGTCTCTAATGTAAATATATTATTTGTCTCTTGGAATATAAAATACATTATCATGTAAAATCAATTCCAGGTTCAGTTATATCAGTACACATGAGAATGCCTTGAAATCTCAGAGATAGGAGTTGATCCTATACTTGACAGACACAGATGTAGCCATCTCTGATTCTACAGATCTCTATTTGGAACCATGTATGAACAGCATTAGGTGAACAGAGTAAGTCTTCAGACTAAAACGAACAGCACTGGAACTACTACTTTTTTTCCCCTAAGTTTACTCATTTTTGAGAGAGAGAGAGAAAGCATGAGCAGGGGAGGGGCAGAGAGCGGGGGAGAGAGAGAATCCCAAGCAAGCTCCATGATGTCCGTGCAGAGCCTGATGTGGGGCTCGAACCCACACACTGTGACATCATGACCTGAGCTGAAATCAAAGTTGGAAACTTAATTAACTGAGCCACCCAGGCGCACCTGGAACTTCTACCTTTTAAATACTGGGATACATTCTCTGCAGTAATATATATCAGCTTTGCCTTATTTTATACATTTTGAAGAACATACTATTAAACACTGTATAAACCTAGAATTTTTGTTTTTTTCACGAGGAAAATGCTCCTGCGATGAAGAGCAACTAACATACTGGAACATTTAAATGACTGATGTAGGCTTAACTAGACACAGCTTGTGTGTTGGGGGAGAAGCAGATAAACTGGATAAAGAAGGTATGAAATACAAATGTGACCCCTCCACACACACATTATCTCTATATACCCCCAAACAGGGAAAATAGTGTTTTTTAAAAAAAATGTTAGTGAACAAGATGGATGAGATGAGTCAAGTGAGGTGATCACCTGGGCTGATGGCACTAACAGGGTTAGTAGAGAGGATTGATATCAAACATAGTTGGTCTTTGGACGTTGAGTCACCCTGGCATAGACGAAGTTTGTAGCAATAACCCAGGTGAAGGCACACTTACTAAATTTGTTGAGGACATATGCTTTGACAATAGGTATATTTGATGATAAAAACCAAGATTCAGTGCCACAACAAAACAAAGACTCCAAGGAAGATTCTAGTATTTGAATATAGTTAAGGCTGGGGTGGGGGTAGTTCTTTTCCCAACTTGGGGAAACGAGGGGCGCCAGGTGGACATCACTTGAGAGCTGAAAGGACACACAGATTTCTGAATATTAGACTGTATTAATTCCCAATCTCAGTCCCCAAACTAGACAGATCTAATCCTAGCTTTACTAAACTTTTAACTCCACCTGAGGGCTCACTTTACCCCCATGTTTGCATTGAAGCACCATGAAGTTCCATTTTCTTTCTTCCACTACAGAGTGGAAGCTGAGGAGCCCACATATCACAGCACCAGACAGCGGTGGCATCTTTCTACGTCCATTTCTACTTCCAGACCATTATTTCTCCATCTTCATTTACCAATCCCTGCTTCTGTGAGGCTCACACCACTAGTCTGTACTATAGTTCTCTTATTCCCCCCCATTCTACCATACAGGTCTAATATCCAGGATCTATAAATCTGTCTACTGGAAATCCTCACTTGGATATAAAGCAACTCAAATTCAAACCATCAGCTACTGGCTTCTACCTCTTCTTTCCTTTTTTATAGGCTATCTATACATTCACTCTTGCAATTTGGCTTTGACTCCCCATCCCAGCTCTTGAAAGTCTCACCAGGTTACCTTTTCTGGCCCACCCCTAGGTTTCTGTCCTGTCAGATTCTCTACACATCTAATTTTGGTGTCGTCTGTAAGAGGGATACATATGATTTTCCTTTCTGCTTATTTATATTTTCTATTTTTTCTATAACAAATACCTATAACCTATGTAAAAAACACATATACAACTCCCCACTGCAATTTTTCTCTACAGATCACTAGAATCTCGGGAAAAGGTCCAAACTCCATCCACAGCCCATCATGCCCTTGCTCTAGTCCTACTGAACTCTTACAAATCTCTTTCAGTTCTTTGAATGACTCTTGTGCTACCTTGCTTCTACCTTACTCATCATCTGAAGCTTGATTCAGGTATCCATTGACTTTTCAACTTTTCCAGGAGAGGGAATTTTCCATGAGCTGTTGTCCCTTCTCTTCCTCTCCCAACAACCACACCTGCCCCCAATCCCACAGTAAGGGTTAGGGACTTCTTTAACTTTACACACTACTCTGAGCTCATCTCCACCATGCAACTTATCCTAAGCTATATAACATAAGCTCCTCTTTATTTCCCCAACTCCTAGTACAGAACCTAGCATGCAGTAGGGACTCAAATGTTCGCTGAATAAACAACTCAAGGAACACCTGGAATACAACTATTATCTTGGCCTGGTGCTTTTTAAAAAAATCTCTGGCTTTGAGCCATGACAGTATTTTTTTATGATGTTCCAGGTAGAAGGTAAAGACAGCCATTGTTCATGCAGTTCCAGAGGGCACCAGAGGGACCAACAGAAGGACCTACTGAAGGCAGATTTGAACTTTCTTATTATATATCTACCTTCTCAAATATTACCTACTATGTGAGAGAGCTCTCTGTTGCCTGAATTGCAACAACTAGTGGAGGATCCCATTAAGAATGCTGTTAAAGGAGTTCTCATACAGGGTATGTGAGGCCAGAATGATCACTCCAAGGTTCCTTGCAATGCTAAATTCTAATGTTCTATAAGTCTCTTCTGTGTGAGGAAAACTGCTAACTTCTAATAATTTATGTGAACTATAGGCTCTGAACCCTTTATTAAAACAGTATGTCCCTTGGAATGGTGGTTAATTTTTATTACTTGAGAGAGAGAGAGAGTGCACACATGCAAGAGTGGGGGAGTGGGGCAGAGAGAGAAAGGGGAGGTGGGGGGGAAAGAAAGAGAGAGAGAGAGAGAGAGAGAGAGAGAGAGAGAGAGAGAGAGAATATGAATCTCAAGTAGGCTCAGTGCAGAGCCCAAAGCATGGCTCGATCCCACAACCCTGGGATCATGACCTGAGCCAAAATCAAGAGTCGGATGCTCAACCGACTAAGTCACCCAGGCGCCCCCCAGGGGTTAGTTTTAATAGAAGTAAACTTCCTTAATATTTTAACAGCTCTCATGTAACTTTTCGAAAATGGCTTACTTTCTCATCATGACATTTTGAAACTTCTACATGCATGTGATATATAAAGGAACAAATGGCTTCAGAGAGAATTTTGGAATGCTACTTAGAATTACAGATGCTACTTTGGAAACCTATTGCGCTAGAGGATAATGTTCTCTTAACATACAGGAGCTATGGAGACACACTGGATTATCTTAATGGTGTTTGCTATTAATGTATAAATAAATGCATTTATGCACAAATGGATAAAGCAATTAAAATTCATAACTTTTGGGGGAAGATATTCAGGGTAAACAATTATTTCTCTATTATCAGCTTTCCCCTGCCCCTCAAATCAAACTGAGTTTTCTTTTTACACTTAGTTACAAGTCTTAGTTACACTTCTAATAATATGGGAGTAAATTATGCATAAGTGAACATAGTGCTTCCATCTCTACCTTCAAAAAAACTGTACACTGATTTTTAAATCAAATGTTAATTCTTTAAGAATTTTCAAAAGAGGATTCAAAAGACAAATACTATAACCAAACAACAGAAAAGTAATCAGACATACCTGATCTTTCTCAAGTGTAAGTATTTGATAGCCAGTTGTTCTACTACAGATTAGTTTTCCACTACTATCAAAAGAGGCTAAGCGTAATCTAGAATTTAAAAAAAACAACACAAATAAAAAAATAAACATACAATTTTTTAAGGATTTTAGTTTTAAGTAATCTCTACACCCAGTGTAGGGCTCAAACCCACAACCTCGAGATCAAGAGTTGCATGCCCCACCAACTGAGCCAGCCAGGTGCCCTTAAACATGATTTTTAAAACCACAGATTAATTTTAACAAGCCCTCCCCCTCACTTTAATATTTATTTTATCTTCCATATTCTTTTATATGATAAAAGATTTTTAAGTCTTTTCACATTCTAAACTGATCCTCTTTAGATTTATAAGCTTGTGCTATTATACATATCTAAGATAGAAAATAATTTATAAATGTCTTTATTGTAAACATACATAAAATTTACCATTTTAACCATTTTTAAGTGGATAGTTCTCAGCATTAAATACATCCCCAGTGTTTTGCAATCATCACTGCCATCCATCTCCAGAACCTTTTCATCTTCCCACCTGAAACTTTGTACCCAGTAAACACGAATTCCCCATTTCCCTTACCTCAGCCCCTAACAACCACCATTGTACTTGCTCTGTGAACCTGTCTATTCTAGGTACCATGAGTGGAATCATATAACATTTGTTCTTTTGTGACTGGTTTATTTCACTTAACACAAGGTCACCAAGGTTCATGTTGTAGCATGTTTAAGAATTTCCTTCCATTTCAAGGCTGAATAATATTCCATTGTAGGTATGGACAGTATCTACACAGGTATCTATTGATTGGCACTTTGGTTGCTTCCAACTTTTGGCCATTGTGAATAATGCTGCTATGAAGATGAATGTACCAGGTTCATGATGAATGTATGAAGATGATCTGTCCCAGTCCCTGCTTTTGGGTAAATATCCAGAAGAGAAATTGCTGGATCATATGGTAATTCTGTTTAATTTTTTGAGGAAATGTCATTTCATTTTCCATAAAGCATACACCATTTTACATTTCCACTAACAAGGCACAAAGGTTCAATTTCTTCACATCCTCATCAACACTTGTTTTGCTTTGTTTTTGATAACAGCCATCCTAATGGGTCTGGAAGTATCTAATTGTGGCTTTGATTTGTATTTCTCTGATTAGTGATCTTTCAAAGATGAAACAATGCGCATTGGCCATCTGTATATATTCTTTGGAGAAATGTTTATGTAAGTCCTGTCCATGTTTGAATGGGGTTGTTTATTTTTTTTGTTGTGGAGTTTTAGGAGTTCTCTAGATATTCTGAATATTAACTCCTTATCAGACACATGGTTAACAAATATTTTCTCCCATTTCATGGGTTGCCTTTTTACTCTGGCGACAGTGTCTTTTGATATACAAGAGCTTTTAATTTTGATGAAGTCCAATTTATTTTTTTCTTTTGTGGCCTGTGCTTCAGTGTCATGTTGAAGAAATCAATGCCAAATTCAATGTCAACAAGCTTTCTCCCTATGTTTTCTTCCAAGAGTTTTAGTTTATCTCTTATGTTTAGGTCTTTGATCCATTTTGAGTTAAGGTAAGCATAAATATATGACTTTAAAAAATCTGTTCATTAAGCTATTTTCCAATTTGTCAGCATCCTCTCCAGAAAGACAGCCAGCTCAACTAGCAAAGTTGGACATTTGAAATCCCATAGGGTGAAGGACAATACCAGGCATGTTTTCCTGGAAAAATACCGTGCTGAATTTCCAGTTTGGACCTTTTATTTGCAAGAACAGCAGCAAGGTAACAGCTTTAAGTCTAGTTATCAATCCCATATCATTCATATTCCAGCCTACTTTTTCTGACATACTAGATCCAGACTTTTTTTATTTTGATTATTACTAACACCTCACAGGAATGGAGCTTTATTATTTCCTTGCACATTCATATATATATTGTATTACCAAAACTCTACTATTGTTGGTGCAAATTGTCAGGTTTTATTTCATTTTTTTCCCCCCTAGAGGAGGAGTGTGGCAGGGAAATTTCATCCTACCGAAATGCTATGCTCCTTCGAGGTTGTAAACTGACAGATCCACTACACGGCTGATTCAGTGTATTACGTTTGAAAATGATGTATCGATTGGTGTAGGTTACAAGCAGGTCAAAGCCGAAGTTAAAACCTGTCCACCGCCAGCAGTACTAAGAAATACAAAAGAGAAAGATTTACTTCAGTTCATCATACTAGCAAGTCACAAATTAGAAGTTCAAAATGTCTTTTCTTTCTCTGCCTCATTCCAAATATTTCTCTCATGGGTCCCTTTCCCTTAAAGCTTACCACACAGAATATATCTGTGAAGATATATAAAGGCTTATCACACAGGCATAGTATATTTCAAAGCCAGAAAAGCAGGCTCTATGGTCAACATTCTTTAAGGGACTTTCCTAATATCACCTCTTCATGATCTGTTTTGTTCTCTCTCCACACTGTAATTCTATCATGAGAAATACAGCTTTTTGGGGTGCTTGGGTGGCTCAGTTGGTTAAGTGTTTGACTTTTGGTTTCAGCTCAGGTCATAACCTCACGGTTCATGAGTTCGAGCCCCACATCAGGCTCTGTGCTGACAGTGCGGAGCCTGCTTGGGATTCTCTCTCTCTCTCTCTCTCTCTCTCTTTCTCTCTCCCTGCCCCTACCCTGCTTGCTATCTCTCTCAAAAATAAATAAACAAAAAATTAAAAGAAGAAAGAAATATGACTTTTCACTGCAACTCTAAGTAGGTATAGCTTAGGGGGCTGGGAGGTTAATGGAGGTAATAAGAACCCATTAAAATCTACCTTTAAAAACACCCTAAATTTCTTAAGTATCTAACCAACAGAGTCACAACTGAGTTATTTATTTTTTTAAGTTTATTTAGGAATTTCTGCACCCAACGTGGGGCTTGAACTCATGACCCAGAGATCAAGAGTTGCATGCTCTTCCGACTGAGCCAGCCAGGCACCCCACAACTGAGTTATTTTAAATACCATCATGAGGTTCACAAGTTTGTTTGTTTAATCTATCACCTAATAGTTAATGAGAGACTATGAAGTGATGTGGTATGGAATAGCAAAGGAAAGTTAGGCTTCAAGTATTTGGTTGACACTCTGAATTACAACATTAATTCAACAGTTCACAGATATTTACATATCCTGTGCCAAGTACTGCTCTAGGCTGAATAGCAGTAAGTTTCTGTCCTGGAAAATGTGTATTTTAATATGTGTATATGTTTGTGTGGAAGGAATTGATGGAATGGAATGGAAGAGAACGAAACAGAATAGACCGTCAGGAGAGAGTGACACAGTAGAGAAGGGGAGCTTGTAGCTGGGGAGCCCACTGGCTCAGACAGGTGGTCAGAGAAAGTCTAAGGTGATACTAGGTGAGCAAGGCCCTGAGTCAACTAAGGAGCAGATCAGTAACTATGTGGGGAAAGAGTGACTTAGGCAAAGAGAACCGCAAGTACAAAGCTCTGGAGATAAAAACATGCTTGACATATCTGAAGAACAGCAAAAAGGGCTATGTGACTAGGGCAATCACTTAGGTAGACAGAAGATGGGGATGAGTTCAGAGAGTCAGCTGGGGGCCAGAAAACGTAGGGCTTAGTAGTCCACAGTAAGGACATGGATTTCTTCTAAGTGCAGTAAGAGGCTCATGGAAAGTTTTGGGGAAGGACGTAACACCATCTAACTTACATTTACAAAAGATGACTTTGGCTGTTGTAAGGATAACAGAACGTAGAAGGGCAAGAGTAAAAACAGGGAGAGCAGTTGTGAGGCTACTACAATAGTTCAGGCAAGAGATAATAGTGGCTTGGACTTGGGTGGTAGTGGCAGACATGCTTAGAATGTATTTCAAAAGTAGAGTCTGGAGGAACTTTTTATGAACACCAGGTGTGGTATTTAAGAGAGAAGAATCCAAAGTTTGGAGCTTGCTTATTCAATGGATTAACAGAGGGGCCATTTGTGGGTTAGAGAATTACTTGGGAAGGAGAAAGTTTGGGGGTGAAAATCAAAGAGTTCAGCTTGGGACTGTTATACTCAAGATGCTATAAGGATTCTGAAAAAGTTGTCAAGTGGGTAGCTGCTATATAAGTCATCAGTGTAAAGTCATAGGAAGTAGATGAGATCACTTCAGAGTGAGCATAGACAGAGAAGAAGTCCAAGTACCCAGCCTCAAGTCATGCCAACATCTGTTGAGAAAGAGAAGGATGCAGGCGAAGGCTTGAAAGACTTAGAAGGAGCAATCAATGAATTGGGAAGAAAACCAGCAGAACACACTGTCCTGAAAGTCAAATAAGAGAAAAACCCCAAGAGTGAGTGCAGATATGTCATGTTGCCCAGAGCTTTTGGAAAAAGCTTTTAAAACTGCTTATTTGGCAATGTGGAAATAACTGACAACAAGTAGCATGGCAGTCTCACTGGAATTTACTGGGATAAATGAATTGGAGTGAATTCAAGAGAGCATCAAAAAACAGGAAGTATAGACAAATATGGGCCACATTTTTAAATGAGTTTTTTGCTTAAAAGAGATGCAATATGGAGTGCTGGGGTGGGGTGGGGGGAAAGAATGTGGGGTCAGGGTGTGGTCCCAGATGGGTGGTAGTAGAGTATGTTATATGTTAAGTGAGAATGACGCAGTAGAAGAGAAAAACTGAAAGGTTCTGAATAGGTGAAAAGGGATGGAGTTTGTAATGAGGGGAGGGGATGGATGGTTCATCCATTCTGATAGGAGGAAAAGCATAGCACACAGGTACAGCTGCAGGTAGACTGGCAGAACTGTTTGGTAGGTGGATGGATAGGTTCTCTTCCTATTGCTATTATTTTCTGAGTGATGAAAGAAACAAGGTCATCAGATTAAGAATAAGGCAGGTAGCACTGCCCCTTCTGAGAAGGTCTAAGAGGTACTCAAAGAATGGCAGGATAAATTCACTACGGAAATGAAGATCACCATGCAGCACTAAAGACCTGTTTCAAGTTTACAGTTACAACCATTCAAGTGAAACCTGTGGGGTACGCTGTTTTTCTTTAATCATATTTATCTGTCTGGAAGCAAGAAAGTTAGGATTTAACAAGAATTGGGGTTTAGCCAGCTAAGTTTGACAGAGTAAAAAGGGAAGTTAAGACTATTAGCCAGGGACCAATTTTAAGATGGAACATAAAATGTAAGTAAAGAAAGTAGGGATGGGGTGAGAGGATAATGGGAAAAAAGGAGTAAGAACAATGTGTTGTACATCCCTGTGGAGTTCAACAATTGCTGGGAGTCCAGGTACTAGAGAGTGTTAGAAAGATAAAAGGAGGTGGAGTCTAAAAATGGTATACTTGAAAAGGTGATTTTGAAGGGGGTGTATTATTTAGTAATGCAAAAACTGAGGATATACTTCCAGGAAATGGGTGCCTGAGGTAGGGTAGAGCATAAGATCACAGTGGGGAAGATGGTCAAAAATCACCAAGACTGACAACAAGAACAGGGATAAACGCAGATAGCCCAGTGCATGATGGCTATAGTAAGTAGTGAGTAGTGTAGTAGAAGGCGCATGCTTCAAAGGAGCTGTGGTTCAATTAGGCACGAGGGAGGCACAAGGTGTGGAAGAGGCAACAAGGAAGACTAAGGAATAAAGAAGCCACCTACCTATTCCCCTTTCGTATGCTGTTCACACATCACAATTATGAATGCAAACATAAAATAATTAACTTCTAAAAACAAAAAAGTTAAAATGAGGGAAAATCTGGGAGAAAAATAACTGGTTACCTAAATTAGGCTGAATGATTTTTTTAAACATGTTTTTAATGTTTATTTTTTGAGAGAGAGAGAGATAGCAGATGAGAGAGCAGAAAGAGAGGGAGACACAGAAACCGAAGCAGGCTCCAGGCTCTGAGCTGTCAGCACAGAGCCCAATGCGGGGCTCGAACTCATGGACTGTGAGATCATGACCTGAGCTGCAGTCGGACATTTAACCGACTGAGCCACCCAGGTGCCCCAGGCTGAATGATTTCTTAAGAGGACAATTATAATTATAGTGGGATTTTTAAAAAATGTAGTTCATGTCCTATTAGAATCAATTTAATGAGTCACAGTTAGCTTTTAAAACAGTTAAATACAAAATAGGATCTTTGGACACAGCAGCAGTAGATACTGTTTCATAATACTTTTGTTTCATTTATATACACTTATATATGGTAATGAAAAATATGAAAAAAATGAAAAAATGAAAAAAAATGAAAAAGTCTAAATGTGGGTAGCAATCAAAGGGTTTGAGTGTCTTTTTTTGTTTGTTTTTATTTTTGTTTAATACAATTTATTGTCAAGTTGCCTAACATACAGTGTATACAGTGTGCTCTTGGTTTTGGGGGTAGATTCCCATGATTTGATTCATCGCTTACATACAACAAACACCCAGTGCTCATTGAATGTCAGTGATTTAGGGTACTTATACAAAGAATGGACTTTTAAGATTACATAAAAGCTTCCATATAATTTCTTATTTATCGCAATTTCTGGATTGCTGAGGGATTCTCTAGGCCTCTTAGCTGGACACAGAAAGCTCAACATTCTCATGCAGGGCTGAATAATCAATTACCACTGAGCACCTAACTCCTTGCCTAGGAGATCATGGTATAGAAACTGTACCAAAAAGCTCTGAGGTATGGCAGATGTCATGATTGTTACTGAAAGTGTATTTTGCACTAAAAGCACCATTTTCATGAAAATATTAAGAGTCTTAGCCCATGCTTACCTCACCATCTTTGGCAAGCTTTCTACCACACCTCATGCTATTTCCCTCTAGTTCTTCTTTATTGATTTCTTGAGGCCTAGAAATACACATAAGATGTAAAATCTCAGAAAAATAGGCAATAGTTTAAATAAAGAATAAGATTAAAAGAAGAGAAAAACTTGCTAACAGATATAAAAATACCTTTTTGTGGTATAAAATTAGAATATACTGATTAAATTTAGTCCATTGCCTTTGCTAAATAAAAAAAAAAAAAATTAAACTTTAATGTTTCATTTATTGCCCTGACTTCTAGAATACTTTTATTAGGGCTCAGCTAAACCAGAGAAGGGGGGGGAATCTATAAGAAATTGTGCTCATCAAGAAAATAAAACACTTAAAAGTCTAACTATTAAGCAAAATAAGTTAAAATCTATTATTTAAGATGTGACTTGGTATTAACTACCATTGGACATTACTGTTTCACATCCAAGCCATCTTTTATGCAGTATAACCATGCAAATTCAGTATTTAATATTAACAGCTGTAGAATTTTATCAATTGATCTTTACTTGGTTCCCTACTTTAAAAACCTTAATCAACTAAGAAACTTGGTATTTCAAGTTATGATAAGAAAAGGCCATTATTATTAGCTTGGAGTTCCAAATGATAAAAGTAATACAATATATTCATCATAGGCAACATTTATTAAGTGCTTAGAAACTTCATCAAATTAAAATACTGAAACAAATACATAAAAAATAAATGTAAAAAAAAAACTAATAAAACACATCCTCAACACCCAAGAGTTCAGTCTAGTAGAGAACTAAAGACATAAGTAATAATTACAATAATGCGGAGAGAGTTGTGATGTTAGTAGCATGAAGAAAGCACAGATTTACTGTCTGGGATTAGAGGGGAGATCTTCACAGAAAAGAGAGTTTGTTGGCATAGAGATCAGAAGTGGATTCTATGCAGGGGAAGGGCATCCCAGGTAGAAGGAATAGTAGGTAAAAAGAATGTGGAGCATAAAAGAATACCAAATGTATGAACCAGAGCCTAAGATGAGCATGAGAGGAAACGAAGTAAAAGATATTTGGGTTATTTTTATATTTTATGAGGAAAAATTTCAAACAAAAAGATAAATAAAATAGTATAATGAGCCACATTTTCTCACCATCTAGCTTCAGTACTCTTGTTTCAATTTTACTCCAAGCCCACTATTCCCCACATCCCTCCTGACTGATCATTTTGAGGCTAATCCTCCAGACATCACATCCTTTAATCTGTGAATAGTTCAGAATGTATTTTTTTCAAATGTTTATTTTTGAGAGAGAGAGAGAGAGAGAGAGAGAGAGAGAGAGAACAAACGCGCCGGGGAAGGGCAGAGAGAGAGGGAGACATAGAATCCGAAGCAGGCTCCAAGCTCAGCTGTCAGCACACAGCCCTATGTAAGGCCTGAACCCACAAACTGTAAGATCATGACCTGAGCTGAAGCTGTGGGCTTAACCCACTGAGCTACCGAGGCGCCCCTCAGAATGTATTTCTTAAAGATGGGGACTTTTAAAATACGTTAACATAATATATATCACACACAAAGAATAACAATTGTCCCTGTCATCAAATCTCTGGACATATTTAAGCAGGGAAGTGACACAATTGTATTTCTGCTTCAGAAAGATAACCTGTTGGAAATGTGGAAGAGTATGGAAGAGGAGAACCCTGGAGATAGACTTTATTAGATTAGAACCTAACATCCAGAAAATACACTGTCTTCCTCATGTTAGTAGCCCTGCAGCAGTGAGCAGATGCTCTGTATCTGTGAAACAGAGCAAATCATTGGGTTACTACAATCATACATACACTTCTGAGGGGAGGAAACCCACTTTTTTCAGCTCAGTCTCTTAGGTCAGACTCTATGTTGAACTCAGTAAAGATACAGATGAGGAAAATCTTGAAAAATAAGAACACTCAACCTTTCAAAACTGGATACAAAAGAAGTAGGATGATTTTGAAAAGATTTCATACATTATAAAATGCTTTGAATCTGAATTCCATTAAATAGTTAACTTCCTTTTTTTGTTATTTCTATTTCAACAATCTGACTTTATTTGTGCAGGATAAGTATGCTGTGACTATACATGGAGAAAGATGGAATATAAATTATAAATAAAATAGAAACTAAGAGTCCTGGATAACAACCTCATAATCATTACCATGAGTTTGTATAACACTTTCATATACTCACTGTTTGAATATAAACATAACTAGGTCATATATTTTAGAAAGTTTTTTGGTGTATAAAAATTAGCTAAAACAGGGGCACCTGGGTGGCTCAGTTGGTTGAGCGTCAGACTCTTGATTTTGGGTCAGGTCATGATCTCATGGTTTGTGGGTTCGAGCCCTGCACAGGGCTCTGCACTGACAGTGACGGGCCTGCTTGGGATTCTCTCTCTTTCCCTCTCTCTGCCCTTCCCCTGCTCTAGTTATCTCTCTCTCTCAAAAATAAATAAATAAATAAACTTTTTTTTTTTTTTTAAATAGCTGGTCAAGTACCTCTTTTAAATTTTTTTTTTCAACGTTTATTTATTTTTGGGACAGAGAGAGACAGAGCATGAACGGGGGAGGGGCAGAGAGAGAGGGAGACACAGAATCGGAAACAGGCTCCAGGCTCTGAGCCATCAGCCCAGAGCCCGACGCGGGGCTCGAACTCACGGACCGTGAGATCGTGACCTGGTTGAAGTCGGACGCTTAACCGACTGCGCCACCCAGGCGCCCCAATAAATAAATAAACATTAAAAAAAAATGTTTTAAAAGACGTCAGGAGCAAAAAAGGTCAAACTTTTTTTTTTTTTTTAATGTTTATTTTTGGGGGCGCCTGGGTGGCGCAGTCGGTTAAGCGTCCGACTTCAACCAGGTCACGATCTCACGGTCCGTGAGTTCGAGCCCCGCGTCGGGCTCTGGGCTGATGGCTCAGAGCCTGGAGCCTGTTTCCGATTCTGTGTCTCCCTCTCTCTCTGCCCCTCCCCCGTTCATGCTCTGTCTCTCTCTGTCCCAAAAATAAATAAACGTTGAAAAAAAATTTTTTTTAATGTTTATTTTTGGGAAAGAGAGAGAGAGAAAGCACGAGTGGGAGAGGGCCAGAAAGCAGACAGAGGATCTGAAGCAGGCTCCGTGCAATGAGCACACAGCAGTGGAGCTTGAATGACTTGAGCCAAAATTCAGAGTTGGTCGCTTAACCAACTGAGCCACTCAGCTACCCCAAAAGGCCAAACTTAAGGCCTCTTCCATATACACTCATGGATGGATTGTCTCCTCACACAGCCTACACCAGAGAGCTAGTATAAAGATCAAATAATAAATGTGGAAGTACTTCTATGAACTGCAAAGCACATTCAAAGAACAGATAATCTGCTTTCCCTTAAAATGAAGAAAACAGAAATATTTTGTGTGTCATATGCTTTTGGGGTTACAGTTACAGAGGCCTTGTAACTGGATTATGTTAATTCATTTCAGACTCAAAGGTCTTCAAAAACACCTATTAGTTAATAAAAATTAATCATAATTTCCCACTACCACAAAATAAGGAAATTAGCTTTACCTATTATATAAATATGAAAATCATGCTTTGTGAAAGCATTATTCTAAGCAATATTTAAATATGTTGAAAGAAAATCGTAACACTAGGTGAAACAAAGTATATGAATTATTCAATTTTTACAAATATAGCAAATGACTATTCAAACATTCCATTAATTGATCAGAAAGATATTAATAATATGGATAATGTTATAGAAATGTAAGAATAAAAGTTGATTAACAATCTTTTCTCTAACACCTCTTGATTTTTCAATACAATAAATGCATTTAAAAATTCATAGCAGAAGTTTCTTTTTTTTTTAATGAACAATGGTATCATCTAATATACTTACCCCACCTCACTGTCTTGTTCTGCCCGAAGCATAGCAAGCCACTGCTGTTTGTACACAGAAGATAGCCATTCTAAGATACAAAAATAAACAAAGATAAAAGAAGAATGGTAAATGTGGAAGAACATAAAGCATTTAAAAATTTTAAGAAGTTGATAAAACTATTACCACTTCTAAAGTCAAGTTTAAAATAGAAAGCAATAAAGCTGGTAGTTTATATTCTACAAATATGCTATAACAATATAGCTTAATGATTTTTAGAGTGGTAAATGTTACTTTGCTTTGCTTTAAGATGGACTTTGCTTAGATTACATGCATTTAAACTAGAATTTAAATCTTTAGTAGATTTAAAGTAGATTAAAGAAAGTAGATTCTTGCATTTAATAGTTTCTTTTTCATAGCTCATATTAATTTTTATGAGAAACATATCCAAAGTAGTATTTTGTTTTTATATAACTTTTAATAGAAGAAAGCTGAATATTAAATTGTATCTTTATTAAATTACCTAAAAATAATTGCTAATTAATGGGAGATAAACCATCTCTGAATTATCAGATCAATCATGCATAGTCAAAAATAATTTTGGCATATCAGATTTAGGTAACTCATTAAAAAGACATTTTAAGTTATTATAAATGGAATAAAAGTTATATTTTTCCTTTAACGAGCATACAATTTTTTTCCGTAAGTCTTGGTAAACTGAAATTTTATTTTAAAAAATTTACTAAAGGGGCGCCTGGGTGACTCAGTCAGTTAAGCCCCTGACTCCTGATGGCAGCTCAGGTCATATCACAGCTCGTGGGTTTAAGCTCCGCATCAGGCTCCATGCTGAATGTGGAGCCTGCTTGGGATTCTCTCTTTCTCTGCCTCTCTCAAAAGAAATAAATAAACAACAACAACAAAAAACTTAAAAAAATTTGTTAAAAATATAGGTAGAATTGGCTTAGTACCGTATTTGGTTTTCTGTTCTTATTTAATCCCAACCAAGTGACCGGTTTTTCTACTTTTTTAAGTTAAATGATTTCTCAATCTCTACATGAAGGAAGAAGGCAAACCCTAGCGTGATTAAAATCTGGATTTTCACTTCCTAAATCTCTACTCAAAAAAGGTATCCAGACGATTTGCACTGAATTATTGGTATCTCTCTTTAAACCTCTCTAGAAAACACACTTTGAATGTTTCTCTCAAAATATCCTTGCTATTATGCAGAAAACTGCTAAATATCTAGGCCACAAATCATTTGTCTTCAGTAGGTAAAGACTAGAAATAAAGTTTATGTGAGTCAGTATACACATATACACACTCTGTATCTTGCTGGAATGCATTCTGATTTTTAAATTCTTTTCTAATGTATTTTATAAAAAAAAGAAGAGTTGATCCTTTCTCATTAAAATAGATTTCTCAACTCACTAATGGTTATGCCTATAGTTTAAAATGCATTGATCTAGAGAAACAATATGTTTTTCATGATCCATTTATAAAATTGGAATGAAAGGGCTATACATATATATTCTCAAATATCATGTAAGATACAGCCCATGAAAATGTCTTAAAATTTAATTTTAGGGGTGGCTGCTCAGTCAGTTAAGCATCCAACTTTGGCTTAGGTCATGATCTCATGGTTCATGAGTTCAAGCCCCACGTTGGGCTCTGTGCTGACAGCTCAGAGCCTGGAGCCTGCTTCAGATTCTGTCTCCCCCCCTCTCTCTGCCCCTCCCCCTGGCCCGCAGTGTGTGTGTGTGTGTGTGTGTGTGTGTGTGTGTCTCAAAAATAAACATTACAAAATTTTTTTAATTTAATTTTAAAATTTAAGATTCTCACAACCTTTGAGTAATCTCCTTTAGAACTAAAAGCACTTCAACAAGTTAAAAAAATGGGTACGTAGTTTTGTCTCCCTTTTCCTGCCTTAATCTAAATGAGTAAAAAGCTGAACTGGAAATCTTTCTAGTCACTGGTAGTTCATCCAGCAGCCCAAAAGGAAGTCCACAGAACACGGTTCAAATGCAATGTTGAGAAAAAAGAATCCCTGCTAAAGTGAGTTTGAGAAATATGGGATGAAAGTAAATAAAACAGGTTCATCATTATATTATTTTTTTTAAGTTTATTTGTTTTGAGAGAGAGAGATGAGAGAGAGAGAGAGAGAGAGACAGCAGGAGTGGGGAAAGGGGCAGAGAAAGAGGAAGAGAGAGAGAATCCCAAGCAGGCTCTGCCCTGCCAGCATGGAGCCCAATGAGGGGCTAGAACTCAGGAACCGTGAGACCAAGACCTGAACCAAAATCGAGAGTTGGACACTTAACCTACTGAACCACCCAGGCACCCTGATAATTTCTATTTATTACTCTTTTCTTTTTTTTTTTTTCAACGTTTTTTAATTTATTTTTGGGACAGAGAGAGACAGAGCATGAACGGGGGAGGGGCAGAGAGAGGGAGACACAGAATCGGAAACAGGCTCCAGGCTCCGAGCCACCAGCCCAGAGCCCAACGCGGGGCTCGAACTCACGGACCCCGAGATCGTGACCTGGCTGAAGTCGGACGCTTAACCGACTGCGCCACCCAGGCGCCCCTTATTACTCTATTCAATGACGTAGAGTACGATTACAATCAGAAAGATGTCACTTAAAATCATAATTCCATCATGTTCTCTTACCTGAAGGTACTAGAGAATCTTGTTCAATAATTCTTGCAGAGGCCAAATCACTGATAATATACTGTAACCTTAAATGCCTGAATACTGACACAAATGGTTTTCCCTGCTCAGTTTCCAGGAAGGCCATACCTTCAAAATCTACAAAAAACAATTTAAATAGGCATTCTTTTCAAATCTATTTATTTTATCCTTACATGTTTTTAATACACACACACACATCTATTAGAAAATAAGTAAGCTAGTTTTCAAAGATTATATAAACTTGAGGTGTATGGATAAAAACGTAGGGAGATTTAGGAAGTAGCTCCAGGAAATTAACTTTGGTCCCAAGTGACCCGTGGACTGAGATTTCAGTTGTGCACCTTATTTCTGGGGTTTGGAGCTTATAGTGCAGCAAGGTGGGAAAGAAGGCTGGAGAATAGTAGTTTGGGTTATGGCATCTCTCCAGAATCCCCTCTCCTAGAGACTGAGCACTCCACTGGAACTCCAGAGCTCAAATGCCAACCTGAAGGGTCTTTATAAGATACACAGGACATGGATTTGTCTCTTGGGATTCATCTAATTTATGCTTTAGCTACATGAGATGAACACCATTAGTTAACACATTCACCCTCTTCAAACTAGAAAATAATATACAAAGACACTGCAGCCACTGATTTGCAACACATGGGTAGTGTTTATTATTAAAGGAATTCACATTTATGAAGTACATGAATTTTTTTCTTTTAGGGAGAATTTAAGGATATTTCTAGAAAAATAGTTACTCTCAGTTGCATTCCAATGTGCTTTCATGAGTGCAAAGGAAAGGTCTAGAGTTACTACTATCAAACAGGAACTTGTGCATAAGCTCTAGCCTGTTTTCTACTAAACAAGGTATATGCATGGGAGCATACTCAGTCCTGATGCTATTTAGGATAGGAGAAAAAAGTTGAGAATTGCTACTATATACTAATCACAAGACATGTTGGTGATAAAATGGGAAAAATAATAGTTTGGGGGATCAAACTATGGTGGTAGTTCAAGGAGTAATAATTCAGTTAATATTTGGCAAAGCATTTTTCTTATCCAGCTTTAATTCTCTCAGTGTAAATTAGGGGCTGAATTAGATAACTGCTTAAAGTCCTCTCCAGACCTAAAATTCTCTAGGTCTACAAATAAGTTAGGACATGATTTTAATAAATTTCAACTTAAAAAGGCCCCTAAAACAAGTTCTAAGTAAAGTTTTCAGGCATACCTTTTCTCCTCTTAGAAAACCAGACATCTGTTTCAGTCAAAAGCTGTTTTAAAGATCCATTCCATGAAGGCACAAGTTGAAGGAACATCCACTAGGTTGAAAAAGTAAATTTAAGAAAAAAATTACAAGATTTCACCAGGTTATGATTTTTTATTCAAACTGCTTCCACCTTAAAAAATAATATCTAGGGGCGCCTGGGTGGCGCAGTCGGTTAAGCGTCCGACTTCAGCCAGGTCACGATCTTGCGGTCCGGGAGTTCGAGCCCCGCGTCGGGCTCTGGGCTGATGGCTCAGAGCCTGGAGCCTGTTTCCGATTCTGTGTCTCCCTCTCTCTCTGCCCCTCCCCCGTTCATGCTCTGTCTCTCTCTGTCCCAAAAATAAATAAACGTTGAAAAAAAAAATTAAAAAAAAAATATCTAAAAAGTTTAATTTCCAGTACATGCAATTGACAGAAGTAGAACTATCATATGACACACTTACAAGCTTTAAATTCATCATGGCATTAATCATGGTCCAATGATTAATGATCGAACTAAAAGTGTGTGAGAAGGAATAAACTAATTCCTGAAAAGGATTTAAGGCATCAAACAGTACACTCACACAATCAAAAGGTTTAATGTACATATTACATTAGTAATTTTACACTAATTTATTCTACTAATTAACTAAATTTTGCTAAATATTGTATAAGATTATAAAAATAAATTAAACAAGGGAAAAAAGTTTCTTATTGTCTCATTATTGTCTTCTCACTCTTGAGACAGTATGCAGAGTAGTTAGGAGCATGGACTTTTAAATCCTGGACCTGCCAATCAACAGCTGGGCCAATTACCCAATTTCTCTGGGTCTTAATTTCTTCATTTGTAAAATGAGCATGAAACTTCATAGGGCACTGAAAGAATTTGTTACACAAAACAAGTGTAACATGTTTTGAATAATGCCTGGCACATAGTAAGCACTTATCATTACTGGCATAAAAGCAATTACAACAGGAAACAATGAATCCTACCAGTGGCTCAGAGATAGATATGGGCTGTCTACTCTTTCTTTAATGATTGCATAACTTAGTTACTACACTTCCTTGAAAAAACAAAACAAAACAAAACAGTAACAGAATCTTATTCCTACTGCAAAACCAAACAATTGCCATGATACAACTTAGTGTCTCATTCCCAGATTTCAAAGCTGTGTTAAATGCAGACTTTGCTGCTGGGGACAAAGGGTTAAAGGCAAAATTATTAAGTGGGAAAAGCAGTAAGAGTAGGACTCACAAGACTTGGGTTCTGCCTCAAGTCTGTCACTTAAAAGCTATAAGAATTCTAAGTCTTATCATCTATAGAACAAGAATGATAGCCAATTTGTCTCTTTAGAGTTGTGAAAATAAAACTACATTAAAAATGTTAAAACTTTTCAAAAGTATGAAGTGAAACATATACCTGAAGTGCAAATAAGGTCTTCAAGGAATGTCGACATTTTTTTACTTTAAGTTTATTTATTTATTTTGAGAGAGAGAGAGACAGCGTGAAGCAGGAGAGGGGCAGGGAGCGAGGGTGAGAGAGGATTCCAAGCAGGCCCCGCACTGTCCGCACAGAGCCTGATGCAGGGCTGGAACCCATGAACCATGAGATCATGACCTGAGCAGAAATCAAGAGTCGGATGGTTAACCGACTGAGCTACCCAGGTGTCCTAGAATGTTAACATTTTCTAGAAAAAGTGTGAAAATTTCCTCATAAAGTCATTAATTCAACTAAAGCTCAACTTTGAAAACATTTCTGAAAACCACATAAAATATTTAACATTTGTATGTAAATAATAATAACATGTTTGTTGTTGAAAAGAATCTGGGGAAAAAAAACAACCACATTCCTAGGATAGAAAAGTATGTGAAACCAAATAAAGGAACAGGATGGGAGCTCTCATGGCCCACCACTTGTTCTCAAGTGCAGACAGACCCCAACAGGAAGAGAGGTATCTTGCATTCCCAACCGGAAGAGGCCTACTTTACTAGTCTAGCAAGAGAAAGAATTTTTCCCAGTTTAGCTATAAGATCAGCCAACAAGAAAATACCACAACTCAGACAACAAGGAACTCACTTTCCTCCAACCAACTTTCATTCAAAGCAGCCCCTCCCGACTTCCTCCTTTTCTCTACAAAGTAATGTTCCTCTCCTTTGAGATCTGGACTTGCTTATGGTTTGCCATAGCTTACATGTCCCAAATTGCAATTCCTCTGCTATTCACAAATAAATCCATTTTGTTGGTAAAATAACTGGCTCTACTTTTAGAGTTGACAAGTATAAAGAATGCAATTAAAATCACTCAGGATAGCAAATCTCTAAACAAAGACTTTTTAATATTTTGGCATATTTCCTTTTACTTTTCTTACTTTTACACTATTCCTTTATCAATGGACACTAGCTGCTTCCAGCTTTTCACTATTATAAGTAATGCTGAGGTGATACCAATACCTTTTTAAGAGCTGTGTAAACATCCATCTCCACTTGCATCACAAATAAGTTAGATGAACCAATGAGCTGTTTCATGACATTTATACTAGAAAAGATAAAATAGAAGTAGTGAGTTTTCCTCATGCACAGGCTAAAACACCCTGGTAGAATTAAAAAGTTTAAGTCTTTCTTATGAAAAACAAATGTGGAATTTAAAATTACCTCAGTCTTTTTGCTCAAGACAAAGAATCTTAGAAATAACCTATCTGAACACTTTTAATTCAGATAGTATACTATGAAAGGTCTTTCTTTGAATTCATAGGAAAACAAAGAGCACTGATCTGCTAGTAATCAAAGTTAAAACAAGGACTCAATAAGATAACTTTTATCTATTTATAAATATTTATTTATTTTGATAAAGAGTGAGCATGAGTGGGGGAGGGGCAAGAGAGAGAGAGGGAGAGAGAATTCCAAACAGGTTCCACTGTCAGCGCAGAGCCCACACAGGGCTCGATCTTACAAACTGTGAGATAATGGTCTGAACTGAAATCAAGAGTCAGATGCTTAACCGACTGAGCCACCCAGGTGGCCCTCAAGAAGGTAACTTTTAGTATGCTCTGATAAAGTGGCAGTGTTCCTCTTTTGCCTTTCCTACTCATTCATTGGTTAAAAAAAAAAAATGTCAAATTTCAGTGAATCATCTATATCTTCAAAATAACGTTTAACATTGAGGCTTAAGAGAACTGCTTAATCATAAATTATGTTTTTATTACTATTAAAGACAGTAAGATCAAGAAGTATATATTAGTTTAAACTTAGATTGAGTGGAAATGATATCACCAGTAGCTTTTTCCCCCTTCCTTTAAGCCATAAAAAGCCAGAAGAACATCTAGGATTTTAGGAAGACCACTATAATTTATCTTCTTTTTGAAAAAGCTCAATGAGAAATTATAAAAGAGAAAAATGATTTCTAATGATTTCCAAACCAAATATAATGTAGAACTTCATTTATACCTTGATAGCACTAGGAAATGATTTTTTTTTTTTCTGTGTAGAATAATGCTTCTCAAACTTTTCTGCCAAAGGACCTCTTAAAGGCAGAGGAAAGGAATGGATCCAAAAATCCAGGAGATGGTCTAGCCATAAAAATAACATTTCTACTACTTCTTGTATTTCATCTTTAAGGTTCAAAGAAACTTGAATTCTCTATATTCCAGAATTCTCTATATTCCATACTGTATTTAAACATAAAAATGTTTATCTTTTTCCCCACCCATGCCTGACAAAAAATAAATAAATAAATAATTAGTAAAATTGACATCACAGGAATGATCCCTTTAAGGGCAGAGACCATGACATAATCACCTCTGCATCCTTCACAGCCCCTGACAGAGTACTGTTATATACAGTGGACATTCAGGAAGTGTTTATGGAAGGAAGGAAGGAAGGAAGGAAGGAACGAAGGAAGGAAGGAAGGAACGAAGGAAGGAAGGAAGGAAGGAAGGAAAGACAAGCAAAGGTAATTCAAAAGGCCAACCTGATTATGAATTTAATTTCATTAGGCTTGCTAAAAGTTTAAAACAACTTCCTCAAACTTACTTTTACAATGAATGGTAAAGATAATTTTTAAAATAAAACTTGTACATTCTCTAAGAGCCCAGCAAAAATGAAGTTAACACTTGAGATTTCTTCTATGGTTTTATAGTAGCAGTGAATTTTTCTATAGAAATTAGCTCAAATACTAGACATAATATACGTTAGTTATGACAAAGAAATTTTGAAGCATTTCTTTAGTTCATAGATACAGTCAAGATACCTTTCATTAAATTGTTGACTTTTTCATAAGGAATATGTTTTTGTATGAAACAAATAAACACTTTAACAAATAAATATTACTTTAGGATAATTAATTGCAAAGTTATTTAAAATTAAAATACCTGAGTTCCTTAAAAAGTTCAACATTCTGGTGAGTCATCAAATTGTTCAGGAGCCATTCAAGGCACCTGAAATTAAAAACATGGAATTATTTATCACATGATACATAAATATGCATTTATGACTTACTTAGTAGGACTTACAGTTAAAATAAAAACAGAATATTAGTCTTGCTAGAACATGCTCAAAGTTTTAAATTTAACAACTGAAAATTTAGTATTATTTTTGTCAGCAGTTATTAAGGAAATATTTCTTTTATATTAATAAGAGCATTTCTAATTAAGAAAACCTCATTTCAAGTTCGTGTTAAATCATTTAGGAAGGGGCTTACAAACTTCTATTACCTTCTTTATAATTTGAAAACAGGTCCTGCAATTCTCAAGAGTTAAAAACATTGCCAGTAACTGTACTGATACAATGTCTATGATGCCTACTACTTAAAAAAAATTAATAGAAAATTCCCTGTAAAGAATGGCCATAGTTTTTATAAGCCACATATAAACATGGATAACCCACTCATGGTCACTTACAAAGACAACACTTTCAAGGAATTTACTAATTCATCCAAATGTAAAAAGGGACTTTTTAGAACAAAATTCTAGTCCCCTATCTTTTTATCCCCCCTTTCTTTCTTATAGCTATACATTCTCTTAACAAACCAAAGCAGCCAAATTCCAAAAAGTGGGATGGGAGGAAAAATAAAAAAGGTAACTCACTTTTTCTTTACAGAATCTAATCCATAGGTCCCTGCTGATGTGTAATAGCCACATACAGTTTTCACATTAATTGTTTCCTTCATTGTCTCACCACACTGCTGTATTAAACCATCCTGTAAATATAAATAAGCACTGGAAAGGCCCATCTCACATGGGAAAAATTAATTCTGAATATGTGCTTTTACATATTAAAAAGAAAAAAAAAAGGAAGAAAGAAGGAAAGAAAGAAAACTCATTAAGTTCAGCAAGCCTAAATTTTTAAGTCCAGTAAAAATACTGAAAAAAAAAAAAATCCAGCAAGTATTCAACTGA
The DNA here is from genome assembly GCF_014898765.1 of Herpailurus yagouaroundi. Taxonomy (NCBI): domain Eukaryota; kingdom Metazoa; phylum Chordata; class Mammalia; order Carnivora; family Felidae; genus Herpailurus; species Herpailurus yagouaroundi. Next base: position 13,515,113 of record NW_024412452.1, read on the forward strand.
ATACTTGGAATTAAAAATGGAAGGGGGCGAGGGGTAAAAGCAGTAAGGTAGTAATGTAGAGATGATATTGCTTTTCTCTTTCTTTTCTATTCTTCCACACTCTGGGACCTTTGCAAATTTAAGCGGCATTCTGTCCGTTTTGCCTGTTCTTTTTATTTTATTTTTATTTTTATTTTTTTTCAACGTTTATTTATTTATTTTTGGGACAGAGAGAGACAGAGCATGAACGGGTGAGGGGCAGAGAGAGGCAGAGAGAGAGGGAGACACAGAATCGGAAACAGGCTCCAGGCTCTGAGCCATCAGCCCAGAGCCCGAGGCGGGGCTCGAACTCACGGACCGCGAGATCGTGACCTGGCTGAAGTCGGACGCTTAACCGACTGCGCCACCCAGGCGCCCCTTGCCTGTTCTTTTTAAATTAAGATCTCTTAACATACTCAGGGGACTATGTGATGGAGCTAGGCAAGTAAACAGTATGAATCATCATAAAGTGTTTATTAAAGTATAAAACACTCATCAATTTTTAAGAGATGCACCTAAAACACATTATTTTAAACTTACACTGCAACATTAATCTAAAATGTTTATATGTAAGATTTCAAATGAACTTTATTCAATATATGGGAAGAATGTCACTTTTTACTTAAATTTCTGAAATATATTCATCATGCAAGTATATTATTAAATTAGTTAGTTAAGTCATAAAGGTAATGCAGAAAATGGGATTTAGGACAAAACCAAAAGGACTAAAGTTAGAAAACAAAGTGTACTTGTTGGAAGTAAGTATTGAAAGGATCACAACATTTAAAAAAACCAAATGATCTCAGCCAAGTATACTGAGCAAGCTATTAACTAATACTTCAAATAAATCAGTATACAAATGTCACATAAAAAGAAACTTTATTAACATTTTTTAAAGATCAAAATAAAACACTGACTCCATTAGGATTTTAAACTTACCTGGAAGTCACTGGAGACTACCCATCTCCTGCCCCCTCTACCTTCCTCTTAACATCTTATCTGTCCAGTGGATTATCCCTGCTTAATCTTTCTGTGATCCAGTTTCTCCTCTCCATTCTTACTGCTACTGCCCTACTTCAGACTCTGATTTGGGACTACTGCAGTAAGCTTTTGTCTCTAATGTACTCCTCTTTCCTTCAATACATCCTTTACATTATTTTCAAAGTATTCTTTCTAAAACATAACTGTCTTTCTTCTGATTAAAATCTTTCAAAAGTACCTACATTTGAATCTAAACTTCTTAAAAGGTACAGAGGGATTTTCACGATCTGGACTCTGCCTCCTTCTCTCCAACCCTTTTTCTTTTCTGTGCTAGCATCATGTTCCACTCAGATTCTCTAGGCCTCCATGTCACACATCTCCAGGTCTTAATTTGCTCTGTATAAAAAGCTTCCTTCCTTCTTCTTTCTTTGTAACATAAATACATTTCCAGTTTTCAAGACTCAACTTCCTTCTTTGCACCACCAGGTTGAACTGACCACTCCCTCCTTTGTTCATCTGCTAAATCCTACGGGATGTTTATTATCATACTCATGATACACTGGACAGTTCTTACTTTATCTCTGGGTCTGTGTATCAACACTCCCCTCCCCCATTCCACACACACATTATATTATGAGTTCCTTGAAGCAGACTATATCTTCGTTTACCTTTGGATCTCTATTGCAAGTTTAACATGTTGCTCAATATACTTCTGTTGAATGAACAAATCTGTCAATCTACCAACAGATTATATATATTCATGTGGTTTACCACAACTATTTCATAATTAAGAAAAAGTTGACAAAGTAAGCACTCAATGTTTTTCAAACCCATGAACTAAATGAATTAGTAATCAAAGCAATCTGCTTATGAACAGTCAAGATAAACCATTAATGAACTGAAATCTGTAAATGGACCTAGACAAATAAATTCTTACCACACTATAGTAATTCTACAGTATCTACATCCAAATACCTTGCATTCATGCTACACAGACATGATGATCCCCTCAGCTATAATAAATTGCTTTTAAATTTTATTTTACTGAGGGCTGATGGGGGGTGGGAGAGAGGGGAGGATGGGTAATGGGTATTGAAGAGGGCATCTTTTGGGATGAGCACTGGGTGTTGTATGGAAACCAATTTGACAATAAATTTCATATATTTAAAAAAATAAAAAATGATGGGGCACCTGGGTGGCGCAGTCGGTTAAGCGTCCGACTTCAGCCAGGTCACGATCTCGCGGTCCGTGAGTTCGAGCCCCGCGTCAGGCTCTGGGCTGATGGCTCGGAGCCTGGAGCCTGTTTCCGATTCTGTGTCTCCCTCTCTCTCTGCCCCTCCCCCGTTCATGCTCTGTCTCTCTCTGTCCCCAAAATAAATATAAACGTTGAAAAAAAATTAAAAAAAAATAAATAAATAAAAATAAAAAATGAAAAAAAAATGAAAAAAAATAAATTTTATTTTATTAGTATTTTTTTGGTTAAGCTTTTTAAATGACTTATCACAAGTGACATGTTTATATATTTCATTTTTATTTTAAAAGCTGTAAAGACCTAAGCTTTTTCTTGTTTTTGCAATAGATACTTTGAACCAAAGGTCCAACTGTGATCCTTTCTTTGAATAAGGTACATACTCACCAACTGCAACATACAAGCTGCTGCTAAAATGGCAATAACTCGACTGGGCTTAATTAAGACATCATCTCGATACAGTGACCCAAATGCAACCTGCAGTGCTGAAAGCAAAAGTACAGGCATGGAATGAAATACAATGTTATCTATAAATTATTACAAAAATAACAATGACCATCTTCCCACTCTTCAGATGTATGCCTAAATTCAGGCATGCATCTGAATTTAGGATGTACATAACAGGAGAAGGGAAGTACACTAATTAAAATGTTAGTAATGGTTACTGATTAATGGAGCTAGTTTAATAACAATGTTATAAATTTCCATTTATTCTAGCTAAATAAAAGAGCTGGATTCTTCTACATCTAATCTTGACATTAGTTGGTGGTCAGAGTTAAGACACTCTTGGAAAAAGTTTTATAAAGATACCTCTGAGTAGACTAATCAGTAAGTACACAGACCCCATGATATCTTAACCCTGGTGCTTCCAGTGCTTCACTGCTGGGGAGTGGGGAATAGCTCTTGGCTCCTATCCACGCCACATGCTCCCCCAGTCACCCCAGCTATCTAGGCCTGCCCTTCCTTCTCTCCACTGCCACTTGTGTTTTTAAATATTCTTAACTTTTCTCTTTGCCTATGTGGTGAGTACTGGTTATTTCCACTTGGGTTATCAAAGAGGGAAACAGAAAATGAGCACTGGAACAGAAATTAGGAGTACAGGCTGACTGATGAATGTAAGCCCCTTAAATCCTCTGGGCCTCAGCTTCCTCATCTAAGAACTCATAGCTCTAAAACAACATTGATTACGTGATTCATACCCTATTGTTCCCAGAGAAAGTCTTCATACATGGGGAATAATCAATAAACACTATTTACCCGCTTTTCTTTTTCTTTTTTTAAACCATTACATTTAACTATGTAATTTTAAAAACAGTCACACTCTTCCTTCCTTCACCCTACATCCTCAATACCCCAGGCGGATATATTTACAACAATAAATAAACAGACCAATAAGGCCCACATGACTAAGTAGATTAAGGATAGGTAGAGCAAAATTGATAAGGGGCGCCTGGGTGGCTCAGTCAGTTAAACGTCCAACTGCAGCTCAGGTCATGATCTCATGGGTCGTGGGTTCAAGCCCCGCATTGAGCTCTGTGCTGACAGCTCAGAGCCTGGAGCCTGCTTCAGATTCTGTGTCTCCCTGTCTCTCTGCCCCTCCCCTGCCTGTGCTCTCTCTCTCAAAAATAAATAAACGTTAAGAAAAAAAAAAAAAAAAGAACAGAATTGATAGAACTATGGAGCAAATCAGTACAAAGCTGTCACGCTGGGGTGTTAAATGGAGCTTTTATCTAGCCTGCAAAGTTAGAAGAAAATATTTATTTTCTACCAAAAGAATAAAAAGGATATGTTATAATTTTTGCATAGTAGTAATTATAGTGGTGGTTACCTTCTATATCAATATTCTGGTCAGGAATCTCCAGTTCAATTATGTTCATGCTGGATTCTTTCCAAGAACCACTGAACATACTAGAAAAGTAGCCAGACTTAAAAAAACAAAACAAAACAAAATGATTATCCAGTACTTTCTGGGTCTTCTGAATTATTTTCCCATTTCTAATTCCAAACAACTGTTCTATCAAAATGAACCCATATTATTTTGGGAGAAAAAGAATTGCTAAATATGTCTACAGGAAAAATGAAATTATGATAAGGACACTTTTAAGTATGTCAAAATACTTTCAGTTTAGTATTAGTTTAATGAAAACAAAACCAAATTCTCATATTACTATGTGAATTCCTATATTACTATTTGAGCCTCCCATTAGCTTTTTAGTTAGTTAAAACAATTTCTGAGTCTATCACAGGTATGTTTTCCTTCTCAATGGCATTCTAAATTCAAGCTTAGAAAATATATATTTAAGTCTCTCATGAACATATGACAACACACAAGGTGAATACACAATCATGTACTGGGGAAGACAGAAGGCTAAGAACCTTCATACTGTTGAATCCTTACTGTATTACGGGCTGTAAAGGGTCCAAGCCAGTCCGAAGTCAGCATTAATGGGATGACCCCCAGATATCAGGATAAATCTAAAGTCTAGTTTTATCTAATCAGAAAATTCCAGAATGAACCTGATTCTTGGAAAGGTACCAGAATGGATGAAGTCTTTAGTTACCTTCTAGATAGCACCTCTCATAACTAGAATTACTTTGGAATAGATCAAATATTAACAATTTTACTGAATACTTCGTATGTATAAGGCACTGTGAATATAGCAGTTAACAAAACAGACACTGTTTCTGTCCTCAGGGGGCTTATTAGACTGTAGCATGTAGTTTGCCCTATAATCGGTACAGTTTCTCTTGAGAGTGAAAGCCTACACAGAGGCATTCTCATCCTTAAATTCACAAAAGTGCTCTCTGAGATTAAAAACAGATAGGACCCTATTCTCAAGTTGAGAGCAATATTCTGATATATTCCCTGGGCTATATACCTCTGGCCAAATTAAACTTGACTATTATGATAATGATTGTGATTAAAATGTTATAGAAAAAGTTCCCTTAAAATACTTCTACTGGAAAATCTTATACTATACTGTCTTACCAGTAATTATTGTCAAATAGTGAAGAAGACAGAAAATATAAACTCCATAGGATAAAAACTGAATTGTTCCCTGTTCTATTCCCAATGCCTAGAACAATGATTTGAAGAAAGAATAGATAGATTTGATGAAAGAATGAGTAAAATATTTGAGCCATTAGAGCAACATTTTTTTTTCCTTTTGAGAGTTTTGAATCTTTAAAATAGGATGGCAGATAGTAATATTTTCAGCACACAAACCAAATAGGTATATCAGCTAAATAAGTTGGTCTATATTTGTTGGGTCTTGTCTTTAAGTTAACTGCATTTTCCATTCAACCATAACTACAAAGGAACATTTCAGCTAAATTTATTCAATTTAAATAACTACATACAAAATAAACAAATTCAACAATCTTAATTTTAGGCATTCCCCCCCCCCCCTTCCCTCTTGTCAGCAGAGGGCACTAAAATAAGAACCTTATTGAAGTAATGACAAAAAGGTATTTGCTAGGCTGGTATGACAATGAAAATGCAAAATCTGTTTTCTAGACTAAACTAAGTTTTCACTAACAGAGTGTGCCATATTTTGATAAAACAAGACTCTGTGTGAGATGATAGGATTTAGACAACCACTATCCATGCAAAACAATTACTGTGAAATGCAATAAGAAAGAACAGGACTTGAAAGAGTTTGAACTATTTTTAAGTGACTACCTTGCTTACTCAAATAGAAAAATAAAATACTTACTTGACATAAATATATTTTGTGTAAGTTCCACTCTTCTCCTAGAGCACATATCTTAATGTCACTATTTTCTCCATTCAAAAATAAGGTTTGATAAATATATTTGGATGTACTCTTTAATTTTTTCCTGTTAAAAGAAATGCAAATGTTACATATGTGTAAAACTGAGTGTTTTACTGATTTTGCATAAAACTCAAAATATTCCTTTTGTTCAATTTCTATTAAATAGAGCCAAGTTATTCATTGTGTAAAAGGAAAGAGGGATATTATATATTCAAATTTGCATTAGTACATAAGAAACTAATGATAGTAGTAATCTCTAGGGTACTCTATTGCCAAGAGGGTTAATAGTGGCCAGCTAGATGGGATAGCATGTACGGGTGACCTTTCACTGTACACTCTTACAATATGTGTTTGTTGAACTAAGTGAATTACCTGTAGGTCAGCACGTGATTTTTGCTTATTTCCTCATTTAGAAAAGAGTACTATGGAGGATCTCAGTACAACTTCAATGCTACTGCTATGCAACTACAAAGTGCAGAACAAGAATAAAAATTTTACCTATCCAAGTAATTTTGAGAATAATTTATATCTAATCTTATTTTGGTATCAAACTATTCCTAAACTCGTTAAAAGCATTTTCACCCTCATTGGTCAAATGGTTTGCAGCCTTAGATCAAAGGTTTTCAAAACTTTGCTCAATGGAGAAACGTCTTAGGAGCCACCAGGGATAGCTGAGGAGTGAACTCTGAACATCCTCACTAACTTCAACTAGGGCAGCATCACATTTTGAGGATTTCTGCATAAAATTTCATTTAAAAGATAACTATATATATATATGTGTGTATATATATATGTGTATATACACACAACATACACATACACACACACACACATATATATATACATATATATAATTTTAATTTGATAATCATTGCTCAAGATGGTCCAATGAATAAGAAAAGCCCTAGGCAGAGGCCGATAAATACCTTTTTGTGTTCCTGGCCAATCCTGACAAGCTTTCTTAGTAGTTAAAAATTCTTAGTCTTTTTTTTTAAATTAAAAATATTTTTAATGTTTATTTTTGAGAGAAAGAGAGAGAGAGAGAGAGAGAGAGACAGAGCATGAGCAGGGAAGGGGCACAGAGAGAGGGAGACACAGAATCCAAAGCAGGTTCCAGGCTCTGAGCTGTCAGCACAGAGGCCGATGGGGGCTTGAACTGCGAGACCATGACCTGAGCGGAAGTGGGACACTTAACCAGCTGAGCCACCCAGGCACCCCAAAATTTTTAGTCTTTTTAAAAATGAAGTAACTGTTTCAGATGATGTCTTGAACCAATGTGTTTGACATGTCTTCCCAACAGACAGTAAAAACAGCACATGCTCTGATAGTAGAGGCTTGGGTTTGAGTCCCAGCTCCACCACAGCTCAGTTACTCCAGATGCAAAGAGAATATTAATAGTAAGCACTTTATTGGGTTACTATGAGAAACAAATGAGACAATATAGTTTCTAGTTCCTGATAGCACCATCCCCAGATTGCATTAAAAGTACAGAAAGGGGGGGCGCCTGGGTGGCGCAGTCGGTTAAGCGTCCGACTTCAGCTCAGGTCACGATCTCGCGGTCGGTGAGTTCGAGCCCCGCGTCAGGCTCTGGGCTGATGGCTCAGAGCCTGGAGCCTGTTTCCGATTCTGTGTCTCCCTCTCTCTCTGCCCCTCCCCCGTTCATGCTCTGTCTCTCTCTGTCCCAAAAACAAATAAACGTTGAAAAAAAAAAAAGTACAGAAAGGAATAAGCCCACAGTAGCAAAAAGGAAGGGTGGGTTTATCATCTGATAAGAGACCAGAATATATTCTGAAGGTCTAGGATGAAGGCTGAAGGCCATCTGCCCTTCAGAAGTGTGTGTGGGTTAGGAGAGATCTCAGGGGTAATAAAAGGCAGAAGGCACAAAGTGGGGAAATGTGTTCCTTTAATGGCCTCCTCCACAATGTATGAACACAGAGTACAGATAACCAGAGCACAGACAACTCAGGCATAAAGATTCCCATGCTCTTCTAGAAAGGAGAAAGAGGACAAATCTATCAGGAGAAGCTGAGACTTTAGTATAGGTGATGGCACCCCACACAAAGCAATCCTTATTCTGACATTTGGGGAATCTGTAGCCTGTTAGCTCTTAACCCATTCACCCTGAATCATGGTCCCCAAACTATGTGTTAAAGCACCTAGAGCACCACACCAAACTCAGGGAAGTGTGTGGAATATTTTATATTTGAAGGAAACACAGCAAGATCTTTGAGATACCATGTTACCTACTACTATCATAGTCATACTAACTATGAGATACTTCTTTAGGACCAGAGGTACCATTTAAAAAACTACTGAGACTCTAAGGGTGCTGTGAACAAAAAAAATTTGGGAATTTCTGCTCTAAAATGAAGCATGCCCCACCCATATCCAATTTAGTAATCAGTCTTTCTACTTAAAGGGAAGGCTTAGTTTAATTTACTCAATTAAAACACACACACACACACACACACACACACACACACACACACGCACGCACATGTTACTCATTCTAAATACCAAGGATCACCCAACCAAGGATCACCCAACATGAGGAGAATCTGGAGTATTCAAGACCATTAAAAAGACAAACCCAGAGGAAATACATTAATTCAGGGAAAAGAGAGCTTAAAACACTCTAAAATTAGCACATCTAGATATAGATATCTGAGATTATTACATTTATAAAACAACATGATACTATGATAAAGGAAACAAGAAAGAAAAGAGCTCTTCGACATTAAAAACATGGTTGCTAAAATTAATAAGCCAAAAGAGAGGATACTGAGAAAGTTAAGGAAATTTCCTAGAACATAAAGCAAAAAAGACCTAGAAAGGACAAAAAGAAAAGAGAAAGAGGTACAATCCAAGAAATCCAAAATCTGGTTTAAGAGGAGTCCAAGAAAGAGAAAACAAAGATAACAGGAAAAAGGAAATTATGGAGAAATTAATGGAAGGAAATTTTTCCAAACTAGTCTCCAGATTGTAAGAATCAACCAAGTACTGAGGCCATTAAAAAACCCATACTTAAGCACATTCTAGTTAAATTCCAAAACACCGATGAAAAAATTCCAAAATTTCCAGAGGAAAAAAAAAGGCCACCTAAAAAGAAAGTTAGACCAGCATCATACTTCCCATCAACACTGTAGGCGAGAAAACAACAAAGTAATATCATAAAGGATATGAAGTTATTTTAGATTAGATTTCCATACTCAAAGGATGAATAAAGTTAGAGACTAAATTTACATTCAGATAAGCACAAATTACCTCCTTTTGCATCCCTTCTGAGTAAAATACATGAGGATACAGTTCTCCAAAATGGGTGAGAAAGAAAAAGATACAAGCTACAGAAAACAGTAGATCCAATCCTAGAGATGGGATGAAAGTAAGCCCCAGGATAAGCACAGACCCAGAAAGCAATGGTTCCAGAATGGAACAGGAGGATGAAGGGACCCAAGAGGGGGGTCTTGGGTTTAGAGGAGGACACCATGCAAGCATGTTTAGAAAGATAGGAAAACGTGAATATATAATGAAGGGATATTATTCTTTTGTCAATGGTGGTGGGGGGCAGTTAGAAATTCTAGTAAAATTAAAAAGCAATACAAAAACAACAACAAACCAACTATCATAAAAAGATACAAATGAAAACAGGGTCTGACTTTGAAAACTTGATGGAATGTAGAAAAAAGATTCCATTTAACTACAAGGTTAGAAAATTTCTCCAATAGAAAAACAAAGTGTTGTGACACTGGATCCAGGAAGTATGGTTTATAATCCTAGCACACTACTTGACTTTGTAGTGAACAATATTTACATAGTTATAATAACAAATACTGTTTACTAGGTTTCAAATTTTACAACCAAGGCACAGCAAACAACCAAGATCTGGTTGCAGAACAGCTGAGTTTCAACAGTCATGTTAATGTAAAAGTAAAATATGCACCTGTCAAAAGGTATGAATGAAATGGAAGGTGGGCTTGGTAGCCAAAACTTTTCATGGAGTAGCTGGTTGAGGTGGGAGAGTGCTCAGAACAACCTCAGGGAGCATAATTAGTGTCAACACACAAATTTCCAGGTCTTAGTATCTTTTTACACACTTCAACCACACTGGGCTGAATAGCCAGGCCTCTTCCACTGATATAAAACATACTAAATTCTGGATGTATTTTCTTTTCTTTTTAATTAATTTTTAAATATTTATTTATTTTGAGAGAGAGAGAGAGAGAGAGAGAGAGAGAGAGAGAGACAGACACCATGTGACCATGTTGACACAAGGGCCAGAGAGAGAGAGAGGGAGAGAGAATCTCAAGCAGGTTCCACATTGCCAGCTCAGAGCCCAACTCAAAGCTGGAACCCTCAAACCGTGAGATCATGATCTGAGCTGAAATGAAGAGTTGGATGCTCAACCATCTAAGCATCCCTAAATTCTGCATGTATTTTCTAATAAAGGTTTGCTTTAAAGACTTTCCATTCTAGTCCACTCATGTAGTTCAGGGATTGGCAAACCTTTTATGTGAAGGTCTGGACAGTAAATATTTTCAGCTTTGTGGGCCAGACAGACTCTAAGCAAATTTGTTGGCATCCCAGTGACCAGCTGCCTGCTTACCAGCCTTAGCCGACCACATCTCAGCTTCTCTACCATCAAGTGGGCTACAGCCTTACCTCCTCCAATATCTGAATTCCACTCTGGGAAAGATGGCTCTATTCAAAATTTGTTCCTTCCTTGGATGTTCTCAGTCTGAGAAGTGGTGAATTGCTCCCTCTATCTTCTATTCCTATACATTTTTAGAAATCTCTTTACCTTAGTAGTTTACCTTCAGTAATTAATTCCCCTTTCCTTGTTAATGGTTATATTACATTTTCCTTTTTCAAATTGCTGCATGATTTCTCTTTTGAATGGATCCTGACATATATATTTCAATGACATTAAATACAAGTGGTCTAAATACTAATTAAAAGACAGAGATTATCCTAATGGATTAAAAAAGATGCTAGACCCAACTATATGCTTTCTTCAAGATACCTATTTTAAATATAAAGATACAGGTAAAAAAGAAAACAATGGAAAAGATATACATTTTAAACACCCAGTAGTAGTGGAAAGTAGTAGTGGAAATATTACCAGGGATAAAGAGAGACATTTTGTAATGTTAAAGGAGGTCAATTTATCAAGGAGACATAATATTTACAGAGCACTTCAATACCAGGCACTGTGCATTATATGGACCCTAAAAGGCAAGTATTGGGGTGCCTGGGTGGCTCAGCTGGTTAAGCATCTGACTCTTGGTTTGGGCTCAGGTCATGATCTCATGGTTTGTGAGTTCAAGCTCCACCTCAGACTCTGTGCTGACAGCACTGAGCCTGCTTGGGATTCTCTCTCCCCCTCTCTCTGCCCCCCATCCCCCTCTTGCTCACACTCTCTAAATATGTAAACAAAAATAAACAAACTTAAAAAAAGGCAAGTATTAATTTCTCCATTTTACTTAAGAGGAAAAAAGGCTATTTAGCTCAGAATCTGAGCTCTTTGTACTATAGTGACTCTCCAAAAAGGTAACTGAAGAATTTGACAGGGGTGGGGGTGGGTGGTGTTCATTTCTGTAAATAAACAACAAGCATTCATACATAAAACTCTATGAAAGATTTTTAGATAACACACTATTAACAGAGGCTATCCATGATACTTTCATTTCACAATAAATATGTTACATTTGTGTAGCAAAGTTTTTCAATCTTTTTTTTGAAGTTTCATTTAAAATACTGCATTTATCCCACTGATCTTAAAAAAAAAAGGCAATCAGATTGCTTTATGTGGAAACGTATTCTATGCATAAACTACGTTCTAATTTTCTAATTCACAAGTAAACATCCTGTGTTTCAACTCTTTGAAAAAAGGTTAAGCAAGCTGCAGCAATGACTTACACATATCCACGGTCAACGTTCAAGTACTAGAGGCTCTAACTTTGTTCCCAATAAGGGACAAATGTACACTGCTGATAAATTTCACCTTTACAGTTAAAGAGGACTCTCGTGTGTGTGTACTAACTTCCCTTTACACTGATGGACGTGCCCCTTAAGGTAACCGGATGCAAAACAACTTCTGCCACCCACTCAGAGAGGAGGACAAAGGTGTATTACGGAAGGCCAGCCAGGCTTTGGAGCCTAAGGTTTAATGAGGCGTGAGCTCTGGCTTGGCGTTTGCCAGTCTCATCTTGGGGCTGTAACACCACTCGGGCAGCGTCTGTGGTTTATAATCCAGAACACCAGGCGCCTCCCAAGGCGCTCCCCATCCGCCCCGCATCAGGCTGGCTCCCACGTTTCCCGGTCAAGGGCACGTCGCTCCTCACCCGCTGGGGAGCGCCGCACCCCCAAGCGCACCCGGCGCCGGGCTTGTCCCCAGGCGGGGCCCTGGAGCTGCCCAACAGGTGCGGGCGCGTCCCTCCACGTACCTGCGCGGGGTGTTGAAGAGTCGCTGCTGCTCGTCCCCTTCCTCCTCATCCTCGTCTGTCTCGGAGTCGGGGTGACAGTAGCAGAAGGCCCCACTGCTCCTCTTGCGCTTACGACTGCCTGGGCAGTAACAGAAGCCGTGGCCCGCAGCGTCGCCGCCAGACTCCGGCCTGCGGGTCGAGCCCCCCGCCCCAGAACCCGGCTCCTGCTGGGCTCGGGCTCGCCCCGGGTGGCGTAGCACTCGGCTGCTCAGGGAGCCCATGGACCACGGCTCCCCAGGACTTCAGGGAGCGCACCTCAGGGAGCCCAGCGGAGGCGGTCTCCCGCCATGGCCCGGCCGCCGCCCGCCTCCACCCAGCCCAGGTGCCTACACCGCCACCTTCTCACGCGCAGCCCCAACCGTCGCAGCGGACGCTACCGCCTCCATCCTCCGCCCCGCCCGCCGCGTCCAGCCGCGCGGCGCGCCGGGACCGCAGAACCTCGCCCCCTCGCTATCGCAACAAAGCGCGGACCGGAAGGCGCGTGCGCGCGGCGAGCCTCCGGAAGGGGCGGGGGAAGGCGAGTGTGCGTGGTGGGTGGGGCCTGCGCTGAAAGGTAAAGGGGGTTGGAGCCGGGAAGCTTGTCGGCGCGTAGGCGGCTAGCGGCCTGCTCTCCGCTTGGGTCTCGCGCTACCATGAGATTTGGGGCCAATTTGGATTTTAGCGTTACTTCACACACCCCTTTGTATTAGCCCGACCGGGAGTTCCAGCTCATTGATTGTTTCTGCAAAAGTTCCTTGAGTTCCGGATACCTAGTAGGCTCTGTGCTAAGTAGGGGCAAAAAAGATGGTGCTGTTTGGGCTCTTCCTTAGAGGAGCTCACCATTAGCTGGGATCACGCCTTGCGGGCATTTGGCAAGGCTTCCTCGGGGAGGAGGACCTACTATGTGGAGTTTCGTTAGGTCTTTGTGTTTCTTAAATATCGGCCTTCTGCCGCCCTAGACGGGTTATGGCAAAGGTTCCCTGCACTTCCCAGCTTCCCTTCTTAGCTGCAGTGAAACGTCTGAGTAGGGTCTGTACCAGTACTGGCAGGGCTTACAGTGCCTTCTGGAGGCCGGAGCAAAATTTACAGCTGTCTGCCTTGGACAGCCAGCTTTCACTCCCTGACACCATTCTGCTACTTTTTAAATAAAGTGTTTACAATGAATTACTCAGAGTAATACGGTAAACACCTATGGTTCCACCACACGTATGATAATTTAAAATTAAAATAGCTTTGGGGCGCCTGGGTGGCTCGGTCGGTTAAGCGTCCGACTTCGGCTCAGGTCATGATCTCACGGTCCGTGAGTTCGAGCCCCGCATCAGGCTCTGTGCTGACAGCTCAGAGCCCGGAGCCTGTTTCAGATTCTGTGTCTCCCTCTCTCTCTGCCCCTCCCCTGTTCATGCTCTGTATCTCTCTGTCTCAAAAATAAATAAACGTTAAAAAAAATAAATAAAATAGCTTTGATTCATTCTCTTCAATAGGACACTATAGATAGAAGCTCCGTCTCCATCTCTGTCTCTCCCTCCACTGTGGTGACCACTATCCTGAGAATAGTGTTTATCGTTTTCCCATGCATGTTCTTAAACATATACCCATAAGCACTGTATGTTCTTTAGCACATTTAGGCATATAATTACATGGAATCATATTGTACCTATCATTCTGCACCTTTCTTCTTTCTCAAAATTTTACTTTTAAGACTTATCCAGTTAATCTCCAGTTAATTTTCATTGCTCATTGTGTCACTAATCCACAATTTATCTTTTGAGGGAGTTAGGTTGTTTCTACTTTAATGTTCTTATAGAGTAGCAATGAACACCATGTACAAAGATTCACCAAATAGATTCCTAGAAGTAGATTTCCTGGGAACTTTCCACCTCTATTAGCTATTGCCAAGTTCTCTGGAATGATTAAACCAATTTATACTCTCATCAGCACCACATGTAGTTTGGGGGCCTGAGTGGACTGGTGTCTGACTCATGCCTGAGAAATTTGAATCAGGAGAAGCTGGCTGAGGCAATTTGGTAGGGGGTGGGGTGGGGGCAGGAGCAGGGGGAGCAGACAATGGTGGCAGCAAGGGGATTAGTCTTCATGCCTAGAATTTGTCAGCACAAGGGATGTGCGTGCACGTGTTTCCCATGGAGCAAGTGTGGGCCACCATAAGAGAGCCAGCATGGGATCATCTTAGATTCTGTCCCAGAGGCCTGGGTGGAAGGTCAAACTGACTTCAGCAAAGATCCTGAAAGTATTATCAGATTCCTAGGGGCTGAGAAAGGAATTGATAAAGGCACCCAGGAGAATGTCCCTAAGATTCAGCTTTAAATATCTGCCGCTGTTTCACAGTACTGATCCTCTATCACCACAGCAAGAACAGTCGGGTAAGAACTTTCTTGCTCCCCTTTACTCTTTTGGCTAAGTTTGGGCTGTGGTGGAGGGATGGGTGTGGGGAAGGAAACCAAAGTGGAGAAAGAAGAGAAACCCACCATATTCCTTACTCCTGCTGGCAATAGTCCAGAGCTGAACAATAGGCCAGAACTGAAGAAGCCTCAATTATAAATCAAGTTTGGAATTTTGACTGGACATATTAATTACTAAAATGACCATAAGGGACTGCACAGTAGGACTTTTTAAAACCTAAGGGTTGGGGCGCCTGGGTGGCGCAGTTGGTTAAGCGTCCGACTTCAGCCAGGTCACGATCTCGCGGTCCCTGAGTTCGAGCCCCGCGTAAGGCTCTGGGCTGATGGCTCAGAGCCTGGAGCCTGTTTCTGATTCTGTGTCTCCCTCTCTCTCTGCCCCTCCCCCCGTTCATGCTCTGTCTCTCTCTGTCCCAAAAATAAATAAACGTTGAAAAAAAAATTTTTTTAAACCTAAGGGTGACCAGAAAAGTCCCAGCACTATCAGAATTTTCATCTAATGACAGGAGTAGACTCATGAATAAATGTAAATAAACACTGGGACACAAGAACAAAGTTGCCTCATAATTATATTCCAAAGTCATGCTTGTTCTTCACAATAAACAAACATTCCTCCAAGGTGGCTTTATCCTGCTTCCAGTCAACAAATGTTAATATCCAGTCACCATATGCAATTTGTTTTAAAAATTTTGGTTAAATCATATATAATTTAAAGCTAAAACTACTAAAATTTGGTAATGCTTCCAAAGCCAAATAAAGTTGGAGATTCCATACTCTTCTAGGTACATATCAAAACAGCAGTACTATTTCCTGTAATTAATTGGAATGACTAAGTATTTGTACAAATAGCCTTCACCATTAGCACAAGCACTTATAATGGGCAAGTAAAAACAAATTGAAAAAAAATCTTTGTATTTCATCTATCAAAATACAATAGATATTATAGAAGGAAAAAAGAAGGCAACTATTCTTTTTTTTTTTTTTTTTTTTTTAAATTTTTTCAACGTTTATTTATTTTTGGGACAGAGAGAGACAGAGCATGAATGGGGGAGGGGCAGAGAGAGAGGGAGACACAGAATTGGAAACAGGCTCCAGGCTCTGAGCCATCAGCCCAGAGCCCGACGCGGGGCTCGAACTCACGGACCGCGAGATCGTGACCTGGCTGAAGTCGGACGCTTAACCGACTGCGCCACCCAGGCGCCCCAGCAACTATTCTTTTTCTTAATTTTTTTTTAATGTTTATTTTTGAGGGAGAGACAGTGAGTGCAAGCTGGGGTGGGGCAGGGAGAGAGGAAGACACAGAATCCAAAGCAGACTCCAGGCTCTGAGCTGTCAGCACAGAGCCTGATGTGGGGCTTGAACTCACAAACCATGAAATCATGACCTGAGATAAAGTCAGATGCTTAACTGACTGAGCCACCCAGGTGCCCCAGAAGGCAAGTAGTCTTATTTAATACAAATGTTCCACTTATAAGAGAGCATCACTTATTTCCAGAGAATAAATTAAATACATTATTTTATATTATTAAGTAGTGTTTGGTATATGTAAACATTAGTTTTATAGCAGTGATTGCACATAAGATTAAATATGTTATTTTTTCTTAATGTTGTAGTTTCTTTTTAAAAAATGTTTATTTATTTGGGGGAGGGGGGAGATGGGCAGAGAGGGAGGGAGAGAATTCCAAGCAGGCCCCATACTCAGCTCAGAGCCCCATGCAGGGCTTGAATACATGAACCATTAAATCATGACCGAGCAGAAATCAAGTGTTGTAGTTTCTTTTTTTTTTTTCAATATATGAAATTTATTGTCAAATTGGTTTCCATACAACACCCAGTGCTCATCCCAAAAGGTGCCCTCCTCAATACCCATCGCCTACCCTCCCCTCCCTTCCACCCCCCATCAACCCTCAGTTTGTTCTCAGTTTTTAAGGGTCTCTTATGCTTTGGCTCTCTCCCACTATAACCTGTTTTTTTTTTTTTTTCCTTCCCCTCCCCCATGGGTTTCTGTTAAGTTTCTCAGGATCCACATAAGAGTGAAAACATATGGTATCTGTCTTTCTCTGTATGGCTTATTTCACTTAGCATCACACTCTCCAGTTCCACCCATGTTGCTACAAAAGACCATATTTCATTCTTTCGCATTGCCACGTAGTACTCCATTGTGTATATAAACCACAATTTCTTTATCCATTCATCAGTTGATGGACATTTAGGCTCTTTCCATAATTTGGCTATTGTTGAGAGTGCTGCTATAAACATCGGGGTACAAGTGCCCCTATGCATCAGTACTCCTGTATCCCTTGGGTAAATTCCTAGCAGTGCTACTGCTGGGTCATAGGGTAGGTCTATTTTTAATTTTTTGAGGAACCTCCACACTGTTTTCCAGAGCAGCTGCACCAGGGTGCATTCCCACCAACAGTGCAAGAGGGTTCCTGTTTCTCCACATCCTCTCCAGCATCTATAGTCTCCTGATTTGTTCATTTTGGCCACTCTGACTGGCGTGAGGTGATATCTGAGTGTTGTTTTGATTTGTATTTCCCTGATGAGGAGCGACGTTGAGCATCTTTTCATGTGCCTGTTGGCCATCTGGATGTCTTCTTTAGGTTGTAGTTTCTAACAGAAACTGACTAACACAAGTTTTTTAAAGATATCTTCTTTCAGGGCCAGGGTGAAAAATCTCCGAAGTGGAAAAGTCAATTAGAGAAAGAATATTTTAAAGACATTTTAAAGACACCATGTTTTATTAAAATTATTTTTCCACGTCGTATATAAACTGAACCTTTGAATAAAATCAAGTACAACTTCAGAATAATTCTAGAGTTGAAAGGCACAGTGCAAATGTAAATTACTACAAATCAACAAAATTGAAAAATATTTAAAAAATTACTTTTAGCACAAAAAAATTCCTGTAAATAAAAGTAAATTCAGAACATTACACCATCATCAGTATAATACCTGGTTGGACACTTAGTTTTTTTCCATTCATCTTCCAGCTGGATTAAGACATTAACCATAATATTGTGGAATGTTCAGCATTTATGTTTGCTAACCAGACATATATGACTTGTATAACCACACTTAGAATTTAATTTGCTCAGACGAGTTGGTGATTTTGGTATACTTCAACCTGGAGAGAGTAAGTAATCTTAATGTAAGATGTGAGAAAGGAAGTCTCCCATGCAAACTTTTGTAGAGATCAACTAACAGTATAGACAAAATCTAAACAAAGGAGATTAGTGGATGTTTTCAAAGTATGACCATGTAAAACAGCTAATCGAACTGATATTCTTAAGAACTACATGCTCACAATTTCAAATAAAGAAATTACTAGCCACTTTGAAAACAGAATTAGGGAAGCAAAGTGATTTTACAGCAGTCTTTGAGTCTTCTGCTTTAATAGTTTTTCACCAAAACCATGAAATAAATTTAATACATTCCAATTTCTGTGAAACACAAACAAGGAAGAAATCTGTTAAAACCATGGAGTACATTTTTATTTCTAATTTAAAATCTCCTTTCAAGTTGTATAAGCTTTGAAATGCAAGTACAGCTTTAAAGCATCATAATGAGTAATTATAGATGAATAATAATACAGTCTATATCCTAAGGAGCATCTGTAGGCGTTTTAATTGGAAATCAGCATTCTGAGATAATACTAATGGCAGTGTGGAAAAATGAAGTGAAAAAAAAATTCAAAGTGTTGGGAATCCTCCTATCCTTCCTGGATTTTATTTTAATCGTCTCCTCCACAGAGAATGAGCAGTACTTTCCTGTAGTCTCCAGATGTGTCACCCTGGGGGCAAGGGAAGCAAAGGAACAATCTGATAAGCGGGTTTTCAAAAGGAATACACAGATCGGAGTCAACCATGTTAACTTTTTCAGTCTTCTCTGGCTTTTTCTCAGAGAGGTATTTTTTTATTGCAAAAGTAATACCTGTTCAATATAGGAAATAAAGACATAAAAGAACATAAAAACCCTAATTCCACCATCTAGAGATATTCTTAGTATTTTGGTGTGTGCAATATCCTTCCAGACCTTTTTCTATGTGTATAGATTCCCAAGTGAGCGGGTATAGTATTCTGTATTCTGCTTTTTTACATAATAGAGATTATTTCCCTATTTTAATTTATTAAATGTTCTTCTACAACATCATTCTTTAATGGTTAAATAGTATTCTGTTTTATATAGGTAAAATAATTTGCTTACCCTCCCCCACTGTTAGATATTTCTATCTTTTCTAATTTTTCACTATTATAAATACTGTTATAATAAGCAATTGTAGTTAAATTTTTGTGCATTTTCTTGATGATTTACTCAGGATAGATTTTCATAAAATGAGAATTACCAGATTAATGATGGTGCCTTTTCTTAAAGAACATTTTTTTTAATGTTTATTTTTTTAAATTAAAAAAAAAATTTTTTTTAACCTTTATTTATTTTTGAGACAGAGAGAGACCAAGCATGAATGGGGGAGGGGCAGAGAGAGAGGGAGACACAGAATCAGAAGCAGGCTCCAGGCTCCGAGCCATCAGTCCAGAGCCCGACGCGGGGCTCGAACCCACGGACCGCGAGATCGTGACCTGAGCTGAAGTCGGACGCTTAACCGACTGAGCCACCCAGGCGCCCCTTAATGTTTATTTTTGAGAGAGAGACAGAGAGAGAGAAAGAGAGAGAGAGAGAGAGAGAGAGAGAGAGAGAGAGAGAGAGATGGAGACAGAATGCAAGTGGGGAAGGGGCAGAGAGA
The DNA here is from genome assembly GCF_014898765.1 of Herpailurus yagouaroundi. Lineage (NCBI taxonomy): Eukaryota > Metazoa > Chordata > Mammalia > Carnivora > Felidae > Herpailurus > Herpailurus yagouaroundi. The sequence goes on from NW_024412452.1 coordinate 13,534,756, forward strand.
GAGGGAGACACAGAATCCGAAGCAGGCTCCAGGCTCTGTCATATCAGCACAGAGCCCGATGTGGAGCTCAAACCCAGGAACCACAAGATCATGACCTGAGCCAAAGCCGCCGGGTGCTCAACTGACTGAGCCACCCAGGTGCCCCAATGATTGTGCATTTTCTTAAGCCTTTTGGTACATGTTGCAAAATAGCCTTCCAGAAAGGTGCTATAATTTCTACATATAATGTTTTATGGTCTAATTATTAGATCAATTTTTGTTTGTGCTTCATGGGCACTAGAAAAGAGGGAATCTCTGTCTATTGGATTCAAAGTTTAATATATATCTCTTAAATTAAATCTTAATATATCTTTCTTTATGTTTTGTCTCATCAATCTGCCAAAGAATAAGGATGTGTTAAATTCTATCTGGCATATTTTTCCATCAATGTCTTCTTTTGGAGCTTCAAATTTCTTATTTATAGATTTGAATGCAACACTTATTTGGCACTTAAAAGTTTCATGACTTAATCTTTGTTGTGAATAGTTGCCTTTATTAATATAAAGTGATCCCTTTTTTCCTATTTAATGTGTTTTCTCCTTAAATTCTTTTTCCTTATAGCATAATCCCTTTTTCCTTATAGCATAATGTTCTTTTCCCTGGCCTCTTTTTTACAGCTGCTTACATGTCACTGTATTCTAGTTGTTCCTTATAAGTATAACTTACATTTTGCTTACTTTTGTCATTTTTGCTTTTTTTAAAAAATATTTACTTTTGAAAGAGAGAGAGCGTGTGAGCAGGGGACGGGCACAGACAGAGGGAGACAGAGAATCCCAAGCAGACTCCCCACGGTCAGCCTGAAGCCCCCAATATGGGGTTCGAACTGTGAGATCATGACCTGAGCCGAAGTGAGACACTTAACCGACTGAGACACCCAGGCGCCCCTGGATGTGAATCATTTCTTGTCATTCTCATGCCCAGTTAGGACTCCGGGAAGTCTGCTGCCAGGTAAACAAAGGCAGAAATCCAGCGTACCTAACAGGCTTTCCCACTGTAGATCTTAGCTGGCCCTGGGTAGGGTTCTGGATGACTGACTTTGTTGCTTATCTTCCACTGTAAGCAGGCAGGCAAGGAAATGACACTTTTAAAAGTATTCGTTACAATATACTCTTTCTCTGTCCGGGGTCAACATAATTACGATATTTAGAAGGCAAACATTTCCAGCTTCTAACCTGGCAGAGATTTAAACATCTCTGTGAAAGGAAAGAAACTGGAAATACCTGAATTAGAGTAAGATCTTTAAAAGTGGTGCTATCTGCCAGGGAACAGATAAGAAGTGTCTGAATACCTAGGTCAGAACCCCATTTCTTTTCTCAGAGCTTTCCCCTGGGCCAAGGCTGGGCTCTCATGACCTACCTTGATGAAGGAATACAGAGACTTCCCATAAAGCCTCTTGAAGTTTTCCCGGATGTCCATCATATCAATCTCTGCTCGAGAAACCATAACTCTGATAAGGGTGTCATCATCGGTGCCCAAGCCCTAAAGAAGAAAACAAGATCCATGCTGGTTCTCAGTGCCCTTCTTTAGCCTATCAAGGCAAGCCTATGCATGACTCTCCTGATGACGTCTTTTGCACCACAAAGCCTGTAGAAGCCTGTGGAATACTGTTCCTCACCATGGTGTTCAGGGCTTTCCACAACCTACCTTTCCAACACTCTGTGTTCTGACCAGAGGAGACTACTCTCTGCCATTCGAGACACATACTCTGCTGTTCTCAGACTGCCTGCCTCACCTGCAATGATTCCTCCCCACTGAATGTCATCCTTCCTCCCCCAGCCTTACCATCCTTCCTACCAGATGAAATCCTCCAACGTAAAACTCCCTTTATCTATTTTTTTAACGTTTACTTGCTTACTTTGGCGAGAGCGAGGGCCTGCACAAGTGGGGAAGAGGCCAAGAGATACACACAGAATGTGACACAGGCTCCAGGCTCTGAAGTGTCAGCGTAGAGCCCAACGCAGCACTTGAACTCACAAAACTGTGAGATCATACCTGAGCCGAAGTCGGACGCTCAACTGACTGAGATACCCAGGTGCCCCTGTAAAATTTCCTTTAAGGTCCTGCTGAAATATACCAACTTCTTTAAATATTCTTCTCTGATCTTCACCCCCTAAACAAATACTGGAAGATACTCTTCTTTCTGTGTTCCTATATATTTGGATCCTCAACTACTGTTGTCTTATATTCTATTTTGTCCTTACTGATATTTTGCACACATGTGTCTTCCCCTTCCTACCTTCTGATCTCTCCTGTACCTCTCTCATGGTTCCCAGCAGCGGTCTCTGCACAGAGTATGATGCATGGTTAGGGGCTTGGGCTCTGAAGCCAAACTGCCAATATTTGCATCCTTGCTCCATTACTTCCTCACTGAGGACCTTGGACAAACTGCACATCCTCCCTATGTCTCAGTTTTCTCATCTGTAAAATGGGGGTTAATAATAGGACCTTCCCCTTAGAGCTGTTGTAGGGATAAAATTAATCCATATGTATACGGCATTAGGAATGGTGATCACATGTTATAAGTACTCAATAAGTATTACCTAGTATTATCATTAGCAGGCACTCGGTGAAGTATTTGATGAGTTGAACTGAGTATCTCAAGCTGATTTTGGTTAATTTGTATGGGAAACAGAAGTAAACATGAAGGTGGACATAAGACATGTTGGAGACATTGAGATGCTAAAAATGAGCCATTTACCTTCATAGATTTATAAAGCCTTTCAGCAAAATATGCAGATTTGTTCCTCATGCACTTTACTGTTAAGAGATAAAAAAAAAGAAATAAAAAAATTATAAAAGCTATGAGAAAAAAGTGGCAATTGTTCCCTCTGTTTCTACAAGGTATGAAGTAGTATTCTCTTGATTGCTTTGTCAGAAGAATTTTAGCCAAGGTCTATGTTTTATGAACACAGACCATGGAGAAATAATTAATAAAGGCAATTAAAGCAAAAGGCAGCATATAGTTTCAAAATGATTACTATGTCTACCATATGAAACAGTTATTAGTTCTAACCATCCATAGACTTACAAGAGGCAGCTAATATAGGATTATCTCTCTGGTATATTCAGATATAAAGGCACAGAGGATATAAAATATATAAAGCTACATAATATAATAATGATCAGATCATATATAATACCTCTTGTCTAAAATTCTGCATCCCATTATGAGGGACTGAAAGTTTTTTTTAAATCTCTGAAAACACCTATATCCCCATGACAGCAAACTAGTAAGGAGAAAAGTCGGTAAACATTTGTTTCTCTACTTCCCACCCTCTACCAACTTACCTATGGCCAGCAGAGCATCTTCAAAGCTACCAGATGTTTCAGATTTAATACTCTGCTCAATATCCTTCTGTGATATCCTTTTGTATTCATCAAACACTACAAACAATAACAAAATGGAATTATAAATAATAAAAAGAATAGAGGAAACTGAAATTTATGGAGAGAATGAGCATTCTAGAGATCACTGTTTATTTAAAAAAAATTTAACATTTATTCATATTTGAGAGACAGAGACAGAGTGTGAGTGGGGGAGAGGCAGAGGAAAAGGGAGACACAGACTCCAAAGCAGGTCCCAGGCTCTGAGGTGTCATGACAGAGCCTGATGTGGGGCTGGCACTCATGGACCGGGAGATCATGACCTGAGCTGAAGTTGGACGTTCAACCGACTGAGCCACCCAGGTGCCCCCATTTTTTTTTTACAAGTATTTTTTAAAATTTTAATTTAATTTAATTTTTTAATTTATATCCAAGTTAGTTACCATATAGTGCAACAATGATTTCAGGAATAGATTCCTTAATGCCCCTTACCCTTTTAGCCCATCCCCCTTCCCATAACCCCTCCAGTAACCCTCTGTTTGTTCTCCATATTTAAGAATCTCTTATGTTTTTGCCCCCCTCCCTGTTTGCTTCCCTTCCCTTATGTTCATCTGTTTTGTATCTTAAAGTGTTCATATGAGTGAAGTCATATGACATTTGTCTTTCTCTGACTGACTAATTTCACTTAGCATAATACCCTCCAGTTCCATCCATGTAGTTGCAAATGGCCAGATTTCATTCTTTTTGATTGCCGAGTAATACTTCATTGTATATGTATACCACATCTTCTTTATCCATTCATCCATCAATGGACATTTGAGACACCCCCATTTTTTATTTTAATTAAAAAAAAAATTTTAATGTTTGTTTTTGAGAGAGACAGAACACAAGTGGGGGATGGGCAGAAAGAGAGGGAGACACAGAATCTGAAGCAGGCTGCAGGTTCTGAGCTGTCAGCACAGAGCCTGACGTGGGGCTCAAACCCACAAACCGTGGGATCATGACCTGAGCCAAAGCCAGATGCTTAAGCGACTGAACCACACAGGTGCCCTGAAAAAAAATTTTTTTTCTTAACGTTTATTCACTTTTGAGAGACAGAGACAGAGTGTGAGTGAGACAGAGTGAGACACAGAATCCAAAGCAGTCACTATTTATTCTTTGGCATACCTCAGGAAGAAAGTAATTAGCAGTGTCAGTGAGAACCCAGGAGGCACAGGCAAGTGGAATGGGTGCGAGGGGAGGATGAAGGAATGTTGTGACTCTCGGAGGAGATCAGGGGAGTCCTTTCCCTTATTTGGGACCCTGTTTTCTCACACATAAAATGGACATAACATCTAGAGAGATGTGCTTTCTTTTCTCATTGTTCTCTTAACGAGCAGAACATGTCTTTTCGTAATTCTGGCCTTGGCAATCACCTGTGTGTTCCTTTTGGCTTAAAACTAGAGTAAGTCAACCCCTTGAATAATGAGTCACATTTGACACAAATGGTTGCCTCTTTTAATAGACTGTAACATAATTAGTTTTTCTTTCACTTTTTGCCAAGTATTTTCAAATGCGATGAACCTATTTTCCTCTCGCTGTCTCCTTTCTGGAGCCTTCTTAGAGTGGATATCTGTTTCTTCTTCTTAACATTGCTCTCTTTGGGGTATTGCCCCAGGCACCATCAGTGTGATTTTCACAGGGCTGTCAACCCACAGACACCCCTGCCCCCCAACATACACCATAAGCTCTACCAAATCAGTGGGCAGTTCATCGGACCACAGCCAGTCTTACCCTCCTGGGGATTTTTTAAATTTAATTAATTAATTAACTAATTAATTTTTAAAGAGAGAGAAAAAGATAAAGAGAGTCTTAAGTAGGCTCCACATCCAGCATGGAGGGGGATGTGGGGCTCGATCTCACAACCATGAGATCATGGCCTAAGCTGAAATCAAGAGTCTGATGCCTGACTGAGCCACCCAGGCTTTCCCCCTCCTGGGGGTTTTATAAATGAGCAGATAATGGGAATGGCCAAAAGCACTGAGTCAGCTTTAACCTCAGAGAACAGAAGAATTAACTGGGGAACCTGGGAAACATCCTGGATGTCACTTTCAGGGATTCTAAATCAGCCAGTCTGAAGTAGGGGTTCAAGAACCAGCATTTTCAACAAAGACCAGACTGAGAAACTCTGCCTTACAGGTAAAACATGTGACTCCCTTCCACTGTGATCCCCAGAACTGCCTTCATTTCTGTTCTTCCTGGAATTGTTCAGCTCTTCCTTCAATTCCATGAGCCACCAGTTTTTTCCATTTTCCCTCTTGTCCCATTCTGTATTATTTCTCCTTCTTACTTAAGTTGGAGTCAGTGTCTATTGCTTGGAATCAAAAGATCTCATTGACACATTTTCAAAGTCCCAGTTTTCTCCACTGTAAAATGGGGGAAATAATGGCTGCTCCAATGGGATATTGCAACAAACAATGCTTATCATATGCTTAGCACTGCACTGGGAAGATAATTAATAAAACCCTAGTTATTTGAATCCTCACTATTATTGTTTGTTGGTAAGAAAATTATGAAGTTTTCTTTATACAAATAGTGCTTAGATTTTCTTCCAGTCGTCTACAAGCAGGTATTTTATAACTTCCCGACAATTGTGCTGAGAAGTGAAAATTGTTACAAAGGTATTTGCATGGTCTTTAGCAGACCTGCAGTTCTTGGGAAATACCACCAGGTGGAGATTTATGTAATTAGTAATCTGGCAAGGGGAAGAAATAAGGAGCTGAGTCAGAAGTTGGTGCATCTGATGGTAGCCCGTGACATTTATTAACAGGGGTAATTACCTATTTTTAGGCACTGTGGAATATCTGAAATCACTGCAACTTCCAAATGTGTTGTAATTTTCAATTACTTTATGTTTTCAATTTAGCGAACTCATCCTCAAATTTCCCATAGGTTTTGTAAATTGTGTGTGATTATACAGCACGGTGGGTTTATAAAATTGTGCTGCAACATAAAGACCTAAAGAGCTTATATAAAAGATGAAATATCCTATTTATTCCTTATTGCTGTTTACAAGAAAATAAACCTGACGACAAATGTTCCACAATTTTTTTCCCAAAGAAGTTTAAAAGCACATTACAAAGACTAGCATTACCAGAAGCAAATTAAAAACATTACACATAGGAAATAAAATGTGAAACTATCCACTATTTACTCCCTAAAGAGTATCCACATACTCCCTAAAGAAATCATTTCTATTAGCTTTACAACTTGGATATTAAATAGGAATAAATATCAACCAACAATTCTACTTCATTACTCACTGATGTACTGAAGATTTTTTCTTATGTAAGTAAAATTAAATGGGGCAGGTGCCTGGGTGGCTCAGTCGGTTTAGTGTCCGACTCGTGATCTCGGCTCAGATCACGATCTTGCAGTTCGTGAGTTCGAGCACTCATAGTGCAGAGCCTGCTTGGAGTTCTCTCTCCCTCTCTCTCTGCTCCTACCCCACTCATTTTCTCTCTCTCTCAAAATAAATAAGTAAACTTAAAAAAAAATTTTTTTTAATTAAATGGGGCTGCTTTAGAAAAAGGACTGACCACAAACGTTGGTTTCCTACAAACAGGAATGCCAAACCCCTATGAATACATTGTATATCCACTAATTATTCATCATTAATATTTCAGAAATTGGCTCTCATGCACACTGTTGCACTCCTACATTTCCAAGGTAAGATATCTAAGACAGTTCAGTGCAATCAGTTCTTTGTACCAAGTAAAGGGGAAAAGGTTCTAAATTAATTATGGACAATATAGTTTTCACTGTCTTTCAAACAGTTTCTTTGGAAGATGAGGCAAGTGCCTTACCATGCAACAGATGATTGCGATTCCGGGAACAGAGAACAGTTAGAAATTTCACCTCATCTGTCCCCCATTTCTTCTCTCCAGCCTCATACAGGTCCTGAAGCCAAACAAAGCACAAGTTTAAAACATCACAGAGAAGGTGCCAGGAAATATATAAATATTTCCAGAACTTCAAAGAGCTGAGCTGGCTGCGTTTTATTTTGTTGGTGATGAGGGTGGAAGTGGTGTTGGTGAGTGGCAAACAATGACTCAAGACTTTTCCTTAGGTATATGACTAATAGGACCTTTTACTATCTCCTTGAGAGGGCAAGCACCAGCAGCAGCTCCTTATATACAGACTACATGGTTCTATCAGAGCTGAAAGGAATGCCCTAGACTAGGCTTACCATACAGAAGTCACTAACCATACGTGACTACTTACATTTTCATTCATGAAAATTTACAAGTCAACTCCTCAGTCAGACTAGCCACATTCCAGGTGCTCTGTGGCCATTTGTGGCTACTCTGGCTGAGGAGTTGGCTTTTAAATTTCACTTAATTTTAGTTAATTAAAATTAGCCAGTGGACACCCATACGAGACAGTGCCAATGTAGAACATTTTCAGCATCGCAGAAAATTTTACTGGACAACACTACTGTAGAATGATCTGTGATTTGCCGAAGGCTACACAAGGTGTCACAGTAGAACCAGGACCCCATTAGTAATTGTTTATATTCCAAACAGGTAGGACTATAAGAATTTGACTCTGGCCACTTTAGCTATATTACTGATAAATCAAAACTACTATTCATGTTACCTCACTGCTATTTTAAAAAAACAACAGGAAAATAGCAACTGTTGGCGAGGATGTCGAGAAACTGGAACCCTGTGCACTCTTGATGAGAACGTAGAATAACGCAGCCTCTATAGAAAACAGTATGGCTATGCTTCAAGAAATTAAAAATGGAATTACCATATGATCCAACAATACTACTTCTGAGTATATAGCCAAAAGAATGGAAAGCAGACCTTACAGAAATATCTGTAATCCATATTCACAGAGCATTATTCACAACAGCCAAAAGTTAGAAGCAACTCAACTGTCCATCGACAGACAGATGAATGGATAAACAAAATGTGGGCTATACAAACATTGGAATATAATCCAGCCTTAAAAAGGAAGGAAATTCTGACACATGCTACAACCTGGATGAACCCTGAGGACATTATGCTAAGTGAAATAAGCCAGTTACACAAACACAAGTACTGTGCGATTACCTTGTATGAGGTGTCTAGTCAAACTCATAGAAACAGAAAGCCAGAGAGTGGTTGTCACTGGCTGGGAGGAGGGGGAAATGAGGAGTTGTTTAATGGTATAGAGTTTCGGTTTTGCAAGGTGAGAAAGCTCTGGAGATTGTTTGCACAGGAATATGCACATAGTTAACATTACTGAACTTAAAAATGGGTAAGATGGCAAATTTTATGTTATGTGTGTTTTATTTTAAAAATGTTTTTGGGGGCGCCTGGGTGGCGCAGTCGGTTAAGCGTCCGACTTCAGCCAGGTCACGATCTCGCGGTCTGTGTGTTCGAGCCCCGCGTCAGGCTCTGGGCGGATGGTTCAGAGCCTGGAGCCTGTTTCCGATTCTGTGTCTCCCTCTCTCTCTGCCCCTCCCCTGTTCATGCTCATGTTCTGTCTCTCTCTGTCCCCAAATAAATAAATGTTGAAAAAAAAAAATTTAAAAATGTTTTTGGAGCACCTGGGTGGCTCAGTCTGTTAAGTGTCTGACTTCGGCTCACGTCGTGATCTCACAGCTCGTGGGTTCAAGCCCTCCGTCGGACTCTGTGCTGACAGCTCAGAGCCTGGAGCCTGCTTCAGATTCTGTGTCTCCCTCTCTCTCTGCCTCTCCCCGCTCACACTCTGTCTCTCTCTCTCTCTCTCTCTCTCTCTCTCAAAAATAAACATTTATTAAAAAAAATTTTTTTTAAAAATTTAAAACCCTACTGTTTATTTACAGTCAGCAGCTGGCTTGTTAAGTTTCTCAAAATGCCCTTAACTGACACATTTTTGTCACTCATTGGGCTTCCCTCCATCTACTCATCTATTCTTTCACTTCTTTGTCTAATTTCCTCACTGCTTTAGAGTCAATTCACAGAACCATGGAATTTTAAAGCTCAGAGGGCACGAAGAGTAATAAAGTAATAAGCTTTAAAATTCATATTCTCCTGTTTCGTCTAAGATCACTTCTTGTCGGCTCATCTAGCTCCTTTATCTTTTCTTGCCCTTCATCTGGCTCCGTTTTCATCTCTGTCCTTTTCTCACTGCCTTTTTATTTAGCTCTTGTTTCACTGAAACCTGTTTCTCTTGTGTATTTTAGGGTCCAAAGCCATGTGAAATCTGCCTCTTCCTGACAGTGTGGCCCTGTTTGCCTCCCTTGCTGCTTCTGTTTGTTCACAGGCCACATAGCGTCTGAGCTGAGGGTTTGCTGACTGTCACGCTTTTTCATTTTTAAGTGATGAGCAGTCTATCCAGATCTGTTCTTTTCCTCCAGAACAAGGTGAGGGGATTCTTCTCAGAGCTCCTCACTTTTTATATGGATGGAGTTCCAGCAGGAGCACCAGTTGCTAGTCCACGGAGGGCTGCTGAGACACAAGAGTTCCCTGAGGAATTTCTTCCTGTTCGCACAAAGCCACTGTGCTTTGAGGTTGGGGGCATTGGCCTCTTTTCTGTGGCAGAAATGTCCTTCCTGCATCCTTGGCCCAGGTTTGCTGCCCATCTGGCATTTTAACGGCCCTCCTCCATGGTTTCCAGTGTTGATGCAGATTTTCCCTTTTTTAGATTTGCTGGTTTGTTTGTTTTTCAGGAGAAGAGAACCAAAATGTGTCATCCAGCCAAAGCTCTGAAGGGCATTTTTACTGTAGTTTAAAAACTTTTTTTATGTTTATTTTTGAGAGAGAAAGAGAGACCGAGCCCAAGCAGGGGAGGGGCAGAGAGAGAGGGAGACAGAATCTGAAGCAGGCTCCAGGCTCTGAGCTGTCAGCACAGAGCCTGACGCGGGGCTCAAACTCACGAATCTTCAGATCACCATCTGAGCCGAAGCTGGACACTTGACCGACTGAGCCACCCAGGCGCCCCTAGGGTAGTTTTAATATATCATGAGTTTCTTTTTATTTTTTTTTTAAATTTTTTTTTTTAACGCTTATTTATTTTTGAGACAGAGCATGAACGGGGGAGGGTCAGAGAGAGAGGGAGACACAGAATCTGAAACAGGCTCCGGGCTCCGAGCTGTCAGCACAGAGCCCGATACGGGGCTCGAACTCACGGACCGTGAGAAAGTGACCTGAGCTGAAGTCGGCTGCCCAACTGACTGAGCCACCCAGGCGCCCCATGAGTTTCTTTTTAAAGTAGGAATTTTGAGCACTCCCTATGATGTCCTTCAGTGCCAGTTTCATCCCAAGAACAGATGAAATTGGACTCGTTGGATAACAGCCTTTTTAAATTTTAAGATTTCTACCTTTTGTAAGTTACCATGACCTGATTCCACCTGCCCTGATCATTCTTCTCATCTCAAACTCATTTACTTTCCTCAAAATCCAGCTATAACACCTAGTGGTTGCAACCACTCCCCCTGCTGCTGATACAAGCCACAGCAAAGGCTGACAAGGTTTTCCTACCGTCTTATCCTACAAGAGCTGAAATATCAGTGGGCATTGGTCTTAAATTCCTCACCTCTTGGCGAAGGATCCAGAAAAACCTACTCTGAGTTCTACTTCCTCCGGCCAACTTTCCCAGCCCAAACTTGGTAGGAAACCCCTTTCAGCTGATCACTTCCAAGAGGCTCCTTGAAGAGCCCTCAAAACAGTTGATTGAACTGCATTTGTTTAAAAAAATCAGACAGACCTGGATTCAAGGAGCCCAATTCTACCAGCTAGGAGATCTTGGACAAGTTATTTATTTATTTATTTATTTATTTATTTATTTATTTATTTATCATTTACCATAGTTAGGAATGATTTTTTTGGATACGTTATTTAAATCTTCACATCAGTTTCTTAATCTCTAAAGCAGAAGTAAAAATATCTACTTCACAGATGTGTTGTGAGGAAAAAGCGCAAAGCAGTTCATGCAATGCCTGGTATCTAAGAAATGCACCAACAATTGACAGTGGCTATAATGTCTCAGGAATAAATTGCTTACTAACTCTTCATTTAGTTTGAGATACACCTGTGCTACGGAGGCTCCTTCCAACATACCCAAAAATGTTGTCTTTGAGGTAGCTGAAATTCATGTAAGCAACCAGGAGTTCAGCGTTTTCAATACCTTCTCCCTCCTCAAAGCTTTTGTTTTAGAGGCAATTTCCTATTTCTCTAGTATGGGATGGGCCTCCCTGCATCCTCAGAACTCTTATGACACACATACCCCTCTCCCTCTTGGTGAAAGCAACGGGTTCTGTCCTGCAGAGTCCATAGCGGTTCATACCTTGCATAATGAATGGGAACAGTTCTTCCCCATGGTTGAGAGTACAGGATCTACATCCAAATTGCCTAGGTTCAAATCCCAGTTCTGCCATGTATTATCTGTGAACTTGAGCAAGGAACTGGACTTCTGTAAGCCTCAATTTTCTTGTCCATGGAACGGGGATAGCAATACTTGGTTCACAGGGTTATTGCAAGGATTCAATGACATACTTTGTATCAAGAGCTCAACAGTGTTTGGTACTTGGTAAGGACCCACTTTTTATTAGTTCTTATTGTCAGTGTTACCTGGCTGCAGTAAATAGATCAGGCATCAGTGCCAGGGCAGCATCAGTGGGCTGGGCACCAGGGAAACAACTGCCTCTTGGGGTTTGATATTAATTTTACCCCAATGGGGTACACACTGCGCCAAGCTGTTTAACACAGGTGCTGTCAAATGTTCTCTCTGGGGAAGTAAAAATGCAAGGTAAATAAAGCAAAGGCAGGTCCCTTCACCTTCAAGTGATTCCAAAGATGCTCCATGGTTCTCTGGGGTGGCCATACCATGGTCCCAATGTCAAGAACACAGGGAGGCTTATATAATGATGCCCTGTATCACCCCCAAGCCCCAAGTATCTCTGCAAGAAATTTCTGCATTAAAGGTTATCTATGGGAACCTTTTTTTTTTTTTTTTAATATATCCCAGCCAGGCAATATACACTGAAATATAAGAGGGGATCCATCAACTAAGGCATGTCTTACTGGCAAAAGAAAAGAAAGAAATTTCAGTTCTACTAACCTGAGCATCCTGTCTCATGAGAGCATCATCCAGATAATTTCCTTCATCCCTGCCACCCTGAGAAAAACAAAACAGAGAATGAGAGAGTATCCATGAAGATGGTGGTGGGGCACACTGTTAGGACAGGATGTCTGGGAACCCAAGGACATGGTAATTAGAATGCCCACAGAGGTCACACTTCCAGCCTAGGGAGAGAGGGCAGATGTCCTCTGAATGTGTTTGCATTATTCCTGTGGCTCTGGTCTGTGCCTAGAGAACATGACCAAAGAGCCAGCGGCTCCTTCATGCTGCCTGGGCAGTCTCTGCCAGCAGAAGGGGAAGCAGAGAAACACTGCCTGCTGACTGCTCCCTCCACTGCTGTCTCCTCCCTTTGTCAGCTCACCCAACTCCTATGTCTTCCCAGCTAACTCAAGGCCTTCCTAGCAGGCAAATCTACATTGATCAGTTCTGCCAAATAAGGGCTTGGAACAAAGGAGAATCAAGAGTCTAGGACCAGCAGTGGGGCTTAAGGAGCATGTGAAAACGCCTCACCCCTCACCAACATCAGCTCATGGGAAGGGCAGGGTTGAAGTCTGGGAGGAATGGTAAGGAGTAACAGGCTACTTTCCTCTGGATTGTTAGACTATTTTTTTTTAATGATTATTTATTTATTTTTGAGAGAGAGAGAGAGAGAGAGAGAGAGAGAGAGAGAGAGAGAAGAGAAGAGAAGAGAGAGAGCACGGGGAATGGCAGAGAGAGAGGGAGACAAAATCCCTAGCAGGCTCTGAGCTGTCAGTGCAGAGGCCAATGTAGGGCTCAAACTCATAAACTGTGAGATCATGACCTGAGCTGAAATCAAGAGTTGGATGCTTAACCAACTGAGCCACCCAGGCACCCCTTGTTAGACTACCTCTATTGCTATGCTGTCTCAATATTCTATGGTCTAGGCATGGCTTGGCAGAGTGCTAAATCTGAAAGGCAAAGAACAAAATGGGTTAAGAAATGCTAAGAAATAAGGAGTGAGGAAAAAATAAGGAAACAAGTAAAGCAGGTCAGCATTATTAAGTAAATATCACAGGCAGAGTGTGGTGGGGTTGGAGATGATTTCTGGGGTCCTGCCTTGTTAATATTAACAGAAACAATATTATTGTTTTACAATATTAACAGAAACAATATTATTGTTTTACAATATTAACAGAAACAGGAAGTCAGGAAGATGAGCTGGTTTGGGGGGGAAATGAGTTCAGGTTTAGTTTAGGAGGACTGATTTGAGGTGATTGTAGACTATAAGGAAACACCTTAAAAAGCAGTGAGAAATGAGAGTCCTACACTCAGGAAGGACGTCAGGATAAAGACAAAATTGGGAAGTCATGTGAAATGTCACATGTATGCATCTTCTATTTTCTGGTACCCCTCCTCTCACACTAGCCCAGTCCTGCTTTACTTCTCATCTGGAATATTGAGGTAACTTCCTACCAGGCCTCCCAGCCTCCAGTTCAACTGATCTTACACATCACTGTTACATTACTCTTCTAAAAATGCAGTTCACTCCAGCGATCCCAAACCTTTAGCAGCTCCCTACTGCTCTCCCAACAAGGGATCTCAGTTCATCTTTCCACCTTGTTCCTAGAATCACCAACCAACTGCTCAGCCAACAATTCCTTGAACACACCCCACACCCCATGTCCCCTGCCTCCTTGCCTCTTTCTGGCTGTTCTTCCTGCCTGTAACGCACTCACCTATATCAGTGCCTCTTGAAATCCTAGCGACCCTCCAAGTCCTCTCTGAACCAGCACCTCTGTCATGAAGGCTGCTCTTTGTTTCTGCAACCAGACTCTCTCCTTGAAACTTCCTTTTACTATGTGCTCCTCCTTTGGCACTTTTCATGGCTTTATTATAGCAATCTGTGTACCTGATATATTCCTTTATGACAACATAAACTTTTAAAGCCTAGAAGTTGTCTCAATGCACTGAGTAGCAAGGGTACCTGGCATGTATTAGGTACTTATATATATATATAAATGTGAATAAATGGGCATGCCTGAGTAGCTAGAGTCTCTAGAGAGAGGATTAAAACAGCAGAGAGGCCCACGAACAACACTTGGGGAATATTCACATCTGGCAGGATGAAAGGATGAGCAAGGCTGGAAAAGGGGATTTGGAGCAAGCATCCCGATAGAACTCAACCCCCAACAGGAGCAGCCCACTGAGGGCGTGACTCACAGCGGACAGAGACACCAGCACCCTCTGGAACATGAATGAAGTGTCAGAGCGAATGTCATCTTCAAGGCTCTTCCCATATTCTGGCAAGAGAGCAAAGTTAGCTGCATCAGAGTAGAGTCCTGTCCAGCGCTGCGTCATGCTCCAGAACCATCTGTCCTCCCCAGGATCAGCCGGTTTACCGAAGCAGTTTGTTATGAGGGTTTTCAACCCCACACACAGTTTTTCCAAAACTGAACTCTTGTAAAATGGTCAAGGCAAGTTTAGCTTGTCATTATAGTAGAAACAATATGTTCCTGGTCCTTAAAATGAAAGGTCAAGAGGGCTGGGGCTGTACTCCTCCTCCTGCAGTTACTACTGCCCAGGAGTCTGCCCCCACCGTGGTTCTCAGTGATGGAAGGAACGGTGACTGTTGACTGGCACATGGAAAGGCAAACAGAGCAGAGTTTCTGAGCCTGTGTTTGGGGACATGCAGGGGGCTGTCAGACCCAAATTCTAGCAGCTTCCCACCAAGAGCTTCCCCAGAGAAGCTGAAGCCCTTCACAGCCCTTGGGTAGAAGACCCATTCGGCAGACATGGGGATTGGAGTGTTCGAACGAAGCTCCCAAGGTTTAGTATCTCCTGCCCTGAACACTTACCAAAACTCTTACTGTTTTGTTTCCTTTCTACCAGAGTAGTACATGGAAAACTCAGGGAAAAACAAATAAGTAAAATGGAGGGAAAAAGACTCCACAAAACTCCACCATAATCTAATCACCCAGAAATAATCATTGATACCACCTTGGTGAGTCTCCTTCCTCATTTTTCCTTATTTACGTATGTTATTTTCTTTTATTCTTTTTTTTTAAGTTTATTTATTGGGGTGAGGGAAGACAGCATGAGCGGGGGAGGGGCAGAGAGTGAGGAAGAGAAAGAGAATCCCAAGTAGGCTCCACGCTGTCAGTGCAGAGCCTGATGCAGGGTTTGAACTCATGAACCACGAGATTGTGACCTGAGCTGAAATCAAGAATAGGATGCTTAACCAACTAAGCCACCCAGGTGCCCCTGTTATTTTTCTTTTTTAAAAAAATGGCATCATAGCGTGCTATTTTATGATTTGTCTTTTTCACTTATCCATATACCATACCATTGAACAGAATTTAATACTATCCTTCAATATACATTTTGATGACTACATAATACTCCATTGTGTGGGTGCACCATATTTTGTTTAGTCAATCTGCTACTGATGGACATATTTAGCTAATATAAACAATACCAAACAAGCACCAAAGGATCTAAATCTTTGAGCAGTTTTTTTTTTTTTTTTAAATTACATTCTTAGGGCAAAAAGGCATATTATCTTTTAAAGACTCTTCATAAACATCATCCTCTGGAGATTTTTAAGAGGGGAATAAATGGCTATCTTTCTTAGGTGGCTGAAAGTATACAGTCCAGTGTGGAGGTAAGAAGTTGGGCGAGAGAGCCCGTCCAGGGCATTCCCTGAAATGCTAAGATTCATTGGTGCCACCACTT
Organism: Herpailurus yagouaroundi; assembly: GCF_014898765.1. Lineage (NCBI taxonomy): Eukaryota > Metazoa > Chordata > Mammalia > Carnivora > Felidae > Herpailurus > Herpailurus yagouaroundi. The sequence continues at coordinate 13,550,905 of NW_024412452.1, forward strand.
TTGAACAAACATGTGTGATTCTCTGCTTGATAATAAGGAACAACTTTCAGGGTAATAAAACACTGCACTGGGAGTGGCATCTTCACCTAAGAAGTCTTGAGAAGCAAACAGATTGTCATTTGCCTAGACAGGAAACTGCCTAAAAGTGGAGCTTGGAACTAAGGATCCCTCATGGTCAGTGTTTGTAAGAATAAAGTATTTATAAAAAAATTTTTTAATGTTTATGTATCATTTTGAGAGAGAGTGCAGAGAGAGAGAGAGAGAGAGGCAGAGTGTAGTGGGGAAGGGGAAGAGAGAGAGAGACACAGAATCTGAGGCAGGCTCCAGGCTGTCAACACAGAGCCTGACATGGGGCTTGAACCCATGGACTACAGACCACGAGATCAGGACCTGAGCTGAAGTCAGATGCTTAACTGACTTGAGCCACCCAGGTGCCCCTCTAAGAAGAAAGTTTAATCAGTAGGTAACTACCCACTGCTAGTTTACTTTTCAGATCACAGTGAAACCTCAGTGGGGCCCCTGAGAATGCTACATACGAAGCTGGTAGGTCTGGTTTATACGTCGGATCTCCTCAGGTGTTCGGGAGGCCAGGATCTCAATCAGGCAGCCCTCATCCGTGCCAGCTCCCTAAACACGAAACCCAGAGAAGAGGGAGTTATGAGTCAGTTTATAATATTGAATCCCAGACACAGAGGCATATAACCAGGAATCTGCAGAGAAAAAAGCAACGTATTGGTTTCTAGCAACAGGATTTGCTAATTTTTAAGTTGTCCTGCCCAAATTCCAATGTTTACCATAATCGTTTTTAATAATAACAAACATTTATGGGCTGTTTCTATCAGCTGATTATCTTGCCAGGTTATGGACAGTGTCTGCCCTCTAGAGGCTTAATCTTTCCTTGACTTCCCCTGTACTTTTTTTTTTTTTTTTTGATTTATTTGTTTTGAGAGAGAGACCGTGCAGATGTGCATGCAGGGGAGGGGCAGAGAGAGAGGGAGAGAGAGAATCCTAAGCAGGCTCCATGCCTGACACAGGGCTCAATCTCACAACCTGAGATGATATCAAGAGTCCAATGCTTGGGGCACATGGGTGGCTCAGTCTGTTATGCGTCTGACTCTTGATTTTTGCTCAGGTCATCATCTTATGGTTAGTGAGATCGAGCCCCACATGCGGCTCTGTGCTGACACCGTGGAGCCTGCTTGGGATTCTCTCTCTCTCTCCACCCCTCCCCAGCTCATACTCTCTCTCTCTCGCTCAAAAATAAACATTAAAAATTTTAAAAAGAGTCTGACTAAGCCCCCCAGTTGCCTGCCTCCCCCATCCCCGTACTTTTCCTTTGAAAGGCAGAATCTTCTGGCAAAGACTGTTACCTCTTTGCTTTCCCAGAGCCTAGCCGAGAACCTTCCACAAGGCTATTTACTGGCATGTTCGGGGAGCAGGGTAACTGTATTTGAATTTTGTAGTTGGTCATTAAAAACAGTCAGCCTAGGGCTAAGGCACAGTGGATCTAGCACTGAGGGAGGCTGAGAACCCTTTCTGCCAGTAGTGAGCCTCTGGCAGCCCCAGAGGCTCCACTGTGTCAGCCATGAAGTTTCGTGTCTCACAAGCAGCTAACATGACAAGAACGGTCCTGAAGCTGCACCACAAGCACAACTCTAACCACTCCCCGTGGAGCCACAGGAAAGAGCAAATGATTGCATAACTTTATGGAGAACAGCTTTGAAGTTTACAATTGCTATAATGTAATGTCATGTTTTCGAGTTGTCATCAGTGAAGGAAAATGTTTCTCCTGAACTTCTCTCTCCCCACTCCCACAGGGTTTTTGTCACTTTCTTGAGGAAGCTGGTCCGTGGCTGCAGAAGAAGAGGGACACACACCTTCATGGCCCGTCGCAGCTCCTGCACATCATACAGCACGGTGGGCGTCATCATTCCCACAATCACCCGCTCAAAGTTGCCACTCAGTTCCGACTTCAAGTCATCTATCAGGTCCTGCAAGGCAAGCAAGTGGCTCTGTTTAACTGCCATGCTAACTTAAACCAGCCCGGCCGCTCTCAGAGTGTGGTCCGGGATGCCTGGGGTCTCCAGACTCCTTCAGGAGGCCTGCAAGGTCAGAGCTCTCCTCATGATAACACTAAGACATTATTTGCCTTTTCATTGTCATTCTCTCCCATTTGTACAGAGGAGTTTTGCAAAGGCTACTTGACATACCTACATTTCTACAATTCTGTTAAAAGGCTATTAAAATGCCCTTTTCCAAGTACATATCTGTACAAGACCAGATTTTCTTTCTATACTTCAACCAAAACCATGTATCACAACAAACGATGCAGAAGCATATATGAGAATCCAGCTGTCTTCCATTAAAGCAGGCGTTAAAGAGCTTTGCAAAATGTAAAAGAATGCCAGTTTGCTCACTAAATGTTAATACTTTGGAATATATAGCTATTTTTCATTAAAATGTTATTTATATTAATATGTAATATATGTATTGTTTTTTTAAATAAATAAACAAATACATATTTTAATGCCTCAGTCTTAATTTTTAGTATGGTAAATATCAATAGATATATTCCACAAAAACAAAAAAAGTCCTCAATAAGAGTGTAGAAGGGTCTTGAGATCAAAAAGTTTGTAGATACTGACTTAAATGTATTCACTCACTTAGCAATATACTTTGAATATATTTTCAAGTCAATAATCACGTATGACATTTTTAACAGCTGCTGAAATTTCTATATGTAGATGCAATATAATTTATTTAATCAGTCCCTTGTTTCTATTTTTGTGCCATTATGTACACACACATTTAGCTATATCTTTGGGATCATTCATGATTATTTCTTAAGATTCAATTCCTAAAAAGAAATGTAATTCTTTGGACAAAGGACCAAATTCTAAAGATGTTCATTTACATTTCCTCCTAGAACAGGTCAGAGAGTTTAAGACCCTGCTCAAGATCAACCAAAATAAGGAGCTGAGATACCGTTTAAGTCAGATCTCTGATTCTCACAAACCTGACTGCACAGCCCTCCCTATATTTCAATCTCTTGTGCATATTTTTAGGTCACATCCACACATAGTGAATGAATGAATGAATGAATGAACAAATAAATTAGGGCTCAACTCATTAATGTTGGTCATCTTAACAAATTGTCATCAGATTAGCTTAGTTCTGAGGCTAACTATTCCAGTTCACGCATTACATGCATGTTCACACTCGTTTATGCTCAATAAAGGACTGTGGGATGGAGAAGAGTTTCAAATGCTCAAAAGATAGTCTGAGCTATGAATAATCCCACTCCCTACTGGGGTCCCAGCCAAGGTTTGCTTGCAGATGTGCTGGGGAATGCTGAGCCAGCTCTGTCCCAGCCAGGAGCTTAGGGCCAGTCTTCGAGAAACAGCTGCAGTCTGACTGGCTGTAAGGTTCTCCAGGATAGAAACTTTTATCAGAGTTACTGTACTCTGAGACCTAGAACACTCATTGATAACATTTCCTCACTCAGTAAAAAGATTCACCACACAGACAGGTTTTCAGTGATGAGGAAAGATTGGGTGGAATGGCTCTGGTGAGTGAATTATTGAAAACAAGAGTTTGAAATAGGGTCCCCCGGGGGTGCAGGATTCAAACCAGAAGGGGTGAGTGAACACCCCATGAATCCATAAGCTAACAAATTATATACATAGTCACAACCCCATTCTAGAATTTGAGGGGGTGTCCCCCAACTGAGAATCATCAAAGGAATGATGGGTTTATGTGGAAGAGTCAAAATAGACTAAATCCTAGGAGAGCCTATTCAAAACAAACTAGATTTAAATACTGCTTTATCCACCGTGGCCTAAAAGAAGGCTGACCAGGATCAGGAAAGCAACGCTGGAGGCTCAGCCCTGCCTGGCTCACAAGGGCGGTGGTGGAATCCACTGAGCAACCAAGTCCCTACAAGAGGCTGGGTGGGAAGACACCAAGGTTGGCTTGAGCTCTGGGAACCAAGGGCTCCCAGAAATCACTCCTGGCTAAGGACAGTGGAGGTAACATGCTGAAACTGTTTTTTCTTAAGAACATCTTTAAATGAGGCAAGGGTCCACCTTTTGAAAACACAAGGCCACTTCCAGAGTCTAGATCGGGAAAAGACCCCGAGAGGCTGCGGCCTACCCTGCCGATGGTGGTCTTATAGGCCGTCCTGATTTCCTGGCGCTGGGCCGTGCTGCGGTAGGCAAGGACGCTGATGATGGCATCTTCGTCGGTGCCTGGCAGAGAGCGGGGACAGTGAGTGAGGTGCTTTGAGAGAGGAATGAGAAAACAGGTTCCTGCGAGGACACTGGCGTTACCCAAACTTACACCTTTTTAACAAAAGAGGTCCTTGTTCGGTAGGTTTGTCTATTTTTGGGGGGAACCAGACACTAGATGTGAGTCTTAGCCCTCCTTTAATCAACTTTTTACCACTGAACAAAGAAGCTAACTTGTCTGAGCATTAGTTTCCTTACCCGTAAATGTAAGTGATCATAGCACTTTCCCTTACAGAGCTGCTGCAAGCGGTCAATAAAACAAGCACGTGACTTCCTTAGCACAATGCCCCACAGTTACTAAATATTCACTAAATGCTGACTGGCATCGGACTTTTCCCCCTCCTCTGCAATTCTCTTCATGTCTTTGGTTCTCCTGGATCTTCTATGTTCTTGCCTTTTCTCTCCTCATTTTTTAAAAAAGTTTATTTATTTTGAGAGAGCGAGCGCACGCATGTGCAAGTGGGGGAGGGGCAGAGAGAGAGGGAAAGAGAATCCCAAGTAGGCTCCACATTGTCAGTGCACAGCCAGACAAGGGGCTTGAACTCACGAATCAAAAGATCATATCCTGAGCTGAGCTTGGAAGCTTAAGTGACTGAGTCACCCAGTTGCCCCTTCTCTCCTTATTTTTAATCTTGTTATCATTTCCTCTGAGTTTGGAAACAATTCAGACTCTCACTCAGCACTTTGCAGTTTTTTTTTTAATTTCAGTATAACTAACATATAGTATGACATTAGTTTCAGGTGTACAATATAGTGATTCAACACTTCCATACATCAGTGAGTGCTCATCACTAGTGCACTCTTAATCCCCTTCACCTATTTCACCTGGCAGGGTTTTATGGGTTGCTCATTGCATGCACTGTACTTAGAGATCCATAAATGTGGTTTTCATTTCAAAGCTCTCTTTCCTGACCTCAGATGGTTCCCTTTTTATAACTGCTGATGAGTTCCCACCACGCAATATCCTACCAAAACTTTATAATGAGAATTACAAGTTTTCAATGGCTTAAATTTTGCCTGCCTGTTTCTTGAAGCAGCTTTTACCAGGGGAGTCGGGGGGGGGGGGGGCGTTATTCTGATTTTTCAAAACTGGTGCCTCGTCTTAGTAACAGCTAGATGTTCATGTATGTTGGGTGAGTTTTCTGCTTCCCCATGGTTCATCCTGTATGGGGAGTTGTGATGGACTAGAGAAGAACTTCTACTGGGATATTTCAGAGAGAAATGAAAAAAATATAGATTTACCAGAGTCATTCTTTGCAAGCTTAGAGATCCAGAAAAGTGCAAGCTATAGGGAGGAAGCTGTAAAACTTTGTTTACACATCTTAGGGACCTACTTTCTGTTCTCTTAAAAAGAAGAAGAAGGAAGAAGAAGAAGAAGGAAGAAGAAGAAGGTGGTGGCGGCGGAGGAGGAGGAGAAGAAGGAGAAGAGGTATAGTACATACAACCGTCCTGTTCTCCTTCAGAACTTTCAGCGGGAAAAGGTCCATTTTATGCCCACCCCTGTTTCTGTAAAAAACACCATTTTTCTTCTTTCAGTCAGTCAAGTTTGAACCCTCAAAACAGCTTTGATTTTTTTTAATTTTTTTTTAATTTTGAGAGGGAGAGAAAGGAGCAAGTGCACAAGCAGGAGAGAAGGGCAGAGGCAGAGAGAGAGAATCTCAAGCAGATTCCATGCTCAGCACCGAGCCTGAGGTGGGGCTCAACCCCATGAACTGTGAAATCATGACCTAAGCAGAAATGAAATCAAGAGTCAGCCACCCAGGTGCCCCATAGTTTTTTTTTGTTTTTTTTTTTTTTTTTTTTTTTTTTTTACTGCCCTCTCATCCTCCACATTCAAATTTCTTGCCAAGACATACAAAATCTAACTCTAAAATCTTTTTTGCATCTGCCCCCTCTTTGATTCCTACCACTACCACTCCAATTCAGGATTTTAGGGTCTTAGACAACTGCAAAGTCTGCTAACTGGTATTCTTACCTCCCTCCTAATTGGTCTTTCCAAAGTCTTGTCAGATTCATTTTCCTATAAAGAAAAACTCTGATGGTGTCTCTCCCCTGCTCAGGAATACACAAGGGCTCCCCACTGTCTGCTGGATTTACTACAGGAATGGCAGTCTGGCACTTGAGACTTTCTGCAATATCCCATTCGCTATTGTAACTATCCACACGAAAGGATACCACGCAGCCAAATTCACAGACTTAGCTCTTCAATTATTATACTTGATCCAACTGTACTACACTCCTTTCTCCTGACCTCCTTCATTCCCAGTCTACTGGTTTGTATGTCTCCCTAATTGTTCCACGTAGTGTCATGATTGTGGCACTGGTTTCCTGGCCAGTGCCTTTGGGCCATCCCCCCCATGCCTATGATTCTACAGATGGTCTTCTCAGTAGCAACCCCAGGACCTCCCTTTGGTAGCAGCCACCTCCTGCTTTGCAAATACCTCCTGCCACAAGCCACCTTTCTGTGTATTTACTGTGACTCCCCCTAAGCCTCAGCTAAACTGGAAAATGGGACAGTGCTCACACTCACCCCATGCCCTTTGCTTATGCTATTCCACTCACCCGAAACACATTCTCTCTTATCTCTACTGAAACAACTTATCTCCCAAAGTCCCTCTCAAATTCTGCATCCTCCAAGAAGTTTTGCCTGATGCTCCCAAATTAAATGCGATCTCCTTTCTGAACCTAGTGGGATCTTATTTGCACCCCTCCTATCACTATCATATTGTGATAGATATTATATTATTATAGTTGTTTCCATGCATGCCTTACCCATCTAGCATCCATGGACTAGCTGACTAGGTTCTTTTTTTTTTTTTTTTTTTTTAAGTTTTTATTTACTTATTTGAGAGAGAGAGAGAGCGGGAGGGAACGAGTGGGGGAGGGACAGAGTGAGAGGGGGACTGAAGGGGCTCTGTGCTGACAGCAGAGAGCCTGATGCGGGTCTCGGACCCACTAACTGAGATCATGACCTGAGCTGAAGTCAGAGGCTTAACTGACTGAGCCACCCAGGTGCCCCTGGACTGGGTTTTAAAATGCTTGTCTCCTCCAACTGTCTGCCTTGCATTGGTCCACACAGCAGACACTGACAAGAATTGGCTATCAAATGTCTCCTGACTTTTATTTTGAGAATTCTGAATGCCATGTGGTCCACATTCTGAACTATAGTGTTCTTGCTATATACCAAAGAAGCAGGATAACATGGAAAAAGGATGGGCCATGGACATTTTCCATCTTATTTATGAAGAAGGGAAAATGAGAAGGACGTTAGATTCAGAACAATCTGTTCAGAGGTGGGCAGCAGGATAGTATAGTGACGTAAACTACAGCTCTGGAGTCAGACTGCCTAGGTCTGACTGCCTGGAATTGCCTAGAAACCTGACTCTAACACTTACTAGCTCCGAGATGTTGGGCACATTAGCTAACCTCATTACCTAACCTCTCTAACTCTCAACTTCCCATCAGTAAAACAAACTGTTGATTGTTATAATCCCCATAATGTGTTTGTAGATAATCTATGTAATGCATTGTGTCTGATGCATAGTAGAATTTAATAAACATTCTCTATTATTGTTGTTGTCGCTGTTGCTGTTAGTAACACTGGGGCTAACTAAAATGAGCTCTTTGGGAGGAGAAAAATTGGGAAATAAAGTTGTGTGACCAAATGTTTTTATCCAAATATCTCAAGGAGATTATAATAGCAGCTACAAACCATGGGCACTTCTCTGGCCAAATGTCCACCCAGGCAAGAGGCTAACCCAGGGCAGCCTGCGGTATGCCCACATGACTACACCCACCAGAGGCCTCTGCCTGCTGTGGCTTTGTTCCACTTCTTAGGTGACTTAACTTCTCTGGGTCTCAGTTTTACATCTGTGAAATGGGGTGAAAATAACAATAGCAATAGACGCTTTCACTAAATTACTGGGTTGTTGTGTATACCCATTGAAATAATATTTGTGAAAGTGCTTTGTAAACCTTACGACACTGTACATGTACGGCACTAATTGGAAAACAAATACATTTCTGAAGTTTTACATATAGACTCATATGGTTGTAATGCAAAACAGATTTAAATAATTTGGGCAATCCAGAATGAGTGCCTTAAATGTTAAATTCTGTAATATGAGTAATTAATGTCCTCCTGTCCCATTTGTCTTGAAAAGCCAACTTGTTCCCACTGTATTTTCTTAGAGACCTACTCATTTTTTTTGACAGTGGACACAGCACCCTTTGTGTGACTCTGTGATATACAACACACAAGAGAGTGTTTACCCCCATGGGACACTTACCAAGCCCCTTCATGGCCTTCCTCAGGGTTTGGGCATCTTCGGTGGCACTGAATCCTGAAGCAGCTTTGACGGTGCCTCCTTTGGATGCCTGAGCACACAGAGAAAGATGTGACTGAGAGCCATCAACTCATTCAGCACATACCTGCTGAGCACCTACCATGGGTCAGACACTATTCTAGCTGCTGGGGATATGGCAGTGAGCGTGAGAGATGAGGCAAAATTAAACTACTGGGACTGCACTGAAATAAAAAGCTTTTGCACAGTGAAGGAAACCACCAGTAAAACAAAGCCACAACCCACTGAATGGGAGAAGATATTTGCAAATGATATGTCTATTAAGGGGTTAATATCCAAAAAATATACATTGTTTATTCAACTCAACACCAGAAAAAAAAACAAAAACAAAAACAAAAAAACAAAAAACAAAAACAGAACACCAATAAATCCAATTAAAAATGGGCAGAAGACATGAATAGACATTTTCCCAAATAAGACATATGTATGGCCAACAAACACAAGAAAAGATGCTCAACATCACTCATCATTAGGGAAATGCAAATCAAAACCAAAACAAGCTATCACCTCACACCTATCAGAATGGCTAACATTAAGAACACAAGAAACAACAAGTGTTGGTGAGGGTTGCTGCTGGTGGAAATGCAAACTGGTACAGCCCCTGTGGAAGATAGTTCGGAGGTTCTTCAAAAAAGTAAAAATATAACTACCATATGATCCAGTAATTCCACTACTGTTATTTATCCAAAGACTGAGAATATTAATTGAAAAAGATATATGCACCCTATGTTTACTGCAGCATTATTTACAATAGCCAAGATATGGAATCAACCCAAGTGTCCATCCATATAGATGAATGGATAAAAAAGATGTGGTATATATAATGCAATGGAATGTTACTCAGCTATAAAAAAGGAATGAAATCTTGCCATTTGCAGCATGGATCTAGACAGTATTATGTTAAGTAAGTCAGTCAGAGAAAGACAAATACTATAGATGCCACTCACATGTGGAATTTAAGAAACAAATGAATGAATAAAAAAACAATCTTAACTCTAGAGAACAAACTGATGGTTACCAAAGGGTGGGGGGGGGATGGGGGAAATAGGTGAAGGGGATTAAGAGTACTCTTATTATTATGAGTACTGAGTAAAGAATTGTTGAATCACCATATTGTACACCTGAAACAAATGTAACACTGTATGTTAATTATACTGGAATTTTTAAAAATAAATACATAAAAAATAAAAATTAGTTAGCCTGACCCTCTTCAAATAAAAATTAAAAACTAAAAACATCAGCAAACAAAACACAGGCTAATGACCAGTAGGGACCATCTCAGTTGGATTATGATTTAGAGATAATTTACTGATTAAGATCAAGGTGCCCTGGATATTGTGAATGTATTTACTGATGTATTTATATGTGATTTATGTGGTGGAAGGTAGTGTAGAGAAATACATATAACTAAATATAAAAAATAAATAAGTAGTTGTGGAAATTTAGTGACAGGGTATAAAACACAGAAAACTAAGGTGAAACTAGGGAGGTGGGAAGGAAAACAATGCAAACCTTAAGAGCCTGTGTAGTTGTTAGAGGGAAGCCACAGATTTTTCTGCACAGAAGCCAAAGTAAGAGGGAATTGTAATCAGCAATGAGACTCACTGGGTCTATAAAAGGAAAAGAGACCAGTTGTCCAAGAAACGCCCAGCTTCTCTTTGTACTGAGTTTACAGAGACGACATCTGCATTACTAGAGCTCTCTGGGCTCCCTGATTTAGCAGTAGGGGGTAGAATCAAACTAGCTTTGGTTTTAAATATATCTTTCCCTCTGTGTCTGACACTAAGCATTATAAAGGCCTTTAGCAACCTATGTTTTGATATTCTGAATTCTGTTTTCTTTTCTTTAAAAATGACCTAATTAGGGTGCCTCAGTGGCTCAGCTGGTTAAATGTCTGACTCTTGGTTTCGGCTCAGGTCATGATCTCATAGTTTGTGGGTTCGGGTCCTGCATCAGACTCCGTGCTGATGGTGCAGAGCCTGCTTCAGATATTCTCTCTTCCAGTCTCTCTGCTACTCTCCCACTTGCTCTCTCTCTCAAAATAAATAAATGCAATAATTTTTAAATGACCTAATTACTCATAACAGCACTAAAATTGTTCTGCCTCATCTCCTTTCCTTTAGTTAATCTGTCAGGTGTCTGCCATTATGGTGTGCATTTGATTGGCTTAGATTGCAATGGAGAAGGATCTAAGTGATATTCTTTTTTTTTTTTTAAATTAAAAACTGTATATTTATTTATTTTGAGAGAGAGAGCATGCATGCAAGCAGGGGAGGGGCAGAGAAAGAGGGAAAGAGAAAAAGAATCCCAAGCAGGACGTGGGGCTCTAACTCATGAACTATGAGATCATGACCTGAGCCAAACCCAAGAGTCAGCCTCTCAACGGAATGAGCCACCCAGGCAACCCTAAGTGATATTCTTGGTGCCCAGATGTCAATAGAGTTTACACTGAGATAAATACCTTCCTTTGTCCTTAGCTGGTGCTATGTGCTTTTAAGATGCTAAGAGCTCACAAGCTGAAGGTAAGAAGAGATAGCCAAGGCTAAATTTAGGGCTCAGGTCACATAGTAAGTCTAGTTTTCCTGACTTTCCTGATAATGCCCCTTTTGTTAAATGGTGGTAGGATGTTATGGCGATGGGAGGCAATAGAACAGGGAGATGATATGAATTACTGCAAAGGGAGAAAGGTATTACATCTCATATAAGCCTTGGTTAAAATGTACCCATAGCCTTGTGCCCGTGATCCAGTAAAATCTAATATTCATGGAGACAATTCTGTCTCTTCTACATCACTCTGGGGGTCACAAACACTACAAAGGGAATTCTAATATTGGGGGAGATTTCATTTGTGGGTACTTCGCAAAGGGGACACCATGGGCTACAGTGAGGGGTAGTAAAGCTTAGTAGGAGGGACACAGACATCGGAGTGGGGATAGACCTGGCTTTGAGTCTTGGCTTCAACCCTTTCTAGCTATGTTGTCTATAGGGGAAGTTTTATTTTTCTCACCTGCACATTAAGAATAATGATATCCACTCACACAGTTGTTGTAATAATGAAGCAGAATAATATAACAAAGCACCTAGCACAGAGTCCAGCAAACAGAATACCCTAAAACAAAAACTCAAACTCAATGGCTATCATCATCACCACTATTATTAAATATGACTTAGGGGCGCCTGGGTGGCTCAGCCGGTTAAGCGGCCGACTTCGGCTCAGGTCATGATCTCGAGGTCCGTGAGTTCGAGCCCCGCATCGGGCTCTGTGCTGACAGCTTGGAGCCTGGAGCCTGTTTCAGATTCTGTGTCTCCCTCTCTCTGACCCTCCCCCGTTCATGCTCTGTCTCTCTCTGTCTCAAAAATAAATGTTAAAAAAAAAAATATGACTTCAACAACATCTCTACAGTAAATAGAAGAGTGAGATTCTTATATCTATTTCTGACAATATCTCTTAACGTAAGCTTATGTGGCAATGATGCCAAAGCAAAATCCAGAATCGAGCATCTGTACAGGTAGCAAAAACAGTGTAGAATATATCTAAGGCTCTCTGATGATTTAACTTGATCCAAAGATATAACATCGACCATCTAAAAGGATAGAGGCGGTGCCTGGGTGGCTCAGTCAGTTAAGTGTTCGACTTCAGCTCAGGTCATGATCTCACAGTCGTGAGTTCAAGCCCTTCATCCAGCTCTATGCTGACAGCTCAAAGCCTAGAGCCTGCTTTGGATTCTGTGTCTCCCTCTCTCTCTGCCTCTCCCCCACTGCGCTCTCTGTCAAAAAAAATGAATAAACATTAAAAAAATTTAAAAAAATAAAGGAATAAAAGATTTTTATGCCCTTAGGGTGGTTCTCTAGTAAGTCAGACTTTGATCACTGTGGCTTACATCAAGTCCATCCAAAGGCCTTAGGTACCAGAGAGTGTGGGCCTTATCTGCTGAAAATCCAAACTTTCACCTACTATATTTATCTAGATATCTAGGTAAAATGCTAGATATATTATATATCTAATATAATCAGCATCTAATACTTAGGCACCTCCCTCTATACACCTGACAGAGGGAAGTAGAAATCAATGAAATTAACTTCCTTGGGCACTATTACAGGCTGAATTGTAACCTCCCCGAAAGATATGTTGAAGTCCTAACCCCAGCATCTCGGAATGCATCCTTATTTGGAAATAGGGTCATTGCAGATGTAATTAATTAAATTAAGATGAGGTCATTCTGGGGGCGCCTGGGTGGCGCAGTCGGTTAAGCATCCGACTTCAGCCAGGTCACGATCTCGCGGTCCGTGAGTTCGAGCCCCGCGTCAGGCTCCGGGCTGATGGCTCGGAGCCTGGAGCCTGTTTCCGATTCTGTGTCTCCCTCTCTCTCTGCCCCTCCCCCGTTCATGCTCTGTCTCTCTCTGTCCCAAAAATAAATAAAAAACGTTGAAAAAAAAATTTAAAAAAGATGAGGTCATTCTGGAGTAGGGTCATTCTGGAGTGAGGTCATTCTGGAGTGAGGTCATTCTGGAGAGCCCCTAATCCAACATGGTTGGTGTCCATATAAGAAGAAGGCATTAAAAAAAAAAAAAGAAAGAAAAAAGAAAAAACCATGGGCACCTGGGTGGCTCAGCTGGTTAGGCATCCAACTTCGGCTCAGGTCATAATCTCGTGGCTTGTGAGTTTGAGCCCCACATTGGGCTCTGTGCTGACAGCTCAGAGCCTGGAGCCTGCTTCGGATTCTGTGTCTACCTCTCTCCCTGCCCCTTGCCTACTCATGCTCTCTCTCTCTCTCTCTCTCTCTCTCTCTCTCTCTCTCGCTCTCTCTCTCTCTCTCACAAAAATAAGTAGACATAAAAAAAATAAAAGATTAAAAAAAAAAGAAGACGGCACATGACGACACGCACAGGAGTTAAGCAGCAGAAAGCCAAAGGATGCCTAAGACTGCCAGCAAACCACCAGAAGCTAGAAAGAGGCAAGGAAGGAGTTCCCTACAGGTTTTAGAGGGATCCTGGCCATGGCAACACCTTGATTTTGGGTTTCTGGCCTCCAGAACTGTGAGACATCCAATTTCTATTATTTTAAGCCACCCAGTTTGTAGGACTTTGTTATGGCAGCCCTAGGATATGAATACAGGTACTTTAATTCTTCTAGTGTGTATCAGTAGCAACAAGCAAACTGGTGATTTGCTGTCAAAATTCCAACATGGCCTAACTTAGCCGCTGGCTCCACTATGAGACAGCTTTCCGAGTGAAATACTCCACAGGGTTCTTTTGGAGCTTCAGTATTGAAAAAATTTTGGATGGTGCCCAAACTCTGCAGTCGACTTTAACACAAACTGCATTGCTGAGGGACGTTACTGTGGGATTAAAACTAATATCTAACAAGATGAATCGATGGAGGGATTTGCAAAGATGTTTCAGCTTATCAATTAACATTCTTAGTGACTCATTCTTCCCGGAAAAAGATAAACTGAGAAAATTTGTTCTGGTTAGCCCTAAAGTCACTGTATTGATCAAATTCCAAGGCATAATGTACTATTATCCGTTCTGGGAAGCCAAAGGAGTCTCAGGAGGGATTCTTGTGGCAGCAAAGGAAACAGGGGTGATGTAGGAAAGAATAACAAAAATGAGCAGCTAGAAACAGGTGTTAGATCACAATCAATGAAATATTATTCAGTTATTACAATAATCAGGAAGGTAATAATGTCAAAAACTGGAATACAATACACTGGCATATTGTAGGTTCACAACCTCCTCAGGAGCTTTCTGGGTATAATCTGAAACCTAGCCCCACAGGCAGAGAGCAGGCAGAGACTGAAGAAAGAGGCAGGCCCCTCCACGTCTGTAGGTGGCCCTTTTAACATTAGCAAAAGGAACTTACATATGAGGCTCGTCTTGGGCTGCAGCAAGACAAACTGATCCCTGCACTCATCCTCCAAATCTTAAAACTTTATAAAGAGGTCCTAAATGGGCTCAGTCACATACACTGTGCAGCTGTCTTCAACACATTGCCATCTCAGGGCTATATCCTTGGAGCAGCCTCTGGGAGCATAAGTGGGACCCACATTCCAAAAGCAGGGGAAGGAGTGAGGAGCCTTCGATTGGCCAGGTCCAGCTTATGGGTCAGTCAGTGGTCATGTCTTTTTTGAAGATGATCCCCCAACAAATACTAATCAGCAATAAAAAAGGAATCAAGGAACAAACTGCTGATACTTACAGCAACAAGGATGGATTGCCAAAAATATAACACCCAGCAAAAGAAGCCAGACGTAAAAGAGTACATATTCAATGATACCATTGATAGAATGCTCTAGAACAGTTGAAGCTAATCTATGATAATAACAATCAGAAGAGAGGTTACATTTCTGGGGTGGAGTGGAAGTAGCATGGGAACTGACTCAGAAGAGCATAAATGAACTTCCTGGAGTGAGGAAATGTTCTAGCTTCTTTAAAAAAAAAAAGTTTATTTATTTATTTATTTATTTATTTAATTTTTTTTTTCAACGTTTTTTATTTATTTTTGGGACAGAGAGAGACAGAGCATGAACGGGGGAGGGGCAGAGAGAGAGGGAGACACAGAATCGGAAAAAGGCTCCAGGCTCCGAGCCATCAGCCCGGAGCCTGACACGGGGCTCGAACTCACGGACCGCGAGATGGTGACCTGGCTGAAGTCGGACGCTTAACCGACTGCGCCACCCAGGCGCCCCTATTTATTTATTTTGAGGGGAGGGAGGGCATGAGCAGGGGAGGGGCAGAGAGACAGGAAGATAGAATTCCAAGCAGGCTCTGCAATGACAACACAGATCTATGCAGAGTTCAGTCCTACAAACCGTGAGATCATGACCCAAGTTGAAATCAAGAGTTGGATGTTTAAGCAACTGAGCCACCCAGGTGCCCCTGTTCTATCTATCTTGATAGAGGAGTAGGTTATATGGTCCATCTATTTGTCAAAACTCATCTACCAGTAACCTTAAGAGTGGTGCATTTCACTATATGTAAATTAAACATTTTAAAAATCTTTTAAATATTTGAATACGGTAGCTTTAAAATTTTTTTTTTAACGTTTATTTATTTTTGAGACAGAGAGAGACAGAGCATGAACAGGGGAGGGTCAGAGAGAGAGGGAGGCACAGAATCTGATACACGCTCCAGGCTCTGAGCAGTCAGCACAGAGCCCAACACGGGACTCGAACTCATGGACCTCGAGATCATGACCTGAGCCAAAGTCAGACGCTTAACCGACTGAGCCACCCAGGCGCCCCTGGTAGCTTTTATTTTATTTTTTTTTTATTTTTATTTTTTTAAAAATTTTTTTTTTCAACGTTTATTTATTTTTGGGACAGAGAAAGACAGAGCATGAACGGGGGAGGGGCAGAGAGAGAGGGAGACACAGAATCGGAAACAGGCTCCAGGTCTGAGCCATCAGCCCAGAGCCTGATGCGGGGCTCGAACTCACGGACCGCGAGATCGTGACCTGGCTGAAGTCGGACGCTTAACCGACTGCGCCACCCAGGCGCCCCTGCCCCTGGTAGCTTTTAAAATATATTTTCAGAGCACCTGGGTGGCTCAGTCAGTTGAGCATTCAACTTCATCTCAGGTCATGACCTCATGGTTCGTGGGTTCTAGCCCCGCATCAGGCTCTGCACTGACAGCTCAGAGCTTGGAAGCGTGCTTTGGATTCTGTGTCTCACTCTCTCTCTCTGCCCCTCCCCACCTTATGCTCTCTCTCTCAAAAATAAAATAAACACAAAAACATTTTGTTTTTAGAAATGTATCATATGGTCATTGTAGAGATTTGGGAAATTAAAAAAAAAGAATTAAGAAGAAAATGAAAATAGCCATAATTCCACCATCTAGAATAAATGATTTTAATATGCCACAAAATATAATATAAACATGTTAGCAAAGTGAAGATTATAATGAATACATAATTGTTATTGATGCTTATTACTACTGTTTGAAAATTATTACACATGTGAGTAGGGTCTAAAATAAAATGATGGACAACAATTGGGAATTACAATATTGTGACTATGTTGTGTTTTTCCTACTCTTTAAAAATGTCTTTTATCTGTCCAATAAATAACAGCGATGATGGAAAACAGGCCCTAGGAGGAAAGATGAGAGCAACTGAGGTAATTTTCCTCGAGTGGAAAGCACACTAAAAGGTCACTTGGTTACAGGCTTTGCATATCGGAAGCCTGTGAGCTTACTGCAGACAGAAAGACTGTCCCATTAACTTTGAGTCCCCTGAGCCAAGTACCACATCTGGCACAAAGTCAGGACACCGCAAAACTTTCTTTTTTTAAATTTTTAATGTTTATTTATTTCTGAGAGAGAGATAGAGAGCAAGTGGGGGAGGGGCAGAGAGGTAGGAAGACACAGAATCTGAAGCAGGCTCCAGGCTCTGAGCTGTCAGCAAAGAGCGGGGCTCGAACCCACCAACGGCAAGATCATGACCTGAGCCAAAGTCAGATGCTTAACTGACTGAGCCATCCAGGCACCCCTAAAGGAAATGAATTTTAAAATAATGCATAGAGATTTGGAGTAGATAGGAGCAAGGTTTTGACTGCCAGGGATGATGAAGAAAATTGTAGAATGTCTAATGTCAAACAATGTTATGAGTCTATTACCAGTTGTTCAAGATAGTTTACACGTCTATCTTCCTAAAGGAGGCCATTTAACGCTGGTGGAAACTCTGGGCCTCTCCAGGTGTAAGATTCTATTGCTATTATTTCTGCTGAGAAGACCAGGAACCAGAACCACGTGCCTGTTCAGATAACCTTATTTGGGTGGGAGAAGGAGAGCAGATGGCCAGCCTCAGGTAGAGCCTATTTGCAGCTACGAGGCTCAGCTTCCACAACAGCATTGAACTTTGTGGAACTCTCAGAGGGATCCAATTCCCTGCCTGTCCCAAAGATCAGATAATGAAACTCTGAGGAGTCCAGTCACAGCCAAAAACAGGAGGCAGATGACAAGACCATATGGCTAACAAACACCCTTGATAAGCCTGATGAGGTTACGCCAAAATGTGAATGGCACTTGTCTCCCAAAGGTAGAACCTGTGGAGTTTTTATTTTTCTTTTTTATTTGCAGAAAATTCCTAAAATGAACATGTAGTACCCCCGCAGAGATAAAACTACAACTTATTTCTGTATCTCAGGATGTCAGACAGATTAAATGGATTATCTTTTGAATTAATTTTCAGGGTCAAATTACTCACCACCCCTGAAAGAAATTAAAATAGTGCTTAAAAAAAAAAAAAGGAAAGAAAGAAACTGCCTTTTCATTTCCTTCTCTCTCCCCTCTGTTAAGCAAACAATCCTCTGTAAAGTCAACAGTCCCTGCATACACATCCTGTACCTGTCTGTGCCTGGCACCAGGTAGGGTGAGGCACTCCCCAACTTACCATGGCCGTGACTCTAGATCAGGATCAGAGTTCAGTCACCCAAGCAGAAGTTCCTCTGTGATAAAAGCAGAGGGGAAATTACTGTGATGAGAGATGTAGCATTAAAATCATTAAACAGGATAACTTGTAGTTTACACAAAGTTAAACAATTAGGAAATAGCATCCACTTTCATCAGAAGGCCAGCTGTTGATTAGCCAAAGATAGAAAGGTCAGGGTAATAATTAAAGACAAACTGCTCAAACAGGCAAATGTATCACTCCGACAAAATACTTCCCTACCTGCTCTTCTGTTTGGAGATAACACATTACAGAAGTGATTGCTATTGTTTGTTAGGATGAAGTATATTACTTGTACTCAAGCCATACCTGGATTCTGAACTGTAAGCTCTAGTGGAGAAGAGGTGTCTCCTTGGAGAAAAGATAATCCAATTGCATTAGGGAGAAGTATCGCACTCCAGCCCACACTCTGTGCGTGTGTGTATGTGTGTGTGCGTGTGTGTGACGGCCAGTGGCCCAGCCAACATTAGGCTTGTCATTTCCAGATGACCCCTCCCTGCCGCTATCTCAGGACGTACAGGTGCTTCTTCCCTATACACTCAGCTTTGTGCTTGGTTCTCTTCAGCAAGGTCGCTCAGATCTTCACACATGTACTCAGTCATTCAAAAGGTAAGGAGGGCCTTGATTGTAGGCTACGAGTCCTGGCCTCATGATAGATAGGCAGGTCTCGGAGGGATAGGCCAACTGACTTCCTGTTTCCATATCTGAGTCCTATGGGAAAGGTTTCTTTCCTAAGCATTTTGTTAGCTCCCTGATCCTCAAAAGAATCATCCTGGAACCATAAGCATGGGCATCATCTGGGAGCAGTCTCAGGCCCCCACTCCACGCCTACTGCCAGAATCTGCATTTTAACAAAATTCTCCCAATACCTGTCTGCACAGTAGTTTGAAAAGCATTGGCCTAGATCGCCCTACCAAGCAGCACTTTTCAATTATTCCCTGAGAATAACTAAATCCTGCTTAACCCATTTTATTACCAATTGAGTCAGGTCTGTTCACCACTTCTTATCTTGCAGCTCTCCTGAGGCTCAGCACCATTCTTCCTTGTCTCCCATCACTCACTGCACACTTCCCTTAGAGCTACACAGGGGCTCAATTCCTTCCTGAGGGGAATGCCAACTTCTTCTGGGGCACAGCCTGAGCAAAGGTGCAGAGGAGGGAATGAGCAGTGGCCTCAGGGACAATGAAGAGATGAGGCTGCTGGAGCAGAGGTCTCATTTGAGGGAAGGTTCAGAGATAAGGTTGGAAAAGCAGGTGGGGATTGATTAGGCAAGGCCTCCTATGCCCAACTGAGGAGTCAGACTTGATCTGTAGGTAATGGTAAGTAAAATAGTGGAAAGGTTTTGGTTTTTGCAGAGAAATGATATAACAAAAGGCATGCTTCAGCAAGGCTCTATTCTACAGGGTAGACAGGAGTGAGAGGAAGGTCAGGAAATCTTGAGAAAGCACTAAGGAACAGACAGACAGAGTTAGAGGCCTGGGCAGGGTGTGGCACCTGGAACAGGATATATATGGAAAATATTTGGAAGAAATTCTGTACTGGATTTTGTGGCTCATGGTCTATATGAATTTATTCATTCAATCACCAAACTTTCATAAAGTATCTCTATATTCTAGGCACTATTCTAGTTGACAGAGATAATATAGCGAATAAGACAAAGAATGTGACTTCAAGGAGCTTTCAAGGAAAGACAGATGACAAACAAATAAATAGGATAATTTCAGATCAGTAAGATGAAAATACAACGGGACAATGCTATAGAACAGGGATCAGCAAACCACAGCTCATGGGCCAAATCTGGTTTTTGTATGGCCTACAGGTTAAGAATGGTTTTTACATTTTCAATGGTGGACAAAAAGTTAAAAGAATAATATTTCATGACACATGAACATAATATAAAATTCAAATCTCAGTGTTCATAAATACTTACTGGAGCGTGGTCACACCCATTTATTTACATATTATCTATGGCTGCTTTCAGGCTACAGTGAGAGTTTGTGACAGACTACATGGCTCATAGAGCTGAAGATATTTAATACCTGGCCCTTCACAGAAAAAGTTTGCTGAATCCTGGGTTGGAAGATGATGTGATCAGGTTACTGAGAAGGAGCTAGCCTGGACAGGGTGACCAGGGAAGTCATCTTCAAGAAGATGATACTTGAGCTAAGACCTGAATGAGGAGAAGAGGCTCACTATTCAAAGTGCTCGAGGAGAACTATTGCAGGCAGAAGAAAGTTAATGCAAAGGCCCTGAGGCAGCAATGAAGTGACTGTGTTAGAGGAATGAGCAAAAGCATCATGAACAAGGACCAGAGTGGCATGGGATGGGGTTGGAGTAGAGACAAGACTATCTATAGGGGACAGGAAGGGGTATTTCTTGTCTGTCCAGAATGTGCCTGGGGAAGCTATGAGCAGGGCTCTTTGAAGCTTAGCCTCAAATTTGTCTGGAGGTCTTGTTTCATATCCTATGAATAATCAAAATGTGCCCATATCTCTCATTAAGTATAATTTATATGTGAGTTGGATTGAGCTTCTGCTAATCTGTGGACAACCTAGCAGACCCAGCTTTAAGAAGCAAGTGCCCTCCCTTTGTTTTTATGTGGTTTGGGAATTAAGGTAGTCCTCCCTTATCTGTGGTTTTGCTCAATCACAGTCCAGAGGTCATTCTCCCGCCATCACATCAGTGGTAGCTTAATGCTACTTCACTGCCTACATCATCCACCTCACTTCATCTCATCACGTAGACACTTTATCATCTCACATCATCACAAGAAGAAGGGTAAGTACAGTACAACCAGATATTTTTCAAGGAAGATCACATTCATGTAACTTTTATTACAGTATATCAACATAATTGTTTTAATTTAATATTAGTTCTTGCTGTTAATCTCTTACTGTGCCTAATTTATAAGTTAAACTTTATCATAGGGTCTGTATGTATAGGAAAAACCAGCATATACAGGGATCCACACTACCTGTGGTTTTAGGCATCTACTGGGGTTCTTGGAATGCATCCCCCGTGGATAAGGGGGAACTATTGTAATTGCAGTGAAGGGAAGGGAAACACCTCTTCAAAAAGCCAGCCTTTAATATAAATACTTCCAGTCCTTCTGACCACAGCAAGAGGTGGAAAAAATGCTTGAGCAAAACCTTATGGAAATACTGAGAGCCATTATTCAATGAGCTAGAAATAATTTACTAAAGGAAAAAAAAAATGTATCATACTTGAAAACAGGGTACTTTTAGCCAGACAATCTATTTTGAAACTTGGACAGCACACAGCATAAGTCCATTTACATAGAGACAGCTGTTGTATATTTATTATTCACTAGTACCAAACGAGTTTCTCAGTCGATTATAGAAATGAATGCAGAAAATGGTACCCCTTGATTCTGTCATTAGATATCAGAAAATACGTGTAAAGTGAACCCACACAAATGCTCACTAGCATGTCTGGCACCTGTGGGGTGTGAGTAACTCTCCGCAAGGATGGGCGGGGAGCAGAAAGGAGGGGAAGGAATCACTTAGGTTCCCCTGGTACAGAATAGTTGCGGGCCTCTTCCTAACAGCACAAAATGATCAGCTCCCAAAGAATGCCAGGCCCTTCTTCCCCGAGCTCAACCTCTAAAAGTCCTCCCACATTTTCCTCCAGCCCACAGAGCCAAGGACCCTTTACAGGAACCCTTTCCTGCCTCAGCTTCCTTGATTCACTCATTCAGTCTCTCTGAAGGCCAGCCTGCAAGTCCATAAACTGAATAATATCACCAGGTTCACAAGGACTCAGACTTAGTGTTGGGGTTTTAAAAGCTTCTTTGCTGCTCATAGGCGGGGCAAAATAATTGGTAACTGTGCTGCAGTTTTAGTAAAAAGGCAAACCCTGAGGTTCGGGGCATGGCTCAAATGACCTTCCACCTTGAGGACTCTTCAAGATGGAAAGATGAAGACTGAAGGGACCATATGTTAGTGATACCTGAAAAAAATCTAAGGGTCATGCACTATCTGGGTGGGAAACTGCAATTTCTTTATAATTATCTGAACTCTACAACTAGGGCTCATGATAGGGCCCCTGAAATTTTTAAGACATAGTTTTAGAGCAACTGAGAGAAAGCTGGGAACTAAACATAAGAGACCTATCCCCGGAGGGGCGTCTGGGTGGGTCAGTCGGTTAAACGTCTGATTCAGCTCAGGCTGGGATCTCAGGGCTCGTGAGCTTGAGCCCTGCATTGAGCTTTCTGCTCTCAGCACAGAGCCCACCTCAGAGTCTCTTCCCCTCTCTCTCTGCCCCTCCCCCACACTCTCTCAAACACAAATAAACGTTAAAAGAACAATAAGGAAGAGACCTATCCCAAGAGCAGTTACGTAAGGGAACACTAATTCGTAAATGAGTTCAACTTACTTCAGGAAAGATTACAAAAATTTGCAGAAGTAATTTATGATGGGTTCCTAACGAAAAATTAGATATGTCGAGAACGGATCCATATAGTTTTCTGCTTGGAAGTACGAAAGGAAATTATTACACCATCCCACAAACTGCCCTATTGTATCAACTGCCAGATTCTTATGTCCTTACGGCAGATGCAGGTGCATGGAACAAGGATCTCTGATTTCATGTAATATTTCAGTAGGCCGTTCATGGGGACAGCAGTGTGATGGATTCCTCCCGGCTCACCCACAATTTGGAAAACAGGCAAATTAGTTTCCTGAGCATTAGACTAGCAAAATGAGCAAATAACCATCACAACAAAGATATGCAAATTTATTTCGATGAGAAAAAATGGCTCCTGCACTAAAGCCGGCTTGCTCAAAGTATTAGCCTTTTTAAACAAAGACTGTGTCCACAGGCAATGCAAATGCCACACAAAATCCTGAGAGGCTTGGGGCGCCTGGGTGGCTCAGTCGGTTAAATGTCCGACTTCGGCCCAGGTCATGATCTCGCAGTTCGTGAGTTTGAGCCCCGCGTCAGGCTCTGTGCTGACAGCTCGGAGCCTGGAGCCTGCTTCAGATTCTGTGTCTCCCTCTCTCTCTGCCCCTCCCCAGCTCATGCTCGCGCTCTGTCTCTGTCAAAAACAAATAAACTTTAAAAAAAAAAAAAAACATAGAGTATTAAAAAAAAAAAATCCTGAGAGGCTTACTCTGAAATATTCATCAAAGCCCTGTACTGAGGAAAGGGTGGCTTGGCCTTAGGAACCAATGGTCCAGAATCAGGTATCTCCCCCTGCTCTGTTACAGATCTAATACCCTTTGCTCTGATTCCGTGATTGCAAAGCAACCCCTGGACTAGAGTTTGGCTTCCCATGTGGACCTGTCTTCAAAGTACAGGGTATTTCTAAGTAACAATTATATTTCTCAATGTAATAAATAAATTATCAGCATGTGTGTGTCTGCATTTGACAGCATGTGTGTGGTGGGCCTGTAAATATGAACCTGCCCCTGAGAGTTGAACCCTTTCTTAGTGTGCTGATGAATGCAATTGCTCTGGTCTTGCTGGATGTGGCACAGTGATGAACTCACCCCAGTGCCGGATGCTCCCCTTGAGACCCCACCTTAACTTGGTGGCCTCCATTCAGATTCATGACATTGACCCAGGTCCCAGGACAGGCAACCAGAACGTCCATTATGAAGGGATTTGCTGTCCTTGTGGCACATTCTTACTGAATCCCTCTCTTCCCTGGAAGATCACATGCGAGTGAGTCACTCATCATTTTTCTATGGTACGTGGTTTCATTTTACATGCCACAGGATGACAAAATTAAACTTCTAGTCTGGGGATTTGTGAAGGGTGTGACTGGGCCCCGCCCAAGCACTAAGGGCTTTCAAAACTGTCCATGAAATAGGAAAATGAATGTAATCCTTTTCCCTTGGAACTTAGATCCTTCTAAAGTTAAAGGGAGTCTTGTTGCCGTGATGGGGTTTGAGTCTGGAGAAATAAGAATTTTCAAACATTTAATCAAAAACAAAGTGTGTTAAGCTAAATGAAGGCAGGTGAATTTGGAAACCTGTCTGCTAAGCAATCTCGAGGAAGAATCTATTCCAACCCAGGACCTGGCAAATCACTTACTGACATCTTTTGTCCAAATTTTAGCCACTTATTCACAGCACTGTGGGGCACAATAATAGTAATTTCAATCCGCAAATGATTTTAAAACACATGTTTTACATTGAATTTAAAACATCCCCGCTCCTCTACCATTTCCACATCATGCCAAAGTCTATGAAAGTTTTTTCTCTACTCCAACGATTCCTTTGTCCAAAAGGCAGGGGGAAGGAGGGAAGGTACATTTATTAATACTCCTTTACATTATCTTAATTAATCTACCCAGTAACTTTTGCAGTCATGATTTTTTTTTAATGTTTGATTATTTTTGAGAGAGAGACAGAGTGAGAGCAGGAAAGGGGCAAAGAGAGAGGCAGACACAGAATCTGAAGCAGGGTCCAGGCTCTGAGCTGTCAGCACAGTGCCCGACGTGGGGCTCGAACTCTTGAACCGAGAGATCATGACCCGAGCCAAAGTTGGACGCTTAACCAACTGAGCCACCCAGGTGTCCCTGGAGTCACGATTATTATCTCCACTTTACAATCCAGCTGGATGACATAATAATGAAAGCTGCCTATGGTGAGTTCTATATTGTATTAAGAGATAAGATTAGAAAAATAAAGAGGCAGCTGAGATGGCCTAAGCGCTGGCTGGGAGACTGGCTGGGTCCTGTACTCTTAGTTCAATGCTTGCCTTGCTAAATGTCTCTGTACCTCACATAATACCTCAGTTTCCCCAGGCACAAGCTTCGAGTAGGGCACAATCAAAGCAAATTCTGATAAACGTTGTAAATGTGTAGCTCCCCTGCCTTGTTTCTCTGGGTAGTGTATTTAGCCTGCATAGTAAAAGGCTTCGGATTTTCCTAAGTGATTTTCTTCTTGTTATCTGAGCAACTCCCAGTCCCACTTGTGGACTGGACCTTTGGCATTCTCACTGGCTGGTCTTTTGTTGGTGGCAGTGTTTTTTTGTTTTCTCTAACTCTTACGCCTTTTACTTGCAAACAAACTGTTTGAACTCCCCGGGTCTCGGGGCAGTGAACATAGCAACAAGAAGTTGATGTACTGACAATGCTGATTATTGCTCATAATCATGGGACTTACATGATAGTTTCACTGATGTTTCATGCACATTTGTCCATTCATTCATTCAATAAACATTATTGGAATGCTTGCCCCATTCCAGAGACCATTTTAGGTGCTAAAAGGCATATCTTAATTTCCACCTATATACCCTGCAGGCAGAAAATATCCCCTATGCTCTGCCTATTCAAGAGTAGTCTATCATTTAAAAAGAAATCCTGGAGGCTGCTAGAGATAATTCCATTGAACTTGCTTCCCATTGCAGGGACTCTCTACAAAAGGTTCCTGAATGGTCACCTCCAGCCTTTAGTCATCCTTCTTCTGGTCATGGGGCTCACCTGCCATGGGGTGGGCTCTGCCACCGCGGGTGGCTCAGCACCAGGAAAGCTAGCCTTGTATTCCTTACTTTGTGAATTGGAGCTAAAGAGACTTTATTTGTAGATAAATATTTATTGACCACTTAGTTATATTGAGTCCCTATGTGCTTTTATCCAAATGGTATCATTTTGCTCTTTCACTGTCCAGTGAACTGGGCCTGATAATGTGAGTTCAGAAAAGTTAAGCATAGTGCCTAAGATCACTTAAGTAGTAGGTGGTACGAGTTGTTTTTTCACAGATCTGCCTGACTCTAGAGACCTTTATATTATACCATGCCAAACGCACACAGGTGTGCATGTGTATATAGGCAGGTGGCAATGCTAGAAGCTTTTAGAGTAACAATGGAATTAAAAACTTGAAATGTCACATTTTTGCTGAGCTAAGTGCTTTCTTGTTCTTTATATCTTTAACAAGCTGGATGCAAAACAAAATCAAACAAAACAAAGTAACAACAAAAATACTCCTCTCCTAGACTTATCTGGTGGAAACTAGCTACCCTTTGGCAGACAACCCCCAGTCCAAAGTGTTGTACAAGACTGTTGGCTATTTGGAGAGAAAGCACATTTCTAACCCACACGCCCCTGGCCCAGTTCACCCACCCAGCCTCTCTGGTGTGAGAATAACTCAACACGGCTCTGTGATAACATCTCTCAGAGCAGACACATGGTCAAAGTGGTGCCATCCCTAGGGAGAGACATAAGGATTCCAACCAGGCACCTTCTGTGTCCACCTTCCCCACCCCCCAGAGTCAGAGACTGATGCATCATGCTCTTAGAGTAGTCTGAATTGAGTATCAAAGGAGGTTAGAAATAATGACCCCATTTTGTTACGTGTATCCTAATGCCAGCAATATTTTTAAAATTTTTAATGTTTATTTAATTTTGAAAGAGACAGAGAGACAGAGCACAAGTGGGAGAGGGGCAGAGAGAGAGAGGGAGACACAGAATCTGAAGCAGGCTCCAGACTCCGGGCTGTCAGCACAGAGCCTGACATAGGATGCTCAACCGACTGAGCCACCCAGACCCCCCCTAATGCCAGCAATATTAAGACTATCCAGTACATACCAGTAGAGAGAAAAAAGGAATGCCAGAAATAGCTCTTCTGGCTTACGCTAAGAACCAAAAACATTACAGGCTTTCATTTAAAGCCTAAGATGGGTTTGGCACAGCTATGACATGTTTTCTCAAGCCCTAGATGGCAGTTACTTATGCTATGTGCTATGGCAGTGACCCTCTAGACTCAAAACAAGTATTTTTTCGATCTTCCAGAGTTGATTCTCCCCTATTTCAGGTCAAAATGTCCACCAAACCACAGGTGAGAGAGTAATTTCAAGGTTGAGATATAAGTGCCCAAAGAAAGCAGGAGCAGAAATGGGAGGAAACACTTGCCTCCAGAAAGAGCTCATTCCTGACAGTGTAGGACTATCAGCGTAGAGAAGACTTCAGAGAATGCCCAGCCCACTCCTTCAGTTTGCAGATGGGAAACAGCCCTGTCTACACATAAGTGGTGGGTCTGGCCTCTGGGTAATGTGCACAGTAATAATGGGTTGGGTTCTCTCTTCTGACCTGAGGTGGGCAGCACGGGTGCCCCTGAGGATGGGAGAATCCATGCCATCCTTCTGACGAGAGACAGAACAGGAAGGTCCACACTGAGGGTGGTGTAGCCAGCCTCGTGGTCTAACTGCTAATTTTACATGATGGCCTTCAGACAGGCAGGAACTCTCCCTTCAAAGACCATGTCATATTTCCTCCATCGCAAAGTGTCTGCAGCCTGGAGCCCAACCACTTGGGTTTATAACTCTCCTAAACACACTCATAGCTATTTGACCTGGGGCAAGTTATTATTTCTCTGCACTTCAGTTTCCTCATTAGTAACATGCAATTATTTTTTTCATGTTTATTTATTTTTCAACATTTATTTATTTTTGGGACAGAGAGAGACAGAGCATGAATGGGGGAGGGGCAGAGAGAGAGGGAGACCCAGAATCGGAAACAGGCTCCAGGCTCTGAGCCATCAGCCCAGAGCCCGACGCGGGGCTCGAACTCACAGACCGCGAGATCGTGACCTGGCTGAAGTCGGACGCTTAACCGACTGCGCCACCCAGGCGCCCCATGTTTATTTATTTTTGAGAGAGAGAGAGAGAGAGAGAAAGAGAGACAGACAGAGACACAGAATCTGAAGCAGGCCCCAGGCTCTGAGCTCAAATTCACGAACCATGAGATCATGACCCGAGCTGAAGTCAGAGGCTTAACTGACTGAGCCACCCAGGTGCCCCAACATGGAATTAATAACAATAGTTACTTTATAGGGTTGTTGCAAAGATTAATCAAGTCATTACATCATATGAAATATTTAGAATGGTACACACATTATGTACTCAACAATGTTAGCTATTCTTTTTATTACTCTATTCTCTCCAAGTAACCTTTACTGCCACATCTACATATTCTAGCATTACCTGTATAGTGAGCTGTGTAAGGTATGGATTACTAACTCTACCCTTATTAAAAACACCTGAGAGGTACAGAGTTCAGCTTTCACGTCTACCGACACGTCAAACCAGATTTCCCGCATGTTTCCTTTGGCCACCAAGTCTGTGTGTGTCTGTCCTCTGACAAGACCATGGTCCTCACAGCATTCTGAATTCTAAGATGGCACCTCCCCCCCGGACTCTGCTCACCAGATTTCCATCCTGGGCCCTCACTTTCCAGGGGTTGGAGGTGGTGATGAGGCAGAGGGCATACTAACTGTAGAGAAGCATGAGAGAGGGAAATTTAAGTGGGGATGGAAATGTTCCTTATCTCGACTGAGGCAATAGTACCCAGCTGTATGCATTCGTCAAAACTTACTGAATTCACCTCATACCTATTACGATGGCAACTATAAAAAACGCACACAGAGAAAAAAGTGTTGGTGAAGATGTGGAGAAATTGGGACACTTGCACACTATTGTAAGAATGTAAAACGGTACAGGGGTGCTTTGTGGCTCAGTGAGTTGAGTGTCCGACTTCAGCTCTGGTCATGATCTTGCGGTTCATGGGTTCGAGCCCTGCACTGGGCTCAGTGCTGTCAGTGCGAAGCACACTTTGGATCCTCTGTTCCCCTCTCTCTCTGCCCCTCCCCTGCTCAGGCTCTCAAAAACTTAAAAAAAAAAAAAAAAAAAAAAAGAATGTGAAATGGTACAGCCACTGTGAAAATCAGTATGGCAGCTCCCCCCTCCCAAAAAAAAAATAGAATAATTACCATAAGGTCCAGGAATTCCACTTCTGGGTATATATTCTTTTTTTTTTTTTTTTTTAAACATTTTTTTTCCACGTTTATTTATCTTTTGGGGACAGAGAGAGACAGAGCATGAACGGGGGAGGGGCAGAGAGAGAGGGAGACACAGAATCGGAAACAGGCTCCAGGCTCTGAGCCATCAGCCCAGAGCCCGACGCGGGGCTCGAACTCACGGACCGCAAGATCGTGACCTGGCTGAAGTCGGACGCCCAACCGACTGCGCCACCCAGGCGCCCCTGGGTATATATTCTACATATATATATTCTTCTGGGTACATAGGTATTCAAAAGAACCGAAAAGCAGAACCTTAATTGACAGGTGGATGGATAAGCAAAATCTGGTACATATATACACAAAATGGAATATTATTCAGCCTTAAAGAGTAAGGAAATTTGGCATGTGCTACAACATTGATAAACCTTAAGGACATTGTGTTAAGTGAAATAAGCCAGTAATAAAAGTCATAAATACTATATAATTCCACTTATTTTAGGTGCTTAGAGAAGTCAGATTCATAAGACAGAAAGCAGAATGGCAGTGTCAGGTGGTGAAAGAAGGAAGGAATAAGAAGTTATAGTCTAGCAGGTACAAAGTTTCAGTTTAACAAAATGAAGAGTTCTGTGATTAGACAGTGGTGATGGTTGTAAAACACTGTAAATATGCTTAATGCTACTGAACTATATACACTTAAAATGGTCAAGATGGTAAATTTTATCCTATGTCTATTTTACCAAAATTTTTAAAAATAATTTTTTTAAATGTGAACTCTTTAAAAAAAAAAAAAAAAAAACCTCCTTAGGGGCACCTGGGTGGCTCGGTTGGTTAAGTGTCCAACTTCAGTGCAGGTCATGATCCCACGGTTCATGGGTTTGAGCCCCACATTGGGCTCTGTGCTGACGGCTCGGAGCCTGGAGCCCACTTCAGATTCTGTTTCCCTCTTTCTCTTCTCCTCCCCTGCTCATGCTCTCTCTCTTTCTCAAAAATAAATAAACATTAAAAAAAGTTAAAAAAAAAAACTCACTAAACTAACCAGTTAAGACCTGTGCATTTTATTGTATGTAAATTATACCTCAATAAAATAATATACACCTATACAGCTTAGAGGCCAAGGTCTCAGCTTTGTATGCTGATAGTACCCTCTCAGGGCAAGCACGTTGCTCTTACCCTTCATTTAGCAATACCCACTTTTAAGGCAAAACCTCACTCTGTGGAACCTAAAATTCCATCTAGCTTTTGAACAGCATCATGGGCAAAATCATGTCTCCTCAGGTATAACAATTATTTAAAGAGAAAATCTGTTCCTTGTGGTTAGGTTTTGCCAACAGGTTACATTATGTTTACTGACCCATTTTCAGAGTTATTTTGGAATCAGAGGACTTCAAGGAAAAGTGAATGGTCACTTTATTCCATGTTCCTTCTTCAGAAATACCAGAAATAAACTATTCCAGGCAAGTGAGAATCTGATGCAGAAACCGCAACTGGTCACAAGCTCCTGCACTGATCTCCAGTTCTGGTCTGTTCTAGCATCATGTTTTCATGTGTCCATCTGCACTTGGGTCACCCTGGCCTCTCCTTATGAATCATAGTTCAGGCTGCCATGTCCCAAGACCCAGATTTCAAGGTCTTGGTATCTTTTCTTGTGTCAGCAAGCATGAGTCTTAGAGATAAGGCAAGAGGAGGACCTCTTCAGAAAAAAGAACCCTGAATCTAGCATCTACTCTTTCTCTTATACTCCTTCCCAGAGAACTAAAATCCACTCCATCTTTCTTTACAAAAGCCTTGCGATGCAGGAAGGGAACAGACATCTGGATCTGAATGAGAAACTGAAGCACAGGAAAGAAGGAGTCAGTGAGAAACCAGACATGCAGCCAGCCTCCGTGTTGTCTGGCTGGTTTTATTTATTTGTAGGTAGGAAAACAGAGTACAATGCAGCCCAATCCTTTCCTTATCAACAACCACCACTTTTTGCCCAGGAGGGAAGAAAAACTCTCTTCCCAGATGAACAGAGAAAGCTTTGAGTTTTCCTTCGTAGATTTACAGCGGCTCAGCCTCCAAGATCTGGAAGTGAGCAGAGAATAAACACTGCTCTCTTAAATGTCACATTTTCTCCTGTCACCTCCCATGCCCTGAAAATATGCAAGTTTGTGGGCAGCTGACAGCCCCTGGAGCAGCCACTCCCTCGGTGGGCCAGGGCGGGGTTCTATTTCCAAATCTTGCCAGAATTCAAGCTGACTCTGGCAGAAGAATACAAAAACAGAACTGTTCAAATTCTTCCACAGTGGATTCTGATTCACATAGGGAACTTGCTATTTCTGACGTAGCCTCTCCCAATTTTTCATTAAAAACCCGATGAAGGCATGGGGAGGCACAGGAAGAAACTCCTGGCAAAACTAAAAGCCTAGGACTGACATGAGATTATGTCAGAAGCCAAGAGGAATAGAAACTAATTTAAGACAGATGGAGAGTGTGTGTATGTGCATGTGTTTGTATGTGTGTGCATGATAGTGGGGAGATGGGTTATAACTCCCTATCAGCTCTGTCTGATAAGGGGATCCATCCAGAAAACCTCATCCCAGCCCACCAATCCGACTTGAGGAGTTGTGAGATGGGTCTGTTACTGACCCTATTCACCTCCAAATGAGCAAAGAGGTGTTAGGTGGACACAGTTGTGGCAAAATGGATGCAGGGAAAGGTGACCAATGAGAAGAACCTTCACACAAATGCATGCTGGGAAGTGTGTATCTATCTATATCTATATGTGTAGATATAGATAGATATGTTTATTTATTTATTTACTTATTTATTTATTTAGAGCATGTGATAGCAAGGGAGGGGCACACACACAGAGAGAGAGAGAGAGAGAGAGGGAGAGAGAGAGAGAAAATCCTAAGCAGGTTCTGTGCTCAGTGCAGAGCCTGACTCAGGGCTCGATCATGACCTGAGCTGAAACCAAGAGCTGGACGCTTAACTGACCGAACCACCCAGGTGCCCCTGAAGCATATTTTATATATTTATATATTAAAATAGTACACACACACACACACACACACACACATATAAACAAGGCTACAATCTTTATAATTATCTTTATAATTATCTTCTTTTGACCTATTTCTTATGATATCTGATATTTATGAAAATTTCCACTCATCCTCCAAATTTACAAGGGTATCCAAAGCCCAGCCAGCCATATGCTTGCTTGCTTTATTTATGTGTTTATAACATAATATTTGGGTGTAATATTAAACCTTATTATTGGTTTAACCTGCTTTTTTGTTGTTGTTAAGTAGGCTCCATGCCCAGCATGGAGCCCAACACAGGGCTTGAACTCACAACCCTGAGATCAAGACCTGAGCTGAGATCAAGAGTCAGACCCTTAACCAACTGAGCCACCCAGGTGCCCCTAACTTGCTTTTTAGATTAGTTATAGGAACACTGAATCCTTCTCTCTTTTTTCAACTCCTATCCCTCTTTGTGTATTATCTGTTGGCATTTTTCACCCATTTTTAGCATCTTAGTTCTTTACTAACATTTATAGAAATTATTATGTTATAAAATTTAATATTTTATATCTAAATGTATTATTAAGTATTTTACCAATTTAACATTATCCTTTTAATTCAGTACAGCCAAAACTTGGAAGAAAATTTTCAATCTATCTAGCCATTTTTTTTCTTTGTACTCCTCCCCCTTATTACTTCAGTAGTTGGAAGGTCTCTTTTTTGGTGAAAGATTGGTAACTGTTGAGCTTGGTGATGAATAGATACATTTTACTATTCTCTCACTCTGGTATATGATGGAAAACGTCCATAATAAAAACTTTCTTTAAAAGTATCTCTTGGAGTGCCTGGGTGGCTCAGTCGGTTGGAGTCTGAGTCAGTTCATGAGTTCAAGCCCCGCATCGGGCTCTGTGTTGACAGCTCAGAACCTGGAGCCTGCTTCAGATTCTGTGTCTCCCCCTCTCTCTCTGTCCCTCCCCCCACTCATGCTCTGTCTCTTTCTCTCTCTCAAAAATAAACATAAATAAATAAATAAAATTAAAATATAAATATTTATAGATAAGTTATATTTAAAATCACATCACTTTCTAATTACTTTACTACCTTTTATTATCATATGTTCTTGTGATTACTTATATCTATTTTGTCTGGAAACACAATATAATGGTGTACTACTACCTATTTCCAGTTCTAAATTCAGTGACGTAACATGGGTAACTTGAAATCAGTTATGTTGGCATTTATGACAAAGAAATGGCCATAAATCAGGGTTTTCTTTCTTTGGAGGCCCACCTGTTCAGTTTATCAGCAAACTGCTGGCCTTACCATATCTTTCTGGTGGGGCAGGATTGGAATATGTTTGTAGGAATAACGCACCAGCTACTTGGGATCTTCCAGGGAAACTTTCTTAAATTGAATTCTAGCCCTTTCCAAACAGCCGTGGCTTTGGGTATTTTGGGGTGCATAGAAAAGAAGAGGTTGTGGCTAAGTTGAGTGGGTGAGAAACAAAATGAGTCATATAGTAAATGAGTTACTTTAACATCCTGGGCAGGAGTGCCCTCAATTGGAACATGAAAAGGGTGGAAGAAAAACTAGTAGAAATAAAATAAAGTGATTGTTCTAGCAATGGGAAAGAGATACTTTTATTCATTTTTTAAAAATGTTTATTTTTTGGGGGCGCCTGGGTGGCTCAGTCGGTTGGGCGACCGACTTCGGCTCAGGTCATGATCTCACACTCCGTGAGTTCGAGTCCCGCGTCAGGCTCTATGCTGACAGCTCAGAGCCTGGAGCCTGTTTCAGATTCTGTGTCTCCCTCTCTCTCTGACCCTCCCCCGTTCATGCTCTCTCTATGTCTCAAAAATAAATTAAAAAAAATAAAATAAAAATAAAAATGTTTATTTTTTTATATTGGAGAGAGAGGTGAGAGGGGTGGACAGAGGGTCCAAAGCAGGCTCTGTCTGTGCTGACAGCAGGAAGCCTGTTGTGAGGCTCGAACTCATGAACCGTGAGACCATGACCTGAGCTGAAGTTGGATGCTTAACTGACTGACCCACCCAGGCGCCCAGGGAAAGAGATACTTAAAAAAAATTTTTTTTAACATTTATTTGTTTATTTTTGGGAGCGAGACAGAACATGAGCAGGGGAGGGGCAGAGAGAGAGGTGGGACACAGATTCTGAAGCAGGCTCCAAGCTGTCAGCACAGAGCCTGACGCAGGGCTCAAACTCACAGACGGCTAGATCATGACCTGAGCCAAAGTCAGATGTTTAACGGACTTAGCCACCCAGGCGCCCCTAATGTAATTTATTTACTCCTAAATTCATATAATTGAATTTTAAATAGTGACTATATTTAACCATCAGATCACAAACCCCTGACAATTTAACAATCACTTCTAATAGACTAATACAAGGACCTTCCAGCAGACCACTGGGAGACAGTAACGAAAGCAAGATATTTTTTTAAATTGTGGTAAAACATACATAACAACACTTACCATTTTAGCCAATTTTAAGTGTATAATTCAGTGGTATTAATTACATTCACAATGTCATGCAATCATCACCACTATCCATTTCCAGAACTTCTCCATCATCCCAAACAAAAATTCTGTACCTATTCAATAGTAACTCCCCATTTCTCCTTTACCTCAGCCTCTGTTAGCCATCATTCTACTTCTTGTCTCTGGATTTGGCTACTAGGTATCTCATATGTGGAACCATATCATATTCCACTGCTGTGTCTCAAGTATTTCACAACCATGTCTGGCCTGGAGGGAGGGCATGTGGGTGTCACTCCACCCTCTCACTTCCAAGGAATAAGCCTCCCACAGATTCACCAAACCACAGAAAATCTGGGGAATCCAGTCTGTCCAAATCACAGTCTCAGTGGGGAGACCCCAGGGCAGCTATAATAGGGAGCTCAAGAGAACCTGGAAAGAATAGAATGTTCCACGTGCACAATTAAAATCTCATTATGTTATCTTTTCAATAAATACCAGACCAGTATTTCAATCTAACAGAAGTTCATATAACTCAGCGTTTATGAAAGTGCGGTTTCCAGACCAATGTTACCATAAGCTGGGAACTTGTTAAAAGTGCACGTTCTTGGACTCAATACCACACCTATAGAATCTACAATTCTGAGGGCAGGGCCCAGCAATATGGTTTTTAAGAAGCCCGCCAGGTGATTCTGACGCATTCTCAAACTTGAGAACTATTGCCCTACAGTAATGATTCTAGATTCCAACTACTGATGCTCAGAAAGGTCCTCAAAATGCTTCATGGTCATTCCTAAGTATAGATTCCCATTCATGATCATACATCAAGCATAAGGGAATGGGGGTAAAAACAGGAAAAATTATAGCAATGAGGGAAAAGTCATAAAGTAACATTTTTTTAATGCTTACTTATTTCTGGGAGATAGAAAAAGAGAGAGCACGTATGAGCAGGGGGAGGGCCAGAGAGGGAGACAGAGGCTCTGAAGCAGGCTCTGTGCCAACAGCAGAGAGCCCCATGCAGGGACTAGAACTCACAAACCATGAGATCATTACCTGAGCCCAAGTCGGACACTTAACTGACTGAGCCACCCAGGCACCCAACAGTAACATTTTTTTCAAATATCTGCATAAATATGACTCAGGAAATGTATTCGACCAAGATTATTTAAATAGTAGAGTTCTCAAAAACATTCACTGCAAATATGTATTACTCCTGGCAGACCCGATCTGTTATTTTATGATATCTGTGAAACTCCGAATTCAATTCTCTTCCCACATGCTGGCAGAGGCTGTAATGGAGCTCATTCTGTGCTGGACATAGCAGGCTGGGAATCCAGAACAAGGGCCAAATTCCAGTCTCTGCTCTGCCCTCCAGATTTAACCTCACCTAAGACGGCTACTCTATTCTGGCATAAAATTTTGACATAGTAGTGACTATTGTGCAGGATTTCTGAGAGGATTAGTAATAATGTCAATCCCCATCATACCTTCTTTCCTCATTAGAGAACTTTCATGGGTTTAGTGGTTGGGCTTGGAAAACCAGGAAAGAAATAATGATTGGTCTAAGGCAACCCCATTCCAACGGCAACAAACAGTTTTCAAGTGGCCGCGTGACCCACTCTGACCGATGAGAAATAAGAACAAACCTACCAAGAGGCTTGGAGAAAGATTCCCCCCCCAGGCTAAAAAGACAAAGTTAGCCTGCCACCTTTCTCCTTTCTTCTGGCCTTGGATGATGTCGCGACACCGCATCTGTAGCTATGGCTTCAAAAGGATCCTAATTATAACACACACTGTAAAGCACCAAACATGATCTCTAGGAAAAAATTCTTTAATTTTAGCGAGCACAAAAATCACCTGGGGAGTGTTTAGAAATACAGATTTGGGAGCTACTGTATTCTAGAGCTTGAGTCAGTAAATCTTGGGTGGGGCCCAAAGCCCTTATTGAATCTAGTTACAATAAGCACCTCTGGTTACTCCCCTCAAATCCTGTTCCAGGCCCTGCTTCTCACAGAGGTGGTCCCTTGTGTGAGACCCCAGTTCCAAAACTGCCGCTCACCATGCATGCAGGCACTCATAGTCCTTACATAAATACTGATTTTGCCCCATCAGGTCCAGGCATTGTGACAGAAACAGAGACAGAGGAGACAGTATCTTGCTGTCAAGGAGCATGTATGAGAAATAAACGGACACATAGCCAATTCAAAGACAGAGCGGCATGTGGTAACTTATCACAGTTGCATGGTGGAAGAAGACAAAGCTCCCCACCCCAACCCTGCCCTCTCCCCAGTCAAATGCTCTCATGTGACTTACGCTTCCAAGGACAGATAGGATTCCAATGACAAAAGAGTTTTGCAGGCAGAGAGAGAACAGTAAAAATGAAGCTTCAGCTATGCTTTGGAAAATATTTCATTCAGGGTAGGGCCGGAGCTTTAGACCATGGAGAGAGTGGTGGGAGACAAAGGCCGGAGAGAGAATTTTCACAAATGGTTCGTTCTGTGAGCTTGGAAGCTGGACTAAATTTTCCAGGCCATGGGAAATCATACACTCACTCAGCACACACAGTAATACACACTATATGCCAGGCCAGGAGATGGAGGTTGTACAGTTCTTGCCCTCAGAGGAGCTCAGAGCTGAGGGGTCGGCCCAGACCCAGAATTAGACACAATAAGGTGTGACCGTTCCTGTGATAGGAGAATCACAGAGAGACAGGAGCATGGAGAGGCCCCTCACCCAGATTAAGTCTGCTATCAGCACAGAGCCTCCTTCAGATCCTCTGTCCCCATCCTCTCTCTGCCTCTCCCTCTCCCTGTCACGGTGCCCCTCCCCCTCCCCCTCCCCTGCTGGCATACTCTCTCAAAAATAAACATTTAAAACATAAAAAATAAAAAGATAACTGTACTAAGCAATAGAACAGATGTGAAAGAAAATAGGGATCTACAATCCAGGACAGAAGTTCTAATTATGGAATCCTTGGACCTTCTAGACCTGTCCCCCAACACTGATTGGTCCCGGCTCCCGCAGGCCTACAGAATGACCTGAATTTCTGAGCGCCCTCTCACTCTTCCATCTGGGACCAGCTCCGATCAATATGCCACACCTCCAGTGAATAACGGTCTTGCTTTGTCATCCTCAAGCCTGTACATAAACTTTTCTTCTCCTACCCACCTCCAGGAAGCCTTCTCTGACCACCCACGATGGATGGAGTTAGGTACACCTCCTCTATTGTTCCACGGCAGTCTGTGCATAGTGTATCAAATCATTTATCACGCAGTCCTAGGAGTTTTGAATTATTGATTTGCTTGTTTATCTCCCTAAGAATGGAGTCTGTGTGCTGTATCTTTGAATCTCTAGTGCCTGTCACATTATATAATAAATAAGTGAAACTTTATCCATGTGGCAGGGGCTGCTGACAGCCTGCCTAGCACCTAACGACCCTTCTCCAAAGTGCTGACCTGTCTCTCCTACCTTTAAGTGCTGCCCCAAGTGTTGCTACCACATGGATGGGCCTATGGAACCAAGAGCAGCACACTGCCTTGGTCCGCGCCTGTCACACTCCTCACTCATCTATCACATGGGACCCCCTGGATACTTACAAGGTTAGGATCGAGTTCATCATGGACAAGTGGTATGGACACAGGCTCTACCTCTACCCCTCTGAAAGGGTCCAGCCCCACAGTCATCTTAATGTCCCAGCCCTGCCTATTCAGGCTGATTCCCCATTCTTAATCCATTATATGGTATAAAAGAGTGATAGAGCACAAAATATTGAATCAGACTGTTATATTCAAATCTTGATTCTACCGCTTGCTAGTATGTGGCCTCCAGCAAATTGCTCAACCCCTTTGTGCCTCAGTTTCCTCACTTATAGAATGGGGCAATGGTAGCACCCCATAATATGGATGAAAATTTAATAAATAGCATGCCAGTTATTTGGCACAGGGTCAGGCTCATAGGAAACACTGGTGAATATTACCTATTAATATCTGTGACATGGAGGCTCTGACATGCAGAGGCAGAGCCCTCATTGACTAAGACACATCTGGCTGAAGACGAGGGCCAGGCTCTGGAGCCAAGGCCGGGCCCCTCACTGCCAAGGTCTGATATCACTGCTAGGACTTCGACCTAGGGCCCTGCAAGCTGGTCTATCTAGTCTACAAGCTGGGACATATTCCATCTACCTCCTCTCTCTGCTTCTGCAGCTAAACACACATGAAACTGATCAGACCATTTAAATCAGAGCTTTCTCCACCATGCAGTTCAAGGCACCTTACATTCCTTTTGGAACTAGCTGGAGTGAAGTCAAATAAATAATTAATCCAACTGAAATGTATGACAAGAATGAGCAATTGCTATTACATCTCATTGGAAAATGAAGCATAATTGCATGTTAGCTCTTTGTATACAAATAAGAAAGTATATGATCATGTATTAATTTTGAGGTTGGAAAAATTTGATAATATACTTTTTTTTCTTTTT
The DNA here is from genome assembly GCF_014898765.1 of Herpailurus yagouaroundi. NCBI lineage: Eukaryota > Metazoa > Chordata > Mammalia > Carnivora > Felidae > Herpailurus > Herpailurus yagouaroundi. Next base: position 13,589,748 of record NW_024412452.1, read on the forward strand.
TAGAGAGAGAGCACACGAGCTGGGGAGAGGGTCAGAGGGAGAGGAGAGAGGGGCAGAGGAGAGAGATAACCTTAAGCAAGTTTCATGCTCAGCACAGAGCTTAACGCAGGGCTTGATCCCACGACCCTGGGATCATAACCCGAGCCAAAACCAAGAGTCAGACGCTCAGCGAACTAAGTCACCCAGCCCACCTACTTTTCATTTCTACTTCATTCTCCCTCTTCACAAACAATGTTAAATGGGTAGATGATAGCTGTAACTCTCTATTTTAAAAAAAATATGATAAAAATTCAAATAATATATAAAGGTATAAAGTGGTAAATCTGGATGAACTTTACCCCCTACCTAGTTATAGCAACCACTGTTATAGTGCATACTATTGGAAATATTTAATGCATTAACAAGCATATAGACTACAAATAGCTTCCTTCATTCTTACAAAAGAAACAGCATACAATGCACACCTGTATTTTGCTTTTTAAAAAATGTATCTTCAATATCAATCTGTATCTGTTCCTATCAACCTGCATCACTTTTTTTTTTTTTTTTGAGAGAGAGAGAGAGCACAAGCAGGGAGAGGGGCAGAGAGAGAGAGAGAGAGAGAGAGAGAGAGAGAGAACCCCAAGCAGGCTCCACACTGCTAGGGCAGAGGCCAATGTAGGGCTCGAGCTCACAAACTGCGAGATCATGACCTGAGCCAAAATCAAGAGATGGATGCTTAACCAACTGAGCCACCCAGGAGCCCCTCAACCTGCATCACTTTTTAATAGCTGCATGGATTATGGATGTTCCATAATTTAACCAGCCCTCTGGTGATAGATATTTAGTTCATTTCCACTCTTTTACTGCTACAAACAAGGCTGCAGTATATATATCCTTATACACATGCCTCTACATACATATCCAAGTATACCTTTATGATAAATTCAGAATTCAAATTGCCAGAACAAAGGCAAAACCATTTTTTAAATTTTGACAAACTGACAACTTTTAGGGCAATTCTGAACAGTATACCTACATAACTGCTATGTATCCATGATTGAGTTTAGACAGATGTCTATAAACCCCTTGAAATTGTATGAACAATGTCAAATATGTGTTTCTTTTTCTCAAGAGAACTTCATGGCTTTAATCAGATTCTCAAAGTGGTCCTAACTAACAAGGATAAGAATTACTGAGTCAAGAGATTCTTGTATAGCACCAAGAAGCATCAACAGCAGAAGTTAAAGCTAGGCAGGACCCAGAAACTTTCTGAGCCCCCTGGAGAGGAGAGGGAAGATGCTGGGGACTGATTATACCAACAGGCTTGTATCTAGTAAGGACTTCCTCCAGGGGAGATGACTCAATTACACATAAATTAGGAGAACTTGTTCCCACTCACAAACCAGTCCTTCTATGTTAGCTTCCGGTAATAATTTAATGTTACCTCTTAGGAGGAGTGAGGTGAGTGCCTCATCCCAGGAATGAATCCACAGTGACTGGGTAGGGAGGTCTTTCTATTGACCTGACAAAGGGCACTCTCCAGGCCTCCTGCTCTAAGTCAGCCTGCTTATGCTGTGTTATATCTACGTCTTAAAGGGGAAGGGGGAAGTAGGGTGGATGAAGACGTTTTCCAAAGCAATTTACAGTCTGGCCTATAGCTGCAATTCTCCCCTCTTGCTGTTATGGTTCATTCTAGTGCAAACATTCACTTGGGTTCTTATGCCTAGCAAAACAGACCAAGAAGCAGTATGGCAATTTACTGACCTCAAGTATCTTGAACATTTAAAAAGAATTCTTCCAAAGTGGTGCTTCAGGTTCCCATAGCAAAAGCTCTTAGTCCAATTCAAACACTGAACACTGACATGTCACTCCTAATTTCAAAATAAGCAAGGTGGGGGCGCCTGGGTGGCTCAGTCGGTTGAGCGTCCGACCTCGGCTCGGGTCAAGATCTCACGGTCCGTGAGTTCGAGCCCCGTGTCCGGCTCTGTGCTGACAGCTCAGAGCCTGGAGCCTACTTGGGATTCTGTGTCTCCCTCTCTCTCTGCCCCTCCCCCACTTGTGCTCTGTCTCAAAAATAAATAAACATTAAACAAAAAATTTTTTAAACAAGCAACGGGCCTTAGAAATCCTAAATTATTAGGTAAAATAATCTTAATATAGTAATCCATCTCAGTTTCAATTAAGCTTAAAAACAAGCAGACAAAACCCCTTTAGTTTAAACCCTTTATTTGGTCTAGGGGTGTCAAGCACTGGAAAACTATGGGGTGAATTTGATGTAATAGGTATAATAAAGAGCTGTCCTTGAGAATGGGGACAATTCCAGCTTTTACCACATTATTACAGTTTACAGCACAATGACAGGCTAAGTTCCCCGAAGTCCTGTGTTTCTGTTAATGCTTTACTCAATTTATCAGGCATGCACATTCATTTAAGTGTTTCCAAAGCTTAGTTTCTCAAAACAAGGTCCAAGAAACACCTGAATCGCAATCATCCAAGGAACCTATTAAATATGTATTTTCCTGGACCCAACCCTGTTATACTGGATCAGAATTGTGGGGAGTGGGGCAAGAATCTGTATGCTATGCAAGCTTCCTGAGGGATTCTGAGGTACCCTGAAGTGAAAAATATGGCTTTAGAGGTCATATTAGTTTAACCTACTGCCCTTCACAGCCCCATCCAAAAGGGGCTACCAGGCCCCTGCCTAGACACCTCTGCTGAGAAAGCTCTCCGTCTCCAAGTCCACCCAGCCTAGGGGTTTCAAAGGCCACAACTTAAATTCAACAGAACCTACCATCCAACCCAGCTCTGCCCAACGCCACAATGAGTGAGTTTATTCTCTCATCGCAGGCCAAGCCCCTCAAGAATGTAGGGGCATTATTAATACATGTCTCCACGCCCCCCTCATCTGTAACACAAGGTTACTAACCCTACCTTAGGTGGAAATGAAGATTAAATTATTAACCAAGCATGACTGTTATTCAAAGTCCCTCCAGGGAAGACATCACAGTGCCTATCAAATTGCCGCCATTGTAGCCCTACCTGCAGTGAAAATAAACCCTCAAGAAAAAAAAGAAAAAAGAAAAGAAACCCTCAAGGGCTAGCTTTGGGCCAAAGCACAGCCCAAAGCCCAAGCAGAAGAATTTTTTTAAAGTTTCCTGTTTTATATTTAAAAAGTATACAAATTCTGAATTCTACTCCAAAATATATGATTGTTTTAGCATAAAAAGTATTTTAACCTCAAATGTCTGGGTAAAGTTGACACCCAAGGAACCCCCCCCCCTTATTTATTCTGAAGCTTCTAGTATTCCCTGGCAGTGCCTGACACTCACCTCCATCCCCCCTCCTCCCCCTAAGAGGAGCGGGCTTAGTCTGCAAGCAGAGGATCAAGATGGGGAAAACAAATGAGTGGCCAGACATCAGCAAAGAAATGGGCCAAAGGATATGAGTCTATGGATGACCAGAAGGCTCACTCTTCAAGATGCTGAGGGCTGGTGTGGTTTGACTTGACTGTGCATGTTACTCTCTAACTTGCTTTCAGAGAAAAACGATCCCTAGTCAAATGTAAAAATATTTCAGAGGGAAAGTCATAGACACCCTAGATCTAATAGTCATGTGCTTGAGTGTGTGTGCGCATGTTTCCCCAAAACAAGAGAAATCTGGCCTGAGCTGAATGTAAGGGATCTGGCCTTGGCCAGATATGGCTGGGCTCTGGCAAGGAAGGAAGGAAGCAGATTTCGGGTGGCTGTGAGTACCCATTTTCTCATTCCTGTTCTCTTCCTCTCCTGCTTGCTCTTTCGCCTCTCTGTCATCTGACAACTCCCTGGCAACTAAAGAGCGAGGGTTTGGCTATCAGTCGCGTTACTTGCAATGTAAGGAGGAGGTGGGATGGATAATTTGGAGGGGAGGGACCCTATCCATTCTTCCCGCCGTCAGTGGGAGAGAGCAGATGGCCACTTGTCACAAAAGGTGTGGGTTACTCGTTACACCTCACAGACTTGCATCAACCTGGGAAACACTTCAAGTGGGGCAGACTGTTGAAAAGCAATAGCCTCTTGGGCCCCAAATCTCCCACTAGTCAAAGCCAAGACAAAAGAGTGAGACCGTGCCACTCTCAGGCTCAAGTCATGTATCTCATAATAACTGATTCCCATGTGCCAGCCAGACATTATGCTGGGGGCATCAGATACACGACAAGAAAAGGGTAAGAAACTAGGGAAAGGGAGTAGTTTCTTAAAAAGAGGAAAGAAAGAATTCAAAAGAAAACTTAGGTATGAGATGGAGTCGGCTGCAGGGAGTATTAACTCAGTCCTTTATAGTTAATTCCCAAAGCCAGCACAGTGCTTGGCACAATGAATAACTGTTGTGGTCTCTGGTCTACTTTCTGAGCCGTATAAACTGCTCCTTCTGGAAGGTACCGGTGGATGTGGGCCGCGTTTGCCTCCGCTTGGCCCAGCACGAGCGAGCCCCGGCCCGGCGGCGCCAGCTCCACCCCGTGGCCGCCGAGCCCCGCCCGCAGGCCCACGGCGGGCACCCCCTCCTGGGCGCGGCGCAGGGCTGTCCCCGCGAGGCTCCCCGAGGCTGCTGCGCCCCCTTCCCCGAGCCCAGGATCCCCCGTCCTGGCGCCCCCTTACCGCTAGTGCCGAGAACGGGCAGCGCTCGTCTTCTGAGGCCGCGCAGAACACACCCTTGCCGGGGCCGGACAGCGGGTCTTATTCCGGGCGAACCCGCCCCACTTCGGGGTGGAGACTGAGCCCGAGTTCCTGGTCGTCCCTCTGCACACGGGACCGGAAAATCCTCCGGGGGGGCGTAGCGCACCTGGGGCCAGGGGCCAGCACCGCCGCGCCCCGCGGCCCAGCGAGGGGCCAATCTGGCCCCCAGGCCTGAGGGTGCACCGGGCACGTGCCCGCACCCCGCCGGCGACAGGTCTCGCTGTCCAGGCTCCTCGGCCTTGGCGCCCGTCTGGATCGCACCTTCTGCCGGGCACCGCCCAGCTCCGCGTCTGCCCCCGCAGACTCGGAGCAGTTGGACTTTCCGGGTCTGCGGCGTCCGGGCGCCCCTACACTCTCGGAGGTTTGAGCCCCCGGGCTACTCCGGCACCCTCCCCGCGCTCGCAGAGGCGGGAGTCTCGCCGCCAATCACAGCTCCCTCCCCGGAAAACTGCACTTTCTCTCGCCCAGCCTGCGGCCGGAAAAGTTGGAAGTGAAATCCCAGCAGCACATTTTGTTTCCCTCTTGCACATTCAAACAAATACCCCAAAAAGTCCCCAGTACTTCCACATCTCCCTTGAGGAAAACGAAGTTCCCTTCCTTGGGGAAACCTTTGGGAACAGGAGTTCGGAGCACCCCCAGACCCATCTCTTCTCCCCGGTAAATTCCCAGGTTTGGTGCCGGTCGGTAGCCTCTAGGTTCGGCCGGGGAGCCGCGCTCACGCCTTGTAAAAAGTTTCACCTGCGCTCGTATCTGCCTCCTCGAGTTAACACTGGCTTTTTGAAGGCACCAACTGAGTCTAGGTCGTCTTTGCACACACGCCTAGTGTGGCTTCTAGCGCATAGTAGGTATTCAGTGAAAGTTTGCAGAATAAATCTTTTGAGTCTACCGGCAAATACGGATTCTATTTGACAGAGGGTAGGTAGCTTTGGTGAGTGTTTGCTATCCAGTAGACCAAATCCAAGTGACTATTACACCCTTAAAGCCGGAGAGGTAACATTTAAATTATTTCATTAAGATGTACCAAAAGGACGTGGTTTAACATGGTTAAGAAATGAGCTTTAGGATCAGACTGGTTTAGATTCTAGCCCTGGTTTTGATCCTTTTCTCTGCTTGATAACTTAAAGTTTCTGAGCTTCCGTTTCCGAACTAACCTAGAGGAAACAAAATCAGGAGGAAAAAGAATGAAATGGGATAATTCATTTCCTGAGTGACTAGAGAAGACTATTGCATCCCTGAAAAATTAACAATTAGGCTACTCTAAAAAAAGTAAAAGGTTGGGAATGGAGCTGATGCACTCTGCCAAAATCACCTTTACTGACGGCTGCCCCTTTCTCCCATAATTGCCCTCACATCAGGTTGAGGAGACATAGTCAAAGCTAACTTTATGGGGTACAAAAGGCCAGGAATACATTTGTGATACTCTTCATATTCAAGAGCTCCTGTGGGCTTAGGCTTGGGCTAAATTTCTGCAGAAACCACACCTGTATTCTGCATCTTCCTTTGCATTACCCTGCTTGTCTCAAGTACAGGTTTTTCCTGAGAGTGCTCCCTTACTGAGTAAGGCACTTACACAAGAATCTTCATCTCAGGTTCTGCTTCTAGGGAGCCTGATCTAAGACAATGTATTTTATTTTATTTTAATTTTTAAAATTGTTCTGCATTTGAGAGAGAGAATATGAATGGGGGAGGGGCAGAGAGAGAGAGGCACAGAATCTGAAGCAGGCTCCAGGCTGTGAGCTGTCGGCACAGGGCTCGAACTCATGAACTGCAAGATCATGATGGGAGCTGAAGTCAGTAGCTTTACCGACTGAGCTACCCAGGCTCCCCAAAGATAGTGTATTTTAAAAATTAATGTAATTGTTGAAATTAAAGACTGGAAGGAAACTTTAAAGATAGCAGAATGAGCACATGCATTTGCCTCAGTTCCCACTTGAAATCCAACTAAAGCAATTGCAGATTAAAAACAAAAATCTCACAAGAACAAGGTAACAAGAGAGGAAAAAGAACAAAACTTTGGAAGCTGGAAAGCAGATAGACATGTGGTAATTGACTTAGCAGACCTGAGAAAAAGAATTCTCAAGCCCAGAGTAGGTAAACGTGAGAAGCAACATGAGAGGGGCTCTTGGGTGGCTCAGTCGGTTAAGCCTCTGGCTCTTGATTTTGGCTCAGGTTATGATCTCACAATTTGTGGGTTCGAGCCCTACGTCAGGCTCTTCACTGACCGTGTGGAGCCTGCTTGGGATTCTCTCTCTGTCCCTCCCCACTCATGCTCGCGCTCTCTCTCTCTCTCTCTCAAAATAAATAAACTTAAAAAACAGAAGCAACATGAAATTTCTCAGGATTTCTCAGGATTTCAGGATTCTCAGAATTTCTCAGGATACATACTGATGTACCATGTGCTTCTGAAAGTAGATATATACTTAAGAATAAAAACAGTGTATATTTTGTAAGTCTGTAGAATCCCTAGCACTGCACAGCTGCCACTGCCCCTCTCATACTTCTGCAAAAGACTGAAAATATATTCTCTCGAGGGCATAAAGCAGAGGATCTCTTGAATGGGACTTACCAGGTATAGTCAAGTTATTCTGGTTATTTAAGTTTCCCTAGCAAAGTACCTCAAAACTTGGTAACCTAAAACAATGATCATTTTATTGTATCTCATGTTCTTGCAGGTCTGAATCTGGACAAGTCTTGGCTGGGCAACTCTTCTGTTCTACATGACATCAGCAAAGGTCACTTAGCAGTATTCAGCTGGCAGATAGGCCATTCTGGAGGATTCATTCACGTGTCTGGTATCATAGCAAAGTGAGCTGGGAGGCTGATCTCAGCTGGCACTCTCCACCAGAGCATCTAAGCATGCTGTCTCCACATGGCAGTCTCAGGGTAGTCGTGTTTCCTACTGGGAGGCTCAGGGCTCCCAGAAAGGATACTCTAAGAGATCCTTTGTCCAGGCAGACATTATTAGGCTTCTTATTACCTAGGCTTGAAAGCCCCTGAATGTTATTTCCATTGCATTCTATAATTCGTGCAAGTCACTAAGGCCAGCTCAGATTCAAGGGAAGGCGAATTAGGCTCCATCCCTGAATGGGGGGACTAACAAAAATTTGCCATGTTAAATAACAAAAATTAAACCAAGTAAATTTTAAAGATCTAATTGGCTTTATTAATTGATTCACGGATCAGGCAGCATCCTGTCTAGCAAGTAGGGGGGAACTCCAAAGGCCCACAGAAAAGGAAAGGCTTTTAAAGGTAGGGAGGGAATGTAAAAAGGAAATTATTAGCAAAGAGTCCATTGTTTTAGACAAGGTTGCCCTCCTAAGGGGAACAGAAGGGGTCTATCAGTAAATTTCCTAGTGCTGACCAGGAAATTCCATGACTGGTTAAAGGTTACGTTCCTGGGAGGTTGGAAACTGCAGTCCGGTTAGGTATTAAGCCTTGGCTTAATGACTTGGGGCCTTGTCCTACATGATGCCATTTTGGCCCTGTGGTTTTCTATTTAACAGCGGCCATACTTAGCTAGGGAAACTGCACTGATATTGACGATCTATATGAAACTTAATATGATGAATATTGAACTTGTCAGTATTCTTCCTTCAAAGGGCTCCTACAGCATTGGTAGCCAGAGTACAGAATTTGGAATATTCTTCTTTGGGGAGAGTAAAGACCTAAAGAGATTGTCATCAGGTGTTCAATGAAACCAGAACAACCCTTTAGTGAATTTCCCTTAGCGAAGTCCTACCTGCATGCATAGAGCCTCCAGGTAGCATTTAAGATCTCACTCCTAGGGTTGCTAGATAAAATAAAGGACACCTAGTTAAATTGAATTCCAAATAAACAATCAAAAACTTTTTACTAAAGTTTAAATACATATCTACTCTAAGTATGTCCTTTATCTAAAATTCAAATTTAACTGGTGTCCTGTTTTGTTTTGTTTTGTTTTGTTTTGCTCTGACACTCTTAAATAAGAACAGACAACTGAAGGTCATCAGAATTTAAGGGCAGGATCTGACATAAATCAGAATGGAAAAAAGGAACTTTGAAGAAACAGGGTAGAGAGAGAGAAGAAAACTATAAAAAACCCATTATCAATTTCCTTTGAGAAATAAAAAAAATGAGAATAAAAATAGAACAGATTCTCTAAAAATGAAACACTCAGAGAACCAAACAGAGCTCTTGTAAATTAAAAATATGATAGCAAAAACGAAAAACTCAATAGAGTGGTAGGAAGATAAATATTCCAGGATGTACAGAAAAAAGCAAAAAGAAGAGAAAGAAGTAAGAAATGATAAAAAATTTGAAAGCCAGCCCAAGACATCTGGGAAACAGAGAAGAAATCAATTAAATAATTCAATTATATATTTTTAAAACTACAGGGTATTGTTATCCGAAACTGGGTTTGCCTCTTGGTGAGTGTGGAGCCAACAAACACAACCAGGTCAAAGAATAGGAAAAGGAAGTGTTTTACTTGTAACATGTAAAGGAGAACATTGGAATATTTCACCAAGTAGTGTGTCCCTGAACAACACTGGGGAAGTTTTAAGCTAAGAGTTCATAGACATTCGGAAGGGGCTTATGCAGTGATGCATTCAGCAAGGAATTTCGGCAAAAGTCATCTTTGGGTAATAGAGTCCAACTCAAAGTCACAAAAAGGCTGGCAAGGGTCAACATCATCAGTTCTCTGGCTCCAGTTGGCCTGGTATCTGAGAACTCAAAGGAGTTTAAGAGCTTACAAAGTTAACTCAAGAATTACATCAGGTCAGTCTTCACTTTTGAATCAGCCCTGGGAGTTTTAGCACTGATTTATTGTCCCTGATGTGATTAGCCTATCTCCTGGCTTGATAATGGCTGTTTGATCTTACATTCTTTCACAAGATGGTAGGGGGCCTAAAATGACTTCTCTGTCTTTTTCTGAGGACCCCTAATTCTTTCTGCTTGCAAATTGAGTTTCCACATTGAACGTGCTCATTGAGTCCAACACAATGGGAAAAAACCAGAATCATATCAAGATACATCATGATAACATTTCAGAAGACCAGGGATATAGAGAAGATCTTACAAGCACCCAGAGGGAAAAAATGAGATTACGTACTGTAAGGGGGGAAGAACTTCCTCTGCCCTTCAGGGTCCTTCTAGGTGGACTAAGAATCAAATCGACATGAGACAGGTCAACAGGAGAAAGTCAAATTTAGTAGCATACATACACAAAATCCACACAGACATGGAAATTCCAAAGACAGTGGTGTTATATGACACTTATATGAGATAAGAAGAGGGGTAGGGGTCTGAGGATACAAAGGGGAGAAAGACCATTAGCAGGAAGGTGAGAGGAGGTGTTTGGAAAACAAAAGTTGCCCTATTATGTGGATAAGTTTCTTGGGTAAAGAGGAATATGTTAATAGCTCTCTTCCTGGTACAGGCAGGCAGCTGAGGGGGAGGTAAAGAGCTTTTCTTAAATCTCCTGGGTTTCGATTGTTTAACTGAAAATAATGTTCATGCCAAAGCAGCCCATTTTGGAGCAACCTGCCATTGACCCCTACAAAACCAAGGATCAAGAGCCAGAATGGCATCAGATTTCTCTATTGCAATACATCAAACTGAAAGACAATGGAATAATGCCTTTACAATTCTGAGAGACAATTTCCAACATAGATTCTCATAGCCACTCAAGCCATTGGTCAAATGTGGGGGTTCATAAAGATATTTTCAGCCATGCAAGATTTCAAAAAATTGATCTCCCAAGCACCTTTTCTTTATTTTTATTTTTTAAAGTGTATGTATTAATTTTGATAGAGATGGCACAAGTGGGGGAGGGGCAGAGAGAGGGGGAGAGAGAGGATCCCAAGCAGGCTCTGCACTGTCAGCACAGAGCCCAATGTGGGGCTTGATCTCACAAACCATGAGATCATGGCTTGAGCTGAAATCAAGAGTCAGACACTTAACCAACTGAACCACCGAGGGTCCCCTCCCATGTGCCTTTTCTTAAGAAGCTCTCAGATGGTATGTTCCATCAAAATAAGGAGGTAAACCAAGAAGATTTTTTAAAAAAATTCTTGAATAGTAGATTGGACAACAGAAACTGAATGGCAGGGAAGAGTGGTCAGTTGACACTATAGTCATTGAGCTCTAATTTTCTTTAACTGTAGAGTATAGCTAACATTTACATAAGCACTTACCATGTGACAGTCACTATTCCAAGTACTTCAGATATACAGTTTTAATCAATTAATTCTCACAGCTTTATCAGTTAGATGCTTGCATAGAGTAGGTGCCAGTAAGTATTACTATGGATGGTATACCATCATTTTTTTTAAGTTTATTTATTTATTTTTGAGAGAGAGAGAGAGAGAGCGCAAGTGGGGGAGGGGCAGAGAGAGAGAATCCTAAGTACTGACAGTGCAGAGCCTGACACAGGGCTTGACCTCACTAACCACGAGATCATGACCTGAGCCAAAGTCAGGCTCTTAACCTACTGAGCCACCTAGGCGCCCCTACAATCCCTTACTAATTCAACAAAATTGTATTAAACTTCCTGTAACAGATTGTATTTTTCAAAATTGGTCACAATATATTCAGTCTCACATGCTCTTCTAATACCCTGCCCCCCCACCCCTAGTCAAGAGATGGTCTCTTTGAAATTGAGTGGGCTCCTTGGGTGGGCTTCTGTGAGTGCAGAACAAAAGTAATGCTATGTGGCTTTCAAGGCTGGGTCTTAAAAAGTGATACAGCTTCCATCTAGTACTCTCACTCAGAACAAATGCTTGAGGACCCTTGGGTGGTGGCTGTGTAGCAAGTATAGCCGCCCTGAAGTCACCATGCTGCAGAGAGCACATGGACAGACCACATGAAGAGAGACAGAGAAGCCCCAGCTCTTCCAGCCCTAGTAGTCCCAGTGCCAGACATGTGGATGAAAGAGCCTTTGAGATGACTCCAGCATCTTCTCTGTCTCATGGAAGTCAACTGAGAGACCCTACATAAGAACCACCTGGCTGAGCCCAGTCACTCACCAGAATCATGAGGGGTAACAATAGTAAATGATTGCTGGTGTTATTTTATAGAGCAATAGATAACCAAAACACTTCCAGATAAGAGTGGGGTTTAGGCCAGTCTTCTGACTCTCCCTTCCCAATACTTATTGAAGTGGCCCAAGGCAAAAAGGGAGAACTTTTACCCTGAGTAGCAAGCTCTTCTCTGATATTCAGTCTGGCTGTTAACCAGGAAAGAGGCAAGGACAAAGGCCAGATAACCTTTGGCTCCTTGGGACAGTGGCTTTGTAGAACATTGGGAAGAAATCCTGCAGGGGTGACATTCCTTGCCAGCTGGCTCCCTCCACAATCTCTTCAGGCTGCCAGAAGGTAACCAATCCTTCAGCTTAAGATATGAGAAGAAGATTCTAACAGCATCCAAATAGACAGGCTGGGAGCCAAGAAGAATTAGCTCATCCTGTTTGGGAACAAATGCAAAGCATATATACAACTTTTAACATTCGAGGATGAGTAAGCACAAAAAAAGTATTTAGAACTATGACAAAATTCTGGAACGTAGAAAAGAAAACAGCATCTAAGAGGTAGAAGGAGAAACTTAAAAAAGTGTTTTTACAATATGAAGCGGAAATAAATTTTAAACTATCTCTGCTATGACTTTGATAGAGAAAACACACCAAAAAACATAGCAGTAATCTGAACAATATTTTAATGATGTAGAATTAATAGTTATGGGCTGGACTGGACTACATGTTCTACAGAGAAAGCACCTTCATTCCCATGACCTACTGTATATTTACAAAAACCGACAAAATATTTATTTGCAAGGAAAACCTCATTAAATTCCAAAATAAAATGAGGGTTTCAATCTCAGCTCTACCATGTATTAGCTGGAGGCCTAAAGAAAGTCATTTATTGGGGCACCTAGGTGGCTCAGTTGGTTAAACATCTGACTTCGGCTCAGGTCATGATCTCATGGTTCATGAGTTTGAGCCCCACATCGGGCTCTCCACTCTCAGCACAGACCCTCTTCGGATCCTCAGTCTCCCTCTCTCTTTGCCCCTCCCCAACTCATTCTCTCTCTCTCTCTCTGTCAAAAATAAATAAAGATTTTTTTAAAAAATATTGAATAATATTCCATTGTATGTATACACCACATTAAAAAAAAAGAAAGTCACTTATCTTTTCTGTGCCTCAGTTTTTTCATCTGTAGAATGAGGATAATGATAGTACCTAACTCATAGGGGTCATAAGAATTAAATGACTTAATATATGTAAATTTTTAGAGTTCTTAGTCCATTATAAGCTTTATATTGGTGTTGGCTATTTATCTGATCAGAGCTAAATAAAACTTAAATAACAAAACTTTTAATGAATGAGTCCCTTCCTCAATCAACAGTATTTGCTACTACCTAATATGTATATAAATGTCATGTTTGGGGACTCCAGAGAAAACAAATTTTGACACCATCCTTCAAAATATTTCTCCATGTCTCCTAGAATCCACTGGGATCAAAGAAAAATGTGATGTTAAACTGATTCTTGTTCCTTTATAGGTAATCTAGTTTTTCTCACTAGAAAAATTTAAGATTTTTTTTCCCTTTCCATTGAAGAATGTGTTTAGGAGTGGGATTTGTTTCTCTAGTCCTGGTTGGCACTCGTAGGTCTGTTCACTCCGAAGACTTGAATCTTTTCCAAATTCAGAAAAGGTCTTTTATTATGTTATCTCTCTTCCATTATCTCCATTCTTTTGGTCAGGAATTTCTGTTTGATGCTGTAGGAACTTTTGACTTTATCCTCCATGTCACTTAACCTTTCTTTTATTGGTTATTGTTTCTTTTTTTTTCATTTTTGCTTTAGCCCTTTACCTCTGATTTTGAGAGACTCTTTAGGATTAACCTCACATGTTCACTCATTCCATTTTCAGTTCTGTCCATTTTATTCAGCCCATCTACCAATTTTTTTTAAAAGATAGCTTTCATTTTTATCAAAGTTGCAAACGTACAGAATTTTAAGAGGCAAATAGTTCTGCAAGGCATGTTCCAACAAGAACAGCAGTGTTCCATCTCCTCTCCTCCATCTTTCTGCCAGGCAACTAGTACTGCTTTAGGCACAAACCCATCCGGGGACCATAATATCCACCAATTCCTGAGGTTATGTAACAGGGCATCCCAATCACAGGTCACAGCAGTGTATTAGGCTTGCTTAAAAAACAGTATATGAAAGGTTTGCAAGAGGGATGCTCATGCATAAAATCTGTGTTTCCTAAATTGATAAGATATATCATATGAATCCCCCCATGTTCACTGCATGATTATTTATAATAGCCAAGATATGGAAACAACCTAAGTGTCCACTGATAGGTGAATGCAGAGATGTGGCATATGTGCACGCGTGCATACACATATGCATACACACACACACACACACACACACACACACACACACAGGAATACTATACAGCCATGAAAAAGAATGAAATCTTGCCATTTGTGACAACATGGATGGACCTTGAAGGCATTATGCTAAGTGAAATAAATCAGACAGAGAAAGACAAATACCATATGATTTCACTTATATGTGGAATCTAAAAAACAAACCTCACTGCAGGGAACAGCTCAGTGGTTACTACAGGGGTGGGGAGTGGACTGGGGACAAAATGCGTGAAGGGTGTCAGAAGGTACATACTTCCAGCTATAAAATAAGTAAGTCATGGAGATGTAATGTACAGCATTATTAGCCATAGTTAATAGTACTCTGCTGCATATTTAAAAGTTGCTCATCACAAGAAAAAAAAAAGAGCATAGATCAAAAAGTTCTCATCACAAGAAAAAAAGAAAAAAATTTCTGTAACTATATATGGTGACAGATGTTAATCAGACTTACTGTGGTGCTCATGTATATGAATATCAAATCATTGTGCTGTCTACCTGAAACTTCACTGGTGTTTGGAGAGAGGTATTGCCCAATTTATTGCACTGTTAGACGTTAGGATCTCAGAATTTGTGTTTGCTGACAGCATGAGCAAAGGCAGTCAATCTTCTATGAACCCTGTTCTTCATCAAGAAGTAGTCTAATATTCTATAGGAAATACATCTAATAAAAAGTAGCAACATTGACTATTTTCCTTTTTCCATTCTTCCAAAGAAGAATGCCTTTTTTTCTCCTTCTTCTCCAAAACCTCTTTTGGTTACCATAAGCTGCTACAGCTCAACCAAAATAGAAACCTGATTTGATCACATGGAGGTTAATCATATGCATCATATGAATAGAAACTTCACAAAGATTTATAATCCAATGACAATGCTTTTGCAGATCACTGCCCCGCCCCCACCCCTCACCCCCCTCAGATGCATGGCAGCTACAGAAGAAGGAAGACTTCAAGAATGTTGACTTCTGGGTTGCCTGGGTGGCTCAGTCAGTTGACCTTCCAACTCCTGATTTTGGTTCAGGTCATGATCTCATGGTACGTGAGTTCGAGCCTCATATCCAGCTTTGCGCTGACAGCACGGAGCCTGCTTGGGATTCTCTCTCTTTCTCCCTCTCTCCCTGCCCCTCTCTGGCTCTTCCCCACTCTTGCCTGCATGAGTTCTCTCTCTCTCTCTCTCTCTCTCTCTCTCTCTCAAAACAAAGAAATAAACATTTTTTTTAATTAAAAAAAAAGAAAGAAAGAATGTTGACTTTTAACGTCTGTTTTTCTCACTTGGACCTTTCCTGCTGCTGTCCTACAGCTCCGTATATTCCTTGTGAAATCAAACCATCATTAGAAAATTAGCTGTAATCAGCATGGTCTCATTTGTTTTTGCAAATATTCAAGTGAATATGGACAGCCCTGATGTAACTTCAGTTAAGTTAGCGTTCACAAAAACACAGCAGCTGCAAATAAATAGTACAAGGTGAGGGTTACTATGATAACACACACACACACACACACACACACACACTATATATATATATATATAGATATACATATATATGTATATCTATATATATAGTATGTTTGTTTTGTGTTGTTTTGTTCTGTTTTGGTAGAGGCTAGGCTTTTAGCTTGAATTGAGGTTACGGCCACTGGTAAGTTCAGGTAAGTCTGGGTTGGTCGCAAATTGGTGGACTTTTCCCAATTTCCACCAATTTCCCACCAAACCTCGTGCAAGAGGGAAAAAGGGGCCATGGTGAATCTAAGTAAATAACAAAGACCTGGTCATTTCAGGGGAATCAGGACCCCAAGAACAGAACTAGGACCCAGCCTCTAGGAAATAAGTCCAAAATACTGAGTGGGATCAAACCAAGCCTTCTATTGTCACCGTCAGCATCCTCGAAGACACAGGTAGGCCTTTGATGACAACAACTATGTTGTGAATTTGAATAGAGACAGTAATATGGCAGCTGTTTGTTTCTGTGGCTGTCTCAGGACCAGCACCTCAAACCCATCTACCTAAAAGGCAGATCGTGGGAACCCTTCATGGAGATGATTTTGCCTTACTTAACTGCCAACTCCCTATCATCATATAAGAGAGAGAAAATACAAGTATGGCATTAACGGTGCCTCCTCCTTTTCCTACGTTGGTGGTAAGCCTTGCTAATGGGACTTTATCCAGCAATCCCTATGCAGCCAAGATTACTGCAGCTTCTAGTTAGGCCTGCTAGATTCAGCAAGTGAAGTGACAACCAGCCCAAATAGATTTAGACAGTTTTGTTACTCACAGCACAGCAGGCAAGCATGGGCTCCACCTTGCCTCCAAGTCCTATGGGGGCCATGGAGAGGTAGGCTGAGGTGATGCTGGGCAAACTGTGGATCTGTGACATAGCTGAGGAACAGTGAGCCCAGGAAACCCCTTATAATCTTATATGGGGGACTGCTAACAAACCTGCCTATCCTCCCCGGAGGTGGTATTATCTTTTCTTACCCTAGAGTGTAAGCAAATAATCTCCAGAGAAGGAAGGACAAGGTCTCTAGCTTTATTACCCTGGAATATCTCCAGGAAGAGTTGTCTCCAACTCTCTAGAGAGCACCCCTGTCTTTATGTTTCTAAGGCTGTCTGTTATGCAAACATCCTTGAACAAAAAACGGCCTATGTCTTTCTCTCAGAAAATGTGTGGAAACCCAGAACCCATGGAGAATTATCTCCCAACAATTATAAAACTCTTTTCATAAAGTTCTGAAACTGTCAAGCTTTATTCACACCCCAGTAGGAAAGAATAACTTTAATATGATGAAACCGTCACTGTAGATCGCTATGTACGTGACATGCAAAAATCCATAAACAATGTATAAAAAATAATGACTCTTAAGTGACATTTTTCTGGAACTTCTTAATTCTATACTGAAGTTTCTTGAAAGTGGCATTATTTGACATTTTGGGCTGTATGACAGGCTCATTGTGGGAGACTGGCCTGGGCTTTGTAGGATGTTTAACAGCATCCCCCGCTTTTACCCACTAGATGTCAGTTAGCACTATCCCCAGTGTGACAACCAAAAGTTGTCCTGGGTTGTCCAGAGTTGTCCTGGGAGCAAAGTCACCTCCCACTGAGAACCACTGATCTATGTCATTCTCTTCTCAGGTAGTCATATTTCAAAAATTAATTGTTAAACCTCAAATATTTAGAAAAAAATCAATGAAAGCTGCGCAAGACCGCTACACCGAAAACAATAAAACATTAAGAGAAATAAAGATCTAATTAAATGGAGGGAAGTACTGTGTTGGTAATTTGAAGATTCAATATTGTAAGTAGGTAATGCTCCCAGAACGACCTAAAGATTTAACACAATCCAAATCATCCTATCAGAGGTTTGTGGTGTGCACGTGGAAATTGACAAACGGATTCTGAAATTTAAACTGAAATGAAAAAGGCCAAAAATAGCAAGTCTGTCTTGAAAGAGATCAAAGCCAGAAATGTGAAGATATTAAGAGTTAGCAATATGGTTCTTAAGTCAGTGTGGTAGTCGCACAAAGATAGACAAATGAACAAATGTAACAAGAGAGGGCAGAAAGAGACCTTCACCCATATAGTCACCTGATTTGTAACAAAGGTGGCAGCACCATGGGAAAAGGATGGATTTTCCACCAATGGTGCCAGGTCAATTTGATATCAGATGAGACAATAATAAATCTTGATACTTACCTAAAAGAGAATCGATTGCAGATGAACTGTAGATCCAAACATGAAAGGAAAAACAAACTTTTCAGAAGACATGAGTGAATACTATAAATTAAAAACATTGTAGAGCAAAAGAATGACAAGAAACAGGATATGTACCTAATGCATTACTAGATATTTACTAACTACAAAGGGAAAAACAGTAACTTCAAAGTGGAGACACCTGGCAGACATCAGCCTAACCCAGTGTTCAAGTACACATCACCACTGGTAAGATATATTGTCATCATGTTCCTCCTGCTACCATGCACTGAGAATACAGCGTCACTCTTTCAAAGATGCATAACCTGAACTTAATCTTGAGACAACATCAGACAAATGCAAATCGAGGACATTTTACACAATAATGGTCGATACTCATTTAAAGTGTTAAAGTCATTAAAGACAAAGACTAAAGAACTATCCCAGGTTAATGGAGACCAAGACGATGTGACAATGAAGCCATGTGTAATTCTGGATTGAATCTTGTTCTGAAAAAAGATATTAGAGAGACAACTGATGACACTTTAAAGAGGTCTACAGATGAGTAATGTTGATTTCTTGATTTTGATAAGCGGATTATAAAGTCATGCAAGATATGGAGATACGAAGTTAGGTAAAGGGAATATAGGATTTTTTGGTACTATTTTTGCAAAAGTCTGAAATTATTTCATAATGAAAAGTTAAAATGAAAGAGAAATTAAAAACATATGTAAAGTACCCATTTAAGTGTTTTACAGAAAGTTGGCAAAAGACTTGAACAGGCACTTTACAAAAGAAGATATACAAATAGCCAATCTAGCATGAGAAAAGTGTTCAGCTTTAGTTTCAGAGAAAAGCCCTGATGACCAGAATATCTAAAATGAAGAAGATTAGTTATAACAAATGTTGTCAAAATGGAACAACTACTATTCTCGTGCATTGCTGGTGGGAGTATAATTTGTACAACCATACTGGAAACACTTTGGCAGCATCAGTTCAAGCTGAACAAATGTAGATCCCGGCCATATGTAGGTAATATGCATCGAGAGGTGTTTAAAATTTTTTCATAGCAGTTTTATTTGTAACAGCCAATAACCAGAAACAATACACACATCCATCAATATGAAATGGATAATTAAATGGTGGGATGGTGACACCTTGGAATACTACACAGCAAGAGAAAGAACAAATTACAACATAACAATATGAATGTCTTTCTCAAATAAAACACTGAGTGATGGAAGCCAGGCATAACACAGCACCTAATATATGATTCTATTATGGAAAGTTCAAAGGCAGGTAAAATGCATCTATGCTTTTAGAAGTCAAGGTAATGGTTACCTCTGGAGTGATTAGAAGGAAGTCTATGGTTCTACTAGTCTGTTACTTGACCTGCGTGCTGATTACATGGGTGTGTTCACTTTATGCAAGTTCATGGAGCTTTTCTGCATGTGTGTTATGCTTCCATCAGAAGTCGACAATAAAGGAAGAATCTCTTAGTAGAAATCGCTGCATTTCTTGAGATACCATCTCACACCAGTCAGATTGGCTAAAATTAACAACTCAGGCAACAACAGATGTTGGCAAGGATGTGGAGAAAGTGGATCTCTTTTGTACTGCTGGTGGGAATGCAAACTGGTACAGCCACTGTGGAAAGCAGCACGGAGTTTCCTCAAAAAATTCAAAATAGACCTATCCTATGACCCAGCAATTGTGTTACTAAGGATTTGTCCAAAGGATACAGGAATGTTGTTTCAAAGGGGCACGTGTACCCCAATGTTTATAATAGCACTATCAACAATAGCCAAAGTATGGAAAGAACCCAAATGTCCATTGACTGATGAGTGGTTAGAGAAGATGTGGTATACATATACGTATACGTATACGCATATGTATATATACATATATATGTATACACACAATGGAATATTATTCAGCCATCAAAAAGAATGAAATCTTGCCATTTGCAACTACGTGGATGGAACCAGAATGTAT
This sequence comes from Herpailurus yagouaroundi, assembly GCF_014898765.1. NCBI lineage: Eukaryota > Metazoa > Chordata > Mammalia > Carnivora > Felidae > Herpailurus > Herpailurus yagouaroundi. The sequence goes on from NW_024412452.1 coordinate 13,609,534, forward strand.
AATGCTAAGCAAAGTCAGAGAAAGACAAATATATGATTTCACTCATACGTGGAATTTAAGAAACAAAACAGATGAACATAGGGGAAGGGAAGTAAAAATAAGATAAAAACAGAGAGGGAGACAACCAAAAGAGAGTCTTAAATACAGAGAACAAACTGAGGATTGCTGGAGGGGTGCTGGTTGGGGGGATGGGCTAAATGGACGAGAGGCATTAAGGAGGACAATTGCTGGGATGAGCACTGGGTGTTATATGTAAGTGATGAATCACTAAATTCTATTCCTGAAATCATTATTAGACTATATGTTAACTAACTTAGATTTAAATAAAAAATAAAAGAGAAATCACTGCATTTCTGTAGCATAGTAATAAAGCCACAGTCTGGTGCAAGCTGACAAATAAATTTAACTCCTGGACTGAAGAATGCTTTGATTGGTTCTTCAGGAAAAAAGACCTTTAAAACAAATCAATAGTCTCACTGAATGGTTTTGATAAATTTCCCAGCCATAGCCTAACAACTGCAAAGTAAAAAAACTTCATAAGAAACAAATCATGAAGCAAGGACTAAGCATATTTTTGCGAATTTTGTGTATTTACCTATTTGGAAGAAAATTATGTTATAAAATGCTGTGTAAAATAAACTGATTCTTAAAATGCCATTTCTTGCTTAAAAATAAATGGTTGATTTTACCAGGAAAACACAAAAGCGCAAAAGCTGTGAGTAATTACGAGTTGTATTTAGCCTCTTACAGGGCACATTATCCTCAAGGCTACAGACTCCCTGCTCAACCAACTGTATTCCTCTGGGCCTTGAGCCTGCTTCAGGTCATGGGGATTGACTTGAAGGCAGACAAGAGATTTTACCATCTTGACAGAAACGTTCTGTGTCCTAATTGGGGTGGTGGTTACACTGGTGTATACATTTATTAAATCTCACTTAACTGTATACTTAAAAATTACACCTTCAAGTGTAACATAAATTATGCCCCCATTAAAAAAGAAGAGGGACGCCTGTCTGGCTCAGTCGGTTAAGTGTCCAACTCTTGATTTTGGCTCAGGTCATGATCTCATGGTTCGTGAATTCGAATCCTGCATCGGGCTCTGCCCTGACAGTGCAGAGCTTGCTTGAGATTCTCTCTCCCTCTATCTCTGCCCCTCCCTCGCACTCTCTCTCTTTCTCTCTCTCTCTCAAAGTAAATAAACAAACTTTTAAAAAAGCTTAAAAAGTAAAATTAAAAAGAAGAATGTTAAAAATAATTAATAGCTTTTGTTTTGCCTGGAGTCAGAATTTATTTAACTAACACCCCATTACGTTACTAATAAGGCCTTTGGTATTTCCCAGAAATATTAGTTCTCAGGGAGTTGAGTTCTCTATAATTTGGCCTGTGTCCCCCTAATTTATTTATTTATTTATTTTTAAAGTTTATTCATTTATTTTTCAGAGAGAGAGAGTACAAGCAGGGGAGTGGCAAAGAGACAAGGAGACAGAATCTCAAGCAGTCTCTGTACTGTCATGCAGAGCCTGATGCAGGGCTCGAACTCACCAACCTGAGAGATCATGACCTGAGGTGAAACCAAGAGTCAGAGGCTTTACTGACTGAGCCACCCAGGTGCCCCTGTGTCTCCTGCATTTAAACATCTACAGTTTGAAACAGAGTCAGATGAACAAGAAAAGAAGAGGCTCTATATGAGCTTGATGAGTGCTGTAAAACTGGTATTCAATTTAATAAAATTGAATGACAGAATGATAAAGTATTTCCAAATCACATACTAAGAAACCTGAGATCAAACTAAAGTCCTTTCTATACAGGCAGCCCTGCCTCCCCGCTTCCTGCTTCCCCAGTTTAGTCTTCAGGAAAGTCATCTTCCAGTACCTGGGGGAGATTGCCATCTAGTGGCGGGACAGGACCAAAAGCAGCGTGGGGGAAGTGAGCTTATCTTTGCTTTTTTTTTTAAATTTTTTTTTAACGTTTTATTTATTTTTGAGACAGAGAGAGACAGAGCATGAACGGGGGAGGAGCAGGGAGAGAGGGAGACACAGAATCGGAAGCAGGCTCCAGGCTCTAAGCCATCAGCCCAGAGCCCGACGCGGGGCTCGAACTCACGGACCGCGAGATCATGACCTGAGCCGAAGTTGGCCGCTTAACCGACTGAGCCACCCAGGCGCCCCTATCTTTGCTTTTTTTACAGAACTTACAAGGTCTCCTGGAAGAAGATAATTCTCCATCTATGGATTGCCAGTGATGGGTTAGTCACCCACCAAAGGGCTTGAAAAGATCTGAAAAGATGCTTGGAAGCTGAAGAGAATTGAGGGAACTCTTTTGAAAGGACAGATGGGAGACTCTCAGGCACTGACCCTTCTCCCAACCAGGGCAGCAATAGTGATGACGACCAAGGGCAACAGGGCTGCAATTTTCCCATACTCCCTGACACATCTGTACCAAATTAAAAAAAAAAAAAAAAAAAAAGGATTCTTTCATCTGGATGGACAAAGCCCCAGACTGCATGGCTTGTTAAGTGGAAAATAGGCTACATTTCAGCCCTCGTCCCCACCTCTACCAGGAGTTCTTGTGCAGTGAGCAACCTGCACAACCATGCACTGCATCCCTGATGCAACAATAGTACCTTCTCCTGGCCCCTCAAATGCCCACAGCAATCACCAATACCTAAAAACTGGGGCAGAAGATAGACACATCCCACCATCATGTGCATCCTTAAGATATATACGTGGGCAGCCACTGTTATACTTGAATTTCAGTTTTCTTTTAAACAGTCGCTGTCAATCTTAGCTTTCTATTCAGGCCTATGTGTTAAAGGCCTCACTTCAGGTGAAATAAAGAAAAGTTTGGGAGCCTCTAAGGAGAATAACATCACATAGCTTTGTCATGAAAGAGTATAGCATGGAGTGCCCAAATCCATAATTGATAGATAAAGGGCTTAGGGAATTTTATACTTTAAAACCCATGAACAGGGGGGCCTGGGTGGCGCAGTCGGTTAAGCGTCCGACTTCAGCCAGGTCACGATCTCGCGGTCCGGGAGTTCGAGCCCCGCATCAGGCTCTGGGCTGATGGCTCAGAGCCTGGAGCCTGTTTCCGATTCTGTGTCTCCCTCTCTCTCTGCCCCTCCCCCATTCATGCTCTGTCTCTCTCTGTCCCAAAAATAAATAAACGTTGAAAGAAAAATTTTTAAAAAATAAATAAATAAATAAAACCCATGAACAGATAAAAGGCACACTGTAGAATATGACACTGAGATATTTATACATTTAGCAAACATTTATTAAATACCCTGCTTTGAGATACCAGGTTAGGAAGGGTATACAATGGTGACTCCAACAGGAGTCCCTCTGCCCAGCACACACACACACACACACACACACACACACACACACACACACCAGCCCAACTCTGTGCTATAGAACACCGCTTCTCTCCCCTCCTGAGTTCACACCTCCACAAGCATATCTTTTGTGGAGCCCTCTCCTACTTTCCCTTCCAATTAGGACTTCTTCACAGTGCATCTCTTTTAGCATTTATCATAATATAGTTACTTCTATTTTATTTGTTTATGTTTATTTATTTTATTAGCTTTCCTCTACCTTTGAATGAGCTTTTGGTCTCTTGACGTTATTGTTTGTTTTCTATTTCATTCGTTTTTGCTTTTACTTTTATTATTTCTTTTATTATACTCTCTTTAGATTTACTCTGTTCTTCTTCTGGTGTCTTTAGTTGAACTTTGACCCATTCATTTATTCATTCATTCACTCAGTCAGTCAGTCTTTCATTCCTTGTTACTGTAATAAAATATATATAAAATAAAACTTGACATTTTAACCATTTTTAAGGTACAATTCAGTGACATTAATTAAATATGCAATGTTGTGCCATAGTCACTACTATTGCTCCAAATTTTCACTACCCCAAATGGAAACTCTGTACCCATTAAGCAGTAAGTCCCCAGTCCCATCTTCACCCCAAGCCCCTGGTAACTTCTTACCTACTTCCTGTATCTACGGATTTGTCTACTCTAGATGCTTCACATGAGTAAAATCATACACTGCTTGTTCTCTTGTGTTTTACTTAGCATGTTTTCAAGGTTTATCCATGTATCAGAACTTCATTCCTTTTCAGAAGGAATATTATTCCTTTGTATGTACATGCCACATTTTGATTATTCATTCATCTGTTGATGAATACTTTGGTTGTTTCTACCTTTTAGTTATTGTGCATAATGCTGGTATGAACATTGGCATACAAGCATCTCTTTGTTGTTGTTTTTTAATGTTTATTTTTGAGAGAGAGAGAGGGAGCATGAGTGAGGGAGGAGCAGAGAGAGAGGGAGACACAGAATCCGAAGCAGGCTCCAGGCTCTGAGCTGTCAGCACAGAGCCCGACGTGGGGCTCGAACTCATGAACCGTGAGGTCATGACCTGAGTCGAAGTTGGATGCTTAACCGACTGAGCCACCCACGTGCCCCAAGCATCTCTGTTTTTAATACCCGGATATACAACAAATCTTTGTTTTTAATACTTTTGGGTATATATGTATAATTACCTCTTTATATCATTGGTAGTTCTAGTAGACCATAGACCCCCAGGGATTGTCCCATTCATTTTTGTGTCCCCAGGTCTAGCAAGGCCACAGTAGAAAGGGGTATGAGTTTCATAAATAAATGAATAATGATAATTCTTTACATTTATGAATCATGTGTCAGTTTATAAAGTACCATTTTTTTTTTTACTCTGATCTTCACCCTATGAAGCATGTAGGAGAATCTGCTTGTGTTGTTTCCATTTTCCAGAGGAGGACAGTGAAGGGAAGAGGATCAGTGTCTAAGACGCTTATGATTCAAATCCAGGTCCTTTGCCTCCTAGCTCAACTCTATTTTCATCCTGTCTTGTTATTTTGCCTATTATTTTGGACAAATCACTGGTGGAAAGCCTCCATTTTTACTGAAAATTGATTGCCCATACCCTGAACGTGATAAAGGCTTGTCTGTAAAAGAGCAGGGGAGTCTGAGGTGTCCGGATTTGTCCTCATTCCCTAGTAAAATAGTTCCTGTACTTGGAATTTAAACAATCCAGACTGATCATCTAACTCTGCAGATTTGATTGTGTCATTGCCTTGTGTAAAACCTTTCAACGGCTTCACACTGCTCCCAAGGTGAAAAACAACAACAACAACAACAACAACAACAACAACAACAACACAAAACCTTAACAAGTTTACCCACTCTGTAGAGTCTAGCTCTTAAATTCTAAACTCCAATCCTGATAGGGACCAGGCAATTCACTAACTAAATGAGTGGGCTGGCTGGGGGGTGAGGTGGCATTGCCCCTGACACCCAGCAGCAATGGTGGGAACGGACAGCAAGTGGTGGAGACTGGGATGGCTTGGCTCACTTGGGCTACTTCTAAGGCAGTCAGCCAGTATTTGGTGTGTTGCCCTGGGGGCAATCAGACCCAGTGTGGCCAGATCTTCAGACTTCTTAGAGAAACAGAAATTTGGATATTTTGTGTGAATTTTATATATTTTTAATAGACTTTACTTTTTAGAGCTATTTTAGGTTCACGGCAAAATTGAGAGGAAGGTATAGAGATTTCTCATTTACCTCCTGTCCTCACTCATGCACAGCCTCCCCTATTATCGACATCCTCTACCAGAGTGGTGTATTTGTTATAATTGATGAATCTACATGGACATAGCATCCCCTAAAATCTTCTGTGCAACTAATTTAAATTTAAAAACCACTTGGGGGCACTTGGGTGCCTCTGTTGGTTAAGTATCCCTCTCTTGATTTCTGCTCAGATCATGATCTCATGGTTAATGAGATCAAGTCCCACATAGGGGTCTGTGCTAACAGCATGGAGCCTGCTTGGGATTCTCTCTCTCCCTCTCTCTCTCTGCCCCTCCCCTGCCCTCTCTCTCAAAATAAATAAACAAAAATTTAAAAAAAAAAACCAAACCAAACCAAACCAAACCAAAAACCTAGTTGGGCTTGGGGTGCCTGGCTGGCTCAGTTGGAAGAGTGTGTGATTCTTGATTTCAGGGTCGTGAGATCAAGCCCCACATTGGGCATGGAGCCTACTTTTAAAAAAAAAAAATTTTTTTTTGTTTTAATCATAAACAATCAGGTGAATTATTTCTTTCATTATGAATACAATTCAGATTTTAAGTTTATATAATGAATGAGTACTCTCATCAAACAAAGCTCTCTTCAAAATACTTCTAAGGCACTGAAAGATTTAGGTTTCATTTTAAACCTCATTTTTTTTTCTCTGCCATTTCTGTTTCCTCTGAAGCAAAGATGTACCATAGAGAAGACATTCAGTATCCAAGGGATATGGAATAGCCAAAGGGGAGGTCTTCTAGCATTTTCCACTGAGTAAGCAGGCCCAAAGAGCTGTTCACTTTCCTCACTCCTGGGGTAGGGCAGAACAAGGTCTTTGTATATTTTCAGATATTATTTACTTTAAAAATAGGTACAAACACTCTTAAAGTAGAAGACTTGACAGATTCATCTTTCTGGGCTCATTTTTCTGTTGGAGAAGTTAAATGCAGGAGAAATCTAACAGGTTAGCCAGCTCTTGTCTCCATCTGCCCCATCATGAGACAATGTCTATCATAGCGGTGGGGATCTCGCAGTGGAAAGTGTCAGGCTGATGCTTTTGGGTGTCTCCATCTCTGCCTCTCAGTGTTTCACCAGGAAAACATGCCAATCCAGCCACCACCTTTCTGAAAGACCCAAGTGATTTGTGTCTGAACTCTGTCCTCTTCCTAAGGCTGATCTGGGACAAGAGTAAGTAACAGTTGCTTTCTTTTGTTGGCATATTTTGTTGCAACCATAACGCCTTGTGTTTTTTGAATACACAGAAAGTAGAAGAGGTCCAGTGGCTGCTTTTTTGAGGAGTGAGATTTGAAACGGCTAAGAAGTGATGGTAGTCAGAGCACTTACTAAACTACACTGCAAAGTATTATTAACTGGTATGTTCACTTGATGCTTCCATTTTAAATGTCTAACATTGTTATGTTGCAGAGTGAATGAAGGCTCTGATTTACTGATGGGTGTTCCAAATTTTAAAGATCGCAGGTAAATTTTTTTAAGTTTATTTATTTGAGAGAGAGAAAAAGCACAAGTGGGAGAAGGGCAGAGAGAGAGAGAGAGAGAGAGAGAGAGAGAGGAAATCCCAAGGAGACTCTGCACTGTCAGCAGAGAGTCTGATGCGGGGCTGGAACGCATGAACCATGAGATCATGACCTGAACCTAAGTCAGACACTTAACTAAGTCACCCAGGTGCTCCCGGCATGGAGCCTACTGTAAAAAATAACAATTAAAATAAAATAAAAATCAGTTGAGCCCAAATGAATGTGAATCCGAGAAAATGGAACAGGCTAGATGCTACCCACAGGGCACAAGGACCTCAGCTCTCTCCCCACATGTTTCTCCTGTCTTGGCCTACGTCCCTCTATTCTCTGACCCTGCTGGACATCTTCCAATACTTCTAATGCAGTGGTTCTTGACATTGGCTGCATGTGAGAATTACTGGGGAGCTGGAAGGGAAAAAAGGTGATGCCTGGGTCGCACTTCTAGATATTTATCATTAAGGCTCCCCAGGTGATGCTCATGTAAGGCAGGATCGACAGTATGTAATTGCCAACCAGACTTCTGCCTCCAGCTTTGCCCTCCTCTGGTTAATTTTCCGCACTGCAGCAAGAGGAATCTTTTTAAAACATAAATCTGATCAAGTCACTTGCCTGCTCAAAACCCTACCCAGGTTGCTCCTTGACATCAGGATCAATTACTTTGCATGATTGGGAGGTCCTTTAAGCTCTGACCCCTGCTGAGCCTTCCAGCCTCATCTCTCCCTATCATCTCTGCTCCTCCCCACTAAGAATGCACTTTATTTCAGCTGCCCTGAACTTCTGAAGATCCATGCTGTACTCTTTCACCCATGAGCCTTGGAATATGTACAATTGGAGGAGCCTGCATGAGAGTAGTTGGGGTGAGGGGGGCAGGTGAGAGGATCTGAAATGGTATAGGGAGGAGACCAACACTAGTGTCATCCTCAAAAAGATGGAAAGCTTCTTTTTTTTTTTTTTAATAAATTTTGTTTATTTTTGAGAGAGAGAGACAGAGCATGAGCAGGGGAGGGGCAGAGAGAGAGGGAGACACAGAATCCGAAGCAGACTCCAGGCTCTGAGCCATCAGCACAGAGCCCGATGTGGGGCTTGAACTCCCCAAACTGCGAGATCATGACCTGCGCTGAAGTCCGACACTTAACCGACTGAACCACCCAGGCGCCCCAAAGATGGAAAGGCTTCTTAAAGGTGGAGATTATAATTAGTATTGCTATTTTCCAAATCCTCTAGGGCCGAGCCTTGAGTATATGTGGCAAATTCTGAATTTAAGTGAATACAATTGAATTATATTTTCAAAAAATATTCTCTAGGCTGCTGGGTTATTTTGGGAGGAGGCTCATTCTTTTTTTTTTTTTTTAATCATCCAAGGTTTATTAAAGATATTACAGCACAGCAGAAAGATTCATCGGCTCCATGTGGTGTTTTGAGATTCATTCCAGCTGCAGGCTGACTGACCTGCAGATAGACTCTTAGGGTCCAAGAGTTTCAACATTTCCTGAAGTGTCAGGATCTACTTCAATGATCTCCTGATCCAGTGCTGAGACCTCAGATCTGTAATTATCCCTCCTTTCTCTCTTCTCCTCCTGCAGATGGAGGTGATGGAGAGCCCTCTCACCGGGCCTCTCTGAATCTGCTTCATCAGATATGACATACCCTGGTGTCTTGTTGTGAAGCTTCTTGTTGGGAATAATGGCAAACTAGGGAGGAGGTTCATTTTTAACCAGAATGAGAGTCAGAATACAACAGTAGCAGTAACAAGCTGTTTATTCATTCAACTATTCGAATATTTATTGGTCATTTACTGTGTGCCTGGCATGTTGGGTCTATAAACACAATTAGGGGATTTACTGCCAATTGGTTAAGACTGGAAAATCCATCAATGATTAGAAAACTGTGCAAAGGGCAAAAACGGACACAGAGACCAATGGAATAGAATAGAGAACCCAGAATTGGACCCACAAATGTATGGCCAACTAATCTTTGACAAAGCAGGAAAGCGTATCCATTGGAAAAAAGTCTCTGTAACAAATGGTGCTGGGAGAACTGAACAGCAACATGTAGAAGAATGAAACTGGACCACTTTCTTACACCATACACAAACATAAACTCAAAATGGATAAAGGACCTGAATGTGAGACAGGAAACCATCAAAACCCTAGAGGAGAAAGCAGGAAAAAGCCTCTTTGACATCAGCTGCAGCAATTTCTTACTTGACACATCTCCAAAGCCAAGGGAATTTAAAGCAAAAATGAACTATTGGGACCTCATGAAGACAAAAAGCTTCTGCACTGCAAAGGAAAACAATCAACAAAACTAAAAGGCAACCAACAGAATGGGAAAAGATATTTGCAAATGACATATCAGATAAAGGGTTAGTATCCAAAACCTATAAAGAACTCCCCAACCTCCACACCCGAAAAATAAATAATCCAGTGAAGAAATGGGCAGAGAACATGAATAGACACTTTTCCAAAGAAGACATCCGGATGGCCAACAGACACATGAAACGATGCTCAACATCACTTCTTATCAGGGAAACACAAATCAAAACCACACTGAGATACCACCTCATGCCGGTCAGAGTGGCCAAAATGAATAAATCAGGAGACTATAGATGCTGGCGAGGATGTGGAGAAGCAGGAACCCTCTTGCACTGTTGGTGGGAATGCAAACTGGTGCAGCCACTCTGGAAAACACGGTGGAGGTTCCTTAAAAAATTAAATATAGAACTACCCTATGACCCAGCAATAGCACTGCTAGGAATTTACCCAAGGGATACAGGAGTGCTGATGCATGGGGGGTATATGTACCCCAGTGTTTATAGCAGCACTCTCAACAATAGCCAAATTACGGAAAGAGCCTAAATGTCTACTAACTGATGAATGGATAAAGAAGATGTGGTTTATATATACAATTGAATATTACTTGGCAATGATAAAGAATGAAATCTGGCCACTTGCAGCAACGTGGATGGAACTGGAAGGTATTAAGCTAAGTGAAGTAAGTCAGAGAAAGACAGATACCATATGTTTTCACTCATAGGTGGATCTTGAGAAACTTAACAGAAGACCATGGGGAGAAGGGAAGGGAAGGAAAAAAAAAGTTACAGAGAGGGAAGGAGGCAAACCATAAGAGACTCTTGGATACTGAGAACAAACTGAGGGTTGATGGGGAGTGGGGGAGAGGGGAAAGTGGGTGATGGGCATTTAGGAGGGCATTTGTTGGGATGAGCACTGGGTGTTGTATGGAAACCAATCTGTCAATAAATTATATTTAAAAAGAAAAAAGAAAACTGTGCAAAGGGTTGGGAGGAAGGGAAGCTAGCTCAGATTTGGGATATCCGAGAAAAGTTTACTAAAGAGATAATGCCTAATTGAGTCCTGAGGGACAAGCTGAAGTCTCAGGTCTGTGTGGTGTGTGTGTGTGTGTGTGTGTGTGTGTGTGTGTGTGTGTTTGTGTGTGTGTTGGATAGGCCTGGTGGAAAGGATGGAATTTCAGGCAAAGGGGGTAGGTGATCTAAAGCTTTATAGTTAAAGGAAGGGGTGGTGGGTTCTAGAAAGTGAAAGTAATAATTCTACAAGTCTGAACCTGAATGATTCCAGGACCTCTTTTCAGGGATCTCATGTTCTGGCTTAACACCTCAAGTACTGGTTTAACATAGCTGAAATAGCATCTAAGTACTGGTTTAACATAGCTGAAATAGCATCTAATTGAAAAAGTTAAATATAATTTAGTTTCTGGCTGGTGAGTTACATCCCCAAGAATGTCTTAAGAGACCATAGAGAAGAGAAGGAGGAAGGGTGAAATGACAGTCAGAGGATGGAGGTGACATTTACATTGCAATTTATCTCCCAACAGTCACCTTGTTTGGGAACTCTAACCATCAGGGAGGACCTTTGCCCAACAGTTCAAACTTGCAGAGTCCTTGCTTCTGTTATGTAGATGGGAAGCAAGGTTCTCCTGGGGTCACACAGCAGGAGCCTGACATTTGGGGAATGTGACTGATGAGTTCTGTCCTCCCACAGAGGAGCCCCATGGTGAGAAAGGACTCCAGAAGCCAAATAGCTGGGGGACTTTCCAAACCAAACATCTGCAATGAAATGCAGGACCTGCTGAGCTATGCCTGAGCTAGCCAGCTAGACACACAGCCCTGTGGTTCCCATGAGAGCTTATCCCCAGCCAGATTGTCCACCCTTAAAACAGCTCTTTTAAATTCTAGCTTTCTTCCTAGATGACTCCTACTGAAATATCCTAGAGGAAAGGGATCACATAGATGGTGTAAGTTTCTCAGATTTCCTGTCACCTGCTAGAAAGCCAAGCTCCAAAGGTGTGTGCTGTAGGGTTGCAGGCAGATTCAGAGTTTACGAGTCACCTAAGATGAGTAGGTTGGATGAGGTACCAGTCCAGGGCATTATGACCTTGGCATTAGGAAGGACCCTGGCTTTGGAAGGAGGGGGTCACAGGGGAGAAGATATTCCAAAGAAGAGGAAAGCTTGGGTGGAGAAGGTCCTTAAAGGCACCTAACCTACTTTACTTCTCTAGGACTGACCGATACCTGAGTCATTATTAAATCCATTGTCTTTGTCCCTCCTCTTTAGCGGAGAAGTCTTGGGCTCACTCACTAGTGAAGCAATAAGTCTTAGATACTAGCTGAGAAAAGACATGACAGATTTCAATTTGGAAATCTTCACAGTTTCCTTCTTATTTAGATCTCATATAGACTTGCGATATGGGTATTCTGTTTTCAAAATAACCGCCATTGGTAGCCTTTTGGTGTTACTCTTACATGGTAGAGATGAGGTATTCTAAGTCCAAATGCCATGGACCTACTCTGATCTGGATGCTGCACCTTACTTTATTAAAACTTGGTGTAAAAAATAAAATAAAACAAAATAAAACCTTAAGTATAAAATATCATTAGGTGACAACAGAAATGAGGGCTTATATCCATCAAAAGATATGCACACTTTTATCTGTGAAGCCAAAAACTAGAAAAACCTAATGTCCATCAAAGTAAGTTGTGACCTAGTCATACAATAGAATACAACATAGCAATATACAAGAGTGAACTACTCTTACAATGCAGCAACATGGATGAATCTCACAGACAAAGTTGAATGAAAGAAGTCAGAAGCGAACATGTCTCGATCCTCAAATGAAGTTCAAAAACAGGCAAAAGTAACCTATGACAACGAAAGTCAGGATGTTATACTTGGTGGGTCTGGGTATTCAGTGGTTACACTTGGTGGGGATGTGCTGACTGAGGGGGACACAAAGGAGTTTCTGGAGTGTTGGAAATACTTTCTATAGAGAGGATGGTTACGCAGGTGTATACATGCATAAAAATTCACCTTGCTGTGCATGTCAGATTTGCTCACTTTATTGTCTACAAGTTATATCTAAAAAACAAAAACCAAAACAAACAAATCTGTGTGAGAAGCAACTGCCTGTCTCCTCTCTTAGAAGATTCAGAACAGGTAAGAGTCAGTACGTATGGAAATAAAGCAAAAAATGTAGTGAGATGACCCCTTGAGAGAAGAGTAAACAGACACCATGGGTAGAAAATGTGTTAATGTTAATTTATGGGTAGAATGGATGATCTTGGCTGTTTATGATAGCACAAATCAGGCCCACTAGGCATCAGCAATACACTAAACTTCATCCTGATTTTTCTTTCATCAATGAATCGCTTAGGCTGTCTGAATGGTTAATTTTTTATTTTAAACTTTTTAAAAGAATTACACACATAAAGGGAATAAATCATACATTTGAGAAAAAAATTTATATATAGGCATATGGATTATCATCAAGTGAACACATCCAAATAGCCACCTACCATCCAAGCCAAGGAAAAGAATATTACCTTTATCCCAAAGCTTCTCTGTGTCCATTTCCTTGTGATTTTTTTTGTTGTTGTTCTTTTTGGTTAACAGTTCATTGATTTTAAGTAAATTTATACTGTTGTGTAACCATCACCACCATCCACTTTTATTTTATTATTATTTTTTAAGTAGGCTTCATGCCCTGTGCAGAGCCCAAGGTGAGGCTTGAACTTGACTTTGAGATCAAGACGTGAGCTGAGATCTAGTGGGATGCCTAACCGACTGAGCCACCCAATCCACTTTTATTTATTTATTTTTTTAATTTTTTTTTTCAACGTTTATTTATTTTTGGGACAGAGAGAGACAGAGCATGAACGGGGGAGGGGCATAGAGAGAGGGAGACACAGAATCGGAAACAGGCTCCAGGCTCTGAGCCATCAGCCCAGAGCCTGACGCGGGGCTCGAACTCACGGACCGCGAGATCGTGACCTGGCTGAAGTCGGACGCTGAACCGACTGCGCCACCCAGGCGCCCCCCAATCCGCTTTTAGAACACTTCTCTCATTCCAAAAAGTTCCCTCTTGGCATCAGCTCCAGGCAACCACTGATTTGCTTTCTATCTCTATGGTTCTGCTTTTTCTAGAAATTTCATACAAATGGAATCATTGTGCTCTTTCCTTAGCATGATATTTTTGAAGTTCATACATTTGTTGCATGCGTCAGTAATTTGTCTCTTTTTATTGCTAAGATATATATTATTGTATAGATATACCACACAGTTTATTCATCAATTGATGGACATTTGGATCTTTTCCAGTTTGAGGCTGTTATGAATAATGCTACTATGAATATTTGTGAGCCAGTATTTATTTGGACATGTGTTTTCATTTCTCTTAGATACATACATAAAAGGTTGTATTTGTATTGCTAGGTTGTATTAGGTTGCTAGGTTGTATTTGTATTTAACTTAGGAAAATACCAAACTTTTCCCAAGTAATTCTCACTTTACATTCCCACCAGGAATGTCTGAGAGTTCCAGTTGCTCCACAATCTCACCAGTGCTTATTTTCAGTCTTTTTGCTTACAGGCATTCTCGTGAGTCTGTAGTTCCCTGTCGTACTAACTTTCATTTCCTTTGGGATTGCTGTAGAAGATTTCTGCATATGATTATTAGCCATTTGAGTATCTTCTCTGATGTCTACTCAAGTCTTTTGCCTTATTTTTTTATTGGATTGTTTGTCTTTCTGTTATTGTGCTGTAGTTCTTAATGTGTTCTGGATAGTAGTTCTTTATCAGATATATGCTTCATAAATATTTTCTCCCAATCTACTTTGTATTTGCATTTCTTTTTTTTTTTTTTTAACGTTTTATTTATTTTTGAGACAGGGAGAGACAAAGCATGAACAGGGGAGGGTCAGAGAGAGGGAGACACAGAATCTGAAACAGGCTCCAGGCTCCGGGCACAGAGCCCGACGCAGGGCTCGAACTCATGGACCGAGAGATCATGACCTGAGCTGAAGTTGGCCGCTTAACCGACTGAGCCACCCAGGCGCTCCTGTATTTGCATTTCTTAATGACGTCTTTTGAAGTGCAAAGTTTTAAACTATTTTTTTATTTAAAAAATTTCTTTTAATGTTTATTTTTGAGAGAGAGAGAGCGTGAGAGGGGGAGGAGCAGAGAGAGAGGGCAACACAAAATCTGAAGCAGGCTTCAGGCTCTGAGCTGTCAGCACAGAGCCCGATGCGAGGCTCCAATGCATGAACTATGACATCATGACCTGAGCTGAAATCAGACGCTTAACCGACTGAGCCACCAGGCGCCCCTAAACTATTTTTTATCAGTATATAATTCACATGCCATAAAATTCACCCATTTGTTTGTTTGTTTATTTATTTATTTATTTATTTATTTATTTATTTAGAGAGACAGAGCATGAGCCGGGGAAGGGCAGAGAGAGAGGGAGACACAGAATCCAAAGCAGACTCCAGGCACTGAGCTGTCAGCACAAAGCCTAACACCGGGCTTGAACCCGTGAACTGTGAGATCATGACCTGAGCCGAAATCAGACACCCAACCGACTGACCCACCCAGGAGCCCCAAATTTCACCCTTTTCAAGTGTATAGTTAGGGCACTTGGGTGGCTCAACTGGTTAAGTATCCAACTTTCGGTTTCGGCTCAGGTCATGATCTCACATGAGCCCCGAGTCAGGCTCTGTGCGGATAGCACGGAGCCTGCTTGTCATTCTTTCTCTCTCTTTCTCTCTGCCCCCTCCGCTCATATGCACATGTACATGCAGTTTCTTTCTGTCTCTCAAAAATAAGTAAACATTAAAAAAAGCAAAGTGTACAATTAAATGCTTTTTAGTATAGCCACAAGGTTGTAAAACCACTGCCACTATCCACTTCCAGAACATTTTCATCATCCACAAAAGAAACCGTTTACCCATTAGCAGTCACCCTCCATTCCTTCCTCTTCTCATCCCTGAACTACTAAGTTATATTCTGTCTCCATGGATTTGTTTATTCTAAATATTTCTCATAAATGGAGTATCAGACGGCCTTTTGTTTCTGGCTTCTTTCGTTTAGCATATTGTTTTCAAGGCTCATCCAAATTGTAGCATTTATTAATACTTTATTCCTTTTTGTGGATGAATAATACTCCACTGTATGGATATGTCACATTTTATTTATCCATTCCTTATATTATGGACATTTGCGTTGTTTCCACTTTTTGGCTATTGTGAATGCTACTGTGAACATTTGTGTGCAAGTTTTTGTATGGACAGGTGTTTTCAATTCTCCTGGGTATATATACCTTGGCGTGAAATTGCTAGGCCATGTTTTAACTCTATGTTTAACTTTTTGAGAAACTGCCATATTGTTTTCCACAGCAGCTGCAACATTCTACAGTCCTAACAGCAACATGCAAAGCTTCCAATTTCTCCGTATCCTAGCCAACATTTGTTATTGCCCGTTTTTTAAAATTCTAATCATGTGTGTGTGTGAAGTACTATCTCAAATGGTTTTCGTTTGCATTTTCCTAAAAAGTAATGATGTTGAGTTTAGTGGCCATTTGTATATGTCCTTGGGAGAAATGTCTATTCAAATCCTTTGCCCATTTAAAAATTAAGTTATTTGTCTTTTTACCATTGAGTTGTAGATTCTGGATACTAGACTCTAATCAAATATATGACTGCAAATATTTTCTATGTTCTAAATGAGGTAGTGGTTGTATTGGTATACACAAGTACTAAAACACACTGAACATTTAAAAAGATTTAAACTATACATTAAAAACTGTACATTTAAAAACTAAGGGTAGGGACACCTGGGTGGCTCAGTCAGTTAAGCGTCCAACTCTTAATTTTGGCTCAGGTCATGATCTCATGATTCCTGAGTTCAAGCCCCTGCATCGGGCTCTGTGCTGACAGCATGGAGCCTGCCTGGGATTCTCTCCTTCTGTCTCTCTGCCCCTCCCATACTTGCGCATGCATGCTCTCTCTCTCTCAAAATAAATAAATAAATAACTTAAAAAAAAATAAGTGTAATGTGGGGTGCCTGTGTGGCTCAGTTGGTTGAACATTTGACTCTTGATTTCAGCTCAGGTCATGATCCCAGGGTCGTGGGATTGAGCCCCATGTTGGGCTTTGTGCCAAGCATAGAGCCTGCTGAAAATTCTCCTCTCTCTCTCTTCTTCTGCTCCTCTCCCCCACTCCTCCTGCGCACTCTCTCTCTCTCTCTCTCTCAAAAAAAAAAAAAAAAGAATACACACACACACACACACATACACGTATATATAAAATAAATTAAAAAATAAAAAAATAAGTGTAATGTAAATTATGCCATCATACTGAGGGCCCTAAAAAAAGAAATAAGTCATAATGTATCGTTAGAATTTTACATAGCACTTTAACTTAAAGGGTATTCTGAGGAGAAAAGCTGATTGGCTTGAGTAGCAGGCCTGGGGTAGGTGGAATAAAGCAACATGACTTCAGGGTCCTTGAAGAAAAACTAAGGTTTTAGCCAGATGCATGGAGTGAAAGAGAAAACAACTGTAATAGAAACATGCAGCAGCTGGCAATTTCAGGAAGCTGGAAGGCCCGGACATCAGGTATTACTGGTCCAACTCAAAGGAAGATTCCTTGACTCATCAAATAATTTTGGCCAGTGCTCTGTAAACTCAGACCTTTGTTGCCCCTATTTATGACACAGGGATAATGATCAAAAGCCACCTGTCTGTGTCAATGAACCAGGCCCAAGAGCGTGGATGCCAGGATGGGCTTTGTGAATGTGGGATGAAAGGCGCTGGGTAAGAACAAAGGAGCTCTGGTAGGTGTCTCCCAAGTACCAGCCTCAGCTTTTGGCACTGAAGCCTCTCACCACGTCCTGGCCAGCCCTGAGGGCATGACCAGGCAAAGAAGGCAACTTCACAAAACAGATGGAATTTTTTATTTTTTTTAATTTTTTTTTATTTTTTATTTTTGGGACAGAGAGAGACAGAGCATGAACAGGGGAGGGGCAGAGAGAGAGGGAGACACAGAATCGGAAACAGGCTCCAGGCTCTGAGCCATCAGCCCAGAGCCCGACGCCGGGCTCAAACTCACGTACCGCGAGATCGTGACCTGACTGAAGTCGGACGCTTAACCGACTGCGCCACCCAGGCGCCCCCAGATGGAATTTTTTAATGGACGTGTTTATATTTGTGTGAATTTGAGAATATTCATCTTGTGGCTGCCTCTGTCACCCTCAGGGCCTCCGCATCTGCTACCAGCCGAGCATCCAAACTAATGGAGGCCCCTACTCCACGGCCTCTACCACACGACACTGCTTTATTGTCTATCAGGCACTTACCTTGTTTCTTTATTTTTTACGTGTTTATTATCTGTTTTGTCTTTGCCAGAGTGTAACCCTGGGGGAGCAGAGATCTGACCGTATTTTTCTCAGCACAGTGCCTGGCAAGTAGTAGGCATGCAGTCAATAGTTGAACTGATGATTCAAAAACATTTTCTTTAAATCTCCAACTCAGGCACCTCTTTTGATATACCAATTGGACAATTCCCCCTAAATGTCTCACAGATACTTCGACCTCGAAATGACCAAACTGCAATTCTTTTTGTGCCTGCCCTTCCCTCCAGCCAATGGCTAAGCCAAGACCTTGGGAGCCATTTCCCACCAGGACCTCTCACCTGGATTCCTGTAGCAGACTCCTGCTGAAACTGCCTCCTGTTGTGTTCTCCCTCAGATTCATCTCCCGAGTGACCTGAAACCCAAGTTTGATCATGTCACACCACTGCTTAAAACTCTTCGGCAGATCCTTATCGACCCCATATACAGACCCCAAATTATCTTGGCAGGGCACAAAGATCTTTGCTGATGTGGCTACTGCCTACCTCTCCAGCCATTCCACACGTCTCAGCTTTAGCCATACTGAGCTGCTTGCAGTTCCAAGTGTAGCTGCTATTACATTCCTCAGCCTCTGCCTCTCTTCCGCTTTACCTTTCTGGTGAATCCCTTCTTTCTTGGGTCACTTCATCTATGAAAACTTGTTTGACCGGTATTTGTATTTCTCAAGACTCTTGATTTTGAGCGATAGAAACCCAACACAAACTAGCTTCTTTTAAAAGGGGATATATTAATTCATATAAGTAAGGACTGGATGGAGGCAGCCTCAGGAATGGCTGGATCCAGATACTCAAATGAAGCTGTTATCGCTCTTTCTGTCTCATCTACACACACACACACACACACACACACACACACACACACACAGACATATTTTGGCTTCTTGTTATGAGTTGACTTCATTCTCTCTTGTTAGGGGAAAATGTGGTCCAGGGAGATCCAGGCTTACATACACTTTGGTCACCCCAGGGGAGAATGAAGTCTTTTTCACCCCTGGTTTCAGCTTATAAAAATTATGGGAGAATCTAAGATTAGCTTAGCTGTAGACATGTACCCAGCTATTGACCTGTGGCTGGAGGGAAAACATTATGATTGGCCAGGACTTGGACTGTTCCTCTTGACGTGGGGAGGGAGAATGTGTATTCTTTTTGTTGTGGAGCCATTCTCCAATAAAAGAGAGTACTGTTATCAGGAAAACAGAATAGACCACTGATGTCTACCTATAATCACCTTCTCACCCTTCCCTCTTTCTCCTTTCTTGTTCCCATTGTCCTCTGTGCAGAGGCAGAGGAATCAATGGGAGACAAAACAGATTTCTGAGTCAGACATAGATTCAATTATTAGCTTTACAGTAACTGTGTGACCTTGAGAAAAGTTTTAATCCTCTTTGTGCCTTTACTTTCTCATCTATACAGTATTTTAGGATAGTTGTGGGGATTAAAGACAACAAAGGCAAAGTGACTGGTACACAACAGGTACCAATATTATTAATACTTGTAACACTTAATTGTCTGTATTTGCCCGTCTCCTCCTTCTAGCCCAAGAATTACTTTAGGCAGGGCCTTGTTTTAGGTACAATAAAACTCAATTATATTAGCAGGGCTCAAATATGTCATAGACTTGTGTGTAAGCTTGCTAGGGCTGCTATAAGTACCAGAGACTATGTGGGTTGAGCACCAGAAATTTATTTTTTACAGATCTGGAGGCTAGAAGTCTGGGATCAAGACGTCGATGGGGTTGGTTTCATGGGAAGACTTTCTCTTTGGCTTGTAGATGGTTGCCTTCTCTCTATGTCTTCACATGGTCTTCCCTCCATGTGTGTTATGTGCTATCTCCAAACACAGTCACACTCAGAGGTACTGGAGGTCATGTGAATTTTGCGGGGACACAATTCAGCCCATTAGAATTCACTTCTGCCCAAGACATTACTGAAGAGGCATGTATGATAAGGCAAGTTTTGAGGATAAGGGAGCCATTTAGTTCTATCCTTCTCAATCTTGGCTTTATAATAATGATCCATTTTTATGTAGTCTTCTTTTTTTGATTCTCCAAAGCACCTTCACATCTATTACTTGATTTTACTGTGTTATCCCAGAAGGCTCTTTCTTTCTTTCTTTCTTTCTTTCTTTCTTTCTTTCTTTCTTTCTTTCTTTCTTTCTTTCTTTCTTTTCCTTCCTTCCTTCCTTCCTTCCTTCCTTCCTTCCTTCCTTCCTTTGTTTCTTTCTTCCTTTCTGAATTAGATTTCCTGAACAGAATTGACCAGGGATCCAAAGACACAGGGTTAACAAAAAATGTTCAGCAGGGGGCGCTGTGAACAAGCCCTGGGAAATCCAAGGGCTGTAGTTTTGAACTTAGACCTGGAGCAGGCACAGCATCATACCAATGGCCTGACTATTGGTTGGGCTCAAGCTGAACCATGGTTGTCCTCTCAGGACATCTCATCACAAATTATGTCCCAGCCCTGGGACCTTACCCAGTGTAAACAATCTCCCATGCATATGAGCTGAGCAGACAACACAGGATGTTCAGTGGGAACCCAGCCACCCTTTCAACCCTGCCTGAGTCTCAGGAAATAAAATACTAATATTTGATAAAGCCTGTGTCCACAGGGGTGGCAGTGGGTCGGGGGGGTGGACACACTATGGACAGCAGACTGGCACTGGAGGAGGCTTGAGTGTTGTGAGAGGTCTCAGTCACATGCCCTCACTTCAGCCCCAGTGTCCAGTCTTCTTAAATTGTTTTTATGTTTATTTATTTTTGAAAGAGAGAAAGAGAGACAAATCGTGAGCGGGGGAGGGACAGAGAGAGGGAGACACAGAACCTGAAGCAGGCTTCAGGCTCTGAGCTATCAGCACAGAGCCCGACGTGGGGCCTGAACTCATGCACTGCGAGATCATGACCTGAGCTAAAGTTGGATGCCCAACTGACTGAGCCACTCGGGCACCCCCACAGTGTCCAGTCTTCTTATGCTTCCTCCTGCTTTGATTCTCAGGAATATGCGCTTATATTGTACAGACTTGTTTATACCTGAGTCCTGGGGTGGGTGCCTTGGGTTCCACAGCATCCTTCCTTCCTCCTGGAAACAGAATAGTCCCCTCCTTTGGAGAAAGTCTATGGGATTCGAGTGGGGCTGACAATACAATGTTCTCACATATCCACCCTGACCCCAGCCTCAAAGCAGGAAAGAGCCAGGGCTTATAGGAAGGCAGACCTGAAGGAGAAGTCTCAAAAAGAGGGAGAAACATGCTCAGAATCTAGGCTCAGTTGTCTTTAAATTTGTTTTTAAAAATTTTTTAAGTTTCTTTATTTATGAGAGATAGAGACAACATGAGCAGGGGAGGGGCAGAGAGAGAGGGAGACACAGAATCTGAAGCATGCTCCAGGTTCTGGGTTCTGAGCTGTCAATACAGAGCCCGATTCAAGGGTCGAACTCACAGATCATGAGATCATGACCTGAGCGGAAGTTGGACGCTTAACTGACTGAGCCACTCAGGCGCCCCAGGCTCAGGTGTCTTTAAAAATTTGGAGAGATGTCACCCACCAGACACTGCTGTCCCACTAGGACTTCATTTGGGACAGAGATGAGGACTGAAGACTGTTTATACCCCCTTTTTTTAGCGGAAGACAGAGCAGTGGAAAGTAAAGTTTTTTTGAAATGGGGTCTTTTGTCTCTTTCTCCTATTCAAGGCAAGCAGCCAGGCCCTTGTGTTCGTTCATCAGGTGCAGTTGTGCTGTTAAGGTAGAAAGCAAAAGCTGCTAAAACACATTTTTTTTAAATTTATTTATTTGGGGTGGGGGTGTTGTGTATAAAGGCTAAACTCCTCAAAGTCCTAAACTCCTTAAAGAGTTAGATGCCTCAGGGGAAGGGGAGACACAGGTGATGCCTTCAGGGAAGAAGTGACAACAGTGGAGAATTGGCTGTAAGTCAGGGCTCCGCCCTTGTCCCAAAGCTTGTTGGCTAAACATTTACCTGCAAACCAAAGCAAGAGTGACCTTTTCCCAATCTTTTTCAGGTAAATGGCTCCTTCCTTGGGAAGAATGAGTGACAGGGGTGGGAGAGATCACTAACAGTGCTTCTCTCCTAAAAAGCAGACTGGTAGGTGCCTCCTGGAAACAAATGAGATGGAGACAGAGGGTGTCCTACCACTGTCCTTCCTTCCTTTCTTTTTCCTTTTTACCTCACACATACTGGAAATGTTAGAAAAGAATAGAAGGCAGCAGGGTATGGCAGTTGAGAGGATGGCTTTGGAGTCAGACAGAATTTGGGTTCGCAACCTAGATATCACACTCTCCATGTGATGTTGCATAAAGTGGAGGAGAGTTAGAATGAGAAATACCATGATATGCTCTGTTCATCACCTCTCTCAGAGAGTCTTGTCAGGTCCCAAGGAGCCTGTCCTGCCCACACCTTCTCGGAGCCACTGTGTTGAATGGTGGTAGTTGTCCACAGAAATGTGGATAGATCCAGGTGATAGCCTGACAATTCGTGCAGAACTCAGGCCTCAGAAGCCCAAGAAGTTCTCTTGTCTGCCTCTTCCAGGCACATCCAAAAACAAAATGCCAAAGTGGAGATCCTGCCCCTAATGTCTTTGGTTCTTCTTAATGAGGGAGTTGGTAGATCCCATGGCTTTTCTGAATTTTAATTTCCTCATCCATAGGATGGAAATAAAAATACAGCCTCGTTGCCTTTTGTGGATACAAATTAAGAGGCCCAGAACCTTTTAACCTTTGCAAATTTGTTACTGAGGTTTTCTAGAGTTTCCCAGTTGGATTAAATTAGGATCATGACTGGTGTGGTTGCTTTTCCTTGGCTGAAAGAAAAATACCACCATTAACCTTTAATTATTCACCACAAATCCAAAGGAAAAGTCCTTGGCCCAGATCCTAATGGAACTGTTAAAGCTATTTTCCTACTCAGAGTTTAAACAGTTGGTAAGCTGGTTTAAATAACCCGGTACTTTTTTTCTATTGCTTTTCTCCACAGAATGAGAAGGACCAAAAGTGAACGCTCCCTACCAATGCATGTTAGGGCAGGTGCCAAACTTCTTTACCTTTTTGTTTTCTTGATTTACTCTTTCTTTTTTTTAAATGTTTATTCATTTTTGAGAAAGAGAGAGAGAGAGAGAGAGCGCAAGTGGGGCGGGGCAGAGAGAGAGGGAGACAGAAATCGAAGCAGGCTCCAGGCTCTGAGCAGTCAGCACAGAGCCTGATGCAGGGCTCAAACTCATGAACCGTGAGATCATGACCTGAGCTGAAGTTGGATGCTTAACTAACTGAGCCACCCAGGAGCCCGATTTACTCTTTCCTCCTACTGTTCTCATTTGGTAGTATTATTGATGTGTGTGCATGTGTGTGTGTGTGTGTGTGCATGGGCACACGTGTGTATGTGTGTACAGGAATGCTTATATGTGGTCTGTTTAGAGGGAGACAGACTTTAGAAGCACACAATGGTAACACATGGTGTGTAACCCCCTCCCCCAACCTCAGACACACACACTCCAGGAAAGACCAAGAGAATAAAGAAAGAAAAAATTAAAATAAACTGAGACGAAGATAGGCAACGTGGAAAAGCCTACGTACAAAACCCAAGTTTTTCCTTTTCTCAATTTCATGCTGTCTTTTTTCCTTTTTTACTGAATTCGGGATTTTTTTCCCTTCTCATTTCTATACGTCTCTTTTCTCTCTCTGTGCCCTCATTAACTCAACCTCATTAACACTTCCAAAACCAGAAGTCATTATCCTGACACCATCCGCTGCCCTCAAGTCCTACTTCTCTGTCTGAATTCCATCTGTTCTCAGGTTCCACTTTAGGTCAGCTGCCTAAGTTAAAAAAAAAACCAAAAAACCAAAAAACTCAGAATCATTCCTTATTTTTAAAATCTGCTTTATCAAGATGTAATTGACCTGTAACAAAACCTCGCCCATTTTAAGTGTTCAGCTTAACTCATTTTCCAGAAATGTATGTAGTCATATAACCATCAGTATAATTAAGACATAAAATATTTCCATCACTCCAGAAAGTTTTCTTTCTATCACCACAGTTTTGCCTTTCCTGGAATGTCATATAAATGGAATTAAATGGTAGGTAGTCTTTTGTGTCTGGCTTCTTTTCTCAGCACGTTGCTTTTGAGCTTTGTCTATGTTGTTGCACGTACTGGTAGCTCATTCATTTTTATTGCTGAGAAACATTGTACTGTTCAGAAACATCACAGTTGTTTGTTTATCCATTCACCTGTTGATGGCCATTTGCATTGTTTTCAGTTTGGGGTTATTGTGAATTAACAGCAATGAGTATTCACATATAGGTCTTTCATGGACATATATTTTCACTTCTCTTGGGAGTAGAATTTTTGTTTCATTTCTAGGAAAGAATTGCTGGGTTGGATGGTAAGTGTAGTTTAACTTTATAAAACATGAATAAAGTGTTTTTCAAAGGGAGTCCATTATTTTCATTCCCACCAGCAATGTATGAAACTTCCAGTTGCTCCATATCATTGTCAACACTTTGTATGATCAGTTTTTAAAATTTTACAATTTTGTGGGGTGTAGTATTACCCCATTGTCCTTTTAATTTATATTTTCCAGATGACTCGTGTTGTTGAGCATATTTTCACGTGCTCATTTGTCTTAAGTATAACTTCTTTGGTAAATTGTCCAGATTCTTTGCTCATTTAAACATTGGGTTGTTTGTTTTCTTATTATTGATTTTGTAAGAGTTCTTTACATATTCTGTATATAAGTCCTTTATCAGATACATATTTTGCCTATGAAAGTAACCTGAAATACAGAGTCATGAACAAGTTTTTCCCATCAATGTTATTTACAATCATGATGAAATTGGAAGCAAGTTACAATCTAATAAAATGAAGCTTGTCTGCTTCCTTATGATTCAAAGAAATATTTTACAGTCATTTAATGATATTACAATTGTAAAGATTTGAAAACTTGCTTTTGATATAATTTTAAGCAGAAAATAAAATTACATATAATATCAGCCATGCATTTGAAAAGCCTAGAAGTATGTGCTGAAATAATAAGAATGATAGTCTTATTTTCTATATTTTTCAAGATGTATACAGCAGCATGCCTTAGTTAAAAAAGGAAAAGCATCCAGGGTGCCTGGATGGCTCAGTTGGTTAAGTGTCTGACTCTTGATCTCAGCTCAGGTCTTGATCTCAGGATTGTGAGTTCAAGCCCTGTGTTGGGCTCTACACTAGTCATGAAGCCTACTAAAATAAAATAAAATAAAATAAAATAAAATAAAATAAAATAAAATAAGATTAAATTAAAAGGAAAAGCATCTCATAAAGTACATGGTTAAAGGAGTGGTTCACACTTCCTTTACAAGCTCACCTGAATTTTGGCATGATTTGTGATACCATTAGTACCAAGTGAGTTTGTTAATTGCTTCACAGACTGCCCAAGAGCTTTGAACTATAATTCAAGCTCTGTCCTTGAACTCTAGGCAGTTCTCTTTCCCATCTAAAATGGGATTCAGGGGGCACCCGGGTGGCTCAGTGGGTTAAGCTTCTGACTTCGGCTCGTGGGTTCGAGTGCTGTTTCGGGCTCTGTGCCAACAGCTCAGAGCCTGGAGCCCGCTTCGGATTCTGTGTCTCCCTCTCTCTCTCTGCCCCTCCCTTGCTCGCACTCTGTCTCTCTCTCTCTCTCCCCCTCTCTCAAAATAAATAAACATTAAAAAAAAAATTAAAATGGGATTCAGAACTGTGAAGTATCTAGCAAGGTTGCCTTGTAGCTTTCTGAGGAACTGCTTCCCAAGTATGTGCTCTAAAATATGCAAAACTTCCTGAGCTTATGTTCAATGACTTGGGAAGAACTTGAGCAGTCAAACATGACTTTTTTTTAATACTTAGAAGAGAGAAAATCTGTGTTTGTCAATAGAGAACAAGACCAAAGAGATGCGGACCCAGAGAGCTGTAGGGAACACAGTATAGGCAAAAAGAAAAGCTTGGGTTGAAGAAGATATTGGAGCTAAGAAGAGGACAGACAGGAGGGGAAAGAGGAAATGGAGGAAAGAATGGAGAATGGAAGCAAACAGGTCTCTGCACTGAGAAAGTTCAGACTCTGAATCAGAACTTTGTAGATACATTTTACCCCTGTGAAGTCTTAGCCGGTAAATAATTTGTAACTTTTTACTCATTTTCATTTCTCCTTCCGAAGTTGTTATCTTATGAAGCCTGGAAAGAAAGCACATTTACTACTGGGTTTATTGAGAAGAAGGAACTCAGATGTCAGAAGAAGGCAATTTCCTAAGGTAATATGTCTTGAGGTCAATGAATCAGCTCACAGCAGAGATATTTTTGAACCTGGTCAGTTACTTTACCTAAGGCAGGTACAGTATATATGTTTGCTGATGAGTCACCCATGAAAACAAGAAATGATATTTAAATGATTATTCAGAAAATCTAGTAGAGGCTTGTTTTATTTTTTAAAAATTTGTTAGCCAATAAAATCTAACCAAGATTTTTTTTTTTGTTTGAAGCTTGATATGATGGAAATGCAAGGGGCCAAGAATAACCCACACAATTGTGAAGAACAAAGTATAGGAGGGTTTCCTCTACTGGATATTTATATGTACTATAAATAATTTTGGCACAAGGATGGACATACTGACCAGTGGAATAGAATATAAATCTGGAAAGAGATCCATGTATATGTGGATATTTTAATTATGACAAAAGAGGCATTGCAAAAAAAAAAAAATGGCACTGCAAAGCAGTAAAGATAACTTTCAATAAAAGGTGCTGTGACAATTGGATAATTATGAGGGGAATCTTGACCCCTACCTTACACCATACATAAAAATTCATTCTAGACGTATCATAGACATAAATCCGAAAGGCAAATAGAGCTTCTAGAGGGCTATATAAAACAAAAGCTTCATGACTTCAAAGTAGAGAAAGATTACTTAATAAGTACTAGCCATAAAGAAAAAGATTGATACATTTGAATACATTAAAAATTTAAACCTCATTAAAGATAAGAAAAAACTTTTTATTTTTTTTATTTTTATTTTTTTTAAATTTTTTTTCAACGTTTTTATTTATTTTTGGGACAGAGAGAGACAGAGCATGAACGGGGGAGGGGCAGAGAGAGAGGGAGACACAGAATCGGAAACAGGCTCCAGGCTCTGAGCCATCAGCCCAGAGCCCGACGCGGGGCTTGAACTCACGGACCGCGAGATCGTGACCTGGCTGAAGTCGGACGCTCAACCGACTGCGCCACCCAGGCGCCCCAAGAAAAAACTTTTTAAATAGGACACAAAAGAACTAATAATAAAGAAAAAGGTGGATTAATTTGGCATTTATTTAACATTATAAACAATATAAATTTAACATTAATATTAAGAACTATTCATTAAAAGATATGGAATATGGATAAGATATTTGTAACACTTACAACTTACAAAGAGCTCAAGTATGGAATATTTAAAGAGATTCTACAAACCAATAAGAAACTGACAGCCAACCCAAAAGAAAAATGGGTAAAAGACTTGAACAGACATTTTTTTGGGGAGAAAAAAAAGGATAACTAATGGATAACAGACATATGAAAAGATACTTAACATCACTAATAATCAGGGCAATGTAAATAATATAACAAGACACCATGAATGGCTAAAATTAAAAGACCAGCCCTACCACAACTGAAGTTGTGAACAAGGAATACTTTTATCTGCTGCTACAGGAGTGTAAGTTAGTATGATACTTTAGAAAATTCTTGATAGTATCTAATAAAATTGAAGTTACATATAACTTACAAATACTGATATCATTGATAGGAAATATACCCAACAAAATATGCATACATGTTCTCTATAAGACATATACAAGAATGATCATAGCATCTCTGTTTGTAATCATCTCAAACTGGAAACTGCCTCAAAGTCCATCAACAGAAGAATGAATAAACAAAGAGCATGTATATTCATATAATACAATGCTATTAAGCAAAGTAAAAACAACAGCTATACATAACCTGTATGAGTCTTAAAAATATATTATTGAATAAAAGAGACCAGATCAACAAGAATATATATTGCATCATTCTATTTATATAAAGTTAAATACAGGCAAAAAAAAAAACAAAAACAAAAACACACTGTTTAGGGTTCCACACTTAGAAGATAAAACTATACAGATAAGCAAGAAAATAGTTATCACAGAAGTTAAGGTTATAATTATCTTTGAAAAGAAAAGAAATACTGATTGGGAGCAATGACTTTGGGGATTTTTGGAGTATTGGCAATTTTGGAACTCTTGATCTGGGTATTGCTTTGTGAAATGTCAGCAAGTTGTTTCATAGACTTTACTGTTTGTGTATCAGACGGGCCCTAGAAGATAGAGAAAATTTTGAGTAAACCAATAACCATAGAAGATGGTAGCCAAAGATCTACTTCCTAAAATGAACCATATCTTGTGGGTCTATGTTTAGATTCTTTTTTTTATGTTTATTTATTTATTTTTGAGAGAGAGAGAGAGAGAGAGAGAGAGAGAGAGAGAATCCCAAGCATTGAGCAGAGCCCAATATGGGGGCTCAATGTCATGAACCATGAGGTCATGACCTAAGCCAAGATTAAGAGTCAGACGCTTAACCAACTGAGCCACCCAGACATCCCCGTTTATATTCTAACAAACTTTTGGGGCACCTGGGTGGCTCAGTCGGTTGAGCATCCGACATCCCCGTTTATATTCTAACAAACTTTTGGGGCACCTGGGTGGCTCAGTCGGTTGAGCATCCGACTTCAGCTCAGGTCATGATCTCATAGTTCGTGAGTTCGAGCCCCGCATCGGGCTCTGTGCTGACAGCTCAGAGCCTGGAGCCTGCTTCCAATTCTGTGTCTCCCTCTCTCTCTGTCCCTCTCCCCCTCATGCTCTGTCTCTTTCTCTCAAAAATAAATACACGTTAAAAAAAATTTTATATTCTAACAAACTTTCGAGGAACAAATGTTTCCTATCTTATACAACTGTTCCTGTGCTGGCATCATCTTATAACAGAACTACATAAGAAAATCAGAAGAAATTAAAAATACAAGTTAAGCTCACTTGTAAAAAGATCCCAGCATTCTAAATAAAATACACTTGACCCTTGAACAACATCAGTTTGAACTGCATGGGTCCACGAATACAGGGATTTTTTTCAATAAATATATGTAAAGTACTGTAAATGTATTTTCTCTTCCTTATGATATCCTTAATAACATTTTCTTTTCTCTGGCTTACTTTATTGAAGGAATACAACATATAATACATATAGCAGTCACAATATGTTTCAATAGACTGTTTATGTTATCAGTGAGGCTTCCAGTTAACAGTAGGCTATTAGTAGTAAGTTTTTTGAGAGTCAAAAATTATACACAGATTTTCAACTGCACAGGGGTTAGCACCCCTAATTCCCTTGTTGTTCAAGTCAAAACTTGCAATTCATTAAAAGAATAATAATTATGATCACATAAGATTAATCCTAGGAATGAGGGGCACCTGGGTGGCTTAGTCGGTTGAGCATCCAACTCTTGGTTTTGGCTTAGGTCATGATCCCAGGGTCATGGGATTGATTGTGCCCTGCATCAGGCTCTCTGCTGAGCATGGAGACTGCTTCAGATCCTCTCTCTGTCCCTCTACCCATCTCCCCCATGCCCTCTCTCCCTCTCTAAAAAAAAACATATGAAAATGGTAATAATAGAAAGGTTTATCGCAGGAATGAAAAGGTGTTACAACACCAGAATACCTAGAATGCAATCCACTGGAAAAGCAAAATAAAAGAGGAAGATGATATGATCACCACTCAGTAGACAACACAGAAGCACAGATCCATACCACACATAAATGGATTATTATTCCCATTTATGAGATATTATTCACCCATGAAAAAGAATGATGGAACAACGCTGAAAACATTATGCTAAGTGAAAGAAGACGAAGCCACAAATTATATGGTTCTATTTATATGAAGTGTCCAGAATAGGCAGATCCACTGAAACAAAAGTTTTCTACCCCAGTTGTAACAGAAAAACACACCTCAAGCAAGTGTCATTCCAGAAATGCAAGTCTGGCTCATTACTGGGATTTATTTTAATGTGCCACTGAATTAATAGATCAAAGGAGAAAAACAATACAATCATCTCAGTAAATACTGAAAAGCCACTTAGCAGAATGGAACATCCATTCCTGATTAAACAAACAACCCAAAATCAAAACAAAACCCAGAAAGTCTTGGTATCTTAGGAATAGCCAGATTTTTTTTTTCCATCATAAAAATCTGGCATCATACTTTAATTCCCATGAAAGTAAGGAAGAAGATATCATACCTTAATAGTGTTCTGAAGATCCTAACCAACATAATTCAGTAAGGAAATAATTTAAGAGGTAAAGTACTTCTTAAAGTAAGAAAGATGTATTATTTGAAATGATATAAAAGAATAACTAGAAATCTGAAGAGAATAGGCCAAAGAAATCCTAGAAAGTTGTGGGAAATTGCAAGAATGGCTACACTATTTTGCAGCTCTTCTCAGAAGTGGAGTTTATTTCTCCACACATTGAATCTGAGCTGGACCATTGACTTTCTTTAGGATAATGGAACATTGGTAAACATGATGCAAGCAGAAACTTGCAAAGTTATTATGCAATGGAACTTGCCCTCTTTAACCATTTTAAGGAACTTCAAAACCACTATTCTGTGAATTGAGCCTACTGCTAGCCTGCTGGGTGGTGAGAGACATATGGCTAAGTCACCCCACAGTCCCAGCGGACACAGAACCAACTACTAAACACATAAATGAGTAAGGCCATCCTGGACTAGCTATATTAGCTAAGGTGTCAATTGACTGAAGAGATAAACCAAGCTGGCCTAGACCAGAAGAACAACAGTTGGCTCACAGAGGTGAGAGAAATAACAGATGCTTGTTATCTGAAGCTACTAAACTTTGGGGTGGTTTGTTATGCAGCAAAAGCTAACTGGAACAGAAATTATATAAATGTTTATTTTTTAATTTTTAAATTTCTTAAAATGTTTATTTTTTACTTTTATTATTATTTTTTTAAATGTTTATTCGCTTTTTGAGAGACAGAGACAGAGTGTGAGCAGAGCAGGGGCAGAGAGAGAAGGAGACACAGAATCTGAAACAGGCTCCAGGCTCTGAACTATTAGCACAGAGCTGGATGCGGGACTCGAATTCACAAACCATCAGATCGTGACCTGAGCCAAAGTCAGACACTCAACCGAATGAGCCACCCAGGCACCCCTATTTAAGAATTTATTAAAGTGGTTGGTTTCTTTTTGTACAATTAATACACAGAATTGATACACTGTTAGAAAATACAACAGAAGAAAAGATCTCATTTACAATAGCAATACTACCACCAATTTATCTGAAAATAAACTTAACCAGAAATAGGGAGGACCTAAATAAAGAAAATGTAATATCTCTGTTATAAGATATTATTTCTTTATAAATTAATCTATAAACTCAGTGTGGTCTCAATCAAAAAAATTTTAAACATTAAAAAAAGATACCGAGTTTATCTGTAGAAATAAACAGGAAAATCTGAACAGAAAGATATTGGCAAGAAGGTGGTCAGATTAGATACTTAAATGCATTTTAAAGAGACTAGCTTAAAAAATTTGGTTCTAGAAAAAATTTAGATAGATCAATGGAATAACATAGAGAATCCAGAAATAGACTGAAATACACATGAGATTTTAGTCGATGATAGGTGACATTTCCAAATCACGGGAGAAAAGATGGATTATTTAAAACAGTGTTGGGACTGTTTAGGGGAAAAAATTAAGCTGTATAACCCCACTCATTTCATCAAAGCAAATTCCCAAAGGAAAGTAATAAAATGTTAAAACGAAACTAACAAAGGTACCGGCAATAAAGAAGCCAGATAGAAAAGGCCACATATTGTATGATTCCATTTATAGGAAATGTCCTGAAAATCCATAGAGAAAGTAGATTACTGATTTGCCAGGGGCTGGGGGGACAGGAAATGGGGAATGACTGCTTAATGTATATGAGGTTTTTTGGGGGGTAAAGAAAAAGCTGTAAAATTAGTGGCAATGGTTGCACAACTTTGGAAACACCAAAAACCACTGCATCATACACTTTTATTTTATTTATTTATTAAATTTTTTTTTAATGTTTATTTGTTTTTGAGAGAGAGACAGAGCATGAACGGGGGAGGAGCAGAGAGAGAGGGAGACACAGAATCAGAAACAGGCTCCAGGCTCTGAGCTGTCAGCACAGAGCCCGATGTGGGGCTCAAACTCACAAACTGTGAGATCATGACCTGAGCTGAAGCCGGACGCTCAACCGACTGAGCCACCCAGGTGCCCCTATTTATTTATTTAAAAAAAATTTTTTTTAAATCTTTATTTTTGAGAGAGACATATGGAGTGCAAGCAAGGGAGGGGCAGAGAGAGAGGGAGACACAGAATCCGAAGCAGGCTCCAGGCTCAGAGCTGTCAGCACAGAGACTAACGCAGGGCTGGAACTCAGGAACTGCAAGATCATGACCTGAGCTGAAATCGGACACTTAACTGATGGAGCCACCCGGGTGCCCCTGCACTGTACACTTTTAAACAGCAAATTTAGGGGCGCCTGGGTGGCGCAGTCGGTTAAGCGTCCGACTTCAGCCAGGTCATGATCTCGCGGTCCGTGAGTTCGAGCCCCGCGTCAGGCTCTGGGCTGATGGCTCAGAGCCTGGAGCCTGTTTCTGATTCTGTGTCTCCCTCTCTCTCTGCCCCTCCCCCGTTCATGCTCTGTCTCTCTGTCCCAAAAATAAATAAACGTTGAAAAAAAAATAAAAAAATAAATTAAAAAAAAAACACAGCAAATTTAATAGTATGTCAATTTTATCTCAATAAAACTTACATTTAGAGAAGATAAAGAAGGAGAAGAAGAAAGAACCCAGAGACTGGAGAGTCCACAGGGGACTCTGACCCCAGGTGTTAGGTCAGGGACACTGGAGCTGGGTCTGGAAACAGATGTTATAATGTTATGTTTTGAAGGAGCAGATGTTACAATTTATAGGTGAGCTGGGGAGAAAAGGGATTAACCTCTCTTGGCTCTGATGATTCCATGACTCTGCTTTTTTCCAAGAACTGAGGACTCTGTATGCCCTGGATAATCATTTTAAACTTACTATATTGTTTTTGGGTTGAGGGGTGACCAGTGGTTCAGTCGGTTAAGTGTCCCACTCCTGATTTCGGCTCAGGTCATAATCTCAAAGCTCGTGGGATCGAGCCCCATGTTGGGCTCTGTGCTGTTAGCACAGAGCTTGGGACTCTCCTCTTTCTGCTCCTCCCCCACTTGCGTGCACGCTCTCTCAGAATAAATAAATGAACTTTAAAAAAATGCTAGAAGATAAAATGGGTGAATTCGTTTATAATCTTTTCATAAAGGCATTTCTAAGCCAAAACCCACAAGTCAAATGAAAAATGACTGATGCGTTTGCATAGAAATCAGCAGTTTTTATGTTAAAAAGACACATATTTGTGCTAATACTATAATTGCTTTACAAAAGGTTTTATCTTTACAGATGTATACTGAAATACTTGTGGATGAAATGAGATGATATCTGAGATCTGCTTCAGAATAATTTGGGGTTGAAGCTTGGTAATTAGTACATGAGGTACTCTTCTATCTGCTTTTTTACGTTTGATTTTTTCCGTAATAAAAAGTAAAAAAATAAATGGCAAGAAAAAAAATCTATGTACAAATTTAAAAGATGAACTAGAAACAAATATTTGCAGCATAAGATATTAAAAGGGCTAATTCCTTAATTTATAAGGAGCTCATAAAAATCACTAAGATGACCCAAAAGAAAAAAAGTGGGTGAAAATATCAACAGGCAGAACAATGAAAAGGAAACAAAATAGCCAATAAACTTGAGAAAAGATGATCAATCTCACTCAAACATGCAAAGGAAAACAGTAACGAGATGCCACTTCTCACCTAGCAAGCTGGCAAACATGAAGAGTCTTGATAAAAAGCAGTATTGGTATAGGAGGGAGATAGTTGGACCTACACACTATGGTGGGAGTGTAGGTTGGTACCACCTATTAAAAAGACAATTTCACAATATATGTCAACATGTTAAAAATATGTACCACTATATGTATAATGGAATATTATTCAGCCCTACAATTGAAGGAAGTTCTGACATATAAGACAACATGGATGAACCTTGAAGACATTATGCTAAGTGAAGGAAGCCAGACACAAAAGGAAAATGATATATGATTCTACTTCTATGAGGACCCAGAATAGTCAGATTCATAGAGACAGATAGCAGAATGGTGGTAGCTAGTGCTAGAGGCAGGGGGTCATAGAGAGTTGCTGTTACATTTGTTTGTTTTACTGAAGTATAGTTGACACACAATGTTACATTGGTTCCAGGTGTACAACATAGTGATTCAACAAGTTTATACCTTATGCTGTGCTCACTGCAAGTGCAGCTAACCATCTGTCACCATGCAATGCTATTACAAAAGTTTGACTATATTCCCCATGCTGTATCTTTCATCCCCATGACTTATTCATTGCATAATTGGAAGCCTGTATCTCCCATTCCCCTTCACTCACTTTGTCCATCCTTCCATCCCTCTCCCCTCTGGCAGCCATCAGTGCATTCTCTGTATTTATGGGTGAGAATTACTGTTTCATGGATCTAGAGCTTCCGTTTTTGCAAGAGGAAAGGAGTTCTGGAAGTAGATGATGGTGATGGTTGCAGATTAGTATGAATGTACTTAATACCACTGAATTGTACACTTCGTCTTTAAGACCGTAAATTCTCCATTATGCGTATTTTGCCACAATTTTTAAAATTTGGAAAAAAAAATACCCCTTGACTCAGCAGTTTCACTTCCAAACATTTACCTTATGTTAGAAAGCAGAAATATGCAAAGTATTTCATTCCCATTCCAACAGCAAAAATTTCAAACTGCCTAAGTGTCCAACAATAGTAAGCTGGTTAAATAAATGTTACAGCACCTCTGCAGAGATTTCTAAAAGGTAGATTGGATTCTGGAATATGTAACTATGTAATCAAGGCAATAGAGTTCCACAGAGTGTGTGTTGTATGGCCCATGTGTACATGTTTTTAAAAGCATGTGTGCTCTGCGTGTGTGAGATTTATTCATAATAATTTTTATACAACCATAAAATAGTTTTCTGCAATTATAAATAATATTGGGGGAGAAGGGTAGTGATGGTGGTCCAGGTGACAGTAAGACTGAACATTAAACCTTTTTGTAGTGCGTGGATTCCCCCCTCCCCCATTTGAACGTATTACTTTTTAGTTCTAAGTATAAATGAAACGTAACGTTTTGTACTCAGATGCTGAGTCTTGGCATACGGTTTGCAAGATGTATTTCCATCTGAGTGTCTTATCTAACCATCCTTATTAAAAAGGCCAAATTTCAAAATCATAATGTTGAACATTATTTTGACTGGCAATACCTTTCTTCTGTTTTTCCTTCTCTCCTTCCATTCCTCCTGGGTGCTCACTTCCCTGTCTAAACTTAACTACCACCTTGCCTGTGGCTGTCAGACGCTGTGCTGGGACGTCTTTGGAAACGCTGCCTCGAACTTTCTGTAGCTCTCCTTACAGCCAGTTCATGCATAGCATGTACTGAAAGTTCAATACCTATTCGAAAAATAAATTTTTCTTGGTGCTTTTGCTTTGAAAGCCTCCAAGCGGTAGTCTTGAAACTTTGTTCCCGGCACCTTAGCCCTGCACCTCTTTTCACTCAGGGCCCCCTCCGTTTTTAGTAGTGTCATGTTCACTGCAAATGGTAAGCCTACACCGCTTTGTGTGTGGGCATCCTCTAACCTTTCACGGATGGTTTCCCACGTCTTTGGTGGGTTAGCTCCCTTCTCAGGATAAGCAAGGTAAAGAGCCCTGGACCACTGAACCAGCAGACCAGAGTTTAGTCCCAGCGTGGTCACCAACCTATTAGCTATCAACTTATACATATCTTATTCTGGGGTATCTTCCTCACCCCCAGAGTCTTTCTTTTAATTCATGAGCTCTCTGAGATATCAGAACAGTATATTTTCCAGAATTTGTTGTTTAGCATTTTTTTCCTGATTTCTCTTCTTATCCTCTTATTTCCTTCTGACTCCTTTGATGCGGACTCCTTTATTCAATGTTTCAAGTCATAAAAACAAAGCTAGTTTCTATCTTTTCTTTCCACTCTTAATTGAAATTACAACTCAAAACCACCCCTTGCAGATCATTTGTAGCTTACATTACAGTGTTCGAAAGTAGGGACAAAGCTCGATACGGCAGAAAGAGCATGAGTCCTAGAGGAACAAGGACTAAAACAGACTCTAATATTACCATTTATTTTCTTGATGTCCCTGGGCCTCCGGTCCATCATCGTACAGATCTTTCCTGACTTATAGTGGGGTTATGTCCCAACAAACCCATCATAAATTGAAAATAGCCTAAGTCAAAAATGCATTTAATGCAAGTAACCTACTTGGAGCACCTGGGTGGCTCAGTTGGTTAGGCATCCACCTCTTGATTTTGGCTCAGGTCATGATCTCATAGTTTGTGAGATCAAGCCCCATGCACTGCCCTCTGCACTGACAGTGCTAAGCCTGCTTGGGATTCTCCCTCTTTCCCTCTCTCTCTGCCCCTCCCCTGCTCTCTCTCACTTTCTATCTCAAAATAAATAAATAAACATTTCAAAAAATTCAAGTAACCTACTCAACATCATAACCTAGCCTAACTTAAACATGCTCACAACACTTACATTAGCTTACAGTTGGGCAAAATCATCTAACACAAAGCTTATTTTATAATAAAGTGTTGCATACGTCGTGTAATTTATTGAATACTGTACTGAAAAGTGAAACACAGGATGGTGGTATGGGTACAGAACGGGGGTAAGTGTATGGGTTGTTGACCCTGTGATCACATGGCTGACTGGAAGCTGTGTCTTGCTGCCTCTGCCCAGCATCACAAGAGAGGACCCTACTGCATATTACTAGCCCAGGAAAAGATCTAGATTCAAAATTCAGTAGGGTTGCTACTGACTGTGTATTGCTTTTGCACCATGGTAAAGTTAAAAAGTAAAAAAATTGTTCATCCAACCATCATAAGTCTGGGGCCATCTGTATTATGGGCAATAAATTGTCAGGCTTACCCATCACCCAGTCCTGCCCTGCCCTACCTAGTCAGAGCTTACAACTCAGTTTGTCCCTAGGATCCGTCCTCTCTATAGGTGACACCCCCCAGCTCCCAGGCTCACAGGCATTCCTTCTCCTCTCCCAGTAACTGCACCTTCTGGCTTACTACACTAGAGCCTGTCCTCTTAGCCAGCTGGAGCTCTCTGTGCAGAAACAATGGGGAGGAGCAGGTGGAAGGTGGTGTAAAGGAGATGAATGAGAGGAGGTGAAGGCAGCTTTTCAGTCCCAAAACATTCAGTGTGAAGTGGCTCCCTGGGGGGCTGGTCCTAATGCCCACTAAGGCCCCACACTATTTCCCCAATGGACATTCTGAATGATCTCAGAGATAGCGTTGCTCGTTAGTTGGAGATTAATCTTACAGGGTCAGGTGAGTCATGCTTTCATTCCACTGTTTGAGAGGCCAGTGGCCACTCACGAGAAGATACCAGCTCTCCCAGGATGGTTTTTCCTTAACTTAGTGGCTTCCATCCAATCAACAAGAAGAGCATGCGGGTGTTGTTTTATTTCACACTCATGATGTGCTGCTCTATGTTGTTTGTTATAACACTTTCCACAACTTTCTCTCCCCCACCTCCAAAAATAGCAAATGACATTGCTTGCCCAGATTTTCCACCTGAGCTTGTTTTTCATTTTGAGCGAACGCAGCACGGTGCTGAGTGCTGCCTCAGCACCTACTAAATACTGGTATTTAACCCCAGGACAAAGTCAAAGGTTGTACATTTCTACTATGCAGCTGTAAAGCTGTCTTTATTCTTGGCATGAGAAGAAAGGATATTGTGATGTGAGCAGTATATATGGGAATAGCCTCGATGTGCATGGATTTTTGCATTAGATATGTGCCTGAAATTTAATGTGTACATGGATTGATCTTGCAGCAAAGTCAAGCCTACCCAGCATGACTGGTAAATAGGGTTTCCATGATAATCGAGTATCTTGAGAGAAGGAAACCTACCTTCTACAGAACACATGTGTAACCTGGTTTCTCCAGGCCACATTAGCCAGACGATTTGAATGGGGTCACAGGACCAGTGATAACTCTCTGGCAGGGTCAGCTTTGTGGTTGAACAACCTATGCAGTCACGTAGGCTCCACACTCAGACAGGCCCCTGTACTTGTAACTCCCCGCTGTGGCTGTCATGAAATTCTTAACGTAAAAACAAGAGGTCCGCATTTTCAGTTTTGCTTTGGGCCCTGCAAATTCTGTAGCCAATCCTGTTTCCTGGCTCTGGTTCCATCTATATTTGTTGCCCATTGTTACAACCCCTTGTTATTTTTTTTATTTTTTTATTTTTATTTTTTTTAGGATGGATTTTTTTTTATTTTTGTAATATTTATTTTTATTTTATTTATTTGTATTTTTTATTATATGAAATTTATTGTCAAATTAGTTTCCATACAACACCCAGTGCTCATCCCAAAAGATGCCCTCTTCAATGCCCATCACCTACCCTTCCCTCCCTCTCACCCCCCATCAACCCTCAGTTTGTTCTCAGTTTTTAAGAGTCTCTTTTGCTTTGGCTCTCTCCCACTCTAACCTCTTTTTTTTTCTTTTTTTTTTTTTCCTTCCCCTCCCCCATGGGTTTCTGTTAAGTTTCTCAGGATCCACATAGGAGTGAAAACACATGGTATCGGTCTTTCTCTGTATGACTTATTTCACTTAGCATAACACTCTCCAGTTCTATCCACGTTGCTACAAAAGGCCATATTTCATTCTTTCTCATTGCCACGTAGTATTCCATTGTGTATATAAACCACAATTTCTTTATCCATTCATCAGTTGATGGACATTTAGGCTCTTTCCATAATTTGGCTATTGTCGAGAGTGCTGCTATAAACACTGGGGTACAAGTGCCCCTATGCATCAGCACTCCTGTATCCCTTGGGTAAATTCCTAGCAGTGCTATTGCTGGGTCATAGGGTAGATCTATTTTTAATTTTTTGAGGAACCTCCACACTGTTTTCCAGAGCGGCCGCACCAGTTTGCATTCCCACCAACAGTGCAAGGGGGTTCCCGTTTCTCCACATCCTCTCCAGCATCTATGGTCTCCTGATTTGTTCATTTTGGCCACTCTGACTGGCGTGAGGTGATATCTGAGTGTGACGACCCCTTGTTAAAACCAACCCCAATTCTGTCCGGCAGCTAGCTCCCTGGTGGGTGGGTTTCACAGATTTCATGAAAATCACCTGGTCATCTACTTCGTGTCACTGCATTTCCTTCCCCTCCTGTCCCCGCAGACAGACACCGTGGCTGGGATGTGTGGCAGCTTGTGGGGAGCGACAAGCAGGGTGCCTATGTCCTCTGGAGTCCTCAGAGGGCTGGAGTCATGCTGCAGGTTCCTGCAGAAGGGCTCTCTGTGTGACACATTTTAGATCTCGTCCCGGAGTTCATCTGCTTGTGCCTCACATCCTTCACAGAGCTCAGCAAGAAAACAGCTTCTCAAATGTCTGCTTGTGGCCTCTCTCCCCTCTCTCAGAGCCTGGACAGGACCAGCTACCTCCCCCGTCTCCCTGCCCCTCCCTCTGGTGTGCACCTCCCCTTCTCCAGCCACCTTCTGCCTTCTACCCTGGAGCTTTATCATCAGCCCTTGGACTCCAGCCCCTGTTTTCCTCTCAGGTCCTCACTAACCATGGATGGGCAGTTTTCAAAGAACAGCTCTGTGCTTTTCAGAGCACCATTTCTGGAGTTTATTAATAAGCACAACAACAAAGAGGGGGATTCCCTAGTCAAATGAATTTGGGAAACACCACAAATTACATGTTTTTCTTGGGGTTTTAATAAATTGCTATTAAGTATGTTGAAAGTTCAGGGAAGAAACTAACCCAGTGTTTCCTAAATTAAATTGGGCATTCGCGCGCCCCCCCCCCCACACACACACACACACACACACACACACACACACACACAGCATTCTGCAATAGTCTTCTTGGGTCATGCTCACTTAGAATATAATAAATTGATATAAACCAATTCTGAATATAATTTAATCTTTCCTTGAGGACTTGCAAGATTCTGGCATTTACCTTTTGATCTGTGGACAAGTAGAAATTAAGCTTACTTTGAATCACATTTAAAATACACTAAAGACATTTAGCCTCTACAACTAGGAGGGAGGTAGATAATCAGCAGATACTTGCTGCATTACTGAATCTAAAGAAACTCTTTGGGTCTCAGCTTCTTATACTTAGAGGATTAGTTGGTCCTGAGTTGGTCTCTAAAGCCACTTAATAAATACTCAGTGTTTTTTAAGCCAGGCACTAAGGTGTAAAGAACAGTTTCCTCCTCCAAAAGAACTCACAGTCTAGTAGAAAATGAGCAATAGACAAATAGTTGTAATACAATATGATACTGTTACAAGAGATATATACTAAGTGTTATGGGAGAATAGAGAGGAAGTAACACTAAGTTGGGTCTTAAAGTATGATCGGGGGTTTGTTAGGACGAAAAGATGTGGGGAAAGGGAATTCCCAGCTAAGTACACAGAATGTAT
This sequence comes from Herpailurus yagouaroundi, assembly GCF_014898765.1. NCBI lineage: Eukaryota > Metazoa > Chordata > Mammalia > Carnivora > Felidae > Herpailurus > Herpailurus yagouaroundi. The sequence goes on from NW_024412452.1 coordinate 13,650,098, forward strand.
AAACGCTTAGAGGTCTAAAGCACAAAATTTTTCTAAGACATTTCTAGGTCTAAATTCCTTAACTTTATACATGTTGTAGTAAATTGCATAATACAAACGATCATGCCCAAATTTATATTTTTAAATTCAGAGTTCTATATGTTAATATATAGAACTCCATATGTCTTAAATCTCCATACAGTGGCTCCATCTGAGGTAACAGTTCTGGGCTTTTCTTAAGGAAAATAAGTTACTGGATCATAACTTATCCCATTTCCCTTTAAGGTTTACATGTGCCAAGAAGTCCAGCCATGGTAGCCAATTAGCTTTGCCCTGCTAGCTGATCCTATTTGCTAACTTCTGTCCTTCTAGTGCGATGTCTGGACATCTCAGGAGGGTTACTCCAGACCCTATGCCCCAGGCCTCTCCAGATTGTACTCCATAGCTCTCTGGCTTCCATTGGCAGCTTTCAGGGTTTGGTGACTGGTTCTGATGAAGTAGCTTATGGTTGTGTGTGTGCGTGTGTAAAATCACTGAGGCTTCTCATATTTTAACTTTGAGCCTCTAATTTTTATTCTAGTTCCCTTTTCTCTTCTGTCTGCAGAATAAACTCTCATCTTTATCCTGTGGTAGGTTATCTGTTTTTCTTTTTTCTTTTAAGTTTATTTATTTTGAGAGAGAGAGAGACAGAGGGAGAGAGCAGGGGTGGGGCAGAGAGAGACAGAGAGAGAGAATCCCAAGCAGGCTCTGCACGGTCAGCACAAGCCCAGTCCAGGGACCATGAGATCATGACCTGGGCCTAAACCAAGAGTCGGACACTTAACCGACTGAGCCACCCAGGCACCCCGGGTCACCTGTTTTCCAGTGCAAAGACTACACTAGGGAGATGAAGTTCCGAGCGGTGGTTCTCCTGGGCAGAGGATTAGTAAACTTTGTAATTCTGTTACCTACATAAGGCAAAAAAACTTGCCATATTTAAAGGCCAGAAAAATAGCTGCTACCACCTCCATCCCCAGCATTCATAATGTACCGTTTGGTAATTTACTATTATTGTTATTTATCAGTTATTTCAGGATGTTTGTGCCCAATAAGGTTGCAGGATAATTTTCACTGTGAGTTACTTTGTTTATAAAGCACTATTAATTAAAATATGGTGCTTAATAAAGCAACCAGTGATGCCCTGACATATGCACATTTGAAGTCAAGGCCTCATGTTACCCTGGGGAGGTGACTCATTAAGTGGGTAAAGCTTTTGCAGGAGTTATTTTTAAATGAACTCCTCAGCATGCATTGTCACCTGAAAAAGAGCAGGACTTTAAGGGGATGGACAAAAAAGAAAGCTTAGCTTAGATGCCTGCAAGAATTATTTGAAAAATATAGGACATTTGCTCAGGCTACAGAGTGTTCCAGGGATAAGGGTATAGGAACTGGACAAAAAGCAGGGCCTCTAAACACGTGGGAGCGAGAAACTGAGGGCATATTTCAAGGGGTGCCTTAATTTTATCTCAGCAGACCACGCTACGTGCTAAAATGGTTTAGATTTCTAGTTTGATTAAATGTGTCTAACGTTCAAATAACACTATGTTCGATTCACACAATGGAGTACTACACAACTGTAAAATGAATTAGGACTACAGGGAGCAATCCTGAAACTATATGGTTAGTGAAAACAAAGTAGATAAAAGTATCTATAGCGTGCTCCTGTATCTAAGGAAGGAATATTCAATATATGAAAATATTTGCTTATTTTTTTAATGAAGGAATAAACCATAAAACTTTGTTTTTAAGAAAGAATATCTGGGGGGAGGGCAGGGTGGCTCGGTCGGTTAAGCATCCAACTCTTGGTTTCAGCTCAGGTCATGATCTCACAGTTCCTAAGTTTGAGTCCTGTGTCGGGTTCTGCACTGACAGTGTGGAGCCTGCTTGGACTCCCTCTCTCCCTCTCTCTCTGCCCCTCCCCTGATCTCTATCTCTCTCAAAATAAATAAATAAAATAAAAAAAGATTATCCATGTGGAAGAGGAGGAACCAGGTGGAGAGGATTAGAGTAGAACACACACTCCTCTGAATACACCTGGTATTATAGATTTTTAAAAAAGATTTTTAAATGTTTATTTATTTTTGAGACAGAGAGAGAGAGAGCGCAGGGGAGGGGCAGAGAGAGAAGGAGACACAGATTCTGAAGCAGGCTCCAGGCTCTGAGCTGTCAGCACAGAGCCCGACACGGGGCTCAAACTCACAAACCTCGAGATCATGACCTGAGCCAAAGTTGGACACTCAACCTATTGAGCCACTCAGGCACCCCTGGTATCATAGATTTGGAAACTTGCAAACATTTTACATAATTTTATAATTAAAAAAAAAACAAACAATTCCCAAAGTGGTGCCTGGGTGGCTCAGTCAATTGAATGTCTGGCTCTTGGTTTCGGCTCAGGTCATGGTCCTGGGGTCATGTGATCTGGCCCTGTGTCAGGCTCTGCTCTGAGTGTGGGGCCTGCTTAGAATTCTCTCTCTCTCTCTCTCTCTCTCTCTCCCTTTCTCTGTCTCCCCCTCTGCCTCTCCCCCACTCGTGCTCTCTCTCTCTCTCTCTCTCTCTCAAAAATCATAATATAATATAATAAATAATAATAGATTTAAAAAATATAAAAAGCAATTCCTAAAAACCAAAATCAAAATGAAACCAATGAACTGAAATGTATACTCTGAGTCTATGGGATAACCACACAGCAACTACCTCAAGTGACTTTAATATGATTTTCATTATTGTGAACCCTAAAAATAAAAATAACTACATAACAATATTAAATGGATTTCAGTAATCATATTACTAGTGATGGTGTTGGAACAGTTATTCTAAGACAGTTGCTGCATGTTTATTGTGAAAGAAAGCAAATAAGTAACGGTGCTAATGTCTTTGAGAACCGGGATTTTTTATAAGGGAGAAAGAAAATATAAATGCAACATTGGTGAAGTTCAGGAGGCATCTTATAGTCCTGTTTGAAAACATCATGTGAACTCACTATGTATTTTCTCTTGAAAAAGAAGGAGGAAGGGGCACCTGGGTGGCTCAGTCAGCTAAGCGTCTGACTTCAGCTCAGGTCATGATCTCATGGTTCGTGGGGTTTGAGCCCCACATCGGGCTCTGTGCTGACAGCTCAGAGACTGGAGCCTGATTCGGATTCTGTGTCTCCCCCTCTCTCTGCCCTTCCCCCACTTGTACCCTGTCTCTCTCACTAAAAAATAAACATTAAAAAAAAAAAAAAAGGAAAGAAAAAGGAGGAGGTAGAGAAGAAAAGTATTTCCCAACTCTTTCTACTGAAATGGCTTAGAAACTATGATAAACTCAGTGGCCTGACAACCCTAGAGTCCAGAGTATTATCTCTAAATCTCATTTCCCATTAAAAAGAATTGGGGTCCTTGGAGAAATGGCTGATTTCAGATTTGAGGCAGAAAATACATAAACCGAGTCTAGAATATAAGGAACCTTTCATACTAGAAGTCAAGAAAATTACTAGGATCTTGTTAAAAATACTCAGGAGCCAATATGAATAAACTCCCACTGGTCAAAGATGGCACAAGTTGAATATTAATAAGAATAAAAATAGCAATGGATTGAAATACATTTTAAAAAATCCATGAGTTCACAGGGCACCTGGGTGGCTCAGTTGGTTATGTGTCCAACTCTTGATTTCAGCTCAGGTCATGATCTCACAGTTCATGGGATCAAGCCCCATTTCGGGCTCTGTGCTAACAGTGTGGAGCCTGCTTGGGATTCTCTCTCTCCCTCTCTCTTTGCCCCTCCTCCACTCATGCTTGCTCTCTTTCTCTCTCTCTCAAAATAAATAAATAAGTATTAAAAAAAAAATCCACAAGGGGCGCCTGGGTGGCTCTCTTGGTTGAGTGTCCGACTTCAGCTCAGGTCATGATCTCACAGTTCGTGGGTTTGAGCCCTGCATCGGGCTCTGTGTTGACAGCTCGGAGACTGGATACTGCTTTGGATTCTGTGTCTCCCTCTCTCTCTGCCCCTCCTCAACTTGTGCTCTCTCTCTCTCTCAAAAATAAATAAACGTTAAAAAAAAAAAATCCGTGAGTTCATAATGATACTTAAAACAAAATCAAATACCAACTTCCAGGGAAGATGGGGAGGATCCTAAAGAGGGAAAAGTGGGTGAGGGGATGGGTGAGATAGGTGAAGGGGATTAAGAATATACTTACCCTGATGAGCACTGAGTAATGTATAGAATTATTGAATCACTATATTGTACACCTGAAACTAATGTAACACTGTATGTTCACTATACTGGAATTAAAATTAAAAAAAATAAAGCAAGTCAGGAGATAACTACACCATGGACACATGAAAAAAAATCAAATACCTCACTGGTCAAGTTTGGCAGATACTAGGAAACCAATACATCAGTTTGAAAATTAGTAAATAAGCATTTATCTCATGTTTCCTGTGTAATATGCATTTCAGGGTAGAAATAGTTGAGGAACAGGTATTTCTCTTTACAGAAGTACTTCAATAAACAAAGGAATGATAGAATTAGAATATCACCTCCTAATTAATTAATGGGTCTAGACACTTATCAGTGGCTGTTGACATAGCAAAAAGAGAGCCAGACATTATTTGTTTCCTAATGAGAAATAAACAATACCATCCCACGAAGTGTTTCTGCTCCCCCAAATCAAACATGGATCTGCTCACAGGAAATACAGGGGAGAGAGGAACATGTTAAACACACCATGATAATGCAGTTAGAAAAATCCAGATAGGGAAGATCTAGAGGATAGACGACTCAGCACCTTCAATAAATTGAAAAGGGAAAAAATAATGAAAAGAAAACCTATAGATTAAAAGAAACTCAAGAAACACAACCAATTGCAATCTGTAGGCCTTAGATCCTGATTTGAGCGAATTCAAATAAAAACTCATGAGACAATTGGTAAAATTTAAACACTGGATATTAGATGATATTAGGGAATCAATATTAAATTCTTCAGGGTGGCTGGGTGGCTCAGTCGGTTAAGCATCTGACTTCAGCTCAGGTCATGATCTCATGGTTTGTCAGTTCAAGTCACCGCTCTGGGTGAGCTCACGCCCTGCTTGTGGTGAGCACGAGTCCCACTTCTCTCTCCCTCTCTCTCTCTCTGTCCCTCACTCACTTGTGCCCTCTCGCTCTCTAAAAAACAAAAATTAATTTCTTCAATGTGATAAAAGTATTGTGGGTATATTTTCAAACAGTCTTTATATTTTAGAGAACATACTGAAGTATTCATGGCAACAATGACATGATGTCAGGGATTTGTTTCACAACAATCCAGGGTAGGAGGTGGGTGTGGGTATAGACGGTAAAAGATCAGACATAAATTGATACTTGTAGAAACATGGTGATGAATTCATTATATTACTCTTTTATTTTCCTTAATAAGAAGTCTTTATTTAAAGTGCACAGTGCCACCCTTCTAATATAAGCCAAGAAAGCCAGGAGTGGGGGATGCCTCTTTGCATGTACCTAGAAAGGGCAGTTGATCAAAACCAGGAAATCATAGACTTCAGGGAGACTCTGAAGTTTGAAGTTTGAAGTTCCAAGGCTTGAATCGCCCCTATATTGCTCCTGAAGTTTGTTTCCCACATTCTGCTGGGTTGCCCTCAGCCCATCCCCTGTGACAGCTTTGAGAGTTCTTTCTTATACTGAGCAGAAATTTGTCTCCCTGTATCTTTCTTCTACCCATAGATTTTAGGCCTGGCCCTTCCTCACAAAACAGTCCCTCAGATATTTGAAAACAGCATTCACCTGTTCCTCTCCCCCTAATCCCATACACAGGGCTTTTGAGCTCCAGCCCTCATACTGTCCCCTGTTCCACAGACCTATGACTTTGGTCCCCTGTCATCCTGGCTGCTCTGATCTTGGAACAGTTTGACTTCTAAGTTATGTGTTCTGGAATGAAGAGATCTGGGTGTGGCCTGACAATTGCAGAGAACAACAGGGCTATTGCCTCCCTTGTGCCAGTTACGGCATTTCTTCTTACCACGGGCTGGAGCATGCATAAACAAAGTTCCAAGAGCTGAGTGTTAAATTTTCAAGAATTCTTTGAACCAATTGTTAAACGCAGTCAATTATTAAAAGTTAAATTACATAAACTTACAGTTACATACATTTTATTAAAAACAAAGGAAATAAATATAAATTTCCTTATATTTCTTAAAATTCATCACTTCCTAATTATTTTACTACATATTCCTATCATCTCTTCTCTTGAGCTTATTGGCATTTATTGCATTTGTGTGGTGGAAATACTATATAATGGTGTGCTACTAAGAATCTCTTCCAAACCGTGTTCAGTGACATTATGTTGGTAGCTTGAAATTGGCCATGATGAAAGTAATTACATGACAGAAATTGGCAAGTGCTATAAATCAAGGTGCCTTTTTCCTCCAGAGAGCCAGTTGTTAAACATTTACCACTGGATGCAGCTTCAAATCTTAGGGTTTTTTTGGCAACCACATTACACTTTTGACTCAAATTGGGCTAATGCTCTTAGCTACTGTTAAGCAAGTATAAGCCATTCTTACTGATACAATTAATTCCTTAGATTTCGTATTAATTGCTTTTAAATGCATCCTTGTAGATTCAAGTCACTGATTCTCATTCTGTCATCCAAGTATTCACTATACCTCTAATTTCAGGTTACCTATAAATTTGATGAGCATATCTTCTGTGTATTTATTACGAAAGCATTTATGAGGGGCAGAAGAAGGGCACAGCCCTAGCACTCATCATTATATACTTCTTTGTAGTCAGTATCAATTCGTTAGTCAGCATCGTGTGTATATAATCAACTGGTTACTAATCTATCCAGTATGCTAGAGTCCAATTCATATTTCTCCTTCTTTTCTTAAAGAATATAATAAAAAGTTCACTAAATATCCTTTTTTTTTTAATGTTTTTTATTTTAGTTTTTGAGAGACAGAGAGAGCACAAGCAGGAGAGGGGCAAAGAGAGAGGGAGACACAGAATCCAAAGCAGGCTCCAGGCTCCAAGCTGTCAGCACAGAGCCGGATGCGGTGTTCAAACCCACTAACGGGAGATCATGACCTAAGCAAAAGTTGGACGCCCAACTGAGCCACCCAGGCACCCCTAAAAGCTCATTAAATATCTAACCAATGATAAAATACTCTCTGTGTATGGGCTTTTCCAAAGCTACAAGGCTCATAACCCTGTCAAAGAGGGAAGTTGATAAATCAGCCTTGGCTTGTTCTTAGTGAATTCATTCTGGGTCTTAATGATTACTTCTTCACGTAGTGCCTGAAACTATTTCTCTAGTAATGCATTGTAGAGTCTTGCCTGAGATTGAAGTGATTGCAATTCTTCTGGCTCTGGCTTCTCTTTCTGAAAATTAGAATATGCCACTGTCTCCAGTCTTCTGATATGTATCACATTCTCCATGGAGCCCAAAGATCACTGGCAATTGTTTGGTGATCCCATAATAACATTTTCTCAGGGCTCTAGGACATTATTCCTCAGAGCTGATCACTGGAACTCACTTGGAGCAGCTCTGGGCTTTGTCACATTCTATTACTCCATCTTGGGCTTCCATCTTCCCTTACCAAGGTTCATTTAATTTTTCTTTTTCCCGCTTTTTATTTATTTTTAAATTATTTTATTTTTTTAATTCACATCCAAGTTAGTTAGCATACAGTGCAACAATGATTTCAGGAGTAGATTCTTTAGTGCCTCTTACCCATTTAGCCCATTCCCCCCTCCCACAACTCCTCCAGTAACCCTCTGTTTTTCTCCATACTTATGAGCCTCTTATGTTTTGTCCC
>NW_024412452.1:13658306-13676331 GCF_014898765.1 Herpailurus yagouaroundi
TTTTCTGCATGTCGCTGTCCAGTTTTCCCAGCACCATTTGCTGAAGAGACTGTCTTTGTGCCATTGGGTATTCTTTCCTGCCTTGTCAAAGATTAGTTGGCCATACGTCTGTGGGTCCATTTCTGGGTTCTCTGTTCTGTTCCAGTGATCTGAGTGTCTGTTCTTGTGCCAGTACCATACTGTCTTGATAATGACAGCTTTGTAATACAGCTTAAAGTCTGGGTTCATTCCATTTTTCTATTCGTCTTCACCTTACTCATTCCATGTGGAGAAGTGTCCTCACCCTGAAAATCAGTAACACAAGAAAATGGAAGAGCTCTATTTTCTCTATCTTCCATTGACTGTGGGCCCCAAGGTGTAGGTCTGTCCTTTACTTGAAGTTATTCCTCAAACTTCACTAAAAGCAGTGGAACACTCAAATAACATAACATGAAGTTGATGAAGTTGTACTTTGGGAATAACTTGAGCTATTCGCAGCTTTAGCCTCTCTGATACTTACAAATGTGTCCCATGGATAGTCCAGCACAGATCATGGCAATTTGATGGTAGGATAGATATTTGATAAGAGATTCATGACCTTTTCAGAAGTTGTGAAATCACATCCTTGTTTGAATTTGCAGCAAGCTCCTCATTTCCTAAAGTGCAGCATTGTATATATTAATCTTTAGAATTTAATTAATTTGGTCTAGGGAATTTTTTATCTTGAAGTTTTTTGACAAAAAAACTATAGATAGTTCTGATATCACAAAATCACAATCAAGGGGGCCTGCAAATATAGAAGAACTCAGTATATTTAGGTGCTTTTTTCTTTAATTTCACTTAGCTGATCTTTAACATAAAACCTCTTAATAGAATCAACTCTTGTTATACGGCATTCTTTTACATGAAACTCTCTATGTTGCCCTTACGCACAGTTCCAAAAAAAATGCTAACAATGTTTATGGGCCTGAACTAAGAAATGTGAAACCTAGATTTTCCACTTTGTTCTACCACTCAAGTGTACAATCCTGGACAAACCCCTCTTTTGTTCACATCTAATTATTATTGTAAGTCCCTTTCATCTCTAAGAGAACAGTAAAATACCCAGCTATCCTGTCTGTCGGTTCTGGGCCATCACCATGTACTCTCTGTACTTGACATGAGTGTCCGGGTTTTCTATGGAGGAATGGGGAAGAAAGATTTGAGTTGAGAGTCTTGGTAGGGAGAGAAGGAGGAGGAGGGGGAGGAATATTGCCCATAATTCCTCCTAGGTTTCATTTAATTTTTTTTAATGATTCTGTTTAGGCATAGAATATATTCCTCCAAAGGATTTTCTTTTTCTTTTCTCATAGGGCATTTAAAAAAATGTTTATTTATTTATTTTTGAGAGAGAGAAGGAGAAAGAGCAGGTAGGGAAGGGGCAGACAGGGAATCCCAAGCAGGCTCCACACCATCACCACAGAGCAGGAGGTGGGGCTTGATCTCACAAACTGTGAGATCATGACCCAAGCCCAAATCAAGAGTCAGACACCTAACCAACTGAGCCACCCAGGAGCTCCATTCCTCTTAGGTTTTTCACAAGAGGTAATTTCAAAACAAAACTAAGTCAACCTATCAAAACAAGATAATGACAAGGGAGAAGGTAAAAGTTTTTGGCCAAATTCACCTCACAATCATTCTTTCCTGCACCCACAAAGCAATCTCAACTGAGATCTTGTTAGTGCACCTTCATTTCCAGTAAACATCACTCTTTAGAACAAAAACTGGAAGCTCCCACGTGTAGCCACTGGAAACATTCCCAGATGCAGGAAGAAGTTTGTATGACATCATTCAGAGAGTTATGCAGTATGAAGGTCTCAGATTAGAAGAATAGTTCACCTAAGAGTTCTTTATATTCAGAAGTTTTATCTAGTATTTAGAAGTCCCAAGTTTCTCAGAAAATGTATTTATTGATATGTGTGTATATTTGATCATGCATAGAAATGTATATACCTTTCTGAAAGGTGCTCAAATGCTAAGAAAAATGTTATTTGTGTGTGTAAATATTTAGTTTAAGACTGGGAAAAAAATAGGGAGATATTATTGTCCCTCTGTAGGTAAAAAAGTTTTGTACACCCTTTTAAAAATAACTTGGTTGTTTTAGGGGTGCCTGGGTGGCTCAGTCAGTTTAGCATCCAACTTCAGCTTAGGTCATGATCTCGAGTCCCGTGTTGGACTCTGTGCTGACAGCTCAGAGCCTGGAGCCTGCTTGTGATTCTGTGTCTCCCTCTCAGTCTGCCCCCTCCCCTGCTTACTCTCTCTCTCTCAAAAATAAACATTTAAAAAAATAATAAAAAAATTAAGAAATAAAAATAACTTGGTTGTTTTAGTAAAAATTATTCGTGTTCATTGTAAAATATTGAAACAAATCAGAAAAGCACAAAGAAAATATTAAATAATCACCTGAAGTCTCATGATCTGGAAATAAACATTGACAGATTTCTGGTAAAGTCTCTCCAGACATTTTTCTGTGTGTTTATATGTTTAATTTTACACAAGTGGCATGTTCCTTATTTCCTGCATTATATTCTTCCTTCTTCCTCAATAGTGTCATTAACATCTTTATGGTGTCACCAAATATAGCTATATTGCATGACTTTGAAAGGATCTGTAGTTTTCCATTTTATTTTGTTTGTTCCATATACTTAGTCAATTCCATATGGATGAAAATATAGGTTGTTGAGAAGGAACTTTTTTAAGCTTCAAAAGAACTGTTATGTAAAAAATACAAAGTTATGTAAAGTAACACATTTGCACAAGAATCTGGTTTGGTTGTTCCTACTGCAAAAGCTTGAAATAGTGTATGGAAATAGTGAGTTAGACCTGTAAGATGTAGCTTTATTATTACTGAACCATTAATAAAATTAAGCATTTTAAAAAGCAAGGATGAATTACAAAGTAAAACTCAATAGTTTTTATAACACAGAAAGGTAAAATATCATAAAGAAAATTAAAAAATAAGAAACAACTTGTAAATTAGCTATAGCAAATATGACAAAGGTCAATGTACTAATACATAAAGAGCTCATATAAACCAAAAAGGACAGTAACTCACAATAGAAAAATAGGCAACTAATGATTTATAAATAACACTTAAAATGGCTTAAAAATAAAATATAGCTCAATATAAGCCAAGTATCTTAAAAATATTTATAATCTTTACTTAGTAATTCTACTTCTAGAACTCTCTCCTAAATAATAATTTGAAATGCAGATAACACCTTTTGGCACAAAGAAGCGTTTCATGTTATTTATAACACATATTGTAAATGGCCTAAATGTTCAGTAATAAAGGAATGAGTAAGCAAAGTATGATGCAGCCATAAGTTAGAATATGTTGAAGATGTTTAAAATTATATTTATAAAGATGCTTTAATAGCTAAAGATATAATATTGAGTGAAAAAAAGAGAACACAAAATTTTATGTACAGTAATTTCAGCTATGTATATGAAATAGCCTGGAAGAAAATATACCAAAATATTAACAAGTACCTATTGGGGGTGGGGGGAGTATGGATGATTAAAAATTTTTTTTTAAATTTTCTTATTTCCCAAATTTTCCACAAAGATCATATATACTCTTATAACCAGAAAAATAATTTTTTTAAAACATATTGAAGCTAATACATATTTAATGAATTTAAAAACAAATTTAAACACAATAAAACAACATTTAAAAATCTGTATCTATGACAGTATTAAAAATCTTAATCATTTCTTACCGTTTAGTAAAAATTGCCTGGATTTTCACTTCTCTGTCATTCACAAAGGGTTAGACTTTGCTATGGATGGAATATTTGTGTCCCCCCCCAGAATTCCTACATTGAATTCCTAACTTGCAATGTGATGGTATTTGGAGGTGGGGACTTTGGGAGGTGATTAGGTCATGAGGGGGGAGCCCTGGGGAATGAGTAAGTGCCCTTATAAAAGAGATCGCTCAGAGCTGCCTACCCACATCTGCCAAGTGAAGACACGATGAGAAGTTTGTGACCCAGAAAAGAACCCTCATTTGACCATGCTGGCACCCTGGTCTCTGACTTCCAGCCTCCAGGACTGTGAGATACAAATTAATGAGTGGCTCAGTCGGTTAAGCATCCGACTTTTGATGTAAGATCAGGTCATGATCTCACGGTTCGTGAGTTCAAGCCCTGCATTGGGCTCTGTGCTGACAGTGTGGAGCCTGCTTGGGTTTCTCTCCTTCTCTCTCTGTCTCTACCTTACTGGTGTGCGCTTTCTCTCTCAAAAAAGAAAAAAAAAGTTATGTTGCTTATAAGCCACCCAGACTCTGGTATTTTGTTATAGCAGCCTGAATAGACTAAGATTTTGAACAAGTGAATTAATTATCCATTCTGGGCCTCCCACAATTTCAAAGTCTTCTTCAATTCTCCTGCCTCTACAAACCATATCTGTTTAATTTTTAATTTTAAGGTTAAATTCCTTTATTCATTTGTTTCTGAACCTATTATTCTGAAATGCAATGCATTTTAACATTAATGTATTATTTACATATTGTCACATTTCAAAATAAATATGAGGCAGCAGATGTTATTATTTGGCAATTAACTTTGTTTAGGTTTTTTTTTTTAAACATCCTTTACTGTGGTAAAATATACAAACATAAAACTTACCATTTTAACCATTTTAAAGTTCAGTGGCATTGAGTATATTCACATGTTTATACAACCATCATCACCATCAACCTCCAGAACTTTTTCATCTTCCCAAACTGAAACTCCCATTAAACAGTAGCTCCCCATCCTGCCACCCACACCACTCCCACTCTACTTTCCATCTCTATGATTTCACTATTCTAGGTTCTTCAACTTTATTTATTTATTTATTTATTTATTTATTTATTTATTTTTTGAGAAAGAGAAAAGAGTGCACACGTGCATGAGCAGGACAGGGGCACAGACACAGGTTGAGAGAGACAGAATCCCAAGCAGGCTCCATGCTGTCCATGCAGAGCCTGACTGGGGGCTTGAACTCACGAACTGTGAGATCATGATCTGAGCCAAAATCAGTGACTGAGCCATCCAGGTGCCCCTATTCAGTTTTAAGCCCTAAATAAATCTCTTCTCTATCTTGGTTGAGAATATTGTTAGTTTGAAAGAGTCAACTTAAAAAGTCCAAAAATTTTTAAACAAAGGTGATACTTACATATAATAAAATTCATAGATACTTAAAAATATACAAATTTTTATCTATATTATGGGAATGTATATGTCAGCATGACTATAAACTCATGAGGTTTGTGTGCCATTTTATTTTGAAGTCAAATTATCCACCTAAATGAAATAGCAGACAAATCTACATGTTGTGATCGCACTGTGTAAAAGGAATACCTTTGTATGGAGCAAGAATGGAAAGGAAGACCATGGAAAATAAAAATGGCTTATTTTTAAAGTGGTACAATTTTTGAAATGAGATTAAAAAAATTATCAATAGTGTTATCAAGTTGGAGAACAGATATTTTTTGATTATAAGAGGATGGCAGAAATCAGATAACTGAAATCACAGGTTAATAATTTAGAGGTACTAACAGTACCTTATATCTTAATGTTTCTAGAAAATCAGCTCTTGTGAAAACTTTTTCCAAGCCTAACCAATTTGAGTGTTGAAAGCATATATTTTTTTTCTTTCCTTCCTGAAAATAGACACAGAAATCACCGGGTATATTTGTAGAAAAGCTGACCCATATAATATCCATTATACTTCTACACATTAGGTACATTTTCCTTTGTTAGCTTGCCCAGGAACAAAAACAAGTGTGAATAGTTTGTTCTTATCAATTCATAATTCTCCATTTTTGTCACACTATGTTCCCATTGATTACACACAGGGATAAAAATAGAAACCTCTGAGATGGTGCTTTTGCCAGTTACTCAGATGACTTTCTGAACAAGAAAGTTTTATATGGATGGATGGGTGTAAGAACTTGGCTTGAAATATTAAAAAGGCAGGAAAAGACAGCAGAATCTGCTTCTCATTGGCATAGAGCCCAGATTGTCCTGCTTTTCTGAAATTAAGCCCAAATCCTAAAAATTCTGAATACCTGCTGTCAGCCTCCTGCAAATGGGGCAGGTTTCCCGGAGAATGTTAGCGAGAGTGCTGGCAGAGGTAGGCAAAGGCGACAGACGCTAGTAAACACCACTTCATCATATAGCTATTTTCATGTCCTACCAGTTGCTCACAGAAGTGCTGACAATCCTCGGGTTGACTCAACAAACACATCTTGGACACCTCCTTGGTGCCAGGCATAGTGCAAAAAGCATGGTGGAAAGCCAGTTTCCTTCAAGCCCCTAAGCCCCGCTGGCTACCCTTGGGAAAAATTCAGAATATCAAGGTATGCTGGATTCAGTCCAGCCTTGTGCCTTAGTCTGCAAGGAGGTAGAATCCCAGAACAGAGGGTGGCTCAGTCAGTAAAGTGCTTGGCTCTTGACTTTGACTCAGGTCGTGATCTCATGTTTCGTGAGTTCGAGCCCTGAGTTGGGTTCTGCGCTGACAGTGCAGAGCCTGCTTGGGATTCTGTCTCCCTCTCTCTCTGCCCCTCCCCTGCTCGCTCTCTCTCTCTCAAAATAAATAAAAATAAACTTAAAAAAAAAGAATCCTAAGGGGTCCTTCCAGCTCAGTCATGTTTGGTGCTAGGCGTGGGGGCCAGCTGGGCCAAGGAGAGAGATGGTGCCAAAGTCAGCTTCCAATGAAGGAGACAGCAGGTCTGTGCTATTCTCTTTTGCATTTTGTTCTTTGGAAAACGTTTTTATTATGTATATCAATTGATTGTATAGAAAAAAAAATAATGCACTGAGTATCGGATATCTACCACTAGCTTTATCAAATCTTTTATTGTTCCCATAATTGCTTCAGATTTTTGAAAAAGAAATAAAGTAATACCACGGTTGAAAAAGTGTATTAATTACGTCCTAAATCCATTTCCTTACTTCTATCCCCATGGGTAACTATGATTTTGAAACTGGTGTTATTCATGAGTATGCTTTAAAAAATTTTTTCTAATGTTTATTTATTTTTGACAGAGAGAGAGACAGAGCATGAGTGGTGGAGGGGCAGAGAGAGAGGGAGACACAGAATCCAAAGCAGGCTCCAGGCTCTGAGCTTTCAGCACAGAGACTGACATGGGGCTCGAACCCACAGACTGCAAGATCATGACCTGAGCCAAAGTTGGACGCTCAACTGACTGAGCCACCCAGGTGCCCCATGAGTATGCTTTTAAACTTTTTTGTCCATGCAGAAAAAAGATATTGTTTTTGCTGTCTTTGAAATGTATGTATATTATTTAATTTTTTATTTTAGAGAGAGAGAGTGCATGAGCAGTGGAGAGGGGCAGAGAGAGAGGGAGGGAGAGACTCTTAAGCAGGCTCCATGCTCAGCATGGAGCACAAGGCTCGATCCCAGGACCCTGGGATCATGACCTGAGCCAAAATCAAGAGTCAGACACTTAACCGATGGAGCCACCCAGGTGCCCCTGAAATGTATGTTTGTAAAAGTGTAATTAAATTATTATTTATTTCTTTGACACTTTTTTGTTTTTACTCAGTAGTATGTTTTATATTCAACCATGTTGATTCATGTAACTGCAGTTTAAGAATATTCCACAATTTGTCTCCAATCTATAAAAAGTAGGTTGCTTCCGATAATTTTTGTTTGTTATTAAAAACAATACTTTAAGATCGTTTTCTTTATCCTTTTTTTAAAAAGAAATTGTATTTTTAAGTTATCTCTATGCCCAATGTGGGGTTCGAACTCACAACCCTGAGATCAAGAGTCACATGCTCTTCTGACTAAGCCAGCCAGGCACCCCACTTAGATCATTTCCCACATGTCTTCTGTTACACATGTACAAAAGTTTCTCTAGGACATATAACCATAAAATTGAATCACTAGTCATAATGTTTGTGTATCTTTGGCAGAAAATTTCGAACTATTTTCCAAACTTGTACAGTCTCAACAGTTGAATGAGCATTCATCTTCATCAACACTTGGCATTTTCTGACATTTTAATTTTGTGCCAATCTGATAAAATATCTTAAAAAAATTTTTTTTAGTGTTTATTTATTTTTGAGAGAGAGAATGCAAGCTGGGGAGGGACGGAGAGTGGGAGGACAGAGAATCTGAAGCAGGCTCTGTGCTGACAGCAGAAAACTTGAACCCAGTTCCGGGCTTGAACCCAGAAACCGTGAGATCATGACCTGAGCCAAAGTCAGACACTTAACCAACTGAGCCATCCAGGTGCCCCATGATAAAATATCTTACTATGGTTTTGTGTTCCGTGCCCTTAACTATGAATGAGGTCAATCATCTTTTTGTGTTCTGATTGACACTTGTATTTTTGTGCATTTTTCTATTGTGTGATCTTTTTCTTATTCACTCATAAGAATTCTTTACATATTCTGGATCCTAAACCTCTGTTACTTGAGTTGCAGATATCTTGAGTTTGTAGTCTGTCTTTTTGCTCTTTATGGTATCTTTTCATGAACAGAAGTTATTGATTTTAATGTAGTCAAATTTATCACTTTTTTTCCTTAGTTTTCCTTAAAGGAATTCTTTCTCACCCCAAAGTCATAAAGCTCTTCTATTCATTTTTTTTCTAAATATTTTAAACATTTGCCCTTCACACACATATGAGTCCATTCTGAATTGTGTTTATGATTGGTATAAGGTAAAGGCCCACCTTCATTTTTTCCCATATAATAACCAAATTTCCCAGTACCATTTGCTCTTTCCCTACAGATCTATCATATACTGCGTGTCCATTTATCTGTAGGTCAGTTTCTGGTCTCTCGATTGTGCCAATGGCCTGATTGTCTGTCTCTGTGCCCACACTGCATTGTCTTAATTTCTACAGCTTTATCCTTAGAGCAACAATACTTCAGGCTTACTGAGGTCCAGCTGCCATCCGCTTTGGCATTTGTCTCAGATTTGTCATTTTTTTAAAACCACATACCATCATTAATAGTTGCATTGTAATATGCTAGAATGAACTTGGTAAACCTCCACTTCATATTTCAGCTTCTGCCATCTCTAGTGTGGGAGACATATGCAGCAAACAGAATTCTCTCTGTAACTCATGGCTAAAATAGAAATATAACCAGCAATAATCTGTATATCTTTTTCCAACCCTTTCCAGAGTCAAGATACCTATTAATTCCCCTTCAACAACATGCTGGGAAATGACTAAAAAGGCAAGGACAGTGAACTCTTTGTGATCTTGGGTGGTGGGGATAGAAGTGTTAGAGGTTGCTGCCCCTGACAACTATTTGGTGCACCGGGCAGTAGTGCCAGTCCTGCTGGGCCACCAGTCAGTGGGAAACATGGGAAATTTGAGGTGAGATCATGTGAACTATGCACAAGAAATAGAAGCTGAACAGCGCTGCAACAAAGTATATAGAAAGTAGACTGGACACTCTTGGCACAGTGATTTTGTCATTCATTGTATGGTGATGATAAACCATTCTTTAGGTTACTATTTGGTATCACTTTTATTTTGTGCAACAAGCTCTTTGCCAAAAATGAGCTCAAGGGGGAAAAAAAGCAAGTTCAGGTTTAATTAAAAATTAAATACTTATTTTTAATTTCTCAAGAAAATTTATAATGAACATATAACTTTTATTAGAGATGGAAAAGGAGAGATCTGGAAGAATAGACATCAAGAGAGATGGTCGCTATAGGTAGGGGAAATTATCACATTTCCTTATGCTCATTTCACTTTTCTATATTTTCTTTGTTCATTAGACTTCTGTAATAACAAGTAACAACAAAAGAAATTTTACTTCAAGAGATAATTCTTTACTTCAAGACTAAATTCACAATGTGAAATAAACTATATTGAGTTTATTTATTTTTATTTTTTACTTAAATTTTTCTTTAATGTTTATTCATTTTTGAGAGAGAGAGACAGAGTGTAAGCAGGGGAGGGACAGAGAGAGAGGGAGACACAGAATCCCAAGCAGGCTCCAGGCTCTGAGCTGTCAGCCCAGAGCCTGATGTGGGGCTTGAACTCATGAACCATGAGATCTGACCTTAACCGACTGAGCCACCCAGGTGCCCCAACTATATTGAGTTTATTAAACAGATAAGCAAATATTATACAAACACAAACTGTGTATTATATTAATGGCCCACATTAAGGGCTCCTTGTCTCCATACCCTTTGCCTTGTAACTTTGTAGTCCCCTTACCCTCTAACTAAAGGTTCAGCCATGTAACTTATCTAGGCCAATGGAATGTTAACAGACGTAAACAAGCAGGGGCTTGAAAAGCACCTGTGCATTTTTGCTTGCTCTCTTCTGCACTGAACTTGTTCACTTTTGCATCTCTGCCTCAGCATGAGAACCTGCCCCAGCTTGTCCATTTGAGGGATGTAAGAGAGAGGTGAAGAAAAGCAGAGACCATCCTAGTCCAGAAAACAGCCAGCCAATCTCCAACATGTGGGAGAGCCCAGCCAAGATCAATGACTGACTGCAGACGCATGAATGAGTCAAGATCAGATAATGGCTTAGCTACCATAGACATGTGAGAAACAAGAATAAGTCTTCAGGTTGGTTTATTATCAGATTATTGTGTCCAGGGATAACTGATACAACAAAGAATAAATAATATGCTGTGTAGAGAGGAGAAAACCAACTGACAAAAAAGGAGAGAGAGTTTATATAAATTTTGTCACAGCATTCCCAGACATCACATTACAGAATATTCTGTCCTTTTCTCTAAGGACAGGCTGGAGTACTTTGTAAATTAGACTAAATCTTGGTCTATGATACATGGAGCCCAACATGGGACTTGAACTCATGACCCTGAGATCCAAGACCAGAGCTGAGATCAAGAGCCAGATGCTTAACGGACTGAGCCACCCAGGTGCCCTATAGTCTATAACACTCTCACGGGACTTTTTTTCAATAGCTTTATTGAGATTTTCATGCACCACACAGCTCACCCATTTGAAATGTACAATTCAGTGGTTTTTAGTATATTTGCAGAGTTGTGTATCCTTTATAACAGTTTTAGAACATTTCATCACTCCAAAAAGAAATCCTGTACCTGTGAGCAGCCACTCCCCATTTCCTTCCAACAGAACGCTCCAACTGCAGCCCTAGGAAACCACTAATCTACTTCTTGCCTGTATAGATATGCTTATTGGGGATATTTCATATATATTGAATGAATATGTGGTCCTTTGTGACTGACTGGCTTCTTTCAATTAGCATAATGCTTTACAGGCTCATCCACAGTATAGCATGTCAATACTTCATTCCTTTATATTGCTGAATAATATTTCACTGTATGGATTCTATTTTACTTATTCATTCATCAGATGATGGACATTGAGTTGTTTCCACTTTTTGGCTGGCATAATATACTAATATGTTATATACTAATTTACATAATATACAATATATACTAATATACTGTATTTAGTTTATAGTATATATGCTTATATATTGTTATGTACTATATTATATATAATACATATTATAACGTATATTATATATGCTATTATATACTATATATAGTATAATATAGAATAATGCTTCTCTGAACATTCATGTATATTTTTGTATACAGATGTATATACATCTCTTGAGTATGTAACTAGGAGTGGAATTGCTAGGATATATATGCTATGTTTAACCTTTTGAGAAACCGCCAGCTGTTTTTCACTGGCTGCACATTTTACATTTCTACCAGCAGTATATGAGGGTTCTTTGCTAACACTTGTTATTGTTTGTCTCATTTACTAGTCATTCTAATAGTGGTATCTCACTGTGGTTTTATTTGTATTTCCCTAATAACTAATGACGTTAACATCTTTTATGTATCTATTAGTCATTTGTATATCTTCTTTGAAGAAATAACAATTCAGATATTATGCACATTTTAAAATTAGGTTGTCTTTTTATTGTTGAGTTGTAGGAGTTATTTATATGTTCTGGACACAAGTCCCTTATCAGACATATAATTTGCAAATGTTTTCTCCCATTCTGTGGGCTATTTTTCTTTCTCTTAATAGTGTCTTTTGAAGAACTTTTCAATTTTGATGAAGTACAATTAATCTTTTTTATTTTTCCTTTGGCGTTTGTGCCTATCTACAAAGGCAAAGTCCTAATCTGCTTTCTTTTAATCACCTTCTTAGATCCCTTTTCTTTCTCTGAGACTAATTTGCTTCTTCTGAATACAACTTTTAGTAGCTCTTTTAGGGGGAGGTCTATAAGTACAAATTTTCTCAGACTTTTTTTTTTTTTGGTCTGAAGTTTCCTTCATCTCATGCTTATGCTTGAAAGATGCGTTAGCTGGGTACATAATTCTGGATTAATTTTTATAAGTGAATAGTCTTCTAATTGTTGTGTCTTGGGGGATAATTATTTCTTCTCTTTGAGTTTTTAAATCTTTAGGTCTTTGTTACTGAAGGTAGCTACATATGGATTTACTTTTATTTCTACTTTATAGGACCTATTGTGCTTCTGGAATCTGAGGAGTTACATCTTTTTATCAGTGCTGGAAATTGTCAGCCATTATCATTTTAAAGATAGTGTCTCCCCTACTGTCGTCTTCTTTTTTTTTTAGGTTTTATTTATTTTTTAGGGAGACAGTACAAGCAAAGAGGAGCAGAGAGAGAGGCAGACAGAGGATCTGAAGCAGGCTCTGCACTGACAGCAGGGAGCGTGATGCGGGGCTCGAACTCATGAACTGTGATATCATGACCCGAGCTGAAGTCCGTTGCTCAACAGACTGAATCACCCAGGCACCCCTTCCCTACTGTCTTCTATTATAAGTATGTACCTTTTCTCCATGACTAAACTTTTCATTCATATTTTTTATATCCTTTTTTGCTGCCTTCTAAGATCCTCAGAGTTAGCTTCTAGTTAATTAGTACATCTCTTCAATTTTGTGTAATCTGCTGTTTAACCAGTTGTTTTAAATTTCTAGGATTTTGTCCTTCCATTTCTAAATTTTGAAATCTTTGGTGGTTCCCTACATCCATCTGATGTTTCTTCATAAGGTCTTTCCTTTAATCTTAGGGTTTTGATCTCTCCTTTTATGTCTATGTTTTATGTCTCCTAACTGAGCTCACGGTTGATTTCTTCTTGTGTTTTATGCTTTTTTTTTTTATTATAAAACTCTTTTTTTTTGGCCTGGATTGGTTTTATTACCTGAGACTCTCATGTGACCTTGTGAAGGAGCACCCTTCCAGAATGGCTTTACATTTGCTTCTATAAGTGCCTCAGGGTTTTCCACTGTCTTGGGATCAATTATTATGTTGATTTCTTAATTTAGGGATTCCTGACTACAAGGGTAGTGTTAAGTCAAAGCCAAAACCAATGTGAGAAGTAGGCCTGGGTTTTTGATGTTTCAGTGAAAAAATTGTTTCTTACCCTGTGCATGGGCAAAGAAATATATACTTTCTTGTCACCTCCCCATGCTGGTGAGATTTTTTTTACTACCTTTTCATTGAGGATGTCACTGTTTGAAAGTTCTAGCTTCTCATAGAGACTTCTGTTCCAATTCCCTATCTAGAGCAGGTCCAAGACCATGTTTCTTATTTTTGCATATGCCTTAAAGTCCCCTAGCTTATGGCAACACTCCCCACCCCTCTACACCCCCAGAAATTGCAATGGTAGCTGGGGCCTTTTCCCTCAGATTTCAGCCCCTGCTTCCTTTCTGTTATCTGCAGCTTTTCTTTCTTGCAAGCTCAGCTGTCTATTTAAAGACTTTTTCTTATACTTTATCCAGCAGTTCTAAGTATTTATAATGGGAGATGTTCCATATTTCCAGAACCATCGGCACCTATTAATTTCTACGTTTTCTGAAAAATGTCTTAGGAACACATTAACTATGGTAAAGTTGGGACGAATGCATACATTGTAAGCCAAGGGGGTCATGAGCATATAATTTTAGGGGAATTAACTTGTTTCCATTTTCATATGAATGGTATCCTAAAATTGACCTGTGATAAAGGTTTATGTTGACTCTGTCCCACCTTCCCTTTCAAAATAGCCCTTTCTCACTTTACAAAAAGGAAGGCATACTTGTCATCATTTATTATCTCGTTGTGCAAAACCCTCCAAACAGCCAAACAAAAGGATGATGGGAAATACTGGTATACAGGAAGCATCGTTTAATTACTAATCAAATCACCAAAACTATACTTGAAGGCTTTGTATTTTACACTTATTTCTTTTAAGGGTGAAGCTAGGTTAGAAAAGGAATATTTTGTTCATGTTGGGAAGTACCTAATTCAGTATGAGTCTGGAGGAGTAATGACAATTTGTATTTAATGACTTTGCCTCTGCTACCCACACCCCCACCACTGTCAAAGGAGGCATCACTTTTGAGGAGTCCCATGAAGGAAAAACAAAGTGTTGGTAAAAAAATACTGAAGGCTATAAGGAACTTTTTAAACATAAGCAGTTCTTTTAGGCTGCTCTTATTTTAGTTTATTTTTATTTATTTTGAGAGAGACAGAGACAGCGCAAGTGGGGAAGGGGCAGAGAGGGAGGGAGGGACAGAATCCTAAGCAGGCTCTGCACTGCCAGCAAAGTCTGATGTGGGCTCAAACCCACGAACCATGAGGTCATGACCTGAGCTGAGATCAAGAGTTGGATGCTTAACCAACTGAGCCACCCAGGTACCACTAGTCTACTCTTTTCTTTCTTTCTTTCTTTCTTTTTTGATGTTTATTTATTTTTGAGAGAGACAGAGACAGAATGCGAGTGGGTTGGGGCAGAGAGAGAGGGAGGCACAGAATCTGAGGGAGGCTGCAGGCTCCTAGCAGTTAGCACAGAGCCTGGCATGGGGCTTGAACTCACAAGCTGTGAGATCATGACCTGAGCCGAAGTGAGACACTCAACCGACTGAGCCACCCAGGCGCCCCATCCACTAGGATGCTCTTAATTGACTGAGCCACCAGGTGCACCTTCCACTGGGCTACTCTTAACACTCATCCTTAGGACACATCAGTAGCTGGAAAGAAAGGCATCTTCATACTGAATAAGCAGGATAAGCTGGTGACACTAACTCTTTTAAATATAAGTTGAGTGTTTTCTGGGACTACTATACATGATTTTTGATGAAAAACTTATTTAAAAAAATTCAGTGTGATTCTATAAATTAAAATCTATTTTATAAATAATACAATGAAATATCTGTTTCATCCAATTAAATGCTTAATATTTTCTCTTATTTATTTTTTTTAATTACTTTTTTTTCCCAACGTTTATGTATTTTTGGGACAGAGAGAGACAGAGCATGAACGGGGGAGGGGCAGAGAGAGAGGGAGACACAGAATCGGAAACAGGCTCCAGGCTCTGAGCCATCAGCCCAGAGCCTGACACGGGGCTCGAACTCACGGACCGCGAGATCGTGACCTGGCTGAAGTCAGACGCTTAACCGACTGCGCCACCCAGGCGTCCCTATTTTCTCTTATTTAAAATAGAAAATTAAAGTGTATGCTAGCTACCAGGCCTATAATTTTTTAGTTTGTAACCTTTCTCTCTTGTTAAATACACACAAAGTTTCAACATGATATCTAAAGAGTTAACAGGGCTATTTCTGATTTTGATACATGATTCTTATTCTGAAAAGCTAAACACTTATATTTCATACATTCCACAAATTTAACAAAATGCATGCAGTGCCTCTTATCCTACCCCTTGCTTAATAAATGACTTACTTGTAACTTTATTTTTTATTTTTATTTTTTAAATTCTTAAAAAAATTTTTTTTTAATTTAAAAATTTTGGGGCACCTGGGTAGCTCAGTCTGTCAAACGTCTGACTTCAGCTCAGGTCATCATCTCGCGGTTCGGGATTTAGAGCCCTGCGTCAGGCTGTCTGCTGATAGCTTGGAGCCTGGAGCCTGCTTTGGATTCTGTGTATCCCTCTCTTCTCTCTCTCTCTCTCTCTCTCTCTCTGTCCCTCCCCCACTCATGCTCTGTCTCTCTCAAAAATAAACATTAAAAAGTTTTTTTAATTAAAAAATTTTTAACGTCTATTTTTTTCCTTAAAATTTTACTTTAAATTCTAGTTAGTTAACTAGACTTACTTATAACTTTAGCTACACATTTTAGTTCATTATTTCAAAATAGTAACAAAGAAATAGTGTATTCTTTTCATCTTGTTTTAACCTAAAATGGAAAGCCAGCTATAGTAGACCTATATTATTTTATTTTATTTTATTTATTTTTTTTCAACGTTTATTTATTTTTGGGACAGAGAGAGACAGAGCATGAACGGGGGAGGGGCAGAGAGAGAGGGAGACACAGAATCGGAAACACGCTCCAAGCTCTGAGCCATCAGCCCAGAGCCCGACGCGGGGCTCGAACTCACGGACCGCGAGATCGTGACCTGGCTGAAGTCGGACGCTTAACCGACTGCGCCACCCAGGCGCCCCAAGACCTGTATTATTTTAAACTTGATTACTTTTAGTAATATTGTTAGATACTATCTATAATTTACTTTTCAATGCTTTATAATCTTTTTTGATACATTTAAACACATATTTGTATTGAAAATAAAGTTGGGGAAAAAAGGAAGCTAGACTTGACTCACAAAGTAAGTCTGACTTACCTTGTGGTTTGACAAAGAGGACTGAGTTCACTAGTTAGATTATGTGACAAATATTTTCATAAATTAAATGAGTAAAATTTATATCCATGGTTTTAACAAAAATATATTTAAATCACCTTATAAAAATAGCATTTTATTAAGAAATATTATATTGGCAAAGGTGCTTTGAAATTAATATTACTTCTGGATAGAGAAAAAAAGAAATTAACATTACTTCTATTTTCTTAACACTTTTTGAGAATATTAGGTTAAACAAGATATCTCTAAGGGAAAGAAATAGCAGTCTTGTGCTAAATCTTGGTAAAATCTTTTTTATTTATTTCCCAGAAGTGGAGGAAGAAAGTGGCTCCAATGACTGAATAACAAATTTCTACAAGTCATAATTTCTATTTTTCTGCTTTTGGTCAAATTTTAAGAGAACTAATTAAGTTAAAGTTGATATATTGTTAGAAGTAATTTTTGAGAGTAGATCCCGTTGAATTTTGTGTGTGTGAATATCTCAGGAATGCAAAGGAATAAGTGATAGGGCTAAAGGAAAAGTTCTTCAAGTCTCATCCATTTATGTATTTACAAAATTTTTCTGGGGAACCTGGGTGGTTCAGTTGGTTAAGTGTCCAGCTCTTGATCTCAGCTCAGGTCTTGATCTCAGGGTCATGAGTCCAAGCCCCAGTGTGGAGCTTACTCAAGAAAAAAGAAAAAAAATTTTTTCCCCAGGGCTTGCATCTTAAAAATAAAAAACAGGCATAGAACTGATGGAATTAATGAACTAAATTTTAAAAAGCCCATTTACTCTGTGAAGAAGTGCATTCCCAAAATATTTTTGCTTTTTATCAAATTACTAAAATTTGTATTACATTTGTTGTTTTAACCAATTGTATAAGCTAAAAATTGTCATGATAAACAGAAAAGCCAACCAGAAGAATTTTTTAACACTTAAGAGATTTCAACTTATAAGAGATTAAAAACTTAAGTTTATTTTGCTGTAGTGAAATATAATTGATGGGGTTTTGGAGTGGTGGTGGGGATTTCCAGAGCCCAAGAAATAATTCTTGAAGACATCTTTGGTGCAAAAAAGGTGATTTTATGCAACCCCTATCAAAATAACACCAGCATTCTTCACAGAGCTAGAACAAACAATCCTAAAATTTGTATGGAACGAGAAAAGATCCCTAATTTCCAAGCCAAAGCAACCTTGAAAAAGAAAACTGAGGCTGGAGGAATCACAATCTCAGACTTCAAGCTGTGTTACAAAGCTGTTATCATCAAGACAGTATGGTACTGGCACAAGAACAGACACTCAGATCATTGGAACAGAACAGAGAACCCAGAAATGGACCCACAGACAAGGCAGGAAAGAATACCCAATGGCACAAAGACAGTTTCTTCAGCAAATGGTGCTGGGAAAACTGGACAGCGACATGCAGAAAA
>NW_024412452.1:13676731-13717754 GCF_014898765.1 Herpailurus yagouaroundi
TCTTCAGCAAATGGTGCTGGGAAAACTGGACAGCGACATGCAGAAAAATGAACCTGGACCACTTTCTTACACCATACACAAAAATAAACTCAAAAGGGATGAAAGACCTAACTGTAAGACAGGAAGCCATCAAAATCCTCGAGGAGAAAGCAGGCAAAAATCTCTTTGACCTCGGCCACAGCAACTTCTCACTCAACATGTCCCCAGAGGCAAGGGAAACAAAAGCAAAAATAAATTATTGGGACCTCATCAAAATGAAAAGGCTTCTGCACAGTGAAGGAAACAATCAGCAAAACTAAAAGGCAACCGATGGAATGGGAGAAGATATTTACCAATGACATATGAGATAAAGGATTAGTATCCAAAATCTATAAAGAACTTATAAACTCAACACCCAAAGAACAAATAATCTAGTGAAGAAATGGGCCAAAGACATGAATAGACACTTCTCCAAAGAAAACATCGAGATGGCCAACCGACACGTGAAAAAATGCTCAACATCACTCATCATCAGGGAAATACAAATCAAAACCACAAGGAGATACCACCTCACACCTGTCAGAATGGCTAACATAACAACGCAGGCAACAACAGATGTTGGTGAGGATGCGGAGGAAGAGGATCTCTTTTGCACTGCTGGTGGGAATGCAAACTGGTGCAGCCACTCTGGAAAACAGTATGCAGGTTCCTCAAAAAACGAAAACTAGAACTCCCCTACAACCCAGCAGTTGTACTACTAGGCATTTATCCAAGGGATACAGGTGTGCTGTTTCGAAGGGACACACGCACCCCAATGTTTATAGCAGTGTTATCAACAATAGCCAAAGTATGGAAAGAGCCCAAATGTCCATCGACGGATGAATGGATAAAGAAGTGGTATATATATATATACAATAGAGTATTACCTGGTAATCAGAAAGGGTGAAATCTTGCCATTTGCAACTACATGGATGGAACTGGAGGGTATTGTGCTAAGTGAAATTAGTCAGAGAAGGACAAATATATGACTTCACTCATAGGAGGACTTTAAGAGACAAAACAGATGAACATAAGGGAAGGGAAACAAAAAGAATATAAAAACAGGGAGGGGGACAAAACATAAGAGACTCAGAAATATGGAGAAAAACAGAGGGTTACTGGAGGGGTTGTAGGAGGGGGGATGGGCTAAATGGGTAAGAGGCATTAAGGAATCTACTCCTGGGATCACTGTTGTACTATATGCTAACTAACTTGGATGTAAATTTTTAAAAAAATGAATAAATGTTAAAAAAAATAAATAAATGAAATTAGTGATTATGTCAGTAAAAACATTTGAAGAACATTATAATAATTCCCAAGTACTGCATGATATTTCACAGATATTCCTAGCAGAGGCCCAGCTGAAAGACTGTAGATTTCAACATGGTCTAATCTGCTCTCTTGTTATACAAAGTCCAAAAGGAACTATTTGGAAAATATTTGCTAAGAAGCACTTGAATTGAGGTCAATGCAGCATTCAATGGTTTATTCAAAGGTCATGACCTTGAATGATATATTAAGACTCCTCATTGAGGTATGGCTAAGGACTAGAGCCTCAAAGATACCTCTTGGGGAAAGACAGTCACTGCAGAAAATCTCTCCTTGGGTCAAGTGGGCAAGGCCCAGTGTCCAATCAAGTCAGTTTCCAGGAATGGTTTAGGAAGTGGTAGGCACAGGGGTTTAAGTGTAATTGTGGGGCTATATTATCAGTGTGTGGGGTCTGGCATTTCAGAATTAGGGTATATTACACTCAGGAAAAGACAGACTCAGGAGGTCATTTGATAGGTGTGTCCACAGGGCTCCACCACTAGTAAAATCTAAGGATGAAGAAACCATATTCCAGTTTGCGTGGAAAGCACAAATGATATCTACTGTTCTGGCATAAGTATTAATTGTCCCCTGTGATACTGTGGTTTATAATAAGAAATATGTATTTGGGTTTCATCCCTGCTTCTGCCACAGAGCTCCTAAAACCCTTGGAATTTCCAAAGTGATAGGAGTGATAAAGGTGTCTTTATTCCTAACAACTCCTTTTCAACCACACCTGAGTTTCTGTCAGTAAAGTGACTTTTGGAAAGCACCTAAAGACTGGGGCTGGTTGCCAGGGGAACCAACCATGTGACTGAAAGGTTGGGATTTTCAGTACCCTCCTCCCCTTACCTCCTGGGATAGGCTCAGGGCCAGAGGTTGAATAATTGCCATTGACCAATGATTTAATCAATCATGCCTATGTAATAAAGCCTCCATAAAAACCCAATTGGA
The DNA here is from genome assembly GCF_014898765.1 of Herpailurus yagouaroundi. NCBI lineage: Eukaryota > Metazoa > Chordata > Mammalia > Carnivora > Felidae > Herpailurus > Herpailurus yagouaroundi. The sequence continues at coordinate 13,679,012 of NW_024412452.1, forward strand.
CGGGCTTCAGAGAGATTGTATATTGGTAAACATGTGGAGATGCCATGAGAACGACTCTGAGAGAGCATGGAAGCTCTGTGCCCCTTCCCATGTACCTTGCCCTACACATCTTTTCCATCTCACTATTCTGGAATTATATCCTTTTATGATAAATGGTGATCTTGAAAGTAAAATGTTTCTCCAAGTTCTGTGAGCCCATGTAACATACTAATGGAACCAAGGAGGGGGGTCTTTGTAACCTCCGATTTATAATCAGTCAGTCATATGCACAGGGGGCAACCCGGCTTGTGACTGAGCCCATAACCTGTGGGATCCGATGCTATCTCTAGGTAAATAGGATCAGAATTGAGTAAAACTGTAGGATACCCAGCTGGTGTCAGAGAATTAGTGGTGTGGGGAAAAAACACCACATACTAGAACTGGGGATGCAGAATCATATCCCCTTTCATCTCCAAAGTGTTGGTGATGTACATTGGTGATATTGTAAATTATGTGTAATGTATATATTATAAGTGTTGATTATCAATTCCTGGGCTTATCTCATTGTGGACCCACCAGGAAGGGTTAAAGGGGTGGCACTACTATACAGACCACACTTTCAGTATCACAATTCTAAGCAGTCAGAATAAGATGCCTAGGAGTACATCCTTAATGCTGGTGTTCAATGAGTATTCAGGCAAATAGTGCTCAAGCATTTAGACCAGAGTCCTAGATTTAATGCCCATGTGGATGAGGGGTAGCTTCCTATTGTTCCCTAGACATAGACCATTCACCTTCAAAGTCTAACTAAGAGGATATGGACTGATGGCAAAGAGATCTCAAGAATACATGCCTCACTAAGGATGGGCCAGGGACATTCATCCCTGACCAATTCAGGAACTTCAGTTTACATTTTATATCACTTATAACAAGTACATCTTAGTTCAATTCTTTAATGTGCCTGTTTAAGTCAATGCAACAAATTTCCAAAGTGAAAAGGCTGAGTCCCAATTTAAGAAGGCATCCGGGTAGATGGCCATTAGCTTCACCCAACAACCTTAAGCGACTCAGAAAAAGATTAAGACTCATAATAACATTGCTTATCTAAGGATAACTAAACAGGAAAAAAAAAAAACCTCTGATAGGTTTATGAAAGGATTCTACCACATAAAAAAGGAAAATTCAGCACTCAAGATGTAGAAGGCTACCTTTTGAACAAGATTTACTAAAAGCAATTTCTTAAAAAAGCATCGACTTTATATTTGTAATAAAAATTCAAAAGAAGTGGACACACACAAAAAGGAGATAATAGATCAAACATACAAATGGACATGAAAAGGGGGAGCTGGGAGTCAGGTAGGTAAGAATCAAAGGAAGGCAGATAAGGTAAGGGGAACCTATAAGGAAACTAAAATGTACAATTTAAAGCTACATTAGAAGCAATAACAAGCTGAATGGTATGTTGGGCAAACTTGAGAAAGTAGAGGAAATGAACAAAGGCATGACACTGATGAGAGATGAGATCATGGACTCAAAAGGACAGAGAATGGAGATCTGACATGTACACAGTTGTTGCAAAGAAAATATGAGATTTTAGGGGCATAAACCCATAAAAGCAAGACAAAAAAGTACAGGGGACAACAGCACTAAACTTTTGAGAGAATAAAAGAGTAGCAAATATTTAGCAGACCAGAGAAGAGTACCTCCAAAGGCAGCAGTGGAGAAAGCTGACAATAAACTTTATGTATACTACCGAGTCTTCAAAAGACTCTGGAGTTGGCTGTAAAAGATACCTGTGGAAGAACTGGTTGAAAGTTTAAGAAGCAGTCTGGATCTTCCCCCTGCCTTTGAGTGGCCAGGTGACTGCCCTCTCCAGTCCTGGTAAAAGACTAACAGTTTTTCTCTGAAAAGAGTAAAACAGAGGAGCTCTCCTCTGACAAACCAAAGCACAGCACTGATGCTGAGATTAAGCAACTGTACGCTGCATTCTGGCTCCTCTCAGTCTCTCCCCTGACGGGGTTCTCTAACACAGATGACTTGGTCTTTGCCTCCAGGCAGTATATTAGAAGCATTTTTTCTGGGGATATCTGACCAGCTTAGGTCTAAAGAAATGAACTTTAGAGCTACCCTGTAGTGTTGATTACAGTCAACAAATCCTATCTAAGCACTTAGTTTCCAGTCAGCTTATCAAATCCCCAGTCTTAAATCTGAATACACAGTCAAGGTTTATCACGTTAGGCAAAATCATGATATGAAATAAAGAGACCAACTCAGCTAAATAAATAAAGGCAAGGATCTTTCTCTAAGCAACCACCTAAGGAAAAGAAAATAAACTAACAAAAATCATTAATCCTCAAGGAGATATTATATTCATGAAATAAGAACAGAATCATATAAAAAAGAAAAGAATAAGAAAGAGTTCTTAAAATTAAAAATATGATAAATATCTCAAATATTCTATGGGAGAACTGGAAGGTAAAGGTGAGAACTTATTCTACAAGTAAAATAAAACAAACAAAAATATTTTTATTTTTTAAGTTTATTTATTCTGAGAGAGAGAGTGTGTGTGTGGGAGGGGCAGAGAGAGGGAGAGAATCCCAAGCAGGATCTTCACTCTCGGTAGAGAGACTGATGTGGGGCTCGAAATCATGAACCATGAGATCATGACCTGAGCTGAAACCAAGAGTTGGACACTTAACTGACTGAACCACCCAGGTGCCCCACCAAAAAAAAATCTTTTTAAACAGAAAGATAGAAAATTGAGGAGAAAATAAAAAAAAAAAAAAAGAAAGAAGAAAGGAAAAAAGAGATGAGTAAAAATCATCAGTGAAATAATTTAAGAAAAATTTCCAAAACTGCAGGATATGTATTTCTAGAATAATACTGGGGACAAATAGAAAATCCTATAGGGAGTGAGAAAGAAAGAAAGAAAGAGAGAGAGGGAGAGAGCGGAAGATTCACATACAAAGAATCAGTTATCAGAATGGCTTTATACTGCCTAAGAACAACCCTGAAAGCTAGAAGATAACAGAGTGATGCCTTAAAAATTCTGCAAAAAATTGTTTCTGTCTGAGAATTGTATATTAACCAAATAATTAGATGTCAGAGTAGAATAAAAACATGTCAAACATAGTATTTTTCCAAAAATTTACCTTCTGTACACTATTCTAGAGAAGGTACTGGGGGTATGCTCCATCAACATGAGAGGATGAAGCAGGAAGAAGACACGGGATACAGAAAACAGAGGTTCCAGCATGGGAGGAGGGCAAAGGGAATTCCCAAGATGATGGTGAAGGAAAATCATAGGATGTCAACTGCCTATCAGGCTCAGAAGGCAAGCAGGCCAAACTAAAGCAGTCAGAAGACTCCTAGAAATATATAGAAAGATGAAATTGATAGGACACCTAAAGTGAATGATCATCTTGACAGCTGGGTAAGAGTTCGGAGTTGAATTAGTAAAAAGTATATAGAAAACTAAGAAAATGAAAAAAGAAGACAGTTATTGACTCCAGGAAAACCAAAACATTATATGATAAAAGAAAAGAAATAATCATACCCTGTGGCTCAGCTGTGAATAATGTTTACTTATTAATGATAATGTAAACACGGACTACTAATCTAACCATAATTATGATATAGCCATATTGCAAGATGGACATGGGAACAGTAATTGAATGTGGTGGATGCTGGAGAAAAAAGGAAGCAAAGTTATTTTCTACCATAGTGGGAAATTAATAGATTATGACAAAAAGTTAAAAAATCTAAATGTGGCAATAAAGGCATATTATTTAAATACAAGCACCAAAACAATCAGCCAAGAGAGGTGAGAATAATTACTTCCTGGAAGGGAGAAATAGGAGGGAAGGGAATGGGGGACTCCTGTTTTATACAACAAACCAGAGGGAACTCTTTGACTCTTTAAACTATGACAAATATAACTTTGATATAAATAAAAACTTAAAAAAATTAAAGCAAATAATCAAAGATTGTATTTTAATATATAATAGAACACAACTTCCTTAAGGAGAAAAAAACACCTGAATCTATAGGCATGGTTAATTAAAAGAAACTACTACCTAGACCTACTCCTGTAAGTTTTGAATTTTAAGGATAAAGAATCCCACAGTAAAATTTACTATAAAGGAACAAAAAAAGGGAAGGTTTTAGACTTTTCTGTAACAATAAACATTAGAGGACAATGGGGAAATTTCTAAAGATTTGAAGGAAAAAAATATGTTCAGGAATTCTATAGTTAACCAATGTATCTTCTCTCTAACTTGTAAGGGCAACAAAGACACATCCACAGGTTTCTTGTGTGTGTGTGTGTGTGTGCGCGTGTGTGTGTGTGTGTGTGTGTGTGTGTGTGTGTGTTATTTTTTAACATTTTTGTTTTTTTTAAGTAATCTCTACATCTAATGTGAGGCTCAGGCACTGTCCAGGCACCGTCAGAGTATCTAGAACTTATTTGATGAGAGACCAGTGAAAACTTCTGTGACACATGAAAGCTATATTGATTGAACGAAACTTTGAGCTTATAATGGTTTTATTTTGAAATAAGAAAAAAGGAAATAAACCAAATATCCATCTGAATAATTAGAAACATAACAAAATAAAGCTAAGTAAAGCTAAAGGAAAAAGATATATAAAAGTAGAAAATAATGAATTAGAAAATAGAAAACTCTCCACAGTTGATTTTTAAAAATCTACCAGTTTCTTTGAAAACACAGTTGGTCTGATAAATTATTAAATGAGAGAAAACATAAACATACAAAATTGGAAAGAGAAATGGATATAATAAAAAAGAGACAGAATATTTTTATACTCATGAGAATGAAAAATACAAATGAATGAAAATAAACCACTGATTCCCTAGAACTATTTTATGTGCTGAGGATAGAGTGGTTAATGAGATAAAATTTTTACCTTCAAATTTTACATTTATTTATTTGATTAACATTTATAGCCCAACCATCTTCTTGCCTACTCTATCTAAGCTAAATTGAAAATTTTATAATTTTTTAAGTATGTAAACCTCATGTCTATTTTTGCTTATCATTTTATCACTTAAAATTTTTCAGTGCCTGTTAGAGGTCCTAGGCATGGTGGAAAAAGCAGGCTGTAGTGCAGTATATTCTTTTCAAAACTATTAGCACACAAGTACATAGGTAATTTATATGCATACTGAAAATGACAGGAGGATATCCATCTGACTGTTGTAGGGTTTACTTGTGAATAATAAGATCAATTATTTTTATTTTCTTCTTTCTGCTTTTCTATATTTCCAATCATTTTACAAAATTATTATGTATTATAACTAGAAAAAGTCTTATAAAAAAAAAGCCTATGATCAAATTGGGGAAAAAGGTTTCCCATTTATGTGAAGTGGGTTTTAATTAATGTTGTTAATATATAAAAAGGGTGCCTGCGTAGCTCAGTTGGTTAAATGTCTGACTTCAGGTCAGGTCATGATCTCAAGGTTTGTGGGTTCGAGCCCTGCATCTGGCTTTATGCTGACAGCTCAGAGCCTTGAGCCTGTTTTGGATTCTGTCTCCCTCTCTCTCAGGGGAGGGATTCTGCCCCTCTCCTGCTCATGCTCTGTCTCTCTTTCTCTCAAAAATAAACAAACATTAACAAAAAAAAAATTTTTTTTAATATATAGAGTTGAACATCCAATTTGAAGTAGTCATTCAGACACTCTATCACATCACCCTAGTCTAATTATCTGTATGGCATTCAATCCTATCTAACATTTTCCTTGACTTGTTTGCTTATTGTGTTTTTCTCACCCTGACCCAATGTAAACTCTCTTACAAGAAGAAACCTTGTTTATCTTGTACCCTATCATCCTCTCTAAACCTAGAACAGTGCCTTGTACACTGGAGGAGCTCAATATTGAGTAAACTGATTGAATTGAATACATAAAGAACATTTTCAAATCAACTATTAAGAAGAAATGCTCCAATAGAAAAATGGAAAAGGATTTAATTTTAAAATGAAGAAATATACACATCCAATGAGTATTAGACTATAAACTCTGTAAGGGAAGAGATACATTTACCTTATTTATCATCATGTTTCCAACTCCTAGCATGTAACAGGTACTTAACTAAACAACTGATGAATGAATATGATGTTAAAGAAAAAACTTTCATGATGCTTGTCAAAGACAGTAAGGAAGATTTTATTCAGGAGGGACTATTGCAATAAGGGTTTTGTAGTAGGGGAGAGAGATGGAGCTCAAGTCCAAATTCAACCAGGAGAGGTACAGATTTATAGTCAAGGGTGGGGGTCAGTGGATAGAAAATTACTATGAGGAGAAACATCAAGGTTAGGGGGATTCTTGCTAGACAGACTCAATAGGATTCTTACTGAAGGCAGGCCAAGGTGATAAGATATGGAGAGTGTGGGATGAGAAATTTGATCAGATATCAAGGGTGGGGGAGTTTTTCTAAACTGACTCAGCAGGGTTCTTGCTAAATCTGGATTAAGTGGGCCAAGCATAGAGCCCAAGGTTGAGATCTAGTCAAAAAGAGGACTCAGAGGAACTTGGCTTAAGTTTGGTTAAAGAGAGAGTCCTTGGGGTGCCTGGGTGGCTCAGTCCGTTAAGTGTCCGACTTTGGCTCAGGTCATGATCTCGCGATTGGCGAGTTTGAGCCCCACATCTGGCTCTGTGCTGACAGTAGGAGCCTGGAGCCTTCTTCGGATTCTGTGTCTCCCTCTCTCTCTGCCCCTCCCCTGCTCACACCCTGTCTCTCTCCCTCAAAATAAATAAACATTAAAAAAAAAAAAAAAAAGAGAGAGAGAGAGTCCCTGTCAATGAAAAAGTGTCCAAGCTCACTAACTTAAACAATGGCAATTAAAACAATGAGCACCATCTTTACCTATCAAAATGGGATAGATTTCTCTTTTAACTGTACAAATTCAGTGTTTTGCAAGGGTATGGGAATACCTAGGATTCAATGTCTTTTCAGACCAAACGTTCCTTGAGGTCAAGGAATGAATTTTGTTCATTGCAATAAAATTTCTGGGGTATAACCCATGGTAAGTGTTTAATATATATTAACTGAATCAAAGAGTGGAGAGCAAATCAGTATAATTTTCCTGGAGGAAACATAATTAAATACATATATATAAATATATATAATATAATATGTAAATGTAATATACATATATATAATATATACATAAAACAGTAAAAATTTGAAAATAAAACAATAAAATATTCAATAGTAAAGAACTGATCATTAAGCATTCATTAAAAATAATGTTTCTGGGGAATATATAATGAAGTGAGAAACTATTAAATGAAAAAACAGAATATGTCAAATATGCAATGGGATTCAATATGGCAAAAAAACAAACAAAACCCAACTGTATTTATATACAGAAAAAAATTCTAAAAGGAAATTGATCAAAATGTCATAGCAGAAATAAATGGAAAGATATTCCATGCTCATGGATTGGAAGAATTAACATTGTTAAAATATTTATACTACTCAAAGCAATCTGCAGATTCAGGACAATCACTATCAAAATATCAATGGCATATTTCACAGAAATAGAACAAAAATCCTAAAATTTGTATGGAACCATATAGACCCCAAATAGCCAAAGCAATCTTGAGAAAGAAGAACAAAAGCATCACGCCCCCTAATTTCAAACTATGTCACAAAACTATACTAATTAAAACAGTATGGTATTGAGCTAAAACAAACATATCACTGGAACAGAACAGCGAGCCCAGAAATAAACCCATGCACATATGGCCAATTAATTTAATACAAAGAAGCCAAGAATATACAATGGGGAAAAAAACTCTCTTCAATAAATAGTGTTGGAAAAACATGCATAAGAATACAGGAATGAAACTGGAACACTATCTTACATCATACACAAAAATTACCTCAAAATGGATTAAAGACTTGAACCTGAAACCATAAAACTAGAAGAAAACAGAGGTAATAAGCTCCTTGACATAGATCTTGGAGGTGATTTTTTTAAAAATCTGACACCAAAAGTAACAAGAGCAAAAATAAACACCAAACTAAAAAGCTTCTGCACAGCAAAGGAAATCATCAACAAAATGAAAAGGCAACCTTCTGAATGGGCAAAAATATTTGCAAATCATATATCTGATACTGGGCTAATACCCACAACATAAAGAACTCATACAATTCAGTAGCAAAAAACAAACACACAAACAAAAATCAAAAAAACAACAATAACCAAAAGAAAAAAAAACCCTCAAACAATCCAATTAAAAGATGGGCAGAAGATCTGAACATTTTTCCAAAAAACCCACACCATACAGATAACCAATAGGTACATAAAAAAATGCTCTATATTATTATTATTATTTTTCCTGAGAGAGACAGAGGGAGCAAATGAGTGAGAGGGAGAGAGAGGGGGAGAGGGGAAGGAGGAAAGAGGGAGGGAGGGAGAGAGAGAGAGAGAGAGAGAGAGAGAGAGAGACCTCCAGGTGAAAGAAAGAGAGGGGAGGGAGAAAGAGAGAGCAGGGCTCACCCAAAGTGGGGCTCATGCTCACCCGATGTGGGGCTCAAGCTCATCCCATGCAGGACTCAAACTCATGAACTATGAGATCATGACCTGAGCCTCAGTTAGATGCTTAACTGACTGAGCCACCCAGATGCCCCAAGATGATCTATATTATTAATCATCTGAGAAATGCAAATTAAAACCACAATGAGGTATCACCTCACACCTGTTAGAATAATATCAAAAAGACAAGAAATAACAAATGTTGGTGAGGATGTAGAGAAAAAGGAACACTTATGCACTGCTGGTGGGAATGTAAGTTGGTGTAGACACTATGGATAATAGTGTGGAGGTTCCTCAAAAATATTAAAAATAGAAATACCACATGACCCAGCAATTTTGCCTCTGCGTATTTATCCAAAGGTAACAAAACCACTAATTCAAAAAGATCTGCACTCCCATGTTCATTATGGCATTATTTACAATAGCCAAGATAAGGAAACCTAAGTGTCCATCAGTGGAAAATGAATAAAGAAATTGTGGCATATATACAATGGAATATTATTCATCCATAGAAAAGAATGAGATCTCGCCATTTGCAACAACATGGATGGACCTCGAGGGCATTATGCTAAGTGAAATAAGTCTGACAAAACAAAATACCATATGATCTTTCTTACATGTGGAATCTAAAAAACATATATTTTAAGCTCATAGGTACAGATAACAGATTGATGGTTGCCAGAGGCAGGGGGTGACGGGTGGGAGAAATGGGTGAACTGGGTTTTTTGTCTGTTTGTTTAAATAAATTGAAATGAGTTTTTATTTATTTTTTATTTTTAAAATTATTTTTATTTTTTTTTTAAGTAGGCACCCAGCATAGATTCCTAACACGAAGCTTGAACTCACAACCCTAAGATCAACACCTGAGCTGAGATTAAGAGTTGGCCGCTTAACTGACTGAGCCATCCAGGCGCCCTTAAATAAAATGAATTCTTTAAAAAGGGACTGAGACTGCTTATTGGACGTAGTAATGAGAATTGGTAGAGATGGCAAGGATAGACAGTTGCACTGATGAACTTTGTTGGAAAGAGGTGCAGAGAAATGCAGTAGTTGCTGGAGGAGAATGAAAATTCAAGGTAAATTGATATTAAACTAATGACATCTAAATAAACTGCTGGAGAAAGTAGAAACATGAGTGACCTAGAATGTCTCAGGTGCCTTTTACGTTGTTAGGGAGGACTGAATAACCCATACATTTTCTTTATTAATCCTCTGAGATTTACTGATCTTAAACGTGGACTTTCAGGTCTAGAAAGTTTTAGAAAAAATTCTTCTAAAAGAACATTTCTGTGGTTAATTAGACTATTAGAGCTCAAATCTAATTAGGACGCTGCTAAGAAGCATTAAATACATTTCAGTATTTTGATAGATTTTTTTTCCATTGAGTTACTAATTCATTTGTTCAAAATATTTATTAAATATCTGCTACGTATGTGTGAGTCCATTGCTTAGGACAGAAAGATGAGTGTGGGGGCGCCTGGGTGGCTTAGTCGGTTAAGCTTCTGACTTTGGCTCAGGTCGTGATCTTGGGGTTCATGAGTTGCAGTCTCACATTGGGCTCTGTGCTGACAGTTCAAGCCTGGTGCCTGCTTCAGATTCTGTGTCTCCCTCTCTCTGCCCCTCCCCTGCTCTCACTCTGTCTCTCTCTCAAAAATAAATAAACATTTTTTAAAAATCTAAAAAAAAAAAAGAAAGATGAGTGTAATGTAATCCTGAAGGGATAAATAGGTTAACCAACAATGACAGTACAAACTGATTTGGGCTATAATGGAGGCACATTCAAAGTTCTGCAGTAACAGTAAGTAGCAAAACACAGCAGGAGGAATAGCTGAAAGATTTATAGGGCAACTAAAAAGAGAAAGGGGATTAAGACCTCCAATAGGCTGTTGGACTGGATATGTTGAAAAGTCCCTGAAAAATTTGAGCTTCATGAAATCAGTCAATGCAAAAAAAAAAAAAAAAGTCAATAGCAGTTATCTCTGAGTGATTTTTATTCTGAGCTGACTTACTTTCTTCAATGATTATGTAATTACTTTTCTAACCAGAAAACAAAAAACAATGAATGTCCTTTTCAAAGGAGGAAGATGGTTGTCATAATTTCCCTTCTGCTAAACAGTGGTTCTCAAACTTGAATATGAATCAGAATCACCTGGATGGCTGGTGAAAGGGGATTACTGCCCCTGTCCCTACATAAATATATTCTAGCTGTTTTTACTCTGATTGTGCCTTTCTTACCAGAGTTAGTTCCCTCTATCATTTTAATACGCTTAATTTTACAGGATATTTGAAATTCCTTGAAAGTGAGGATTATATTTTATTCACTTTTAACCCTCTGCTCTCATATTAAGCATTAAGGAATTGCTGAAAATGAATTTCTGAAAACTGTATCCCTGTGTATCATTTTTAGTGCTGGAGAAAAGACAATGATGATAAATATGTCAATTATACTTCAGTTGAACAGGACAAACATTTAAATTTTAAAAAGTTTTTAAAAATATTAAACCAAAAGTGGAGAAAAATGTATATGGTTCTTTCCCTTAAGTGATGCATTAGATTAGTTCATTATTTAATAATCAGTTAATGATCTGAGTAGGGCCTGATAATCTGCGTTTCTAATAAATTCCATTGGACTAAAAGCTGGCAATATAGAATGGCTACATGGTATAGTGAAAATTACAAAGGTTTTGAGGTGAGTCAGGTTTTGATTCTGCCTCTGCCCTTTATAGGCTCTATGTAGCAACAGTTGACATACATTAACCCCACTGAGCCTGTTTCCACATTGACAAAATAAAAGCAATGAACACCTCATAGGTGTATTATGATATGATATAATTAAATATCCAACACAGTGGGGGCCTTAGTTAAGGTAGTTAATTCATGTTGGTTCCCTTCCCTTTGATTTCCTCTAAGGATGCACCACACATTTGCCATAACTGGGTTTACTGTGACATGAGTTAGCCACATCACAGAACAAATAATTTTCTGCAAACCTCACAAACCATACACATCCCTCTGCTACTAATAAAATCTTCACCATTCATCTGTAAAACTGGGGATAATAGTATAATAGTATCTACTTTAATAATAGTAGGTAATAGTATCTACCTCACAGAGATGCATACATGAGGATTAAACAAGATAATATTTTAAGTGCTTAAGACAGTAACTAGCATATGGAAAATACATGGTAATGTCTCTTTCCCTCTTCTTTTTGATTATTTATCCATAGTATCTCCTGGACTGAGTTCAAGCTTACCTAGTTCAGACTACTTCAAATCAATTTTTTCTACCTTAATCAGATTGCTCTCTTCTATGTCATATTTCATTTGAAGTCAATTACTTGGCTTATTTAAGAACTGGTAAGGATACAAACTACTGCATTGAGTGTTCGAGGAGATAAGTGGAGATAAGTAGAAGACTGCTCTCTGACTTTTAGTACTTGAGGTGACAATATACATGAAAAAGATGAATAGGAAGGAACACAAGGAAGGGTGGGGCAAATTATACAGAAAGTAAGTGTGGGAGGAGTTTGAGATTATCGTGGTTGATCTTTGATTTTTTAAAAAATCTGATTATTCTACACTCAGGAACAAGAGAATTACTAAGAGTTGCAGGACAGCAGTGGTATTATGGCTGAGAAAATAGGTCCAGAGATATAAGTGGTCTAGGGGCACAGCTATGGAGGGCAAAGATTCCCTGTTTCCTGGTCTGTTGCTGTTTCTAAATATGTTTCTAAATATTTTAAAGTATTTTAATCAGTTTATAGTTGTTCTTTCTAAGTTGACAGTTCAGTGTAGCTAGTTAAGCACTGGGCTCTAAAGCCAAAATGTTTGGGTTTGAGCCCTGGCTTTGCCAGTCACTATCTGTGTGACTTTGGGCATGTCGTTTATCTCTATGCTTCAGTTCCCCCATCTATGAAATGAGTATAACAGGGGCGCCTGGGTGGCTCAGCCGGTTGAGTGTCCAGCTTTGGCTCAGGTCATGATCTCCCAGTTTGTGAGTTTCAGCCCTGCATCAGGCTCTGTGCTGACAGCTCAGAGCCTGGAGCCTGCTTCGAATTCTGTGTCTCCCTCTCTCTCTGCTCCTCCCCAGCTCATGCTCTGTCTCTCTCTCTCCTTCAAAAATAAATAAAAACATTAAAAAAATTTAAAAAAAATGAGTAAAACAATACTACCTTATTTCAACATTACCAACAAATAACTTGTTATATGTAAAGGATGAAAAACTGTAGTTTTATCATTGTAATTGCTATTAGTCTCTGAGAGAATGGAAAGCAAGAAATCCATTGTTCTAATGTTTTTTTCTTTCTTTTGCTTCTTTAAAAACGTCCTTAAATCGTCCAGATGGCTGCTTGTTAGCTACCTTAATCCTATCAGATAAAAACAAGTTTTTGTATCTCAGAAGTGACCGTTGGAATTTGCCTAAGTCTGGCCTAGTCTGGTAACAGGAATGTCTAGGAAGGTAAAAAGTGAGATAGAAACAGATTCTAGGACCAACAGAATTTCTTCAAAAAAGTCAGTCAAGGGGCACCTGGGTGGCTCAGTCAGTTGGGCAACTGACTCTTGATTTTGGCTCAGGTCGTGATCTCACGGTAGTGAGATAAAGCCCCACGTTGGGCTCCACACTGGGCTTGGAGCCTGCTTGGAATATTCTCTCTCTCTCTCATCTCTCTGCCCCTCCCCTGCTCCAGAGCCCTCACACTCACTCATTCTCTCAAAATAAATAAATAAACTTAAAAAGTCAGTCAAGATCAATAGATGTAGAGAAAGATGGAGGTCAATGAATCTAATTCCAAATGAGATTTCCCATCTATTTTAAGGTCTATTCCAAACTTCCTTAAGACAAAATCTAGCCTTTTAAGGCAAGTGCAGAGAAATGCTCCCTGGGCTTCCTTTCAGGGAATGTTTTAGCAGGTGCTGCATTCCACCCTGGAGGTGGCTGCATGAATTTGTGAACTGAGGTGACAACATTGACTCCCTCTGGAAGAAGAAATGCTGTCTCTACACAGGAAGCTTAACTGCAAAGGCACTACTTGAAAAGGGGAGGAGGAGGAGGAGGAAGAGGAGGAGGGGGGGAGGAGGAGGAGGAGGAGGAGAGGAAGAAGGAAAAGAGAAAGCACAGCAAGGCTGCTGCCAACCCAGTCACAGCACAGTTCAATATTCAGATTACAGAAAACAAGAACCATCCCCGCCCCGGCCTCCACTCCCCCCCACAGTACCCTTTTCTCCTCTCCTTAAATGCTTGTTGAAAAATTCTGGGACGAAGTACAAGTCAAGAACGCGATCGGAGAATTAGGGAGAGCAAGTAAGTGGAGGTGAGAAAGAACCTATATTCGGGTAGTTAGAAAAATCATGGATGGGGAGGGAGCAAGGATTTGGAACTACCTTAAGCACCGTCCATCAGGAAATCTAGGGATGTAGAAGGGTAGTAACTGGCCTTCCAAGTCTTCTGCATTTGGCAGATGAAAATCACATTGTCCGCCAAGTGGACTTTGGCACTCAGGCGGTATCAGGGTAAAAATCAGCATCAAGGAAGGAGGGAATCTTGAGTGAAAAAGAAATAACAACAGATCAGTCTTGGGTTCTTGTGTGAGGGGATATGTGAAGGTAAGGCCCACCCATAGCATCAGCAAACGTGGAAGAACTGAGGGTCACTGTCGGCAGACGAGCCAGCCCCAGTTTGGGGTCACAGCCAACGGCTTGGATCTGCTGGTACCCTAGAATCTGCCCTGAACACAACGTTTAAGTTTCTCGGTTTGAGTCCTGCCTGTAGATTCCCAGCCGGGACACCGTCTTATTAAGCGCTCTCACTGCGCCTAGCTCAGAGCTGACCGCCGAGCGGTTCTCAACAACATCTGGGAGCAAAAACGGCTTTTTGAGGTTGGCGGCGGAAGGGCACAGGTTCTACTCAGAGTTGGCGTTCGACTGTGGCCTCGGACCAATTGCCAGCAAAATTCTCCTGATTACCCCTCCTCTTCCACCTTCTGCCCAGGTGACGTCGGTAAGCCCCGCAGGACCGGCCAGAGGCTAAGCGGTTAAGCCGCGTCCTTCAGGTGTCAGCCTCTCGATCCGTTTGGAAACAACAACCCCCAGAATCCCTTGTGCAGGGAGGTCAAACCGCAAGTAAGATGGCTTCAAAAGGGTGGAACATACAGCAGTTTCCTAGTCCTTGGCGGTTTCTTTACCGGATATGTTTAAATAACCGAATCCCCACAAATGCACCACCCCACTAACCACCTTCGAGGCCAAGGAGGCCACCGCAGCCACTTTGCTCGCTCCGTCAGGGGCATCCTGGGAGTTGTAGTCCGGCCGGTGGCTTGCGCCGAACTACCTTTCCCATGGTGCACTGCGGATCGGGTGATAAAAGTTCTTTTACAAAACTCTGTACACACTGAGACACCCCCCTCCTGGGTCCCCTTCTCTCCCACGACTCCTTCTCGTCTGTCGCGACCGGGCGGCAGCAATAGGAGGGCCTCGGCCCCTCGCCGCGCCGTCCCGAGAGGCACTTCCGGCGGCGGTTCACTTCCTGGTTGGGTGGATGGAGCCGGGCGGGAGCGCGCGCGGGGGAGGGGCGGCGGGTCAGTCTCCGCTGGGCGCTCCGGGGATCAGCTGGCGGGCGGGCGGGCGCCGAACGCGGCCCCGGCTCTCGCTGCAGCGCCGCCTCCTCTCCGCGTCGCAGGCCGGCCCCGCGGCCGTGACAATGTTGCAGGGCTGGTAGCTGGGCGCCAGCCGCCGAGCCTTCTCAAGTGGGTGCCGCCGGGATGCTGCCTCGCGGGGCGGCGGGGAGACCGAGGAGGAGGGGAAGGCAGTGATCGGCTGGGTCGGCGCTGCCCGAGGCGGCCAGATCCTTCCTTTTTCCGAGCCGCGGGGACGGGGTCCGGCGCTCTGCCGGGATTTCAGCACCAGAATTTTTCTCGCTAGGAAAATGCATGAAGCGTTTCCCCGGGATGATGGCTTTTGCTCAGCGGTTGAATTCGTAAGTGCGTTACTGATTCATCCTCTCTTCTTCTGTCATCACAGGTTTAAACTTACGCGAATCGCTCTCTTGAGGAGGAGGGGACCGCGGCGCGATTGACACGCATATTCCTATTGGCATCCTCCCTCAGCCCCCACCCCCACGGCCGGATTCGGGTGGCTCCTCTCTGAGCTGAAATCCGAGAAGAAATCCTTGGATCTCTTGTTTTCTTAGGAAAAAAAAAAAAAATCCAGAAACCTTCGGTATTTTGCTTTACTGCTTCCTATTCTCAAGATGAAGAAGTTTTTCGACTCCCGGCGAGAGCAGGGCGGCTCTGGCCTGGGCTCTGGCTCCAGCGGAGGTGGGGGCAGCACCTCGGGCCTGGGCAGTGGCTACATCGGAAGGGTCTTTGGCATTGGGCGACAGCAGGTCACTGTGGACGAGGTGTTGGCGGAAGGTATGGTGGGACTCTTTCAGTGCGCCGTGAATTAAAATCTTGTGCTGATGCAGCAAGACTGGTTTCTAGTTGTTCAGTGTATGAATGGGTTTTGACCAGTTGACCCTCCCTTCCCCCTTCCCCCTTCCCTTGCTCAGTGAATCATTGTCCTTGAAAATTTTAAAACTGAGGTTTGGAAGTGACAGGGCTTATGGGGTGGAAGGACGTTGCTGGAAATTGTTTACCTCAGTGACCTTTTATTATTTTTTAAAAATTGACAAGCCAATTCTTGTCTGCCTCACTGAATTACAAGGATCAGAGGGAAAACGTATGTGTGAAAGTGTAAAGCTTCACATCAAATGTAGGGTGCTGGGCTTGTCATCCTCCTTAAACTTGAAATATTGATGTGAGGGCTGAAGGGTGGAGATGGAGTACCTTTAAGAAGGGAGAGGGGTTTCTCCTTCTACCCAACTTTCCCAGTCTCATGAGCACGCACTGGAGGAAGAGAGGATTTTCAAAGAATGGGAATATGTTTTTCTAATAGCCAAGGCTCTTGGTGAATTTGACTAGTTTTGTTTCCTGACCCAACTGTAATCAGGTCCCCAGGATGTAGCTAAGATAACAGAAATTACACGAGATGAATGTGGTTATTTTGAAACCAGTCCACTAGGCCCCTCTTCCTCCTGTTTTAGTTTTTATTTTTTAGCCAAAAGAATTACTTGAGAGTGACATCTGATTTTTATTTTTCTTCTGTTGGAGAAGATGTTATTTAGATCTGCTGTGTAAATTCCCTACATGTGTGTTCATCTGTGTATCTATAGATATGTAAATATATGTTTTTTATCCTCCAGGCTTTCTGGAAATCTTTGCATGTCTCTTTTGGTAACCTTAACCTCGACCTTCATAATTACACCAGACTCATACTTTTCACAGCCCATTGCCTGCCTTGTGTGCTTTTATTTTTAATAAAAGCAGCGATTTCCTTGGCATGAAGCTATTCAAGCTAATTGAATGGGGCCAACCTGCTGTAGGTTGTGTTATCGGTTGAGAGGGGATTGGGGAAGGGGGATGCCACTGTTACTGCAACATGGTGGTTGTGGGGGGACAGTTTATTAGCTGGAGTGGAGCCTTTTTTGCAAGCTAAGGTTGAAGCAAGGGTCCTAATCTGGGCCTGGGAGATCCCTGTCATGGTGAGTGTTGTGGGAGGGTGGGTTAGGAGGAGGAAAAAGCTGTGTTTGACTCTCAGCTTGTGCAAGTACTGGGTTCAACCAGGCCCAGTTTTCTGGGGTTAGGGTGGAAGCCTTTACTTTAAAAGCACTTTAGAAAAAAAAAGATCTGACAATTAATGTCCTTGTGAAATTGTTGCTCTTTTCCATTCTCAGCACTGCTCTAGCTGGACTTAATCCGGGGCCTGAGTCACTGTCCCTCTGGATCTTTCCTTGTGGGCTTTGGTGCAGGATGGGAGATGCTTCTGTGCCCGCTGCCAGATCCGCACCCTTGAGTCTGATCTGTCTCTTTTGTTCCCGTGCCAAAGCCCTTGACTGCAGTGGGATGGAGAAATAGAGAAGGAGTGTGTGAGAGAGAAATCAGGAGGAATGAGGGGCACAGAGCTCTTTCCTTCTCTTTGAATGGCCTCTGCTGACTTTATAGCCCGGGAGCATCTGGTTCAGCTAGGATATTGTCTCCTTGTACGTGGGGCTACCCTAAGCATTACCTGTTCTCAGAATCTGAATGATGGGGAAGATAAAAGGAAAATTGGTCTTTGTCATCTAGGCTGTCCTCCTCTTCCCTGGAATTCATCCCTGAGAATTGCACATCACGCATTATGATATTTTTAAGTGGAACTTAGGGCTTGCAGCTCTGCATTCATTTATTTGTTCATTCAACAAGCAGTTATGGAGTGTCTATGATGTACCAGGCACTGTGCTAGACCCTGGAGGTATGACATAAAACTAGATGCTAGAGTTTACAAACTACTTTGAGAGATGGAAAACAGCCAGTTAGAATAGAGTGATATGTGCTATGGAGATGAGCTTAGGGTGCAGCGGCCCTCAGTTTTAGAGAGCCAAGGATTGCTTTCTGCAGGAAGTGACTGACCAAATGAGTAGGAGTTATCCAAGTGTGGAGACAGCATGGACAAAGACTCAGAGCAGCAGGAGAGAGTCTCACGTAAAACTGGGTCTGGTGATATTGTTCTTTTTATGTTCTTTAACTGAGACTTTGCATTTGTGGCTCTTAGAAGTATATAGCTATGTAGGAGTCAGTATACAAAGTATTTATGTAGGGTCCACTAAGTAAAAAGGCACTGCTAGGTTCTGAGAGGGATATGGGGAGTTCTAAAGGGTGATGTCTGCTTTTAAGGAGCTGTCACAATTTGGGAAGACAAGGCAGATACTCACACATACAGTACAGCACGGTTACCAGCAGTGTCTGGGTAGTCAGGCAGATCTAGGTTCGAATTCTGCATCTGTTCTTTACTAGCTGTGAAACCTTGGATAAGACTTTTCAAGCCTCTCTCAAATCTGTTTCCCTATGACAGTGGTTCTCAAAGTGTAGAGCCTGGATCAGGAGCATCAGCATCATCTGGAAGCTTATTAGAAATGCGAATTAGGCCTCACCCCATAAACCAAGAGTGTGGTGGGGCTTTAACAGATTTCTGGAGAGAGATCAAGAACCCTTGTCCTATGGAGTGGTTGTGAAGATTAAATGAAGCAATGTATATGAATTATTTAACATTTTTCAGGGGTTCAACGAGCGGCAGCCATTATTTGCCAGCAACATTACATCCTATATATAGTTCAGGGGAAGTGAAGGGGCATTGTGAAGGCTAGTTTGGCTACAGCGATCTGCAGCTATCCCATTCCCTATTGTGGGTGGACAGAGTCAGATATTTTTCTGCAGAAGCCTCACTAGCTCCGTCAAGGGTCAATAGATATTTTGGGTAGCCATGTTCCTTCCTGTACCCTTTCCTTTTTGAGTGTCCCTAACCACCAGTCCCAGCCAGAGTTGTCCAAGGACAACTGTGCGAGTGCCCAGGACAGTGGCCAGGCAGTATGGGGAGGGTGGGCTTTAAACATAGACTCTTTTCCCACCACATCCCACCTATCACCCCTGTTTCTCTGATGTGGGTGTTGGTCTCTGCTTTATAGTGAGGAGTGCAGGAACACCGAGGAGGAGCTGCTGTAGTAATAAAGGAGAACGTCTGGGCTGCCATCTCCATCAGCAGCATCAGCACTGTTCATCTGCTTTCACTAACTAGTCACTGAGGGCTTGTTTGGGAGAAGTGAAGCCTCAACACCATGAATTCAGAAGGATATATAGGCTGGGTGTAGAGGGAGATATTTTCTCTTAAGCTTCCTTAGTAAAGATGCCATGATGACTTCCTAATCATGTCTAAGGTAATGGGCATGTGATGTCAAGGAAAGACTTGGTTTAAGCTTCCAGAATAAGCTCCATGGGAAAATAGGAGCAGTGCTCAGAGAAGGACTGAAGAGTAGTGCCTTTGTCATACATCCTTAGCTATGTGAGGCCTTACGTTCTAAGCTTTAAATAGTACATGTTTGTCGAATACCTACTGTGTCCAAGACCACATTCCAGAACTGCATCAGTTCTGTATAAGGTGGGTCACGTGCCCCTGCAGAGCAGTTTCCTTACTTATACTAAAGGAATCCAGGTCTAGAGTTAACAAGAACTACTAAGTGAGTTTCCATACCAGTAAGCTGACGATTTCTCCTCCCAACATCACAAGGTAGTGAGGCTTAAAGGTGTGTGTGAAACGACCTAAAACAAACATATGTATACGTGTATGTATGTATGTGTATACACATGCATATGCAGCATAATTCTAGTGTGT
The DNA here is from genome assembly GCF_014898765.1 of Herpailurus yagouaroundi. Lineage (NCBI taxonomy): Eukaryota > Metazoa > Chordata > Mammalia > Carnivora > Felidae > Herpailurus > Herpailurus yagouaroundi. Next base: position 13,698,793 of record NW_024412452.1, read on the forward strand.
TGGTATTGATGTGATACATACATGTACTCATTTAGTGAATTTTCGTTAGGCCTTTGTGGTAGGCACTGCATTAGGTTCCAGAGCTACTGAGAAGAACAGGATGTGGGCCTGGGTCTTCAGGTGCTCACAGACCAACAAATAACCCCAAGATCAGTGGCCAGCACTTAGCATGGCTCTTGGTACATACTAGATGGTAAAAAGATGTTATGCGGTGATAAAGAGAGGGCCTGAGGGTGAGGGTTTATAGATGATGTCTAGTTTGAACAGGAATGGAAATTGCCCAGCAGATGGTCCAGATGAGGGTTGCCCAATGCCTTCCCCGCAGAAAGAGGAGCATATGCAAGTGTGGAGTGGTGAAACAGTATGATGAGTTCAGGAATACTGACGAGTCCAGTGTTATCATTTGGGTTAGCACAAGTTCCCCTTCCAGAATCAAGGAAAGAAGGGCATAGAATGGTAGAAGGAAATTCTGCATTTGTTCCCTGGCTATTCCCTTGCTGTTCACTTTCTTCACTTGCTGGGTTTTTTGAGTAACCATTGAGTAGCTCTCCATTATGCACTGCTACCCTGTGTGCCTCAACCCTGTGCTCTTTGTGGGGCAAGGGAGGGGATAGTGTCTGGGAGAAGGATGGTCCTGAAGGTTCCGTGAGAGGCAGGCAGCTTGAAGGAGAAGTAGGTGGGGGAGAGGGATGACCAGTGTTACAGAAGAGAGTGGACGGGGGAAATAATGACGATGATTGACCAGAGCAGAAGGTAGGTTGGAGAGAAAAGAGGAAATAAGGTTATGGAGAGCGTTAGTGCCAGGCAGAGAGTTAGTTACAAGCACCTGAGGTCTTCTCTGACGCAGACACCAGTTTGATCCCTCCCACTTCAGATGTCTTTGCCTGCTGGGAAGTCTGGTTTTTTAGTGGCAACTGCAGATTTTCAGGGGGTGGTTTGTGAATGGTGTCTTCTTCCTGGCTTCAGGCATGATGACGGTTATAGCTTTGCTAAATATAGCCAAATCTAGAATTCAGAAATGAAATCCAGAATAAGCAGTTAGTTGCATGGTCAAAGCCTTTCTTTTGGTCTAGCAAAGTCACACTCATTTAATGAGAGATGATGAAGAGAAACAGTTTCACGTGGGTTTTGAGTGGGAGATGATGAGGGGAGACATATACTTGTACCTCAGTAGCTAAAACCGCATGTAGAGTACATGGGGACAGCTCGATAAACATTCATAAAGTACATACGAAACATTACGGCATCAGAGCAGTCGTTGCAGTGTTTGAAAGTTGACATCTCAGAAAGGGGACTAACACCACCATGTACCTTCATCTTGTACTCTTGCAAGGATAAATGCTTTCTAAGCCTGCTGAAGAAATAACTGTGACATCTGCATCTGAAAGAGCCAAACAGTGATAATAATAGAAATGGTATTGTCTATTGAAGTAGCATCTGGCACTGTGAAGTAGCAAAGAGTGGCCTTCAGTCTGCTTTTCTGGAGCCATTTTTTGGTGTGGTGGAAGGGGCACTGTAGTATAAGCGGGGAGGTCAAGGTTTGGTGGTTTGTTCATTGCCATATCCAGTAACTGTTCCTGAGCCCTCACTATGTGCTGGGCATCAGCCAGTGAGAAATAAGACTGCCTTGAGGAATTCACAGTGATAGCACTTGAGGTACGTGAGCCAATACCTCCAAGTGCAATAATGGAAGGATGTAAAAAGGGGGGGGAACAGATAAGAGGCAGCCATGAATTTTGTGGGGTCAGGAATAGTCAGGAAAAGCTGAAAAAAGGGGATATTTGAGGTATGTCTTCAAAAACAAGAACTTATTACTAGATGGAAAAGATTGAGAGAATTTTCTAGGCAGAATAACATGGCCCAAGACAAAAGTTAGGGAAGTGCACTGCTTGCTGGGAGCTTTATGTGTTGAGATAGCATAATCTATTAGTGGTCCAGGGCTACATTGTCCAATAAAGTAGCCAGAGCCACATATGGCTGTTTAAATTTAAATTATCTAAATTAAAATATAACTTTAATTCTTCAGGCACACTAGCCACTTTTCAGTTGCTTAATAGCCACATGTGGCTAGTGCCTATGATTTTGGACAGCACAGATAGAAGATATTTCATCATCACAGAAAGTTCTATTAGTGTTGGTTTAGAGCAATAGTCTCTAAACTCTTTGGATAGAATGGCACTATCAGTTAAACATTTAATTCCTTCATTATATACATGCTTATTTATTTATGTCCTGCTATCATTAACTAATATCTGAAGGCACAGTATATACTTAAAATGAAATTCATCATTTTTGATCATAGATGCAAATCTGTCTTTTAAGTCCTCTAGATAGGTTTTGGTAAACTTCTTGTCATATTAGATTGTGACCGTTTGTACATCGTAATGTGACTGATGGAGAGTTAAGTATACCACAAATAGAATTGAGGCTCTACCATTCTCTTGTTGTTCATGTATGCTTCTGTTATCTTTTTTTTTTTTTTAACGTTTATTTATTTTTGAGACAGAGAGAGACAGAGCATGAACAGGGAAGGGGCAGAGAGAGAGGGAGACACAGAATCTGAAACGGGCTCCAGGCTCTGAGCTGTCAGCACAGAGCCCGACACGGGGCTCGAACTCACAGACCATGAGATCATGACCTGAGCCGAAGTTGGACGCTTAACCGACTGAGCCACCCAGGCGCCCCTATTATCTTTAATCCAATATATCTTTGCAGGAATCTTTGCCCCTTGTTTGCTTTATGAAGATTAATTCACTTAAAACAGACGTAATCAGTAAATCCACTTAACCAAGCACATGAACTGTGCAGCCCGTGCTTTGGAGCTTCCACTCTTTCCTCATTATTCCATCAGATTCATATGAGACATGTGACTGATATAGAGACTGGATGGCAGCACTAGTGTTGGGCCATCTAGTAAATAAAGATAAAATCTTATTTTCTAAGATGGAAATTAATATAAGTAGAGAGTCTCATATATATTTTTTTCTTCCCCAGTGGATTGTTTTGTGGCCCTCTGTTTGGAGACCACTGGTCTTGAGCAGTGGTTCTCACCCAACAGCGATTATCCCGGGTGACATTTAATAATGTCTGGAGACATTTTTGATTGTTACAGGTGGGAGGTAATACTGGCATCTAGTGGGTATAGGCTAAGGATATTGCTGAATATCCTACAGCATACCCAACAGCTCTCCCTCCCTACCACAACAAATAATTATCTAGTCCAAAATGTCAGTTGTGCCAAGGTGGGACAACGTGATGTGTTGACCAATGTGGGGAAAGAGAGAGGAGTCGGAGATGGCTCGGAAGGGTCTAATCTGACTTTAAGCAAATCCTTTAATTTTTAAATTCATTTCTTAGGATCAGTGAGGCAGTAATCTTTCTTAACCTAATATGGTTAAAAATCTTTATGTCATTTTCTGTGTAAAATAGCTACTTCCAGAAATAAACCAGTAAACTAAAGGAGGTAGAACAGCAAGGGTTTGTAGGCTCTACCACTGACTGAATATGGATTATGAGTTTTAGAAAATTCTCCCAATGTTCTCGTTGCTCATATCTGAGCAAGCCCAAAATATTGTGGAAGCATTTTCTGACTTGAATTGCTCACAGGGAGGTTCAGTTGGGAAGGGTCATTAAAAATCAGAATGTTGTGAGAGAAGATGTAGATAATCCTTTGTACAAGGAAGAATTTTCAGGAAGAGTCTAGCACTTGAAATTAGGGATAGTGGGTTCAAGTTGTTTGACTTCTGTTTGCCAGTATGGCTTTGGGTAAGTAATTTAACCAATAGGAGCCACTGGTTCCTCATTTATAATAAACATCCTCTTCCTCTGAGAGGATGTAGGTATAATGTAGAGTGCATGAGACAGCTTGCCCTGCCAGCCAGGAGTAGCAAGGTTTATTGAGCATCTATGGTATTTTCAGCTCTAAGATGCTGTGACATATAGAAAAATAATGGAAGATTTGGCTCCTGCCCTCTTGTGACCAACACACAAGAAACAAAAACGCCCTATAAGACAATAGGGTGGGTGGCGTAGTCTCTAAATTCTGGAGGTGTTGAGGGGAAAGAGATCAGTGAGGACTGAATTGGTTAGGAAGATTTTGTGAAGCTGGATTGTTCGTAACTGTGAGTCTTCTCTGGAACCCCTTCTTCGAGTAACCTTGTTTTATTTAGGGAACACATCTAGTTCTGCACGTTTGCATATGTTATATTCTTAGTAAAGTTGAAGTAAGTATTGCAACATTTTTGGTTTCTTTTGAGGAACAAAATTGCCTACATAAATAAATCATATGTTCTGTGCTTATAACCAAAGCAAAAAAGCCTTTTTATTCCATGTGATTTTGAATCACTCAGCAATACTGGCTGCAGTATTTTGTGCCTCCTTCCCCCCTCCGGTATCTTTATTATTACCAGTTTGCTATCTTTATTTTTAGTGTATTATATATACTTCAAACAATCTCAGTTCTTCTTTTGAGTTATGAACAATTGTTAGGAAAGAGGAGTCCTTCTTATGAACGAGACTTCCACCCTGGCAGAGGGCAAGTTCTTCAAGTTGGAACAAAGTTGAAAGAGTGCAAATCTGGAGCTTCATTCGAGGGCTGCTGTGAGTGAATCAGCTTGAACACCGTGGTCAGTTTTCTCCTTGGGTCCTGAGTTAACCTTGGCAGACAGTGGATGGCAATGCCAATTGAAGCTTTGTTATTTATGATTTCTGAAGAGCTGAGAGATTATTTATTGGATGCAAGAGTTTATGGCACATTATTATTATAGAAGGCCTAGCATAGCATAGCATTGATGTTAGATTATCATTTGTAATTATAATGATCTTAAATAATGATGCCTTTCATCTAGGACTTGAATCTTGGAGAAAGCAATATAATGCCATGTAATTTTGCTTGCTGCCTGTTTTTGAGGATGCTTACAGCTATTGTACTGGGACTTTTAGGGTAAGAGAGAGATTGTTGTCCCTGTGCTACTGAGCATGAATTTGAGAACAAAACGGAGACTTTATTACCCTTCGGAAACAAGAAAAAAAAAAAAAAAAGGAGAGGACTCAGGCCTTGTCAGCTGGTCCCCTCCTGGAGGACTGAGGGTTGAGCAGCATTTACAGAGGGGGCAGGTCTCCTGCAAGGACCATCATTTTCCCTGCTCATGAAATCTTGTTTGTTCAGGAAGTGCTGATTATCTTACCAGTTTGTTAGATTTGTTTAATTTCCACTTGCCTAGTCCTTCTCCTCAGACCTTTGTCCTCTAGTTTTAGAAGCCTGGGCCTCTTGGTGGTGGAGAGTGGGCAGTGTTGGGAGAAATAATTCCAACTGGCTTTTCAGCTATGGAATAATCTTGGTTTGACCAGAAGGAGTAACTCAGTAATGATTGGGGAAAACCTGCTATCCAGTACTGTCTTTCCTTCCCTGTCCCCCAGAGTAATGGGGAACACTGTGATGTTCTTCTCAGGAGAAGACCTCCAAGGTTAGACCCATGTGCGGTGGTTTAAAAGCATGGGAATTGGGGGTAGGCAGCCCTTGGACTGAATCCTGGACCTGTCCCTGTGATGTTGGGCAACTAACATCCAGGCTTCTCATTTATAAAATGCGGATAATATTGTGGTTGGTTGTAAGGATTAGATGAAATTACGTAAAGCACTTAGCATAGTGCCTAGCATATAGTTAGCAGTCTGCAAATGGTAACTCTTAACATTTGAGTGCATGAATTTTGTTTTAATCAGGCAGTATTTGCTTTGCTGTGTGAATAAGCTGGTGAAGTTAGTCATGTATATATATATATATATATACACATATATGTATATACACACACACATAGATGTATATATATGTGTATATATATATGTGTGTGTGTGTGTGCGTGTGTGTATATATATATATACATGTAACTAATGTTAATAATATATATATATATAACTATTAATCTAAAAAGTAGAAATGTAAGGTATGAGTGTCTTAACTATATACAGGGACTCAAACTATTTAAATAAATGCTATATTGTGTAGATAGATACAGATGAGGAATAAAGATAAGAAAGAGAATCTCAGATGAATGTTGTGGTTTGATTTTTTTTTTTTCATGCTTGAAAGCCACCTGTGTGTTGGAAAATTTCCCCAACCTGTCATGTTGCGATTAGTATGAAGGGCCTCTGCCTCTCTGCCCCTGAGGAACACCTGATCCCAGCTGCCTATCCAGCTTCACATTCTTAGGCTCTAATATAGGTCATCTGCTTCATTCAGGCCTGTGCACTCCTCTCCCATGAATCATGGGTTTAGTTCTCTCCAGTGCTTTCCTCGTAGCGTTCCCTGTACCTGGGATCCCCTGCTCTGCCCTGCTCACCTTACCTTACTCCCACCTAACTGCAGCACATTTGATCCCTCTCTCCTTCTGTTCTGTGGGTGCTGGTCATACTTGCTGCCTTTGTGGACTGTTTGGGCCCATAATCCCAAAGTTGTGTTTTGCTATTTCATTTGTGTCTACTTTCTAGTGTTAGATAATTTTTAGGAGGCAAGGTGTAAACCTTAGGTTTATTTTATATCCAATTAAGGACTCTTAAATTTGAACACTGTAACAGAGGGTACTGGAGAATAAATTAACTGAAGAAATAATACAGTAAATCAGTACTAAATCACATTCACTGGGCAGGCAATACAGACCAGACAGATGTGAGATATATAGACCTCCCTGTTCCTATTCCAATAATATAACAGATCTATGTTTGGGACCTTAATACAATGATAAGAGCTCTCAAATCTAGGTTTTTGGTAAAGTTGAAAAATAACAAAATTCAAAGCAAAATAGAACACCTTCCAGACTTCCTGAAAATTGTGTAAATTTCTTTACTGATTCAATTCAGTTATGGATGACTAATTCTATCAATCTCAAAAGTAGAGATATAAAGTACAAGTATCTTAACTATATAAAAGAATTCTAAAACGATTTCAGTGCTATATTGTAAAGATGGAGAAGATTAGGTCAAGTATCAAAAACTCAGAAGTTACTAAAATTTCTCTTTAAGCAAAGCATGCATTAATTTTCTAGCTTGTGGTGGTTGTTAGCCTGTGGTAAATTAGGACAGTGACTCTCAACTTACATTTAGGGTAGTGGGCATGGGAGCAGGGGACAGATAGGAAAGGAATACATAATCTGAAAAAGCACATACTAACCTCAGGCCTAGGTAGGAAAGGAGGGACCTCAAATAGTATGGGGAATGGTGGTATACCCTCTTTAGAGGCACATTGTAGTCTTAAGCGCTGGGGGGAGGGAGAGGATATGAGACTTTTATGTTTATCAGAGGGCATATTGTTTTTAAAAGGTTTGTAGGTATGGCACTAGCAGCTCAGTTATAAATTGAGTCTAGAGAGGTAGTTCCTAAAGCTGGTCACTATATGTAGCTCTTAGAACATAGATAGGAACTCATTTCTCCCTATTCTTGCTGCTTTCAGAGAGGAGTAGTGAAAAGGGGACTCGTCCTTAAGCCTTTCCTGGTGGTTTGCCCTATGAGTTCTGTGACCTTGTTGAAAGATCGGATCTTGGTGGCTCTCTGATCAATGATGAGAATTCACTTGAAAAAAGTTACTTTGGATAAGATAAACTTTCCCGGAAAATGAAGTATTTCTTTCTCTTTTAAAATAATAGTTTTAGAATATTAATGTTATGTTCATAACATAAAATGGGTCATATAAGTGGCTCAGCCAGCAATTTTAAAGTGATTTGAAGGTGGTATGATAGAATAATGTCCAGGTCTATGCATATTCAAGTTCTGGTTTTAGGTTTAGCTCATCTGAACAAAGAGCTGTATAAAGTAAGGAAAGTAGATTGTGTAGTCTCCTTCTCAGTGATCTGGGACATGTGGGTTCCCTTCCGCTACTATGGTTTTCCTTATATAAATATGGAGATCACTGGATGACCTTAAAGATACCTTCTAACTGGAAGACGTGATTTTTCAGTTCTCTAGTTTCTGTTGAGACCATTTGAGAGGGACAGTGACGTGGGGTTGATTAGGCTGAAGTGTTAGACTTGTGTAGCTGGGACTAAGACAACCTTCTTGAGATGGGTTGTTAACCTTGGGTTATGTATGAGCCGTACTGGGATGTGTCAATATCAGTGAGGCGAAAGATCCCATTCTTTTTCTACTTACCTTTTTCCATATCTTTCCTTTAAACTAGAAAAATCAGTGTTCATAATTAGATGTTGGAGCTGAGAGGAAGCTGGGATGAATCCTGGCTTAAGTGACTGGGTGGATAATGGTGTCAACAGAATGAAGAAAGAACAGTGTATGAGGGAAAGAGGATGAGTTTGGTTTAGGACTTTTTAGCGTGAAGCACCAATGAAAATCCAAGTGTGGATATGGTTTAGGACACTGGTGGATAGGACTGGCCTGGATTTTAGAGAAAAGTTTGGTGAGAGTTGTTCTATAACCACGTGATATTAATGTAAAGTGAAATGGAATGAGATCTCACAAGCAGACTGTGTGGAAAAAGAGAGAAGCGGGCTGTGGGGAGGTGCAGGAAGAGGAGCACACCTGGAGTGATATCCAAACTCCTCACTCTGACCTGCAAACCCCTGCAAGAACTTGTATCTCTCTTCACCTCAACCTGTGACTCTTTAGCAACAGTGATTCCCCTTTATTTTTTTGAGCATTTAACATCGTTTCCTCTTTGGCATCTTAGGCTTGCCTGGAATCTTTTCTTTTCTTTTCTTTTCTTTTCTTTTCTTTTCTTTTCTTTTCTTTTCTTTAAGTTAGGAAGAAATGAAGGAAGGAGAGAAAAAAGAAAAGAACAAAGGAAATACAAAAGGAAGGAATGAAATAAGGAAGGAAGGAAAGAGAAAGAGGGAAGGAAGAAAGATACTTGGATAGAAAAATATATATAAATCTATTTTTAAAATTAATTAATTTTTTATTGAAGTATAATTAACAGTTTCAGGTGTACAACATAGTGACTCAACAATTTTGTACATTTCTCAGTGCTCACTCACTGGTGGTGAGTGTAATCACCATCTGTCACCCAACAATGTTATAACAATATTATGGACTATATTTCCTATGCTGTTCGTTTATTTTATAACTGGAAGTTTGTACCTTTTGATCCCCTTTATCTGTTTCAACCCCACCCACCTTCCTTCTGACGGCCACCAGCTTGCTCTCTGTATTTAAGAGTCTGTTTTTTTGTGTTTCTTTGTTCATTTGTTTTGTTTTCTAGATTCCCCATATGAGTGAAATTTGCCTTTCTCTGTCTGACTTGTTTCACTTAGCATAATACCCTCTAGGTTCATCCGTGTTGCAAATGGCAAGATCTCATTTTTTTCTATGGCTGAGTAATACTCCATTTTGTGTGTGTGTGTGTGTGTGTGTGTGTGTGTGTGTGTGTGTGTGTATACACATATATATACATACACACGTATATATATACATACATATACACATACACACACACATATCACATCTTTTTTTTTAAATTTTTTTTTTCAACGTTTATTTATTTTTGGGACAGAGAGAGACAGAGCATGAACAGGGAAGGGGCAGAGAGAGAGGGAGACACAGAATCAGAAACAGGCTCCAGGCTCTGAGCCATCAGCCCAGAGTCTGACGCGGGGCTCGAACTCACGGACCGCGAGATCGTGACCTGGCTGAAGTCGGACGCTTAACCAACTGCGCCACCCAGGCGCCCCTACATCTTCTTTATCCATTCATTTGTTGATGGACAGTTGGGTTGCTTCCATATCTTGGCTATTGTAAATAATGTTGCAATAAACATGGGACGCTTATATCTTTTTGAATTAGTATTTTTGTTTTCTTTGGGTAAGTACCCAATAGTGGAAATACTGCATTACATGGTATTTCTATTTTTAATTTTTTTGAGGAACCTCCATACTGTTTTCCACAGTGCATGCGCCAATTTACATTCCCACCAACAGTGCACAAAGGTTTCTTTTTCTCCTTATCCTTGGCAACATTTGTTATTTCATGTCTTTTTGAGTCTAGCCTTTCTGACAGGTGTAATGATATCTCATTATGGTTTTGATTTGCGTTAGGATTAGTGATGTTTGCTGTTGAGTTTGTTTTTTTTTTTTTAACCATCTTTTCCTGTGTCTCTTGGTCATCTGTGTGTTGTCTTTGGAAAAAATGTCTATTCTGGTCTTCTGCCCATTTTTTACTTGGATTATTTGTGGTTTTTTGGTGTTGAGTTATGTAAGATATTTATATATTTTGGATATTAACCCCTTAGCAGATATATCATTTGCAAATATCTTCTCTCATTTTAGTAGGCTGTCTTTTTGTTTTGTATGAAACAATACAAAGGTTTTTCACTGTGCAAAAGCTTTTTATTTTGGTGTAGTCCCAATACTTTATTTTTGCTTGTGTTTCCCTTGCCTTAGGAGGCCTATCTAGAAAAAATATTGCTACGACTAATGTCAAAGAAATTGCTGCCCATGTTTTCTTCTAGGAGTTTTATAGTTTGAGGTCTCTTTAGGTCTTTAATGCCTGGAATGTTCTTCTTCCCGATCTTTCCATCGCTGGCTGCTTCTTGCCATTCAGACCTCACTTAAGACTCACCTCAGAGAGACCTTCCTTCACCATCCAATATAAGGAACTCAATCATGTCTTATTCTGCCAGCTGGCCTGTGTCAGTTGATTCTTGCTTGTTGTGTATCTCCCTCCACAAGAATATCACCATCATGAAAACAGAGACCTTCACTGACTTGTTCCTTGTATATCCCCTATTCCCTGTGTGGTGCCTGACACCTCTGAGGAACTCAGTGAAAGCCAGTTGAAGGAAAGAGTAAGCAGGTGAAGGAGGCAGAAGAATGATCGGAGATATAGATATAGAACCAGGAGAGAATAAGTGATGGCAATGAATACTAAGTAGATTTAAAAGAAGGAGGGTGTGGATACTTTGGGGTGTTAGCAATCAGTAAGGTCATGATAAGGATGGAAGTATATTTATTGGATTTGGAAATATGAAGATTATTCATGAGCTTTGTTAGAGCAGTTTAAGTGGAGTGGTAGAGTGGAGTGGAGTCAGGAGGCAGTGAAATGAGAGAATGGGAAGTCAGTTGGAGGCTGAGTCATGGAGGGATTTATTATTTTTAATGGTGGCAGAGTCTTGAGCACATTAAGCAGAAAAGTAGCTAGTAGAAAGAGGTTGGAAATATAGTATAGGGGAGATTATTGATAGAATAGGACTGAGAACATGGTGACAGGTCATGGATAGAATCCTCAACTCAGGTGCAGGAGAGGACTTTGAACAAGAGAAAGGGCATTTCATTCACTGACTTGGAAGGAACTGGAGAAAGAATGGATACAGAAGATAAGAAATTGGTAAGGTCTGACAGGTTGAAGGAGTTCTTGCCTCATGGCTTTTGTTTTCTATCGAATGCTGTGGGGTGGGAGTTGAATTGGGGTTTTTAAAGAGAGTAAGGAAGGACAGGGAGAATTTTCCTTAAGTCTATGAAGAGAAGAACTAACAAAGGATAAAATAGGAAAGTGGTCTGGTCATTTGGAAAGCCCATTCAAGATAAGTCACCATCGGAAGACCGGTTTCCTGACCCCTGAGGGTTTATTGATTTTGGAAATGTACTATTTTGTATAGGACTTTTTCTTTTTTCTTTTTGTTAATATTTATTATTTTTGAGAGAGAGTGAGTGGGGGAGGGACAGAGAGAGAGGGGGACAGAGGATCTGAAGCAGGCTTTGTGCTGACAGCAAAGAGCCCAACGCGGGTCTCAAACTCCTAAACCATGAAATCATGACCTGAGCCAAAGTCAGACACTTAACTGACTGAGTCACCCAGGCATCCCTGGATAGGACTTTTTCTGAAACACATTATATATTTCCTGTCTTCTAGATTATATGTCACAGAGGCAGCATGATATAGGTAGAAAATATGCCTGACCCCTACGCCTTACTCTGGACGGTTGCTTCCCCACCCTGCCTATCATGTTCCTTGTTCTGTAAAACGAGAGGATGATGAAGTTTCTTTCCAAGAATAACATCTCACCATCCTTTATTTCTCAAATACATTGTTACTAGATGTTTTAGGATCTTTGCTTGATGGGGGTTAGGCAGTTTGTTCCTGAATAAACTTGCACTGCTTTTTGAATTTCATGTTTGTGAATTTCATGTTTCTGGTTTCTTTCTTATGAGACTGTCCCTTGTTACCTCTCACTGCTATCTGCGTGCCTTCCTGAATTAGTGTTTCTCTAATTTGCCGCTTTTAATCTGCTATGGACTTGGAAACTAGATGACTAAGCCTGTTCTAGAACCGTGTGCAACAATGAAGAGGCTGTTAGTGAGAATTTGAGGGTCTTGTCTGTGATTAAGGGACATGACCATGGGCTGCTGACCATGGGCTTTGTCTCCTGTTGGCACAGAAATTAGTTTTTTGTGCCTTGTGTTCCAGAAAGGTTGAGTTCTGAAGAGATGACGAGTTACCACTTGATATTTCTTATTAATTAAATGTGCTTATAAGCATTTGTCTGAAAATGAGTATCGTTGAGCATCAATGCCATAGGGATTTAACCTATTTCCATTTTCCTTCTCACTTTCTATCCTTTCTTCTCCCCTCTCCCACCTGCCCTCCTCATACACAGAAATCCCTTCTCCACACTTCCAATGTAAGGCAACGTTCTAGGCACCATTATAACATTATTCCAGTCATTCAGTTTCCATGTACTTGAAACCGTAGAAAAGTTTCCAGGATTATAATTCACTGTTCAGTGCTATATGTTTGTATCTCAGTAAGGGTCCTATTGGAGACTCAACTGGTATTTGCTGTTGGGGGCTGGAAGACTTGAAACAATGAAATGAACACAAGTTCCATATATAATCTGTGGTTGATATGGAAGAAAGCTATCATGAAGTCTTAAAATATTTTTAACACATGTTAATCCATAAAGATAATAGAATAGTTAGAAGATAAAGTCAGACTAAGAGAGAAAATACTACCTGTAACCCTAAAGATCACCATTGTTAACATTTTGGTGTGTGCCTTCCAGACCTGTGTATTTTTATAAAATTAAGAATATATTTCACATTATCCCCTATAATCTCCTTTCTCATTTAGTAGTATATCCTGTTTTTTTGTGTTAAATGTCTGCATCATCCATTTTAGTTCATCATGTGAATGTGTTGTGATTTATTTAGCCAATCTACATTAGAGATTTATAAGTTATTTATAGCTATTACAGAACAACCACAATGAGTATTTTTCAAGCCTTTGGGCACTTGTTCTATTACTTCCTTAGGATAAATTTCTAAATGTGAAATGGCTGGATTAAAAGATATGCACATTTTAACTTTTGATACATATAATAAAACAGCCTCCAGAAAGATTAAATCAATATGTACTCCCATAAGAAGTATCTTCTTTATGAGGTTGGACATGTTTTCTTTCTTTCCATCTGTGTGTATGTCTTTTTATCTGTCTTTTATATTTTTCTGTGGTGATATTTTTGTTTAAGTTTCTTTGCTCATATTCCTGTTAGAGTGTTCATCTTAACAATTTACAGTTCTTTACATATTTAAGATGTTAATCCTTTCATACATGTATACATCACAGCCTTTTTTTCCATTTTGTCATTTACTTTCTGTTAAAGTCAGATTTTGTAGATTTATTTATTCATTTATATATTTATTTATTTTGAGAGAGAGTGAGCACATGCATGTGCAAGCAGGGGAGAGGCAGAGGGAGAGGCAGAGAGAATCCCAAGCAGGCTCCAAACTCAGTGCAGAGTGCGATGTGGGGCTTGATCTCATGACTGTGAGATCATGACCCACGCCAAAATCAGGAGTCTGGTGCTGAACTAACTGAGCCACCCAGGTGCCCCTTTGTAAATATTTTTAATTCTTGTGCAATCAAGTATGTCGATCTTTTCCTTTATGATTTTTGTCTAAGGTCATACTTGGAAAGGCCTGAGGAGAAAGATAGGGCCTAGATGACAGGGACTCTGTGTGTCTGAAATTTATTTTTGAGCAGTAGGGAAGCCAGTCAAATTGAAAAAAAAATTTTTTTGACGTCTATTTATTTTTGAGAGAGAGAGAGAGAGAGCGCGCACAAGTTGGGGAGGGGCAGAGAGAGAGAGAGAGAGAGAGAGAGAGAGAGGAGACACAGATTCTGAAGCAGGCTCCAAGCTCTGAACACAGAGCCCGACGTGGGGCTCAAACCCACAAATGATGAAATCATGACCTGAGCCAAAGTCGGACGCTTAACTAACTGAGCCACCCAGGTGCGTCAACCAGTCAGTGTTTTAAGAGGGGATATCGTGATCAGATTTGTAGTTTAGTTGGATTTGTGGAGGATGACATGGAGAAGCTGAGTATAGGGCATCTGGGAGGCTGTTGCCATGATCCAGGTTAAAGGTAGTGAGGGTCTAAGTGGCAGAATGGTAACAGGACAGAGGAGAAGGCAGACATATTTAGGTCATATTGTCAGGACTTGGTACTTGATTGGATTAGAGGTTGAAAGAGAGGTATAGAATCAAGAATGATTCTAGGCTTCTAGTTTGAGTGCCTAGGTACGTGAGACACAAGTGGCAATAGCTGAGCTGTATTATTCAGGAAGAGAGGAATGGTGGAAAGAGGGAAGACACAGGTTTAATGAGGGAGATAATGAGTTTAATATGATCAGTTTGCATTGTGTTTGGGTGTGTTTGGGTTTTCTGGGACGTGTGACAAACTACCTACAATCCAATGACTTAAAACAACAATGATTTATGATTTCTCATGATTCTGTAGGTTGACTGGGAGCTCAGCTGAGGTTCTGCTGGGGGTTCTGCTCATCTAATTTGGGATCTGTTGAAATTGTCTTTACTCCTGGGGCACCTGGGTGGCTCAGTCGGTTAAGCGTTCAACTTCGGCTCAGGTCATGATCTCAAGGCTTGTGAGTTCAAGCTCTGCATCGGGCTCTGTGCTGACAGCTTGGATCCTGGAGCCTGCTCAGGATTCTATGTCTCCCTTTCTCTCCCTGCCCCCTCCCCTGCTGGCACTGTCTCTGTCACTCTCAAGAATAAATAAACATTAAAAAAAATTTTTTTTTTAATTGTCTTTACTCCTACCACTCTATACCTGGATTCAGAATATCCCAACATGGACTAGTACATCACATTTCTAACACCCTGCTGTATCCTTAACAAAAATATATATGTTAGAGAAACATGGGAAACCCTATGGATTTTATACACAGAGCTCTGGTGTTTTTTTTACACTCTGTGGGATGTACCACAGTGAGAATTGAGTGAAGGTGTGCCTTTTAAAAATTTTGCTTGTTTATTTATTTCTGGTAAAGTGGGATAAGGGCCTTGGGGAACTTGGGCAAATCATTTTAGGAGAGAGTACCTAGGCAAGTTGAATGTTATGAAATTTGTTTGGAGTTGTCCATGTGAAGATACTTGTGCTCAAGTTTGAAAAGTAGAGAGTGAGAAGACCAATAAGCTGAAAATGGAATTGAGGTTTAGCAAGATTTAAGCAATAGCTTGGTAAGGAAAGCCCTCGAAGGAGACTGAGAATGTCCAGAGAGTTTGAGGAGAATCAGTGGATTGCAGTGTCTTGCATACATGGGATCCTACAGAGGTAAAAAACTGGAGTCTATAAGAGGATTAGGTGCCCCTACAGTGGTCGGCTAGGATAAAGACTGGCAAGTGTCCTCCAGATTGGATGGTGGGATGGCCTTGACCTCCACAAGAGTGGTTTCAGAAGAATAGTGAGTTGATGGGTGGGTGCACCAAGATTATGCTATTTCTTCAAGAAGTGTGAATAAGAAGACAAAAGGGCGGATTGTATGGTAGCTAGATTGGGAGATCCTTGAGCATGTTAATAGGCTAATAGGAAGGCACCGGGAGGCAAAGGGAGAGAGAGAAAGAGATTAAAACAAAAGTAAGGGCAATTGCCTATTGGAATGAGGTTCCAGGAGAGACTGGTGGAGATGACGTCTTCAGTTTTTTGAATTGCGGCTCTATTCTATTAGTTATTCAGGTCAAAAACATTTCCTCCAGTGATCTAACTGGGTCCTTCCATATTCTCAGGCCCCAATCCTCTTATCTGTCATCTGCTTTCTAAGAAAACCCTGGTTGCCATTCACAATACATCCCCGAACCCAACCACTTCTAACTTCCTCACCTGCTATCTCCCTGGGTCAAGCTGTCATTGGCCTGGATTGCACAAGCTGTTTCTTTATTGGTCTCTACTTCTCCCTGAGCCTCCTCAGTCTACTCCACTGAAGTAGCCAGAATGGTCCTTCAAAATGCAGATCAGTTCATGTGACTCCTCTGCTCAGAGCCATCCAGTGACTGCCCATCTCACTGAAAGTTAAACTGCAAATCCTGACATGGGCCTAGAAAGTGCTCTGCTCTGGCCCACAATTGCTTCTCCTGTCTCCTATTTTATTACTTTTCTCTTTGGTTATTGCACTGTCTTCACCCTGGCCTCCTCATGGCTCCTTAAAGCAGGGTAGATTCATGGCCCTGCCTCAGGGTTTTTGTACTCACTCTTCCTTCTGCCTACAATACTCTTCTTCTAGGTAACCCCAAAATTTGCTTTCCCTTACCTGTTGGTTTACATTTCACTTTCTCAGAGAGTCATTCCCTGACTATTCTATTAAAAATCGTAAGCCTCCATTCCCTCAGCTCTTTATTCCTTTTCCCTGCTTCCATATGGTCTGTAATTTATTTATTTGTTTATTGTCTTCCTTCTTTAGAATGTAAGCTTCATGAGTGTGTCCTTGTTCACAGGCTGTCACAGGGTAGGCTTAGTAAATATTTGTTGATTAAATTGGTGAATGAATGAATGGGATCAAGGCTGGTCATTGGAAAAGGGGGAGGAAATTTCACCCTCAGAGACAGGAGGACATAAATGAATCAGTGTGGATGTAGTTAAGTTTGTAGTGGGAGGGCTGGGGTTGTGTGGGGGAGATAGGAATTTGAAGGTAGTCATGGCAGATGCCCTCACTTTTCTGGAATAAGGAGGCAAGGTTGTCTACAGAGGGCAGTGATGAGTGTGGGGCTGAGGAGACTCCTGAGGGTTTGGGTTAGTCATTGAGAGGAATAGGACTGGGAGCTATCCAAAGACAAGTAAAGGACCTAGGCCACGATGAAGACCATGAATTGATAGTCATATAGTTCTGCAAGATTGTGTGATTTTTCTCTGGTAGAACTCAGGAGACTGGGGTTAGGAGCAGAGTAGGTGGATTTAACATTATCCAGGGTTGGGGAGATGTGATGGGAGGCCAGGGGTACAGAAGAATCAAAGGAGCAGTCCACATTGTCAACCATGGGGCAAGAATGGGGAGAGAGAACTGTCTAAAAAGCAGGTTGTTTGATGGGAGAAAATGGAAAGAGTCAGAGCTTGGAGGATGGATAAGTTTGAAGAACACATCAGACCAGAGTGAAGGCATGAGCGATCAGAAGGGTTGGAAGGTGTGTCAGAAAGTAAACAACTGACATTTAAGATTTGTGTTGACAGGGTCTAAGGTGTGGCCATGGATGTAGGTGTTTGAAACGACCAAAGGTCACTGTAGTGAAGAAATTTAAAGTATAGGAGTAAATCATCCTTGTAGATTTTGAAACCATCTAAGATGGTGTTAAGAGTTATGGCAGAGAGGAAGCCAAGATGCTAAATCTTCAGTGAATTTGGGGAAATGAGGAGAAGGTTGGAGGTACAGAGGCAAGGCAGAGTGGAAGCCATGGGGCCCGGTGGCAAGAGCCCAGAGGGGCAGGAAGTTTTACATGAGAGTGGAAGGTGGAAGCACTAATGATCTGGAATTAAGAGAGCAAGGAAAATCCTGACCTCCTGCCCTGAGATTCGTGAGGTGTAGAAAAATCTGGCATGAGAGGGCTGGTGATGCAAGCAATGTTGGCTGGTGCGGAAGCAGGCCAGAGCAGTTTGGATGACGTATCTTTTGGCCAGGTTATGGAGCTAAGTTGTTGTTTATGGCATTTATTTGACAGCTTTGTGTTTCCTCTTATTATTAAAAGGAATAAACTTGTTTTTTACTTACATTTTCTTTATTTACATATGCACTTATATTTAAATTAAAAAAATTCTCCTTTGGGTCCTGACTTTGAGGGAAAAAAAAAGACTTGTCATGGTCACTATAGAGATACCTCAGTACTTACCTTTTGTATTTTGCAAATTGCTGGGACTTTCTGCTCACCTTTAACTTTTCAGCCCTCTTGGTCAGGTTGGTTGCCACTTGGTTCTTTTGTCGCACTGGATTAATGATTAACTCTTATGGGAGCCCATTACCTCAGAGGTTGCTGAGTGATGAAGGACCACTTCTCCCTGAGTCTTTGCCAGCCTCTAGATAAAGGAAAAGGTCTGTGTCAGCAAAAATGCTCAGTCTGTGAGTTAGAAATGGTATCTTGCATATTTCCAGCTATTCAGGAACCAAAATAGCTGACAAATCTCCATTAAATGCTGCCTCCCCCATACCCCTAACACTTCAAGCACCTCACTTCACTTCCTGCACAGATCAAGGGTGCTACTGGGAATATCTGTTGACTTATATTACATGTGTTTAGTTGTTCCCAGTATTTGTTCTTTCATACACTTGAGTGCCTGGCATATATCTCTTTAGTTTTTGTTCCATAGTACTGTATTTATTTATCTCTCTGTCATCTAAGCTGTTCTCCACCCACCCCGACCCAACTTGGGCCCCTAAAAGATGTGGTTAGCTTTCCATCTTTTATGTGCTTTTATTTTTTTTTCAACATTTATTTATTTTTCGGACAGAGAGAGACAGAGCATGAACGGGGGAGGGGCAGAGAGAGAGGGAGACACAGAATCGGAAACAGGCTCCAGGCTCTGAGCCATCAGCCCAGAGCCTGACGCGGGGCTCGAACTCACGGACCGCGAGATCGTGACCTGGCTGAAGTCGGACGCTCAACCGACTGCGCCACCCAGGCGCCCCTTATGTGCTTTTAATATGTAGATACTTAGTAAGTAGGTATTGAATTAATGCATTAAACC
>NW_024412452.1:13717764-13729627 GCF_014898765.1 Herpailurus yagouaroundi
GCTTCAGGTTCAGTGTCTTTCCTTCTCTCAAAAATAACTAAACATTAAAAAACAAAAAACAAAAGCCCTTAGAATTCAAACAACCTCATACATTTTGCAAAGGAGAAACTGTGCCCAGAGGATTCAGTGACCTGTTCAAAGCTACATAGGTTCAGATGGAATTAGAATCCAATTCTCCTCTCAGGGTTTGGGGCTTTCTGAAAGATTAGTGTCAGAACAACTAGGCCTAAATTGATTGTGTTCTCCAAAACTAGAGATAATTGAACTTCTTGAAAATTTAATCATATCTCCTAGGGTTAGGGGCTTTTAGCTTCTCATTTCACCTGTCAGCCTCATTTCACCTGTCACCCTGTTTGGGGGATGGGATGATGGGTGGGACTTTCATTGTTCTTTAATTAACTACTGAGATTGGAGGATGAGGGCCTGGATGCAGGAAGGTTCTGTCCTACTTGTAAAACTGGTAGGTTTGCTTTTTCCCTGACCTGAACCTTCAGGGTGCCCTTCTGTCTCAGGGGTGCTCATGGAGGCCAGAGCCATACACTGGGAACCTGTCGAGGGTACTGGATAATCTCTGGCCTGGCAGACAGAAAGCAGCATATCTGGGGCACTTGTGAGTGGTTTGGGGGAACTTGGGATTAGAAGAAAGGACATTATAATCAGGTGCCAGAAGTTCATAGATAGGTCATTTGTGGCTGGTAGGGTTGGCAGGAAATAGTGAGTCACACTGGCAGGTTGACAGGGGATTGAAAAAGAACAAATTCTTAGTAATTGCTGGGAGAGCCCTTTTTCCATTTAGACCAGTGTTTCTTGAGCGGGGGCTATTTTGCCTGCCAAGGGACATTTGGCAATATCTGGAGACATTTTAGGTTGTCACAATTTGGCAAGTGGGGTGTGTGTGTGTGTGTTACTGGCATCAGATGGGTAGAGGCCAGGGATGCTTCCGAACCTCCTGCAGTCGACAGAACAGCCCCTCATGACAAATTATTTATCCAGCCCAAAGCCAAGAGTGCTCAGGTTGAGAAACCCTGATGATTACTTCAGTCATTAAAACAGATGTTTTATATATATTTTTTTTCTTTAAATTTGTTTAATGTTTATTATTTTTGAGAGAGAGCGAGACAGAGCATGAGTAGGGGAAGGGCAGAGAGCGAGAGGGAGACAAAATCTGAAACAGGCTATAGGCTCTGAGCTGTCAGCACAGAGCCCGATGCGGGGTCCTAACTCAGGAACGGTAAGATCATGACCTGAGCCAAAGTCAGACGCTCAACCGACTGAGCCATCCAGGCGCCCCTGTATGTATTCTTTACTTTGAATTCTGTGGTTAAATGGCAAAGTTGGATTTATTTCACCTTTTTCTTTTTATTCTTTTTTAATTGGAGTGAAATTCATATAACATATAATCATTTAAAAATTTTTTAAGTTTATTTATTTTGAGAAAGAGAGTGAGCACGTGTACAGGGGAGGGGCAGAGAGAAAGGGAGAGAGAGAATCCCAAGCAGGCTCCACACTGTCAGTGCAGAGCCCGATGCAGGGCTCGAACTCACAAACTTTGAGATCATGACCTGAGCTGAAACTAAGAGTTGGATGCTTAACTGACTGAGCCACCCAGGCGTCCCACATTTAATCATTTAATTAATGATTAATTAAATAATTTGCATCTGGTACACTCCCAGTGTTGTGCACCTACACCTCTGTCTAGTTCCAAAATATTTTCACATCACCGTAAAAGGGAACGTGTACCCATTAAGCAGTTACTCCCCATTCCTTCTTCCCCAGCCACTGGAAGCCACCAATGTGATTTCTGTCTCTATGGATTTATGTATTCTGGATATTTCATGTAAATGGAATCATACAATATCCGATTGTCTTTTGTGACTGGCTTCTTTCACTGAGCATAATATTTTTGTGGTTCATTCATGTTGTAGTAGTATTAGTAGTCTGTCCCTTTTTATGCCTGAATAATGTTCCATTGTATAGTTATATCACAGTTTGTTAATCTGTTCATCCATTGATGGATATTTAGGTTGTTTTCCACCTTTG
The DNA here is from genome assembly GCF_014898765.1 of Herpailurus yagouaroundi. Classification (NCBI taxonomy): domain Eukaryota; kingdom Metazoa; phylum Chordata; class Mammalia; order Carnivora; family Felidae; genus Herpailurus; species Herpailurus yagouaroundi. The sequence continues at coordinate 13,719,805 of NW_024412452.1, forward strand.
GCTATTGTGAATAATGTAGCTGTGAAGATTTGTGTACATGTTTTTGTTTGAAAAACAAAATTCTTTTTCATTTATTTTGAATACATACCCAGGAGTGGAATTGCTAGGTCAGATGGTAATTCTATGTTTAGCTTTCTGAGAAACCTCCAAGCTGTTTTCCATAGCGGCAGAACAATTTTACATCCCCACTAGTAAGGCACGGCGGTTCTTATGATTCTACATCCTCGCCGACACTTGTTCTTTTTTTTTTTTTTTTAATTTTTTTTTCAACTTTTTTTAAAATTTATTTTTGGGACAGAGAGAGAGACAGAGCATGAACAGGGGAGGGGCAGAGAGAGAGGGAGACACAGAATCGGAAACAGGCTCCAGGCTCCGAGCCATCAGCCCAGAGCCTGACGCGGGGCTCGAACTCACGGACCGTGAGATCGTGACCTGGCTGAAGTCGGACGCTTAACCGACTGCGCCACCCAGGCGCCCCTACTTGTTCTTTGATTTTACTTTTTGATAATAGCCTAGATGTCAAGTAGTATCTCGTTGTGGCTGTAAATTGTTTTATTGTGGTAAAATATGCATAACATAAAATTTACCATTTTGATATTTCACCTTATGGTACAGACTGGCCATTCAACAAACATATTTTGAGGCCTTATTCATGAGGGCAAATGTTGCTTAAATTATGATGAGCAGAACAGGTATGGGCCCTGAACAGGCAAGACTTTAGTGAACTCTCACCAACTGTCAAATCCTGGAAGTGGTTTCAGCAAAAAGTCTAGGTGTAGCTACTGCATCAGTTTTGACTGTCACAATTTTTTGGTTTCCACATTGCGTGTGTCGGTCCTTTCATATATTCAGAGTATACAAGACATAGGGAAAAAGTAAATGAAGAGAAATACAAGACACAGCAGTGAGGAGGAAGGAGGGCTGGTGCAGTGGCATTTGTCCCTGCCCCATAGTCAGCTGGGAAATTCCTGTGTTTCACATTCCTTTAGAAACTCCCCAAGCTGGTTCTTGGAACATCCTCCATTGTGGTCTTTTATCTTTTGAGCCAGTATAGACAGGACAATCTTATTTTCTTTTGAATTGGTTTCAAAACAGAATTGCATACCCCGCCCCCCTCTCACCATCTGTGTCTTCTGTAAGGATCAGAGTGCAGGTGGGATGTGGTGGGCTAGGTGCCTGGCAGGACTGAACTGTTCTAGTGTGTGGAGTTTCTTTCCCCTGGGAGGTCCCTGGGACGTAGGTGAAGCCAAGGTCCAAGTCCACCTGGAAAGCACAATACCGATGAACATGGAATTTCCTTGCTAGACTACGTAAGTGAAGATTGCCCGGAAGGAAGATTTTTTTTTTTTTTTTTTAATTTTTTATTTTTGGGACAGAGAGAGACAGAGCATGAACGGGGGAGGGGCAGAGAGAGAGGGAGACACAGAATTGGAAACAGGCTCCAGACTCTGAGCCATCAGCCCAGAGCCCGACGCGGGGCTCGAACTCACGGACCGCGAGATCGTGACCTGGCTGAAGTCGGACGCTTAACCGACTGCGCCACCCAGGCGCCCCCGGAAGGAAGATTTTTGATAGTGCTCATGAAGGAGTACAGCATAGTGTTTGTCTTTCTTTCTCCCATGCTTGGGGTCACATTATTTTTTTAGGGCTGCTGTGACAAATGACCACAGCAGAGATTTACCTTCTCATAGTTCTGGAGGCCAGGCCTGAGATTGAGATGTCGACAGGGCCACACTTCCTCACTCTAAAGTCTCAAGCGGAGGATCCTTCCTTGCCTCTCGCAGCTTCTGGTGGCTCCTTTGCTTCTGGTTGCATCACTCCAATCTCTCCTCCTGTCTTCACATGACCTCCTCTTTTGTGTCTCTCCTCTAAGTGCCTTGGTCTCAGGACACTTGTCACTGGATTTAGGGCCTACCTATCATCCAGGATGATCTGATTTTGAGATCTTTAACTTAATTACAGTGTAAAGACTCTTCTTCCAAATAAGGTCACATTTATAGGATTTTAGGGTTAGGACATGGATCTCCATTCATCTCACTCTAAGGGTGAAGGAGACAAGGTTGTGGGAATACAGGAAAGCCTTGTTTTCCCGATTGGTAGAGAAGGAGACAGGTTATGATGGCGAGTGGCATATTTTACTGCAACATTGCTGTTACCCTCCCTGGAAGCTCTTAGCTTGAAATGTCAGCTCCACAGGGAAAGGACTGTGGCAGCCTGACTAGGGCCTGGCTTCACCAGAGATAGTTTATTAGACCTTGCCTCATACCTACTGAACCTGTCTCTTTGTGACCTTATGTCTGTCTTCTATGAACCCTTCCTTTTTTCTCTTTCCTTCCTTGCCAGGTGTTTTCTCTGGTATTTTGTTTTCCTTTGATACTTTTCTGTCTTCATCATGGTTGATAAATGAAACAGAAGTGTGCATGTTAGCAATTTTAATGTTTATTAAGTAACTCTTTGCTTCTTGTTTTCTGAGCTGACTGAGCAGATGATGGTGCTAGAGCCTTCCTTCCTAGGGTCTTGATCTTTGGCCACATGATTTGGGATGTGATTCTAGGAGCTATTGGGACTGCACAAAGCATGTGCCTTCAGATGTTTGCATCTCACTTCCCTTGACAAGAGTACCTTTCTTAAAAGAGCCATTGAATTTGGGGAGGGGATGGGCCTCCAGAGACCTTGAATTACCCACTTCCATTAGATTTTCCTGCCCCTCCAACCCCCCTACCCCCTTTCCAGAGCTTGGCCATCACATATGGTTAAATGCAAATCTCCCCTAAGGATGATACTACTTTTATTCTAAAGGTCCAAAACCTAGTCAGCACTTCTCCAAATAACACTTTAAGGTTGACAAAACACTGCCAAATCCATAAAGTTGACATTGTAGGTAGAGTGGAGGACACAGAGGATCTGAAATCTTTGCTTAGCTTGGAAATCATCACTGAGTTGCTTTTTATAAACTGGATCATATCTTCCGCTGTGGTATGAAGGTGCCAGTTCTTAATTTTTCTGAGGAATGTGTTGCCTCCTTAGGCAACATTGAGGCTTGCTGGGTAAAAATTATACAGGATGTAGTTCAATCCTAGAAGGGTTGAATGGTGAAGGGGGCAAGGGTCAAAGGATCTTAATCAGTAAAATACCAAACAAGAATGAAAGCATCCTTCCCTCGATAGTGACTCAGAAATGTACAGTCCTTTTCTGGTCAGACTCCCAGGAGTCAGCTGTGCCACCCTCAGGGTCATCTTAAAATACTAGGAGCTGACTTTTCCTGCTTACGTGGTGAGTTCTTTACTGGAATTATCTCAGCCCTATGAAGTAGGTACTGATATTACCTCACTTTACATCTGAGAGAGGTTAAGCAACTTGCCTGAGGCTGCAGAGTTATCTATTGTGGGTAAAGGGACTGCCGACCCTAAGCCCAAGGCTTGTTTTTTGTTTTTTGTTTTTCTGTTGTAAAAAACACATACTGTAAAATTAATCATTTTAACTATGTTTAAGTGTGCAGTTCTGTGGTATTAAGTACATTCCCTTTGTGCAACCATCACCACCATCCATCTCCACAACTTTTTCATTTTCTCCAACTGAACTCTGTACCCATTAAATACTAACCTCCTCTTCCCTCCCTAGCCCCTGGCAGCCACCTTTCCACTTTCGGTCTCTATGAATTAGACTGCTTTATGTACCACCTGTAAGTGGAACCATATGATATCTGTATCTGGTTTATTTCACTTAGCATAATGTCTTCAAGTTTCATCCTTGTTGTAGCAGGTATCAGAGTTTCCTCTTTAAGGTTGACTAATATTCCATTGTACATATATACAACATTGTGTTTGTCCATTCATCTGTTGATGGACGCTTGGCTTGCTTCTCTTTTGACTATTGTGAATAATGCTGCTATGAACACAAATATACAAATATTTGTTCAAGTCCTTACTGTCACTTCTTTTTGGTAAATACCTAGAAGTAGGGTTGCTGGATCAAATGATCATTCTTCTTTAATTTTTTTCTTTAATTTTTCTTGAATTTTTCACAACAGCTACACCATTTCATTCCCACCAACAAGGCATAAGGGTTCCAGTTTTTCTACATCCTTGCCAATACTTGTTATTTTCTGTGTGTGTGTGTGTGTGTGTGTGTGTGTGTGTAGTGTTTCTGTTGCTTTTTTTTAATTTAAAAATATTTATTTTAGTATTTATTCATTTTTGAGAGAGAGAGAGAGGCAGAGCGTGAGCGGGGCAGGGGCAGAGAGAGAGGGAGATACAGGCTCTGAAGCAGACTCCAGGCTCTGAGCTGTCAGCACAGCCCAATGCAGGGCTTGACCCGAGCCAATGTCAGACGCTTAACCAACTGAGCCACTCAAGTGTTGATGTTTCTTAATGGCCATGCCACTGGGTGTGAAATAGTATGTCATTGTTATTTTGATTTGCATTTCCCAAAAGGCTAATGATGTAGAGGATCTTTTCATGTGCCTTATTAGTCATTTGTATATCTTCTTTGGAGAGATGTATTTTTAAGTCCCTTTTCCATTTTTTAATAGGGTTGTTTGGTTTTTTATTGTTGAATTGTAAGATTCCTTTATATATTCTGGATATTAACTCAATCAGATATATGATTTACAAATATTTTGTCACATTCTGAGAGTTGCCTTTTCATTCTGTTGATAGGGTCATGTGATGCAAAAAACTTTAATTTTGATGTAGTCCCATTTATCTATATTTCCTTATGTGCATTTGGTGTCATTCCCAAGATCCTGATGCCAAATTCACTTTCATGAAGCTTTTCCCATATGATTTCTTCTGAAAGTTTTATGATTGAGCTCTTATGTTTAGATCTTTGTTCCATTTTGAGTTAATTTTTATATATGTTGTAAGGTAAGGGTCTCCATTTTCTTTCTTCCTTTTTCAAGAAAAATTTTTTTATTTGTTTTTGAGAGAGAGAAAGACAAAGAGAGAGCAGGGAAGGGGCAGAGAGAAGATAGCGGAGAGCCTGATGTGGGGCTTGAACTCAAAAACCTCAAGATCATGACCTGAGCCTAAGTCAGATGCTCAATCCACTGAGCCACCCAGTCTCCCCCTCCCCCCTCCCCCTCCCTCTTTTTTTAAGTAGCCTCCACGCCTAGCACAGAGCCCAATGCAGGGCTTGAACTCTGGATCCTGAGATTAAGACCTGAGCTGAGATGGATGGATGCTTAACTGACTGGGCCACCCAGGCACCACTCTTTTTTTTTTTTTTCTTGTGGATTTGTGGATACCAGTTTCTCAACACCATTTGTTGAAAGTCTGTCATTTTCCCCTTGAATTGTCTTGACACCCTTGTTGAAAAATTCTTTGACTGTATATGTGAGTTTATTTCTGGGCTCTCTAGTCTATTTCACCAGTTTCTGTATCTGTCTTTATGCCAGTACCACACTGTTTCTATTAACCATAGTTTTATAGTAGCTTTGAAATCAGAAGGTGTGAGAGCTCCAACTTTGTTCTTTTTAATTTTTTTCAACGTTTATTTTTTTTTATATTTGAGAGACTGAGAGAGATAGAGCGTGAGCAGGGGTGGGGCAGAGAGAGAGGGAGACACAGAATCCAAAGCAGGCTCCAGGCTCTGAGCTGTCAGCACAGAGCCTGATGTGGGGCTCCAACTCATGAACTGCAAAATCATGACATTAGCTGAAGTCAGACATTTAACCAACTGAGCCACCCAGGTGCCCTTAACTTTGTTCTTTTTGAAGATTGTGATGGCTATTCAGAGTCTCTTGAGAATATTTAGGAATTTTAGGATAAATTTTTCTGTTTTACTGGGATTTTGATGGGAATTGCATTGAATCTGTAGATTGCTTTGGGTAATATTGACTTTCCCATGTAAAAATCTATTGGAAGACAATATTAAACCTTCCAGCCCACATACATAGGATGTCTTTCCATTTATTTGTGTCTTTAATTTCCTTCAGAATTGTGTTACCATTTTCAGCTTATAAGTCTGTAACCTCCTTGACTGTTTAGGTTTAGTTCATTCCTAAGTATTTCATTCTTTTTGATGGTATTATAAATGGGATTCTTTCCTTAATATGCTTTGGGATTGTTCATTGTTAGTGTATAGAAATATAGCTGATGTTGGCATGTTGGTTTTGTATCCTGCAACTTTAATGAATTTATTAGTTTTAACCTTTTTTTTTGTTGAGCCCAGGCTTTTAACATGCTGTGCTCTTTCCCTATCCTGTCCTTTTAACATTTTCCTACCTCATTTTTATCTTCTTTAACTTCTCTGAGTTCTTGAGGAATTTAAGTTTTACTTTACTAATTTGATTTTCTATAGCTCTCAATTTGGTGTTCCTTTCCTCTATGACTGTTTAAATTGGCATTCAAAGTTTTAAGTACCATTCAGTCTTTCCTGGTTTAGAAATTCCTTAAAAAAATTTTTTTTAACATTTTATTTTTTTGAGAGAGAGACAGAGACAGCACAAGCAGGGGAGGGGCAGAGAGAGAGGGAGGCACAGAATCTGAAGCAGGCTCCAGGTTCTGAGCTGTCAGCACAGAGCCTGAGAGGTGGGACTCGAACCTGTGAACGCGAGATCATGACCTGAACCGAAGTCAGATGCTCAACCAACTGAGCCACCCAGGTGCCCCTAGAAATTCCTTTTAAAGTAACAGTTTACTTTAGTACCATAGTTACGTTGATTCTTTAAATCTTACTATGAACAGAGTTTTGCAACCATCACCATAATCTCATGAGGGATGGATTCTTACACAGACAACTGAGTGTCTGTCTATCCAAGTAAAGGAACAAAGGAACATTTTAGGTTGATTGAATTTATTTGGGGGCTGCCCATGCCCTTTTGTGGTAACCCCTCTGCCAGACTTCCTGGCCTGGGTGGAATAATTCAGGCCCAAGGCTCTGAGAGAGGCCCTTGAGTGTGGGCCTTGACCAATGCCGTAGCAGTTCTGTGTGTGCTGCTCTTGCCCTCTTGTGTGTTTTGCTGGTGTTGCCTGCATTTGTTGCCAGAACACTTGTTTCTCCATAAGAGGTTGCTAGCCCTTCTTTGCTCCTGCTCCATCTTGACAATATCTAGCAGAAATTCCTCAATGTTCTGGGGAGGCAGGATGGCATTTTTCCTGGTTTCTAGCTCAGATACAGGTTTCTCTCTAATTTTTGTATTCCTTTATTTTATAGGAAACTGGGGGCAGGAGACACCTGCCTCCTGTTACCATCTTGCCCAGACGTTCTGTTAGATAGAAGTTCTCTTAAGTAGTCCACATGATGAGATTAGCAGGCTCCCCTCATTCTTTCTGTAAAATGCATGACTGCTCACAACAGACTGAGTGGTCATGATGTCTAGTCTCTGCTATACCCACACCTTCAATGATTTCAAGCACTGATTAATTGTAGAAGAGAGAGCTTCTATTGTATTACTCCAGTATTTCAGGGAATAATGATTTTTTTAGAAAAGAATTATTGAATTTAGAAATGGGCTGATTTAGTGTAAGTCTAATCTAGGAGGCTTTGATGATGCATTCTCACCTTTTGATGGCCATGTCCAATAGGTTTTGCATGCTGGTAGCTAGTAGTATTTGTTATCTGTATTTGATAAATTATTATACCCACTGAATGCTATTTTGGGGGCTTGAGGGAGTAGGAAAGAGTAGCCAAATTACATAGCAAAGACATAACAGGTAGAAAAGAATAAAGAGTTAAAGTGTCAGCAGTAATCAAGGCAAAGTCCTTCTCTGTCCTACAAGGTCCTGCATGATATCCCCTCCTTCTCCCTTTCCCCCAACCCCCCAATCCTCCTCCTTTCTGAACTCATTTCCTAACACTTGTGAGCCTTCTTGCTAGTCCTTGAATATGATCGATGTGCTCCTGCCTGATTTTCCCTCTGCCTGGGATAGTCTTCCTCCCAAGTAGCCCCATGGCATGCTCCCTCACCTCCTTCATGATTTTGTTCAACTGTCACCTCAGGGAGTCCTTTCCTGACCATTGATTTAAAATTGTCCACCTTCCCCTCAACATACATAACCCCCTGTCAACCTTCATATTTTGTGTTTCTCCAAAACACTCCATACCACAATCTAATCTTTTAAATTTATATATGTATTTTATTTCCTGTATCCCTGCACTTGAAAACTCCACGAGGGCAGGTATTTTTGTCAGTTTTGTTGACTGTGTGTCCCCAGTACCTTGAAAAGTACCTGACATATAGTCACTCAGTAAGCATTTATTGAATGATCAGTGATTAGTGGCTTCTGTGTCATTTAGCATCAGGATCATGGCTGATGTATTCCTACTCTAGGTCACTGTGTCTTAAAAGTGTTTTCAGTTGATCTGCAGATTTTCAGGATTCATTCATTCCAGAAGTTTCTGGTGTATATCCTCAGTAAGTCAGGCACTGAGGTACCAGCTCATTAGCCCCTTATAAAGCATATTTATTTTTGCATTTCCAGTACTAAGTGCTGCTAGTGACAGCACAAAGGAAGGATTTGTGAAAGTCTGTTGAACCAAACCACTGGGTCTTGAAGACAGAAATGAATAATCCATATCCCTTGTGTTTAGCTGGGTTGTGGTAAAGTGGGGAAGACATGGACACACAACAATTCTGTGCTCTGAGTTCTATAACAGAGGGATTACAGAGAAGAGAAAAGTCAATTGCTTGGGGATGTTGGAGGTCAGGAAGAGTTTTTTGTAAATATGACATTTGAACTGAGCCTTTGGAAATGTTTTTTTCTGAGTGGAAAAACCAGGGAGGGAACGGAATAGGCATAGGAACAACACAAGCAAAGATACAAAGGCAGGAAAGTGCAAAGCATGTTCCTAGGGAGTGTGTTGTCTTCTCTTGCTGGAATAGTGATTTCATAGGAGTGGAGGTGAGGAATACTCTGGAACAGTAGATCCAGACCACATCATGAAGGCCTTGAATGCCATGCTGAGATCTGTGAACTTTATTCTGTAGGCAGTGGTACACTTAAAAATGTCAGTTTTGGAGGTGCTCCTGGGTGGCTCAGTTGGTTAAGCATCCGACTCTTGATTTTGGTTCAGGTCATAATCTCAGGTTTGTTAGATCGAGCCCCGTGTTGGGCTCTGTGCTGACAGTGTGGAGGCTGCTTGAGATTTTGTCTCTCCCTCTCTCTCTGCCCCTCTGCTGTTTTCTCTCTCCCCACCCCTCTCTCTCAAAACAAATAAATAAACAAAAAAAAAAAAAAATGTCGGTTGTGAAAGTAGAGAACATTGGTGGTTGTCAGGAATTAGGGTTGGTGCCAAAGGTGGGGTGGGAGGAAGGTAGGGAGCAGGATGAATTGACGGTAAAGAGGCACAAGGATCGTTGTAGTGATAGAACAAGGGAACAATTCTGTATCTTGATTGTGATGGTGGTTATGTGAATCTATACATGTAGTAAGTTTACACAGAGCTATTAACACATGTAAAAATTGGTAAAATCTGAATAAGGTCTGAAGATTATGCCAATGTCAATTTCCTGGCTTTGATAGCATACTATAGTTATGTAAGATGTTCCTTTGGGGGAAACTGGATGAAGGTACATGGGTCCTCTCTGTAATATTTTTCCAACTTCCTATGAATCTATAATTATTTCAAAGTAAAAAGTTAGAAAAAAATGTATAAGAAGGAAAATTTGATGAAGGAGAAGCTGGAGCAGGGAGACTGATTAGGATTTTTATTTATTTAAAAATATTTTGTTGTAAAATGCTATGTTCAGATACTACGTAAGATGCTTGAGAAGTTATAAAACATGGTGCCTACCCTTGAGGGATTTATTGAGTGAAGGGGACAGACATGTTTTTTATTTTATTTTATTTTATTTTATTTTATTTTATTTTATTTTATTTTA